>NW_026555342.1:5517465-6717465 GCF_029017545.1 Prosopis cineraria | reverse complement strand
ATGCTTTTAGGCTTAATAGAGTCTGCACTTGGATTTCTTTAGCCAGTGACATATAAGCACATTGTTTTGTATGGTTCAACACCGCCATCAATTGTTTGGGTCATTTGCACTGCCGGTTTTGGGAGCCAAGACTAGATTGGGAAACATAATTGATGTGGAGGATCAAATTGAGAAAGACCTTGCTGTGGAGAAAAAATAATTTGCTCAGCAACCCCGAGGTAGATAGAGTTTCTCGCTCTATAGAAGAAATAGTGATTCACATTTCTTTCATGTTACTTCTGTATGTCTCCCCAAAATGTCTGTCCTTGGATGTTACATGGTGAAGACCTTTCCATGATAATTCTCTTTATGGCGAGCGAAAGAAAGAAAGAATAGGATAACTGAATGTGAAATCCAGTGATTTGTTTCTGTTGCTTATTTGAAATAGATGCATGGCATTTTATTTGAGCGTGTCATTATTAGTTGTTGGGTTCTTAAAAGCTGCTCTGATATAAGCTGTCTCTTTTTCCATTTTTTTAAATAAATACATTCGATTTTTAGTTTAATCAATGCTGCATGATTTTGAAAAATGTATGGTATTTGAGTAACTTCTTTTGGAAAACATGATTTTGGGACGACGCAGAATAATGACTCTTGACATGAAACCTGTGTAGTTTATGTTCTTAGTTTATTTATTATAAATCTAGTCATTTCATTTTCAACATCTTTAATCTTTGGCAAATATAGAAAATCAGACTTGAAAATTATTCAATGTTCACATACAATTTCGAGAATCCATTGATGTCAGACAATTGTCATTGTTTTGGAGCCATCCATCTGCATCTTGAACTGTTTTGTGGTGGGTGTGTGTGTGTATATATATATATTTTAATTAAAGGGGTAGGGACTAACTGTTTGAAGTTATTGGTGGGATCATACCCGCAACCTACTATTTACTTAAGGGTTTATATGCGCCATTGGCATTCTCTGATCTTGCAAGTTATGGTCATAGCTATTTCAAGCTCCTATGAAAAAGTGGGCCCAAGTCCAATGATGCAATTAAGTCATTTGGAAAAGGCCCAAAATGAAAATGAACTCTGGCCCGTCAGACTCACTCCAACCCACAAGATTATTTAAAAAGGTAAAATCGTCTAAAATAATAAACGCTTGGCACTTCAACTTGGATTGATTTTTTCAACAAAGTAATAAATATCTAAATTTATTCATAACGTATTCAGTTGAAATAATAGATAAAAGTATTAAAATTGAAATTGTAGAAACGTAAAATAAATCTGAGCCCATCAACAACCAAGGTTGAGTTAAAGTTGGGTTCAAAAATCTTGAACCTGAAAAATTGTCAAAAGATTAAATTAAATCTCTGTAATTACAGGCTTATCAACTTCAAAGAGCAAAAAGTTAGGGAAATGAGGGGGGAGACAAAAGATACATACAATAGAAAATTAAATATGAATTCTTTATATTAGAGTTTGAAAAATAAATGACACTAAAACTTATGAGAAGTTTGATAAATTGAAAAGCACAGTATTGAAAATTGAATCAATTTGCTCGGTTGAACCAATGATTTGATTGATTTAATTAAATGCTTTATTTATAACTGGTCTAATAACTATTGAATTGCAGTTTTGATTGTTAATCCTTGAACTAGTTGCTTACTTGCTTGATGATCGATTTGATATCTAGCATCTTGTATGTCTTGTTAAAAATGTGAGTTAAGCAGCCTCTCACACTGACACATTGTTGCGTGAGAGTTGTTGGTTTATGGAGGACATGTGAGCCAGTGAAGTGGTTTTGGTCGGTTTGAAGTGGAAGGATATAAAAGCATGTATCAAAATGGGATGGGCGCACAAAAACGTGGTGCACAACTATATCCACCCATGAAAAATTAGATACAAGTCCTGGGCAATGAATTACACTTTTCATGACTCGAAGAGTGTAATATACATTTGCACTATATGCAATAATGAATTGATGATGCTGATATACTGATTTGGTTTGGTGGGTTTCCAAAGGAAAAGGACTTTACTACTACTACTACTAATAATAATAATAATAATAGGGATAGTAGTGGAGGCCACCAATTTGGTGGGTGGTATGTTAAACTTATAATTCTTTTAGTAAGGGTAAGATTAGAGTGAGTGTATTGTCTATTTTTAATCAGTCACTACCTCAATCAAAGCTCATGTCTCTTCTTTCCTTCTTCACCTTGTCTCATCTCTCGTGTGTCAGTCTTTGCTTATTACATGCTCTATTGTGCTCTACTTCTTCTATCCTATTTTGCAAGACAATTTTAATTTAGATAAAATCATGCATATTGATAAAGTTCATTAAATACATTTTACAATTTATTTTAATTTCTAAAATAAAAACATAAATTTTTAAAAATACCCATCATTTAAAGAGAGAAATAATATGTAATAAAAAGAGAAGGGTAATATTGAAAAAGTATATTTAATGAAACTATATTTTTTTTATCAAATTGTCTTATATTTTGAAACATAAAATCAACTCCAAAATTGTCATAGACAACAGAGGGAGCATTTTGTAACAAAGTGTATAAGATTAGAAAAGGTAAGAGTAAACTAGATGCATAAGTTTAAGGGGTAAATAAAAAAAATAGAGAAATAGCAAAAGGAAGCATGTGATGATGAGTAGGAGAATTGAATTGGATGGTTAGTAATACATGAGAAAAGAGTGTCTTTATCCTCTTTTGCAAAAGAAAGGCCAGATATTGGTGGTGGAGGTGGTGGAGGACTCAACCCAATTTGAATCAAAAGCTAAATTGAATTCCCAAAGGATAATAAAGCAAAGCAATATTATTATTAGGAAACATTTGAATCATTCCACTCCCATTTTGAAACACAAGTACTTCCCATAACTCATGCCTTCCTTTTTTTTTTTTTTTATCAATCACACAACACGCGTCTCTTGCTTCACTACCCACCTTGTTTTTCTTTCTATATCACCAAGCAATATTTATTAAGATAATACTATTAATTAATATCTTAATTGATGTGGGCCATTGAACCCCATATATATAAATATATATATAGCAATCATGGAACTCTTGACCAAACAAAAACCCTATTAACATAGTGGGGTTGGCATCAGTATCTGAGGTGACCTTCAATCCATTCCCAAAACGACTATATTCTTACTTTTTTTTTATTTTAAATTTGTGGAATTAAAGTGGGTTGGGCATTTGGCATTCCTTAACACAATTCAATTAGTTACAGTATAAACATGATTAGCCATTCAAATTAATAGTTCCCACCACTCTTGAAACATTGTGCAAACAATATATAGATCAAAATATACTTTTGATTTTTTATCTTTGTATAAGATTTTAGTTTAGTTCTTTCATTTTATAAAGTATTTTTTTATTTTTTAAATTTTAATACAATTAATTTCATTACTAAAGATAAATTTCAAGAAAACATTATCAAATGCTAACTTATTAAGTTTAATTTAAAAAAAATAAAAAATGAGATAGGATTAAAATATCGTCATTTGAGAAATAAGTTAAATGACGCAAACTTAAGGGGTAAGGATAAGAATGCGGCATGTTTTGAGAGAAACATGCTGATCTTATCTTTACTTCAGGGGCAAGAAAAGATGCTGATTGCTGCATGACATGCATAAATGTTTATTTGTTATTTGTTCAGTACTATTCAGTTTTAATTAAATTTTGAGTAAATTAACTCAATGATATCAAAAAATACAGTTCTTATAAATTATGGATAAAATTTTTGAATATTTTAAAATATGAGTCATTCATAAAATAATTAGATGTGATTTTTTTTATCCTTAGAATAGATATATTATTAAAACACAATATATCTACTATAATTAATTTTTAACTGATTGAATCATCCATTCACAATCATTCTTTCATCCCAGAGGAGGAAAGTCTCATATGCCATTGCTTTTCTTCTCTGTTTTTTCCAAGTATATACGAAGCTAAGATTTAACATTGAAGACCAAACCCCATCATCAAATTCCTCATTTCACATTGCATAGTTTAATATTCAAATTCAAGTTGTCCTGTATTTTGTTTTTTGGAAGTTGAAGAGTATTATTTATCATCAAATTTTCATCATCTTCATTTATCTGGGTAAAATTTTCACTAAATCAATAAGTCATTTATTCATAATATATATTTATCATGAAATTTATTTGAATTACTACCAAAAAACACATATTATGCTCTTATTGTTCATGATTTTTTATTTTATTATTTTAAGTATTTGATTTTTTGTGATAAGCTAAGATGTCTAGAATGTTTTATAAACCTAGTTTGATCTATTTTGAGCAAGTAATTATGTTATTTTTGTGTTTTTGATTTACAATAATATATTAGTGATATACTATTGTCTATCACTAATAAACCATATCAATGATAACTTATAAACACTATTTAATCTTATAGATATAGGGATGCTTAACCTCATCATTTTTTATGAGAGAAAATGAGATTTGAACAACCATTTTATGGATAGTTCATACCTTGAAGTGCTTGTAGGAGATACAATTTCATATCTTAATGTCATGAAAATTGTGTACAAGAAATTGCAGTTGAATGCAAATCATGAGGTTAAATTGATTGTTTCTTTTGACATTGAGACTTCAACATATATAGCATTTTAGAGGTCAAAAATGACAATTATTTGATATGATATTTTAATTCATTGAGAAATTCCAATCTCTTTAACTTTTTGTTAATTGTCTCTATTTTCAATGAATTTTTATCCATACGAGAAGTGTTTGAAACTTTTCATGAAGGAGCTAGTTCCTTATTTTTATGTTCTTCTACATTTACTAATAGTAAGTATTGTAGTGGAGTTGATGAGCTTTTGCAAATGGACCATATTAAGGAGGGAGATGTGTTCTTTAGTAAATTGAATGTTTAAAAAGTTTTTACAACTCTTCACTATAAAGAGAAATTTTAAATACAAAACTCTCAAATCAAATGACCAAAGGCTTATTGTCACTTATAGTGTTGATGGTTGTAACTGATAGGTGAGGACTCAATGATTTCTTCTACTTGAGTTTGGGTCATTAGATGGTATGTTAGAGACCATTCTTGTGCTGTTGATGTCATGTGTGGTGATCATAGGCAAGCAACAAGTCTTATCATCAGTGAATGTGTGAAATGAAAATTTTCCACAAGCATTTCAAGGTATGAACTATCCACATAGTGGTTGTTCGAATCTCATTTTCTATCAAAAGAAATGACAAGATTAAGCATCTTTATATCTATAAGATAAAATAGTGTTGATAAGTTTGTATTGATATGACTTATATATTAATGACGTACAATAGTATATCATTGATATACTATTATAGATCAATATAACTAGATAATCAAATATAAATTTGTTTATTATTGATATACAGTCGTATATCAATTATATAGTATCGCATATTAGTAAAACGAAAAATGCATAATCATTTACCTAAAACGGATTAAATACAGTCTGTAAAAAATTTTGTAGTTCTATTTCCCTACCGGCATGCTCTATTCTATTAAGTACTATTGATGTTTCTCGCCTAGCATTTGTCCCTCACCATGTGATTGTGGCTCACTTACATTGCTCTACTTCTATCTTCAAGTTTGATCTAGTTGTTTCTTGCGTTGTGATTGTAGCTTACGTTTGTCTCTCTCGTTTGCCTGCTTTCTCACATTTTGAGTCTATTTTGGTATTTGTAAAAAGCACAGTGTTATAATTTTAAAAGGATAGTTTTGTAAATTATATATCAATTAAATATTAAAAAGGCCTTTTTTGAAATTTAAAAAAGTATAGGCTATTTCTTTTATTTAATCTCATGATATGAGCTATATGTACAAAAGCTCCTTAAATTAAAATTTAAATTGTGTACCAAAATTTATTTTAGCAGTGAGTTAATATGTTTGACCAAGTTTAACCGACAGTAATACTTATAAATCTGTGCGCGGTTCTTTTACTATCCAAAATGAATGGAGTTATGTGCACCTACATGGAATTTTGATGAATCCTCAAATGTGAATGTATGTGTACTCCTTTTGTTCTTATCTATAAGATGGAGATAGAAGAATTTTATTGATCATATTTATAAGTCATATTATTTATTTTTTTTATCATAATTGTAATCATTTACCCTTCATTAAACATTGGTGATATACAGTATATTTGTAAATAATATGTATATTTAATAGGAATAAATTTTTAAATTTATCAAATTTTTAGACAAAATTAATAAGTTTTAAATTTTTTTAAATTTCAGTTAAACATGTTGGAAGTGACTTATAAATAGGATCAGATGAGGATATAATGAACGATTCCTTAAACATAGGCATTTCCTCCAATTCTTATTATAAGTCACCTCCGATAAACCCATGAAACTAAGGAAAAATAATTAAGTTATTAATTTTATATAAAAATAAAATAAACTTCTAATTTTACTATGTACTATTTAAGTAAAAAAAATTAAATTTATATTATAGTCTTTCTTTTAATTAATGGGTTTAAATAGATAATATTAAAAAAATATGATTAATATATCATAATATATCTTATATTAAAGATTAAAAAATATTTTTAGAAGGTGTCCGTCGTAAAAGCTGAGAATATATAATTTGGTTGTTATAAACTTGGTGTGTCTGTGGGGGGGGGGGGGGTATTGGAAGTTACAATTGATGAAATCAATCGGCAGATACCAACTTGTTGGAAACGTATGAGCAATGCGGAAGTTTGTTAAAGTTCATTGAATAAATTAATGCAAATGAGTTAGAATAATTGTACGTGAAGAAAATTAATTAGGTGAAATATAATTGCGATAATGAAGAAGCGAACACAAACATGTATACTCCCTCCGTGCCTAGAGATTGATGAATTTCGTTGTCAAATCTATAAAATAATTTTTATTATAAATTTTTTCTTTTATCCCTTATTTGTTTTAAAAAATTTTACTCCTAACTTTATTCTTTTTAACAATAAAGAGAAATATACTTACAAATATGTCTAACACTAGATTCAAGCATGAGATTTATTCCAAGTGAGAGACGTGATGTTATTACGATGACAACTAACGACTGACTTTCTTTTTATGATTCAATTTTCATTAAATGTTGATGAAAAAGAATATTATTAAAATGTGTATTTAATAAAAAACAAAATTAAGAACTCGTTAAAATTTTAAATATAATTAAGGAGTTATAAGTTTTAGATGAAAAGTGATTTAGATAGAATTAGTAACGGATGAAGTATATACTTTGGATGGAACAATGGGGATTCAAGTAGTGTGTTGGAGAAAAGTAAGAATGCTTGAAGAGCAATTAATGGATGCAAGTTAAGTAGCATCCACAGACCTCCCTTTCATTTGCACACATCCATTTTTATGAATTTCACAATTATTTTGGAGAGTTAATGGGAAGAGGGAATTAGAGAACAATAATATTATCCAACTCCTCATATTTCATGTCCCCACCATCTGCATCCAACCATTTCTACGGTCTACCCCTCCTCTCCATGCCCACCCACTAATTAATCAACCTTATGTCACTCTTTACTCTCTCACTAATTTCTGTCTCTTCTTTTTAGTTAAACAAGTTAAATTATCATCCAATTCATATCCCACCAAAGGAAAAAAAAAAAAAAAAGACAGAACAACATGGTATATCAATGAAAGAATTTTCAAGTTGTTTTTTTTTTATTTTTTTTCTAAATCTGTTCTTTGAACAGGTAAAAGGATAAAAATTAAAAAAAAAAACTACTTTCTGCCGGTCTAAGAAGAAAACTAAAAAGGAAAAAAATTGTTAAGAGAAATTAACATGAACGGTGGTGTTCATGCCGGAATTGCATACCGGACAGTTCCGAACTGTGGACCCACACATTGTACACAGACACAGATGCCTACATGGCAGCAACAGCACTATCGATTCCCTCAGCCCGCACTTCTTACACATCATTCCGGCCGAAGTCGCCGCCGCCGCCGCATTAGTGCACCGTCCTTCATCGTCGTCTTCGTCGGTGCTTCCGCAGCTTGACTCGGCGTCGTCTGCCTGGGGGCCGGTGCCACCGTAGGATTGGCGCTCCTCGCCGACGTGAGCGAGAATTTGTTCCAGATTGCTGCGCAGGGAATTTGCGGTGGCTTCGTTGGTCTGGGCCAGTTCTCTCCAGATTTGATTCTCCACGCACAAGCTTTTCACTCTTTCTTGAAGGGCCCAATTCATTTTCCCCATCCTCTGGATCTCTTCGTCTTTCTCCTTCAGCTTCTTCGCCATTGCCTCTTGGATTCCCGATATCAACACCGTCGATTGCCTCACTCTCTGCTTCTGCAATTCCATTCTCATTTTCTCCGTCTGGCATCAACAAACAGATCAATGAGTCAATCAAGAAATCCAAATTCGGATAGGCGATAACAAAGAGCAAGTAGATGACGAAGGTGGTGGTTACATGTTGGGAGATGAAGTGATCAATCTCGGATTGCTGGTTCTGGAGTTGGCAGAGAATGTCTTGGTCGAGAAACGAAGAGGATGGACAGGACAGTTTGTTGATCTTGTGAGGGACCGAAAGAGCATTTGATTCGGCGATCAACTGATCTCTAGGACGCTTCCTGTTCGGCACGGCGGGGATGTGGCAGGTAAGGCCACTGTCAGCCTTGTTCATGGACGTTTTGGCGGAGGCTATATCACAAACAGTGGATTGGTAAAACGGCAAGAAAGGATCCGCCATCGCAGAAGACATAAGGGGCGGAAGAGGAAGAGCAGAATCCATCTGAGCATTGCATAAATCACTGCAAGGACAAAATCCAACAACTCATATCACCAAATGTCGAGAAAAATCTGGAAAATTCAGAAGGGAAAACCAGGAAGAAATTACACTATATACATAGAGTGAAGTGCGCGTGCATGCTGATGCAGATGTGTGTACCTGTTTGGGAGAAACTGAGGAGGGAAGAGATGGATGTGGCGAGCTTCCACTGCCATGAAAAGGTTAGGTTGATCTCAGCTTTTCTGTGATGAGTCTGGGTGTAGATTGTTTATCGCGTGAAGGAGAGGAAGAGGAAGAAGAAGAAGAAGACAGAGCATGCAATATTAGGGAGGCTTGAATGAATGAGTCGGGTTTATTTAGGCTTTGGTTTAGTGCGCCATTCTTTTTTGAGAGAGAGAGAGAGAGAGAGAAGTCAAACGCATCTTTCTAGACCGAGAAGGAACAGGTAATAATTTACTATTAAATATTTTTTTTAAAAAAAACAGACTTGAAATATAAAATATAAAAGGAAAAGGTAATTAGGTAAATCATGGAGGTAGCAGATTTTGGGGTGCGTGTATGAGATTGGCTTTTGACCTTTTCTCTCGTTTTGGGAATTTGGGAATCCATGTATTTTCGGATTCTTTATTATTTTTTATTTTTTTCCCCCTCTCTTTAATAATTTCCGGCATCATCACCACTTCATCGCCATCATCTTTCTCTTTCCAACCAAGAAAATCACCCCCCCTTTTAATTACCTCGGCAATGCATTTCTCTTTTTCATGTTCCCTTGCCCTCACGCAATTGTCTCTTCCTTTCTCTCAAGGACACTTTCGGGATTTCACTCCCCCATGCTCCACTGTCCCTCAATATCATTTTCTTATTTTATTTGTGAAATAACGTGATTGTTAAGGACTGTATAATTTTGTTGTGTACTATTGTCATTTGTTATGTACTTGAGCTATCCCATGATGCTGAGGCGGCCAAATGCTCGTTCATTGAGTGACACGTGGCGCCTCCCACGTTAGCAGTGAAATCTGGCGAAGCCACAGGCTACAAAGTGGCACGGGATGCCGTGAAAATGGGCCCCCGACGCACGTGCAAGGAGCGTGAGGGTCGGAAGACACGTAGGAAGGGAGTGGGGGGCCCACGAGGCATGGGAGTGGTGGGACCCAGATTTGTTGGGGAGCGGTTTCCCCGTTCCGCTACCTTTGTCCCCTTCCTTAACTGTTGTGTCTGTGTACGGACAAATGGGGAAACGTGAGAGAGAGAGAGAGAGAGTTATCGGGTGCGGAACAGACCCACTGGATGTGGAAGCGCTGCATCAGAGTCAACAATGGAGTTTTATATTAAATTGAATCTGAACAACAGTTTCGCAGTTTAATTAATTTAATCGTCAAAACAATAAAAATGACAATTTATCTCCATCTTCCATGGCCCAGTCAATGTTTCATATTTCGCGGACAACTAGACAACGCATCTTCTATTATAAATGGCTAAAATTTAATCTATTAATTTAGCATAATATAATATGGATAAATTAAATATTCTTTCAAGCTAATAGGCAATTCAATTATGTGATAAAAATATTTTATTAAATAATTCTTCAAATTTTCAAATCAATTAATAATTAATATTTCTTTTGTTAAAAAATATAAAGCATTTTTAATCAAATCTTACCTCTTAATAAAGTAATTACTTATTTTTAAATTAATTATATCTTTCATGTCTACCCCTATTTAATAATTTATCTCATAGGGCTATTTATATAAAAAAAGTAATAATTATATCTTAAAATATTAAAAATATCTTATATTTTTTAATGGAGGAAGTAATATTTAAGAAAATGAATACAATTTTAGCGCAATTTTTTTAGCTAAAAGATTTCTCATTTATATGAAATTCAATGAATATAATCACAGTAATAAATCTATTAAATTTGATATATTTTATTTTGCATCCAATAATTTATTTATATCATAGTTACAATCATCGAATATGTACTTATAATGATAAAAGATCATTTCAAGTATTGATTATATATATATATATATATATATATCCTAATCTTTATTCTACTGATCACACACACATATAAGTTACTCTTTTTGGTCTAAAATATAAGCATTTTATCTCAATTATATATTTTTATAAAAATGATGATCTTATTAGTATGTAAATTTTTTTCAAAAGCCGTCAGAGTGAGTATTTTTTAATGATTTGATGATTATTTTTATAAGTCACTTTACATAAAAAAACCCTTTAAAAGTTTGAGTGAAGGTTAGTCGATTACAAATTATTAATCATAATTTTCACAATTTTGATATTAATTAATTACAATGCACCATATCTTATTATAATAAATTATAGAAAAAACATAATTATTAATTTTTATAGTTTTTTTTTTCAAATTTTGCCTTTAGTCTCAGTAATTTTACAATGTTTTCAACAATAAGATTGAATGACATTTATTTTTTAGATTTTTAACGATATTAAATTACAAGTTGAAAACACTAAAAATAAATTTTAAGGACTAAATGCAGAATTTGAGAAAACTATAAAAATCAATAATTGTATTTTTTTTAAATAATATATATCATGAACTTTTATTTTGAAGAAATATTGTAAAAACTCTAATTGAATCTTGGTTAACTAAGAAAACATTTAAACGAAATAATTTCATTGCGAGAATGTTCATGATTGATACAAAATAAATTTAATATATAGTATCATAATAAATTGAAAATGCCAAATAGTATATATGATACGAGTACGTGAATAATTATATATAGCTGCCCCCGTTTGCCACTAAAAATTTGCTTATAATACTGAATAAGATAACTGGATTTGTCGATCCAAGTTGTCAAGACATTAAATGGGAAATATAATAAATATAATTTTCCAAAAGAAGAATAAATGCCATGTTATCCGTCATCACATGCGACACGCGCACGTATATATATGTGTGAAAAAATTATATACTTAATTTTATATATTTAATATATTTATTTTTAATTAAATTAAGATAAGTGAATCTTGTATACATTCTTTATTCTACAATAAATCTTGTTATTAATTTTATTAACATATTAAAATTCACTTTTCATAATAATTTAATTAGATATAAGTATATTAAATATATAAAGCTAATTACATAAATCCTACCATATATATATATATATATATTCTATAACAATATTTCATTATACACTGGATATATAAGAAAAAAAAATCAAGCAAATTGTGGATGATTCCTTTTTAATAAGATCTAGTCAAACTTGTCACATGTAATTGTGCGCGCGCGCTTATGCATGTTTTGATTGATATTCTGCACACTAAACATAAAGTTCTCATCATAACACATGCATGATGCAACCACCAACGGTTAACCAATGATGATAATTTAAGTAATTATTTAACAGCTAAAGATTAAAAGAAAAAACAACAAAAGTTCTCGTACATGCCCATGACTTCAAATGATTCTTCATGCTTAAAAAGTTAGGTCACATTATAATTAAAAACAAAACACTATAGAGCTTAGCTAGTCGACCAGAGCGCGTCCATATTTATAGAGATAATATTAATTTACATTACTTTTTTTGTTGTTGCAGACAGGCTTAATTTAATTATAATTATACATAAAATAACATCAATTTGTGAAATTGCAATTGATAATAAGATGTTCATGTCTGGCTTTTGCCTGAAAATGTGCAAGGCAGCAACCATATCATCGTGCAGAATCACTTGGCTGTGTTGGCACCCAAAAAAAATAATACTAATAAAAGAATCACTTGGATGTTAAATGAAAGGAAGTATAGAATAATTTAACTTTTCAAGGCCCTAAGACCTATTATAAAAAATTAAAAGGGCAATTTTGTCTGTAAATTATAGAAACAGAAATATCTAGAACCCCAATGTTTTGTGCATTTTTACATCTCAACATATTTAAAAATGTCACCATGTGCTCCTCCCATTAATTAAAAAGTAATGCCCATTAATTTACTGTTGTGAAACTTACATTTTCTTTCATATGACTTCACAATCAACATCATTGTAATTAACAAGATATACATTATGATGTCCTTAAATGTTGAGTGGCAAAATTATTCAAAAAAAAAAAAAAACACATATCCTCTTCCTTAGTCGTGCCATGCTGGTTGCTACTTAACTATATGCCTTCCCTTTCTTCTGCATTATTTTTTGTGTGCGTGATGGAGCATTAACTTTTGAGAGGTTCAAGCTTTACTTAAGAAGCTTAATTAATTCAATTCTAAACCATTCCCTGCCATATACTCTTTTTCTCATACGTGTGTCAGTGCGTGCTAATGTGTATGGCAGCATGCAAGCAAACCATGGATGTTATTATTTAATTTGATGATGATAATAATAAGGAGAAAGTTTATATACTTAATATACCTGTTTCCAATCACATCAAGACAAGTGAATCTTGTATAGATTATTTATTCCATAATAAATTCTTGTTATTAATTTTATTAACACATTAAAATTTACTTATCATGATTTCATTGCATATAAGTAAGTATATAGAGTTAAGCACATAAGTTTTACCCTAATAATAATTAAACGCAACAAGATCAATTTAGGAAATAACTAAAATAAAATACTTCTCTCAAATAAATTCATTATAATTTCTTGACATTTTTCCAAATATTATAGATGTATTAACCTGATTATTGACAAATATTTATATATTGCTTACATACATATATATTTTTTGGTAAGCATGATGAATAGACTCCATTGATAGCAGAGACTCTTTCAATTAAATTGTTACATACGAAAGACTTAACATTCAAATTCTCAATCACCTACTCAAATACTGATGGGAGCTTCTACTACTCATACCAAATTAGTTGGTTGCATACACATGTGTGTATTTTGTACACGACAGAGCGTGCACGCATATTTTTTTAAAAAAATATATTATTGACCATAATTTAGTTATTTTAAATCATTCAGTGTGCATTAGTCTGATTTTGAAATTAAGATGGGTAATTTGTAAATTCAACAACGACCCTGTCAAGAGACTTGATTTGCGCATAAATTAATTCTTGTTGGAAAGTACGTAATTGAAAATTCGAGCGTGTCTGTGTGTGTGTGCTGCATGACTAGTCAAATATATGAGAGGCCATTTTTCCTGGAAGATCCAGATTTCTTTCCCCGTCACATGTTTGATGAAAACACATGAGTGATGGAGAGGGTGAGAGAGAATCTTTCTTTTCAATAAATAAATCAAAGGAAATGGTATTTGATTTCAAAGGGAAAGAATTTGGAAAATTTGGTGTATGCACCAATTACTTGGAATTTCAAAGACCTAAGATTTCCACGTACTTGCATTAAGAAAGTTGAAAACAATAATTTTCATGAGAAAAATGTCAAAGTAAATTAGGATTCGCCTTAAATGGAGAGTTTGAATCAGTGCAAGAGAAATCAATGGGAAAGACTTGAGAAATATAGAATATATATGAGAATGCTATATGCTGGTTAACTGCACGTACGTCATTGATTGCATATTGTTAATTAGTCAACATGTATTGGTTGGTCAAAAGAAATTAAAAGAATCAAGCTCTCATATTTGCGGAGTTTCAGGCGAGAAAATCTCATCCTTCAGGGGAGGTTTTATATGTACTTTTATTTATTTTATTTTTGATTCAGTTTCCATACCAATGAAGCAAGCAAACCCCATTTTTCAACGATTAATTTCACTATATATATAGTATATCATTAATTTCAACTTCTTAATTAAGTTATGGACTGTCCTTCATGTTTGTCACATGATCTTAATTCTATGCATCATTCAGAACTATAACTAGCATGAATCAAACGTCCTATTTTATGTATAAATTAAAACATTAATTTCATTTGGAAAATATGCATAATAATATAAAGGATAAGAGTTACATACTTAGTATTATATACTTAATATATTTATATCTAATTAAATGAACGTAGCATTTAAAAATTCACACACACACACATTCATTTAATATTGCATATACAATGCATCTTGATTGATCTTTATTTTTCATCAATAATAGGTTTAAATTTTAGGCATAGAGAAAGTCCAAATACTTCTCTTAATTTAAAACTTAGGATGAGGCTTTTCCAAGTAGAATTAATATTTCACAGCTGAGTAGAAGAAACCACATATATATGCCTCCTTAATTCGCTTGAATTGTCACTTTCTACAATAATATATATCCCTCCCTTATTATACATGCATTAACTTGAGGTCAAAAATTTCAATTAATAAAGTGTCTGGTTAATCGATTTCCTTCGTAACGGGCCTCTTTATCTTTTGCTAGGAGGTTGAATAAAAAGCTAGCTATATTCACTAAGATTTGTTTTTGTTTTTCTTTTTTGCGTTTCAAGGGTCAAATATTCCCTAAGAAGCACGTATAAGCCTGAAAATGGACTAGAGCCCTAATTGCAGGCATAAGTATTTCGTGTTTGTGGCATTTTTTATATAAAGAACTTGTGAACTCATGTTTAAAAGAGAGACTGCTTAGGTTGTTGAAATATGAATAGATTTAAACTGATATGAGATGTCTCACATCAAATAAAATTTAACTTAATAATTAATATAAAATAAAGGGAATAAAAAATCTACAAACTTTAGCCTTGAAATAGTTTTGAATTGAAAATGACATCATTTCGTTATTCTTACTCATTTATCCTCTGCCTCATCTTCGAATAATCACTCCTCATTTCTACAATTACAAAACTTTTATAACTCTTAAAGAGCCAAAAGTATGTAACATCAATCAATATAATACTAAAAAAAATCAAACTTCTGAAGGTTCGAGGACCGTGCCGGTTCCCTTCCTCACACATGAGCACAAGGTATGGCCGTAGGAGATGAAAAGAAAAGGAGTGGCCACCAGAAAAAAGATAAGTGTAGAGAACATAAATTAATGTACACAGATTGATTCCCATATCACCTGTCCGTCATTATCATTCTTTTCTTTTACTTTTTGGACTCCATTTTCTGATGATATATGAATATATCAAAAGTATATAACTCAATTATGTTCCTGAAACCATATATATACTTTAACCTTTTTGTGCCTCTAATATTGCTTGCTCTCATCATATCACAGATGCCTTCAAAACCAGCTATATATATATATATATATATATGCTTAACCTTTAACCACCTTGGAAGAAAACAAAGGTATATATCATGCATCACCAACAACGAAAGCACCTCCAATGCCCCCCCCAAAAAAAAAGGCATTGTACTTAAAAGAAAGTACACATCTATCTAGATGAAGCAGTTTATACTATAGATAATGACCTTTATCAAAACATTGACTTTTATTTTATTCTCTCTCTCTCTCTCTCATATGGATGCTGCATCATATCCCTCCTACTAAGTTATTCTATATTCTATTCTATATGTGCGTGTGTGTGTGTGGGGCCAATCTCATCAGTGTGCTGGAAATCTCTTGAAGATAACTTCAATATTCAATCCCATCCACTCTTGCCTGCAGATTAAAAAATACAAGAAATTATTGTATCCTCTCTTGTAAATATTCGATCGTCTTAGGATTATATATGAAATAAAAACTAAATCTTGGAGAAAGTGATGAGTGAAACCCTAACCCTAATAATGATATATATATATATATATATATAAAGAAGAAGCGTGTCTATATGTATCAATGAGTTATGACCATTGAAATATAAATTGGAGAAAGTGATGAGTGAAACCCTAACCCTAATCATGATATATATATATATATATATATAAAGAAGAAGCGTGTGTATATGTATCAATGAGTTATGACCATTGAAATATAAATTAAAGTAAAACAGAGAAAGAAGAAGAAACGTGTGTGTGTGTGTGTGTGTGTGGACAGACTATGGATGGATGTTCGCGGGTTGTCGTTTTAAAAAGAAAGGCTCCAAACCTAACCGCAGACTATGGATGGATGTTCGCGGGTTGTCGTTTTAAAAAGAAAGGCTCCAAACCTAACCGCAGAGACAGTTTTGGTTGTATTTGGTTGTTGCATGTGGGATTCAAATTCGGACTCTGCAAATATCGACAATGTTGACACTAATTGCCATTTGTTTTGGAAATCCATGTCTTTGATTTCCATGTCCATGTCATTATTAACGTCTAAATATCACTCACGACTTTCCCGATTGGCCAGTTGATTAATTAATATATAATTAAATTATTGTTCATCACACTTTCCTTGTAGCTTCCAATTACATCCATTATCTCTCATGATTGCTTTTCAAGAATCACATTCATATAATTGGTGTTTCCAATTAATTTGCTTTATCTTTCATATCTTTAAAAGGTTGAATTTCCTTGCCAACCCAGTTTGAAAGATCCTTTCATGATTCAAAAAGTCGTCAAAGTCATGAACCCGCGTGTAGAAAATTAACGTGCAAGAGATCCATCAAGGTGGCTGAAATTTCCTTGTGCTTTGGTTACTAGTTTTAATTAATATGTTTTTTTTATTTTTATCACTACGACTTAATTATTTTCCTTAATTACTGTTAATAACTAATTGGTTGGGACACAAGATGTAGTCACGACTCACGATTAAAATAAACAATTTTATACAATTTTATACGCTGTAAGAAATTAAATCAATATTTATTTATTCACAGTTCTGCTTTTAAGTAAAGCTGTCATATTTTTTCTTCTTTATTCCTAACGCCCATTTATATTAAAAGTAAAAATTTTCCCCGAAGATGACATAATGTGGAACCAACATATTGGTTTGGAAGTGGATCGCTTTGATCAGTTGGTGCAGATCCATTTGGACCTAGCTATAGATATATGCAGCATTCCAAGTGGGTGTGTCAATTATAGTTAAATAGAAACTAATTATAAAGTGCTTATGCTTTAATAGTTAAAAAGAAAAAAAGCAAAAGTAGATATCAAACAGGGTCCCACAATAAAAATACTTCAAAAGTTTGGGATTCTTATTGTGGGAGATTATTGACCTAATAGGAAAAAAAAATGAAAGGAACAGTTAATCCGATTATTTTAACCCCAAATCCTGATCAAGATTAAGTGATTTGACCCCATCGTGTCTTATTCATTGATACTGCCTTAGACATTATTTAGATTACTTTAATCTAAAGCTAATTCTATATTAAGTGCAGTGCAGAAATATTCATTGCTTTCACATGATGATATCAAACCTGTCCAAAGAGTTAAATAATTTTTTTTAATATATATGTATGCAAGTCTTCATAACTATGATGATTAATATAATAATCACTATTATATATATTAAAATAATTTCACTAAGAAAAGTCTCAAGTATGTTTTTCTCCACATGTGGTAATGCACATGATGCGAAGAGAAAGAGACCAAATGATGATGATGATGATGATGATAATTAATTTGAGTTGAAGGAAGATGATTTGTTTGGTGCATGTTTTGCTGAGTTGCTTGAGAGAAAAGATCTAGATCTCAATTATTTAATGACGGGCCTTCCTTAAATTATGCCTTGTTTTGTTTTGTCCGAAAGCGGAGCAAGAGAAACAAACTAAAAGGAAGAAAGGCAAATATCCCCATGTGGTTCAATTATTGTGCACATAAAAACAAACCAGTGTAGTAGCAACATGAATCTATATAGTCGTATAGTCTCTATATAATTAATTAATTCATAATAAACCCCATACAATATTCAATAACCTTCCTAGTCATTTCCTTCCACTAACTTGGTTATCAGTAGCAGCTAGCTAGAATCTTCCCGACGTTATTTCAATGGATTCACATTGATTCACGGTGTCAATAATTATGTCTCATTGATGGAACACTAGCTAGCTAGCTAGGGCATACTTTCCAAGATAGTACATATATCTAGCCTTGTGGACTATGTACATGCAAATGCATGCAACAAAAATATTAATGGATAATTAATTGTAATTAGCTACCATAAGTGTAATTCAATAAATATGTAAAACATTTTTGGAGGTTGACAAAAATAAGATTTTGTACCCATTTAAATTTCAGTTAAATATAATAAATTATAAAAAATAATTAATTAAGTAATAAATTTTAATCATAATTGATTGCGTTATATAACGCAATTTGTTTGAATACTATTTTTTATAATTAATTTTAATAAAATTAAAGATATTTGAATAATTCATTTAAAATTAATTTTAATTTTATAAATTATCATAAAAAATATTTTTTTTAAATTAAATTATTGATAAATTTGTATTTAATATTATTAAATTTGTTTATGAAATGAATTTTCTTTTTATTAAATTTTATGTTTTTTATAATTTTTTCTTAAACTTTTATTTATAATTTTTCTCAATTCCTTTGATCAACTTTTTCTCAGAAGCTTCGTAGATACAGCTTTCAAAAAAAATTAATTTTAACACTAATAATCGATTGATGACAAAAGTGATGTTTGGGTTTTTTTTTTTGGGGTTAAAATCGATTAGTTTGCCTAACCAAACAGGCACTTTTTTAATTATATTTGTTTAAATATTATCCTTTAATTCCCTCCTTATTACAGTTTATCTCTCAATTTAATATTTCACAAATAAGGTTATATCAAATGAAGAGTTTTTTTTTTTAAATTTTTATTTTCATTTTAAAAAAGTAAGATTATGAAGTTTATTTAATAAATTTTATTATTGTGTAATTTTGTTAAAAAGATATTTATCTTATAAACTAGTAGGACGGAGGGAGTATAATTAGTTTTAATAAATGCAGAGTTGGTTAGTCAAATTTGGTTTATAGTAAGGATGTATAGAAGGGAATATATAATTTGCACACGTTGTGCTTTAAAAATTATTTTTTATAAATAATGTTATGATATGAATAAATTAGATCTTAAAATTATGTGAGATTTCAAATTGCAAATTATTACCAAGGAACATGAACAGTGCAAATAATATTGTGGGGTTGTAGGGTTGGAGAAGGTGCATGTAGACGGTTGAATTGAAGCATGATGATGAAGAGAAGGAAGTGGTGGAGGACCAATTTAGATAAAACTCCAAGAGAGGGAAAACAACAAAGCAAGCTAAATGGCTGATCCATAAAACGAGCTACTTGACACACACTTTTGTCATAGAATGCTTTCATATGTACCATCTTCAAACATTTGTAGTACACCACCCCATGTGACAAGTTTCCTTGTCCCTACACGCACAAATTCACATCACACCCACCACCTAGCTTCGTCTTTCAATGTTTGTGGGGTGCACCCATCTATACTTTTGATTTTCCTCATGGATTCAACATTACTTACTAGCTATAGTAAAAATTAGGCCGACATCGATAATTGAATCGGTTAAAGAATTAACTTAGAAATTAATGATTAAAACTGTAATCATATCATGGTGGGATTGGTTTTAATTGGTTTCATGTCCTTTTTGCAAAACGCTTTTAACTACTTCACTAAAATAAAAAAAATAATGAATTTATTAAACATATTGTAAAAAATTTAAATTTACAATAAGGTAAAATTATATTGGAAAATAGCATGTAATAAATAACATTCTATATGTCTTATTTATATATATATATATATATAAGAGCTAAAGAATCATTTTAGAAAGTGCGACCAAAGGAGTATACATATTAATGAATTTCATTAAATATAATTTATAATTTTAATTTTTTACAAACTTTTAAAAGTACGTTTCATTAATAAGAAAGGGAGAAGGGAACTTATTCTGAGAGGGAAACAAATATTAGAACAATCATAACTAATGAAATCTTATTTTATTAAAATACTTTATATTTTAGAATATTAAATTTTACCTCCTGAAATATCTTATAATAAACTGAAATGGAAGGAGTAATATCTAAGTACTTATTGTTACTTTTATAGTTATATTCATTTTTGGAACTATTTGACATCATTTATCGATCAAATAACCATGCTACACATGGTACGGTGTCCTATGTGTTATGATGTCGTTATCTCCTCAAACTCTCACTCACTCTCTCTCTCTCTCTCTCTCTCTCTCTCTCTCTACTAGTTAATTCTGACTAAGTTTTGTTGAAAGCTTTACGAGTCTGAAACGATAATGATGCTTGTGACGGGTGTGTGTGTGACTGTGTGTGTAGCCAACCTGACCTGAAGTCCTTTTATATTTTTCCCAGAAGTTTCTTTCAGACAAGCCCGCCCTTATCCTACTGTTCCTCAACCAAATCAATTCCATGAAATTATGATTACACCTTTGGATTTTATTTTATTTTTGGCCTTTGGTCGCTTTCTTTCTTTATTTTCAAGCACACAGTTCATCGGTGTCTGGTCCTTCACGCGTATGTTTTGTTTACCTGCAATTTCAAATCATCCCCTACGTCTCTTTCAAATTACTAATATTGATAATGACATAATTCCTTTATTCTTGACTATTTTAATTTCCCTCTTCTAATTATTTAAACTTCATTATACATAATTATTGGGATTGGGAATTAGCAACCATCCCCAGGCAGAAGGAGAATTAACAACCTAAGTGAGCAAGAATAATAGAATGATATCTTATCATAACTCAAAATTTCAAAACTTAAATTTATAATTGTATACTAATCATCAAGTTTAATTAATTTTATTTGATGTAAGGTTTTTTACATTGACTGAAATTCAATTATTACTGTATCATATATCTATCAATTTATTATGTACATCCATGACTATACATTACACATATCGATATGAAGAGGAATAAATTAAATGAGGATAATTAATTTCAATTGACAATTTAGTGGAGCCAAATTTGAATATGACAAAAAAGTCTATTATAATTAGAACAATAAATGAGAAGCCAGACTGATGGAGTTTGGGTTGCGTCATTTTCTTAGAATTTTTCTAATGGAGGCTACTAGATTAGCACCAAGGGAACGAATTTGAAATTAATTCCTTAGTATATAATAAATATTCCTTGAATTATAGTTAGTGAATATAATAAAAAATGAACATTAAAAATCTCTTTATTTTTGTCATGAGTCACGTACTTTATCAAAACTATTAATAATTAATTAT
Source organism: Prosopis cineraria (assembly GCF_029017545.1). Taxonomy (NCBI): domain Eukaryota; kingdom Viridiplantae; phylum Streptophyta; class Magnoliopsida; order Fabales; family Fabaceae; genus Prosopis; species Prosopis cineraria. The sequence goes on along the minus strand of NW_026555342.1, from coordinate 6,695,732 downwards.
GGAACCCCACATGATAAAAAGGGTGTGTGTGTGTCTCTTTAAAATCTATCTCTAATCGTGACGTAGATGGATGAATATTGATTCTTTGTCTTTCATTATTTTTTAAATAAATTTTATAAATGGTTTTTATTTTCTTTGTCATTATCTTGATAAACTCAATCGTAGTTGTATTATTATAAAGTCTGCATGATTTAATTAAATACACGTACGAGTGTTTGACAAGTGGAATCCTATAATTAAAATTAATAAACTGCGCCACTCTTAATCAGTTTATTTTTAAAGGTTGATTATCTCACTCCCAACTTATTGTATACGTCTAATTAATCCGTTGATATCGAGGGCTTTAATTATTTGTTTAATCTCGTAATTAGCGTGATTGGAGCCACCACATGGCGTGCATGCGTGATCAGAAGTTTAACGTACACTATATTAATACGTTTTCACTTGTGCAAGTAATGTAATAGTGCAATTAATTAGGGGGTACTTATTGTTTAATTTAATAAAGCAGGTGTCAAAGTGACGGTATAATTTGTAATTATGTATGCGACTCTAGAAGACGAAAAGTACATACATGGATACATGTTAAATTCTTATTAGGTTAATCTATGTAGACATTTTTAATTATCATTATGAATCTAAAAATATTAATTAGAGTGATTAACAAATAACTCCGTTTCTTTAAAAGAAAGAAGAGAGATTATGCACGTATCAGTATTTCAGCTAGGAAATGCTCAATGTACAATGTGTTTGCATTATATAAGAGCGCGCAATAATTCATTCTCGATTTCACATACGAAAAGTAGTGATTAATCTAATGATCGTCGAAAATTTAAAAAAAAAAACTTAATTTTTGCCCGATGTTTAATTTTAGTAGTGATTTTTATTTTCCCAAAAAAAATAAGCGGTGTATTTAGACTATATATAATATTTAATGGAGGGAAGAAACTATTCACACATAGCTTTTCATTGAGGTAATAAGGGTTATTATGTTTTGTATAATAAATAGATAAATATACAGTATACACTATACATAGTACTAATTGCTTTTGTTGTTGTTAATGTTGTTGTGAGGCAAAATGACAAGGCATAATTATGCGTGTCATCTGTTTTGTACTCTCAGGAATTTTCAAAACTGAATTAATAATATTGCCCCAAGTAAATAATTGTTTGGTTTTTTAAAATTTGTTTTTAGTGCAAAATTTGAGAAATTATTAAACCCTAGCTATTCTTTGAAGATCATAATAATGTTGGACATGAGAGATATTTACAGACCAAGTTTATCTAACATTCAATTTAATATTATTAATTATGAATTACAGTATGAGAAACAGCTAATGATGACAATTCAATAGAGAGAATTTAAAGCAAAAGAGACAATCATCCAACACCTAAAAGAGATGGAGGGATCATTATTGTTAATTTTCTGTTGGATATATATTTGATTTGGTCCTACATTTATACAATAAAGCTACTTTCAGGTGACAAATATCTAATTTTTTATTATTACTTATTATTAGTGCTTTTTACCCAACATGCACATATTCACCTAATTAATTTTAATTGAAAAAAATTGCAACTGGACCTGTCATGTCAGATTAAACAACAACAAGATGATTAACACTGTAATTTAGGACAAAATTAAATTAAAAACAAGCATTTGGGAGGCAATTAATGATAATTAATCATTTTCAATAACTGCACCGCCACCCTGCTTTCTCACAACTTGCCCATCTATTTTATTGTAATTATCATTCGTAAATTATTAACTAACGAGCTCATATATATATATATATATATATAACCGAACTTAGAAGAAAGGAATCAAATCAAATCATGCATTAAGATCATCAAAACCCATTTCATAATGTTAGGTGAAACGTTGATCAATGAAAAGACAATGACAAATAAATATATAATCTGCCGATCCAATGTGCCTTTGATTAATTAATTAATTAAGCTGCCGCCTGATTTGATCGATGCTCCTCAATTTTCTGTTTCTTCTTATTGTTTTTGATTAGTTACATATTCAGTAATAATATTATAAATATAATTATGAAGTGTAAGTAGGATTAGATAAGAGCATTAACCATCTTCAGTTTTTCTTCTTTGGCTTTACATGACTCGTGAAGCTGCAGCCTCTGATTAAAGATGAACACAACATATTGACTTTCTCAAAATCATTTTTGGTCTGTTATCAATGATGTGGACGAAATAATAAATAACAATAATAATAATACAAAACGTCAGCATGTGGTAATTTTTTGAATTATTTTACTAATTCAAGAAAAATCAAATCCATGCCTGTTCTTTGACATGATAATATTAATTGGATTAGTTGAAGAGTGCTGAGTTATACAATTATTCCGTAGCCATGAAAATAGAAAATAGAGTGATTAACATGAAAGCTTCCAAAGGATATAATTAAAAAGTAACTGATCATAAAGCATTAATTAAGCTCCCAAAGGATATCTAAAATTGAATAAATTAAAACAATATAATGTCAATGAACATTGTTACATATGATATGTTAATTATAGTAACTCAACAATTAATAAGAAGTCTAAACTACTCATAACTTGTGATTTGTGAACATTATGTGTTATTTCTATAAGTCAATTGGCAAATAGTTTTGCCTACTTATTCTAACAAATTGAGTTTATCCAAGAATATAATGTACTGTAGTTTCAGATGGGGAGGAAACAAATCAACTTTCCATCTCTCAGATTGTATGGTAATTAATATAAAAAAAATGATTCATTCAGTCGTAATTAATGTTACAAATCCTCAGAAGTCAATTTACATATATACGATATCAAAATTGCATAAATTAATGATTTTTCAATTAATATATATGAATGAAAAAGAAGAACAAGATAGAATTCAAAATCCACAGGCTACTTAGAAGCCTGAAAAGTGTGAGATGAGGCACATATATTTAACAGCCCTTGGAGAGTTGAAGGATCATGTTGCTAATTAAATCTCACACTTCCAACACCTGAACCTCAAAATCTCACCTTAAAACTAGAATAATCCCTCGAGTCATTGTATTGGAAGCCTTTTAATTTACTCCTGTAAAAAAATAATAAAATTCATGTTAGTTATACACATATATAATTATTGGTGATTCGATTTGAATTGTAAAGTCACTGGCTCGAACATTTTTCATTTTTTTTTTTGGATAATTACATGAAGTAGACTCTACAGATAATAGAAATTATTTTATTTATAATAGTTAGGATTCGAGTCCTCAATCATCATTTGTTTAAATATTTGTAGCAATTTGACAAAAATATACAAAATGGACATGGTATATTAGAAGATATTTAAGTAGCGAAAACTCCTCTTTATTTTTAATTATATTATTCGTTTTTCATAACTAGTTAATGATATGGGCGGTCATGAATTTTATATTTTATATTAATATTGACATTAATTAATATATTTTATTAAAATCATGAAATTAAGAACGGAAATATTTTGAAGTTTAAATTTTTACTTTACTTTTTCATTAATTAATTAGAGAAATAAGGGCCCTAATTCCAATAAGTCTAGCCCGCAATTGAACTTATACATGCTGTGAAATGGGCTTTGAGTACTGGACTCAAACTTATAAATGGTGGCCTGAAGTAGAACACTTCCCTCCATGGGAAACTGACGTGTGAATAATTTTATTTTATTTTTTGTGAATGAAAAAGAACGTCATCAACGAAAACCATTGTACAAGCACTGCAAATACAAAGCACTCGCATTTTCCGGGGAAGTTTATAGGACACCTAAGAAGCCTGTTTACTAGGGAAAATGCCAATAGAGATCATTTGACCAGACTCATTCTAAATCAAAGCCCCTAAATTTTCAAAATATCACTAATTTAAAGGTTCTGATTTGATATTAAATTTATGAGAGAAATAAAAAAATTACCCTTCATTTAAATTAATATCAAAACTGTCATATTTCATTTATTTATTGCCTTACTTCACTTGATTTCATTTTAATTGTTTAGATCATCTTAAGATAACTTATTAATTCATATATTATATATTGTTTATTTACTTAGAGACTATTGTTCATTATCCTACTTCACTAATTCATTACCTACTTTTACTTAATTTCATTGTAGAGAATTCAACAAGTGAAGTAGGATAATGAATAACATTACATAAGTAAATGAACGAATAAAGTATGGTAATAAACAAGTGAAGTATGATAGTTTTGATATTAATATAAAAGGAGCAATTTTTTCATTTTCCTTGTAAATTTAATTTCAAATCAGGACTCATGAATTGCAGTGATATTTTATAAATTTAGGAACTTTGATTCAAAATAAATTTAATCAAGGGATCTTTATTGATATTTTTCCTTCATACTATTTCCGCATCTCACAGTTGAAGCCCACGGGTCCAGACTTTTGGACTAGGAACGAAAGATGCCAGAATCATAGTACGACTAAACTTGCTTCGCCTGATTATCGATAATTTGAAGAGAGAGGATATTTATGCAGCTTCCTTAATTCAGTTTATAACCATACAAGGTACTTCCTCCATTAAAAAATTAAATGTTAAAAAATACAAGATATTTTTAGAAGTGTAATCATTATCTTTTTTCAAAAATACCCCTATTAATAATAACTTTATATTTATTATAAAATATTTTATAAGAATAAATATGAAAAGAGTTAGTTAAAAAGTATTTAACTATTTTATTAAAAAATAAAATTTAATTAAAAACACCTCACATTTTTTTAAGGAAGAGAGTATGCTTTAAATTGTTTTTTTGTTCCTGTTTTGGTCTGCCAATTCGAACTTGCAATTTGCAAGTTGCTACAAGTTTCCATGGCATGCTATAAATTGTTTTGATGCCAGGTCAATCATGGATTTTATTCCAGTCGCATCAAGCAATCCCCGTCTTGACAACATATCTATCACGGCAGGTTGAATCAATAAAAATATATACAACACAAATATTAGTAAAATCCTTATGACATGGTTCCATATTTTCCCATTCTTTACTTGATTTATGCATGCTCCGTAAACTGCTTTGACCAAGTCTTTCTAAGAATGCCAATCTTCCCATATCTTACCTTTCCATGGGCAAAGCGGGATCCCAAGATCAAAAAGCATATATAGTACAAATTTTGTATTAACTCTGGGGAGGCCAAACATGTACAACACTAGTATAACAATTGAAAATTTGTGTCTCCCTTCCTTTGCCACTGACTTTTTTTAAACTAATATTAAGCTAGAGTTCTAGACATCTTCCTTCTAACTATTGGAGGATACATAAATTTGAGATGAGATGCAAAAGGAAGGGTCAATTTTAACAGAATTTCATATTTGTCAAAGTAATCTTCCATCATATTGTAAAAGATCTGGTGGCTGGCAGCAAGTTACCAATATATGGGGACAAGCTAACTTGTACTACATACAGAGTCATGACATGCACTGATATTTTCTCTCATACATAATCACAAAACGTTTCACATAACAAGAGAAAATGTTTCAAGCAGAATCGTGCTCACTTTCCACAGTTGAACCCATGACAGACAGATAGGACGATTATGAGGATGAGCGCAATCAAAATTCCCAATACAATAAGCTTGATCTTCATGTTTTGTAACCACATTTTCCGACGGATTTTGGTCCCGGAATTCCTGAAGTCTTGTGCCTGAAACAAAATCATTTTTCCCATCAAAAGGCAAGGGGGAAACAGTTAAAATTGGAATCAGGAAGCAGACGACTCTATTTTCTTTTTGACTTTTCCAACCAGCAGCCACGAGTATCCTAGTCGCAAGAGGACATTAATCCTTGAACATCAAATCAGCACCAGACGTTCTGTAGAAATCGATGTTTTGAAAACTAGACCAGATATTGAAACTGTCAAAACTTTGGTAAGGTGTAGCCTATGTTGGGAAACCTGTTGGAAACGGGTTTTTGCAACTTTCAAAACAAAAGCTACTCTCACATTACTTTGGTAAAAACCATGTTTTGTTCAAGACCAAAGGTCTTCTAAATACACATTCAATTCAAATCGGTAGTAATAAAATTCATACAATTTCACTTCATACATTAAAATACTACATAGAAAATCACATATTGAACTTAAATAAGTTAATATCCATTCCTAATCACATATTGAACTTAAAATAATTACTACCTCTGGTCTCAAATATAAGATACTCATACCCACCTCTCACAGACTAGTAGAGTTAGGCTAATTAAATTTGTAGCAAAACATAATTTTTTGTAAAACTTGCCCTCAATCAATGGTTGATATTTCTTCTTATGAATCCCAAACTTCTCATGTTTTATCTAATGATGGGAATTTTAAAGGGAGGGGAGCATTTAATGACCTAGGGAGCACCTTCTATTTTGGGACTCTATTGACCTTTCCAGGCTTCTATTGAATCGAGAAATAAGTTTGATTGTCCATGCTTTTTATAGAATATATGTAAGGTATCCTCTGGATAATTCAAATCAAATCAACTGGATGTCCGACTCAGGTCTCTATAACATGACTGATCAATAAAAATACTCTAACACTCCACCTCTGAACCAGCAAAACAACCCAACAAGTATTTATATTTGAGACTGAAGGTAGTATACTTACACAATAGTTAAATAGTTAAGTATAGGAAGAAAAAATTTATCCTAATAATGATGCTTTTTTGCACTAACAAAAACAACAAACTGGCTGGTTTTCCTGATGTTTTTCCAGTTTTTCACCAGCTTGATGAGTAGTTCTATTTTAGGAACATATTACTTTGGGTCCTACATTTTGCTCAAATTTTACTATAAGTTCCTACACTTTTTTTCCGGTGTTCTAAATCCCTACACTTTTTTTTCTTAGTGTTTTAGGTCTCTCCATAAGCAGTGTTATAAAGAGCTAAACCATCAGGGAAAAAAGTGCACGGACCTGAAATGCTGGAAAAAAAAGTACATAGACGTATAGCAAAACTTGTGCAAAGTGAAGGGGCCCAAAGTTATGTTTTCCCTTCTATTTTTAAGCAATTCTGTAAAATTCTGGACCAGTTTGGGTACCAGTTCTTTGTTTCTTTCATAATACTAGTAGAAGCTAAAGGAAACATTCAAGGAAAGTAGAATACTCACATATTCGTCTAAGCATTTGCATAATAAACCTTCAAGCATAAACAGGCGGAGCCACATGCGACACATTAATACACACTAACCTGGTGATGAAGGTTCTCAGTCTTGTCTACCAGAAGCTCTATCTTTTCCCCCCTATCCAGAACCTACATTAGATTATAAACACATAATTTAACATGAATAGATGTCCTTGTATGCATAATACTCCTTGGGATAAAGAAACAGCAAATAATCCACGTCAGCATAACTAAAATAAATATACATGAACACTTGAATAAAAGAAGTTCAAAGAAGCATCCCAGTTATAGTTAAACTACCATTTATTGCTATTGGCCTTAATGACTGAAATGAAGCTCTGACAAAATGAAAATCAACAACATCTAAGTTTTAAATAATTTCTCTTCACTCTCCACACACTCTTCTTTCTCAAATTAGGCTGTCAAGTTATTTTAAGCTATGCCACCAAATCCATTTTTCAAGTTGTATCCCAGAAAAGCAGTTATTTATCTTCAAAAAGAGAAGAGCAGGACCTGTCAACCTAGAAGAATTAAGCTCTGATTTAAGTGGTGAGAGGTCTTTCCATTTAGATCCACCACACAAAGTGGCTTCATGTGTGAGTATCTGGATCTTAAGGGTTAAGTCTTATTCAGCGGTCATTCTGAAGGTAAATTTAGCCATTTAGGAGATGGAATGCATATCAAGCGACATATTGGTGCTGGATCAGACTTTGAAGGAAAACGCACATCAGACGGCTCAGTTTCATAAAAACATAGAAGTAGTGAATTTTGTGTCTAAAATTTTAAAAGTCATTCTCATTGGTGAATTGAGTTGGATTTTTTTTTTTTTTCCTAAACCAAACCCAAGAATAAAACCTATTAAACTAGCATTAGCAGATTTGTGGTTGGGCTCATAAAATGATTAGCCAAAACTAGCATATAGTCATATACATCTTACGTATGAAGTTTAACTGTCATGTGCATGTAGTTCTGATGCTTCGCTCTTTGTATTCTACAGTCATTATTGTTTATAACATAATTGACCAAATTCATATTTTCCAAGATAACTATTGCAGAATCTTTGTATTATACTTTCTAAAACTAATGCTGCTAACCAGTAAATTTCTACCTTTTCAATATTCTCCATCATGACACCTTTAACTTCTGAAACCTGAGCTTTCACCTTTGCAAGCTTGCTTATCTCTTCAGGGTGCTCAACACAGTACAGCATATGTTCCTTCAATTTTGGCCTGCATTAAAGACTATCTTATACCAATGCATGTACAGGAATCATCCTCCAACATTTAACTTGTTAATTTTAAAACAAAAGCAAAATACCCAAACTCCTTGTTAAGGCTATTGGCAGTAGCAGTAGCAGCTTTTCCACCACCATATTTGGCCACGAAATCATCCTTGACACGCTCAAGAAAAGCCATGGGTACCTGTCTTCCAATTGACTCATCTGCAACGACACAATATGCTACAAGATACCAAAAGTCAGTCATCTATCAACAGAAAAAAAACCTTCAAAATTTACAGTAGCCTCTAACAAAATTGCAGACATAGGTGATTCCAAGATCACAAAGATAAAAAAAAAAAAAACTAGAATTGCAGAAAATTTCTTTTGAAGAAAATCTCAACCCAGCCTGAATTCAAGCATAGAGTTAAGAAGAATATATAGGTATAATGGATCATTTATTGACCATTCTATAGGCAGAAATTTTGATCATATTTGGCCTATCAGAAGAGGTCTAAATTAACTGTCACTCAAGCACAGTAGTTATTAAAATTCAATACTATGGACAAAGAAAAATGAAAGTATTACTGTAAATTATCAATCAAAATTTGAATTAGTTTCAAATCTTACAGTCCAGTTATAACCTATAAACCCCAATATTGTTTTCTTTTCCTTTTCCTCCTTCCATAATACAAGCATTATAACGAGCCTTATCCCACTAGACAGAGTCGGCTATATGAATTGCAGTATTGCACGATTACATTGTGCTCTATCATAATAAAGGCATTAGTTTGTGCCAAATATGTCCAACAAGGCTAGAAGGCAACTCTTGTCCTCCCAGCAATACATGCATCTTCAAATTATGTAAATTTGTAAAGGTTAAAAGCTGAAAAATATAAAAGTGCACAACAATTAAATAGTGTTAAGAAAAAGACTCTAAGGATTGCAAACAAACAAAGGCTAGTTTTTCTACTATAAGAGCAAGAGCTCCAACTCCCTTTTTCTCTAAATATATTTTGTTCATAGGTCTACAAGACAACTTTTTGGCAGAGACATTTGATGATCACTAGCACGGAACATAAATTAATTACAGGAGATTTCAGATTTCAGATTTCATACTTGAAAACCTTGTTCCAGCTCTTATTTTGCTTTACTAGCATCTGTTTTATATTATAGATCTATGAAAAATATGTTAAAGTAAAATTTTTCAAGATTTGAAGAGTGGAAGCATCTAAAGGCAGAAGCTTCGATGACTGACTGATCTATCTCTCTCGCCATTTCAGCATTGCAAGCGTTAAAGAGGAAATAGTAGACCTAAAATAGACCAAACGACCATCTAACAAGTTAGTTAATATGAATAGCGCGAAAATACTAGACAGGTGCCTTAGAGAGCTAACAACATCCTTAAGTAATTTCACGCTCCAACTCGTAATCTCGGAAAATGTGGGCTCCAATACACATGGCATGGCATGATCTAATGTATTTTAATATTTTTCTCTTTTTAGTTTGCATATGTTAGGGGAACACGCTAGGAGTGGGACGCTAAGAAAATATCAACATATTACAGCTGAACCTATTGTATTTTGGATCAAAGAAAACAGTGACTATCAGAAGCAAATAATAAACATGAAACCGTGATTTTACTATGATGAAGTTATCTAAGAAGGATTAGCAAAAGGAGATTTCGAAAACCACCAAATCGCACTTGAACTTTCCGTCTGATAACCCTATATTCAGAAACTATCATATCTAGCTATATAATTCTTTCTAGTTAAGGGGAGCTTGCACTCGAATCACAAATCAAATCATCTCTACTCAGAAGACTAGAAATTAAATTAAGAAAGGAAGGCCTACTGTAGCCATTGTCAACGAGATAGTTGAAGGTGTGACCATCACAGTTGTAAGTGAACTTGTTGTTGGTAGCTGGAAGCTTCTGGAGGCACTGAAAGGCGATGGAATTGAAGTTGCCACTGAATTCGGTGTAGTCGGCAAGAATCAGAGTTCCTCGAGAAACGAAGGCATAGATCAGAGGCTTCTGGCTCATCTTGTCGTCCCTGAATAGCTTGCTAGGGATTCAAAAGAGAGATCGATCGGAGATCAGATTTCTCGGTGAAACAGTTTTCGCGTTGTAAGGAGACCAGCCTTTATCTTTTTGGCTTTGCTTCTTTTCTTCCCTAGGGAGAAGTTAAAAATACAATAGGAAGGAGGGTTTTAATTCGCAAGTTTGAAAAGTTTCCCATTTCGAAGGTTTTGTGGTTTTAGCGAGTGGTGGTTTAACCAAAGTAACAATAATAATGGATATTTTTGAAATAATACAGTTTTAATGAAGAATCACATCTAAATTCTCTAAAAAATTAATTACAAATAAAAAACAATAACAAATCTCATTAAAAAAATTATATTTTTATTTTAATAATAATTTATTTTATATTAATTTTTATTTATAATTTTTTTTAGGGGGACGGGATGTGATTTTCCTTAATTTTAAATTTTTAAATTTTTTTTAATTATCAATTTAGTTCATAAATTTTAAGTCATTGTAATGATATATCAAGTCAAAAAACCTATAAAAATTAAGTTGTTTTGAATTAAAAAACTATAAGTATTAAATTATTTTAAATTTAAATTCAAAGACTAAAATAATAATTGAGGAAAAGTTACCCCTCAATTAAAAAATATTAGGAATTTTTTCTGAGGTAGAATGTTAAAGCACTTTAGATCTTTCAATGTATAATTAATAAAATTTTTAAAAAAATATTCTTGATTAAGAATGTAATTAATAAGATTTTTTTAAGTAAACTGTCCTATTAAATAGAGAAAATAAAAAAATATTGTGTAATTTAAAAAATAATTAACTAGTTTGTTAGAAGTGTGATTTAATTTAAAATATTTTATAATATTGAACTGACAAAGTAAATATTGAAAATTATTTTTTCTCACATTTTTTTGACCTCAAAAAATTAATACTTCAGAAAAACAGTTTGCCATAACCTGTATAAATTTCACTCACAAGGCATCCCTCCGAGTAAGATTAATTTAATTTCATGGGATCCAATTATATGTTTGTAATTTGAATTATTTATTAAATTTTATAATGTGAAAAAAATTTAATTTGATACTTCTCCCTTGGTTTTTTCAGAAAATGACAAAAAATATTCTTCAAATATACAAATGACAATAATAAAACTAGTCATTTCTTGAAATATACAAGTAATTTTTATACTTTCTTTCTGCAAATTTATTTATTGATCAAATGCAGCTAAAGTAATCATTTTAAAAATAAAGTAGTCATTTTTTAATTCATTTTTTTTCATGGAGAGCAAATGCAATAATAATAAAACAAAATTACAACGAAGACAATAATACTAACACACCCAAGACCAACCAAAGGCTCATAACCCATACTAAGATAGTGTAAAAATACGATATCTTTATACAAGTGAAGAAACTTAACAAGTCTAAAGAAAATGTAAAAAGAACATGCATAACAAGATAAATTGAGAGAAACCACCCTATAGATGCAAAGATAATTTCATTCTTCATGAGAAAGGAAAAATGAAAAAGCTGTGCTACTATACTAAACTTTGTAAAGGTAACATTGACACCTACCCTTGAAGTGTTTGATGAAAACAATGAAGAGGGATCTGGCAGATAAGCCAAATCTAGAGTCATAGTAGAGAAAAACTTTGCACACCAGAAGAAGTCCCTAATTCCCATATTGACCACACAAATAATGATGTATAGTTCATCATCATAAGTTTTACGCATCATGATATGATCCTCTAATTTACTCATCAGCATTGGCCAAGTCACCTCATAATAACAAAACCTAAAAAAAAAAAACATCAAAATGAAAAACATTCTCATGAAGCCCAATTCAGAGAACCAACATTAGAATGCTTTTTAATCTACTTGTTGAGATGATAAATAAAGAAAACCCCTTAAAACATTAAACACAATGCATGATAGAGACAAAACAAAGATAAGAAACAATAGATAACACAAAATACTTCCCAAGACTTTAATTCGACTTATCCTGCAATAGACAAAAAACACACTCGAACACACAAAGCAAACCAAAACACAAAGTTGAAAGCAAATAATAGTAACATAAACCCAATGTATAAAAATATCAAACAATTAAAGTATGGATTGAGAAAATCAAGAAAACTCAAATTAGGTTCCCTATTAAGGCTCGAGAAGTAAAGAAACAACTTGTGAGTAGGATGAAAGCTAACAACCCTCTTATTTCTTATGCCATACCAATCTCCAAAATCATGTTTAGGTTCATTAAAATCATCTTCTATGAGTATAGATCGAGAGGAGAGCCAAGAACATTGCATGGACAAAGACTTTTCAACAAATGAACTCGCAAACAACATTTTATATCAAAAATTTAAATTCTACGAGAAGGAATCGCTAGAGAAACAAATTGAGTCAATTAAATTTGCTACTCTTATTCCCTTATTTTATGTTATTTGATTTTCTTGAAAAAACAACTTTGTACCTCTTAGAGTCTTTGACAAATATAAGACGTTTTAAACTAGGTGCAACTACAAGCAAATTGATATCCATGTTGATAACATCATTAGATTCATACTTGATTTTAACAAGAAACTTTTGCCCCTTTCTCGGAATTAAATTTTTAGAATAATAATAGAGATATTTTATAAGGATTAATTAATTTAATTTAATCTTAAGTGCTAAACTTTAAGACTTCATAAGTTCAATTTTTAATTTTATAATTTCATTGTGATAAATTTACAGTTTGTGTTTCAAATTTTTTACAAAAAATAAATTATTTTATTTTTTAACCATATTTAAATTTAAAAAATTAATTGTAAATCCAACACAATAAAATTTTAAAATTAAAAATTGAATAACTTATTAATTTTTAGAGTTTAACACCTTACGAAGGTTGAATTAATTTGGGATTAGGATTATGATTAGTATAGTGAAATGGGGAAAACTGAAAAATCGATCAGCCTCGTGATTGTTCATTTGTTCTGTTTTTCATGGTTTACCCTACTTGGCGGACGTCCGGAGGCCGACTCGACTATGCTCTACTTCTTTCTAGCGCCTTCTCCCAACGGTTTCATATATTGCCCGGGGCGTGACGCATCATCTGAAGCTCCTTTTCATTGTAGTCATTGTGGGTTATTCTGTTGAAGCCTTCCAACACAAGCACTGTGGACGCAAAGGTTCTGAAGTGTGTTACCTCTGAAAAAACAAAAGGAAGCTCTGAAGGGATTCCAAGTCCGCAATTTGAAGTCATGGAAGCCAATGATGGAAATAGAGAGCAGATTTTGGACGTTCGGTCGGTGGTTGAAGCTGTTTCTGCAGAGGATGGCGATGTCCCTGTGTATCACGTTGAAAGCTTGTGCATGCGCTGCGGTGAAAACGTACGGTATCTCTCCCTTTAGTTTCTATCAGAAGTTGAAAAATTTAATTCTGGGATCTGTTTCAAAGGAAAGTTGAGTTTAAGAACTTCATTGGGTTCCACTAGTCTTTCCCCTGAACTGGTGTATGTATATTTCACCCGTCTCCTGTTAAAAAAAAAAATCATAATATTCAAATTCCAGACTGGTTTTTCTCATTTCGAGTTAGGTACATTTCTCTCTTATGTTATTGAATATTGATTAACTAATGTCGGACTTGGGAAAGATAGTCATTGGGCTTTGATTAGACTCAAAGGAGGTATAAACTGATGCATTTAAAGATTCTTTTATCTTCTCCAGAAACTCTCTTGAGCTTATTTTTCTTGCTCCATGCAATGTTTTAACTTAAATTGCCATCTGACCGAAATTCTATGGTGTCTGTCAGGGGACGACAAGATTTTTATTGACTTCAATCCCGCACTTTAGAAAGGTACATCCTATATCCTATCTTTAATGACCCTTCTACTGTTTCGATGGTTTATTGTTGTTTCTTGATCGGTAAGTAGTGGTAGGGGTCAATGCAGACTACATCTTAATCCTTACTCTTCGGCTTGAATTTGATATTTTATATTTAGTTATGTAATTCCTTAAGTAGATCAATCTTATGAAATATGGTTATTTGCTTTCTCTTATGTTTATCACTCTGTTCACTAGTTTTCTGGGCATCAAATCTACTGTAAAATGTGCATTTTCTGCAGATTTTGTTGTCAGCTTTTGAATGCCCTCATTGTGGTGAGAGGTAAGCTACACACTCCTCAACAAAACGTTAGATTCTTGAATATAAATATCCTTCTTGATCTTCCTGATTAGCTATTATAAATTAATGCATGTTTATTGAATAGGAACAACGAAGTACAGTTTGCTGGAGAAATCCAACCACGTGGTTGCTGTTACAGTTTGGAGATCCCATCAGACAATCAGAAGGTGGGATAAATTGGAATTTTGAGCCAAATGATTTGAAATAATGGCATTTTCTTTTACTTATTGTTTGATTCAAGCAAATTTTTGTAGGTGCAGCCAGACCTTGACGTGCTAAACTTAGTATTATAGTCTAGTAATGGTCAAGGAGAGCATATTTTAGTGGGGGGAATGATCTCATTAGGTGTCTATTCTAATTTATTGATCTTGACTAATCAAGATCACCCCAAATTTTTTTTCCTGATTCATAATAGTATGAAGGAGTGGCTATGAATCCTGTAGACCATCCTCATGCAGATTGTTATATGATGTTGCTAGGAAGACATTGCTTTCGGGTAGGGGCTCAAAACAATTATGAAGGAAAAGGAAGAATCTATTAGATTAAATAGAGTAAGAATCTCACTCTACTTTAACTTAATAGCCAAATAGGAGAATCTCCAAGGAAAACAAGTTTTATTACTCAATGATATCCCGCTGTGATAAAAGCAAGGATATTTATAACCAGAAATTACAATTAAACAAATCAAATAATGCAGAATATTAGCCTAAAAATCAGAAAATAACTGACTAGCAAATGGGTACCTCACTAACAAAGTTAAGGTCCACTTATTCAGCTACTAACAGCAAAGCAAAATGATAATGAATTAAAATAACAGCAAGGAATTAATTTAAATCAGATAAATCCCTCATCATTGCATAACAGGATCTGTTATGCTGACTTGGACCCTTATCACTTTCATTTGGCTGCATAAATATCTAAGGCTTTGCGATGAATGTGCTTTGACAGTTATTTTAATGATTCATACAGTTTCATTTCTTCTATAAATTTATTATTAATTTTATGCATTTTTATAATGGCTTCATTTAGGTAGCTACTTTGCTCATTGCTGCCTGTGACTTTTTGGTCTTAATCCTTGAGGCTTCATTTTGTAGTTCACAACAATGCAGCTGACATGGGTGGCGCTTTGTTTAAATTTTTTAGAGAAAGTACAATTGTCTTACTGGTTGAAAGAAATCAAAGAATGATGCTATCACATATAGTTGTCATTGCCATCTTTTCCCCCTTTTATCATTCAGTTTTTGGGGACAGGAATATCAAATACTAAGTATGAACAGGAACAGTAAGCAAGATGACATCTTGGGAAATCTACAGTATACACATGTTTGAAGAGTAGTGAAATTAATAGTCCATGATGAAACATACACACAATGAGAATACAAAGGAAAGAGTCTGGAAAATGAAAGTCACTGTGCAGATTACACATTGGGGAATTGATATGAAACAAAACATCTAAGACATTGAGATTACCAAGTATCAATCTCACAAATGAATTATTTATATATGATTGCATGGGATACTTGTATCGCTTAATTTGATGATCAAAAGTACTCTTTCTTAATTTCTTTTGCATTTTTTTGGCCTTATAATGTCATGTTGACAAGTTTAATGAATGCAGATGCTCGATCGGCAAGTGGTAAAATCAGAATCTGCTACTATTAGGGTACTTAAAACTGTTTCTGTACTTATGTTCATATGGGCATTTTTAATTAAGTTACTATCATGTAATATCTATGGTTCCATATTTGAAATTCTATTTGCAGTCTTTATCTAATGGGCTGCTTATATGTATGCAGATACCAGAGTTGGATTTTGAGATTCCTCCAGAGGCTCAACGTGGAACACTATCAACGGTATTTCTCTTAAATACTTTAATGGAAAAACACAATCATTGGTTCTTATAGTTTCATCGGATTTTACTTTCAGTCCCTGTAATTTTTTTAAGTGGTTTCAATCCCTATGGTTTCAAAAAGATAGAGTGATGTTTGTTTTTTAAAATTTCTATAGTTTTAATTTTTCAGTATTTTTGGTCCCTATAAGGACCAAAAACAATGGAAAAAAAAAATCTATAGGGAATGGTGATTATATTTTTCCTACTTTAATTCTCTTGCTCTTTTTCCAATCACTGTGTTGAAAGTGGCTTCTTATTCTTCATTTCCCCCATCTTGTGTACTCTTGTGTATTTCATTTTGTGTATAAATAAACAACTTATCTTAACCCTTTATTTTTGCTTGAAAAAATACTTCAAATAGAACTTGAAGCACTTTTAAGTACTCTAAATTTATAGCAGCATGGATTAGAATTTAGAGCCAATAAATTCTAATGTTATATGGCCTCAAGTGTAATTTGTGTGTGCGCATCTGCGCCCAAGGGATCAATCAACACTGGTTGAAAGTTTGTGGCACTTTTACACCTTTAAATACTTTGTCTTGGAATTGATTGAATTATTAGATTAGAAGTACTCCCCCTGGTCCTTAATATTAGCTAACATTTTTGGAGGTTTTCTTGATTCCAAATATGAGTCACTTTGAGATATGTTTGTTGCATTAATTATCTTCTTCCATTAACAGGGGGTGAAAATATTGGAATTTTTTGATTAATTGAATGACCCACCCGACTGTTGACTTATTTTCTTAACATGCACGGGTTAGTTAAAATTGACTTATATTAGCAAACAAATTGTTAAAGTTTTCATACGTTTGAAATAAGTAATGTACAACAATTTTTGATTGACTGTTAGGGTATAAAACTAATTTGAATAAATTTCAAATTTCATGAGAAGTTGAGGTTGTGACGGTGATCTTCATGATAATAACTAATAATCCAATGGTGTGTTTTGTTAGACAATTATCTTATAAAATGTTATTTGATTGTGGAAGATTAATTTTGATTGATGCTAGTATCAATTGATCCCTCCTTATATATCCTAATTCGAGTCATGATTGATTGAATGTTTGGTGTGACATGAATTGAGAATATAATCTTTGGTGACTGTAGGTGGAAGGTATACTAGTTCGAGCTGCTGATGAACTTCAGGCCCTTCAAGATGAGCGCAAAGTAAATTTTGCTCTTGCCTTGTTTTATTGTTTTCTGGAGTTTAGTTCCCTGTTTAGTAATTGAATTTTATTTTTGGAACCTTTTAGAAAGTCGACCCACAGACAGCTGAAGCAATTGACCAGTTCTTGATGAAATTGAGAGCTTGCACTGCTGGAGAGCTTTCATTCACCTTTATTCTTGATGACCCTGCTGGAAACAGCTTCATTGAAAATCCGTAAGAGATTATTTCTCATTGGAGGGTCTTTTTTTTTTTTGGGGTTGGGACAAAACATTATATCAACAGGAAAGAAGTATAAAAGAGAAGAGGCTAGGGTATTGTTCTAAAGAGAGGAGACCAAAGCATAAAGAATGTCAAAGGAGAAGTTTGTTTGTTTCAAACCTATGTTTTCAAGTGCATGACGAACAGTTTTATTGGATTGTTGTCTAAATTGTCCCAAACTGCATCTTACATTTTCAAATGCATTGCAAACAGTTGTATATGCGTAAGATGAATAATTATAGCTGTTTCTGTCTTATTTAATTGGAGAGAATAACTATATGTTAATAGGTGTGCTCCATCATCTGATCCATCATTGAATATCAAATTCTATGAGCGTACTCCTGAGCAGCAAGCATCATTAGGATATCTTGTCGCCTCATCCCAAATTGAAGGGGGTCAAAATGTAGCATCTGCAGTGGAAGAAGTGGAGGTTGCTGATCAAGGGAGGAGAGAACCACATGGGTCCATAGGGGCAGCTGCTGGTCATCGAGCCATTGCACAGAGTAATAGTGCTGAAATTGCAGAAGCCTTATTTAGATATACTGCGCCAGAAGAGGTAGGAGGTGCTGAAGCTGAAGTAAATATTACTCCAGTTTGGTCCATTCTGTCTATTTATTTTCAATGTTGTAATAGTGCTTGCTCTTGACAGGTGATGACTTTTCCATCAACTTGTGGCGCTTGTGCCACTCGGTGTGAGACTCGGATGTTTGTCACTAGTATCCTTTCAATGTTTTCCATTCTGTCCTCTATTCCTGTCTTGTGTCAAATCAGAATATTATTAAAAAAATGTCTGTAATTTATTTTTAGCAAAATCAGGTATAGAGCTAGGCTAGCTACTCAATATCATTGTTGGGTTTTTGGAGATGATTTAATTGTAGAAAAGGTGGACATCTGTTAAAAGATTGACTAGTATGCTGAGATGGAAATAACTGTAAATTATTCAGTTTGTTGGATCCTGACATTTAAGAAAATTTCAACAGGTCAATTATAATTGATCCTTTGCCTGGCTGCATCACCTGTTTGTCTTGCTATGTCATCTCAACGCTTTGTTGTGCTTAACAGTGTTCAGATATTCCATACTTCCAGGAAGTTATTGTCATGGCGTCCACCTGTGATGCTTGTGGTTACCGCAACTCTGAGGTATGTGCTGATTGAGTGATTTGTATTGTTCGATTCTATCTCTAGAGTAGGAATAATTATTGTTAACCATTGTTTTTCATCATGTAGTTAAAACCTGGTGGGCGAATTCCTGATAAAGGAAAGAAGATTACTCTTTCCGTGAAAAATGTTAATGATCTAAGTCGTGATGTAATAAAGGTTTGTCATCTTTCGCTTTTAGATCTTGATGAAATCTAAAAATATGAAGTTGGATCAGTTGCTCTTTAATGTTGATTTAATCTTTATTTTTTTTACTTCATGTATAATGGATCTTGTGTGTTCTAGTTTCTGATGGGCAATGACTATGGACTTATAATAACAATATAAAAGAATAAGAAAGCTTGGTACTTAGATCTCTTATGCCAGTGCATGTAATGGAATGTTGCTATAAGGATCAATCACTGATACACCTTTGGTTAAAAATGGTTGAGCTAGAAATACATATTTCAAGTCGTGCTGAGTTCCTCTTTTTTTGGGCTCTCCTTTCCCATAGTAGGTTAGGTTTCTTTCTTGTTTGTCTAACCATCTACACATTTTTTTGGTTTGATTAGTCTGATACTGCAAGCGTAAAGGTTCCTGAACTTGACTTGGAGCTAGCAAGTGGCACTCTAGGAGGGATTGTTACGACTGTTGAAGGTCTAATCACTAAAATTAGTGAAAGTAAGTACTATCTCTCTCTCTCTCTCTCACACACACACACGCATATGCTCACGCATGCACGTAAACATTGAGGGCTTGAAGTATGTGGCCTATGGAAACAGATTATTGAGTTATAATGAAAGAATGCATCGTAGGAACCCACACATGTTGAATTAGAGATAGGATTAGTCATCAAGAAATTCCTAACTTCTTCAGAAATCTTTCAACCCTCCAAACATCATTATTTATTCCCATCATTTTAGTTTACATCATGTATGCAAGAATTTGGAACTGCCTTCTAAGAAGGAGAATTCTTCCGAGTTTGATGAGCCACTGCAACAGCTCAGAAGGTCAAGGACTGATCCTAATGCTTTTGCTCAGGGGATCTATTTTTCTTTTGGTGGTGTACTTTTCCCAGCAACAATTCATGTATACCGTCTTGCAACAATGCATTTCTTTAACTTTACTCTGCTTTTAATGAGTTCTGAAGTCTCAAACCTCCTCATGCTTTTCATTATTAGTTGCCCTGAAGAATGTTAGTGAAGTAATAAGAGATCAACAACAACAACAACAACAACAACAACAAGCCTTTATCCCACTAGGTGGGGTTAGCTACATGAATTGCAAGACGCCATTGTACTCTATCATTTATCAAGCTTTTAGGAATATTATTAATTAAGAGATCACGTTCAATAACTTCCAAGAGTGTTCTCTTAGGCCTTCCTCTACCTCTCTTAATCGAACTTAAAGTTATATATTCCACTTTTCTCACTGGTGCCTCCCTTGGTCTTCTTTGTATATGCCCAAACCATCTCAACCGATTTTCTACCATTTTTTCCTCAATAGGTGCCACCCTCAATAGTTGAAGTATTAAGAGATCATGGTATATTATTAAAATTGCTTATATTTTGAGACAGTTTCCTTTTCATTTTATAGAAGGAGTCTGATAGAACCAATTCGAGCAAGAAGAAATGATACTGGAAAAATACTGTGATTCTCTATTATCAAGGGAAAATTATAGAGAATACACCCACCAATATCAACTTACTTCCTAATAGAACAGTAACCGAAACACAGATATTCCCCACACACTACCTGGTTTTGAGAGACCAGGACCTCTCCACTCTCAAAATAAATCCTCCTTACCTATTCCTCCTGCCCTCACCCTCATATAAGCACTACCACTACTCTGACACTGTCAGGACAACCATTACCCTTTACTGTGGCCGTTTTGCCCCTGCATCTTCACTTGCTGGTTGTCTTGGGCTTTACTTCCCCTGTACTTTCTTTTATACACCCGACCCCATCTCCTAGCTTCAAGCCCATCAGAGTCTCATCCAAAAGCAAGAAAAGGGAAATGCATGTCTATAGGATTATATTTTCTAGTACAGTAAACAAAAGAAAATCAATAACTAAAAGGCAAGGAAAGATGATCAATACATTGGAGCATTCCAATCTGGTGGATGACGCAATCTCTGCTCCTGTGGAGTAGCTATTTTTGGAAATTAGACAATCACCAAAATGTACTGCTATCCATTATGGAAGTCTTTGGCTTTTAAGATGTCTGCTTTGCACTGCTGTTGATTTCTTCTTAATTCTTTCATCTGTAAACTTATTTGTTTTTCCTGCTCATGTTATGTGATACTCTGATTTTTTTTTTTTTTTTAGGTTTGATTTCAATTCACAGATCATTGTATGAATCCAATATTATTTGGTGTGATTTTGATGTACAGGCCTTGAGAGGGTGCATGGATTTACATTTGGAGATAGTCTTGACGAAAATAGAAGAGGCAAATGGCTAGGGTTTAGAGCAAGGCTGAACAAGGTAACACCTGATTCTATGAGTAGTTCACTTAATTTTCTCTTTTATGCAGTAAGATCGTAATAAAACTATTTATGCAGTAAGACTAAAATGGTTAGTTGCAATGCATGCTACTGTAAAGTTGTAAGACGTTGCATATAAGATGCCTCCTCTAACATTAATCTTTTTGAAGGAAGAGAAGTTATTATACCATCCTTTCCTCACTGGCTATAGATACTTTGATTTGACTTGGCCTTTTCAAGGCTCTATCTGGTGTGCTTTGAACCCATTAGTTTGATCTACTTCTGTTGATTTCATGAAGCTTCTTAGCTTGGAAGAACCATGGACCTTAATTCTTGATGATGCATTAGCCAATTCTTTTATAGCGCCAGCAACTGATGATCTGAAAGACGACAACCAATTAACATGTAAGTGTTCTTTAACAATCTCAGCTCTTCAAACATTGGGGCAAACGCAGTTCACATTGGAGTGATATGAAATTTCTTCCAGGCAGTTTACTTTTGCAGTAAAGAAATTTTAATGTCTTTTGTCATATAATAATGGATAATGTCCTCATCGATAATTCTTGTTTTTTGTATTAAAAAAACTTCATTATTCATGGAAGAAAAAATATTTAGATTTGACGTGAAGCAAATTAACTCACTGATATGAACTCCGTTGATATCCGGTATATATATGGTCAATGCAGAATTAGATATTCTGAACTATTTTTAGTTTCCATCAATTAGCTGTCTTTGAAGAGTGGCATTTTATTCAAGGAAAAACCTTACATGGTTAGCCTCATATACTTAAAATGTTTGGTTCCACTTAAATCAAGACATATGAGTGTTTTATATATTATTTATTCTATAATAAACTCTTATTATTAATATTATTGACACATTAAAATTTACTTGTATTGATTTTATTGGATAAAAGTACTACAAGACTAAGTACCTAAATTTTGTCCTTTATTTAATTCCTTTGCCCCTCAGAACTCTCTGCAAGTGGCTTTTTTCCAAAACTACTGACAGCCAGCTCTAATATTTATTTAAAGCCATACAAGTAGAGTAGCATACCCTCTCCAAAACCTAGCTATTAAAAGAAGAGATTCAACAGTCTCCATCAATTTCCATAGAAAGAAATAATCAATTTGCTTAGATATAACTGTAGCTGCGACATGCAAGTGTGAAACAGTTTGCATATTGCTATATGATCTTTTGAAAGTTTATAATCAGCATCAAGGTTGCATGGACTATGGACTGTTATGACTGACTGTTTACAAAATATTGGCTTTTTTCTTTTCTGCATAATTTCCTATGCTTTCTATATACTTGTGATTTTCATGTCTGGCAATTTTTATCAACACATGAATTTGCAGTTGAGGAATACGAGAGGTCATGGGAACAAAATGAAGCATTGGGTCTGAATGATATTGACACCTCTTCTGCTGATGCAGCTTATGAACCACCCAATGATACCAAAACTGAGTGAGCGCATTTTGTTTTACCCTTAAAAGGGAAAACAATCCTGTTGGGGCGGGATGAAAGAATGTTTTGTGTGGAGAGAGAAGGAAAATCATGTATTTGTTTTGGGTAATAATCTGTATTTTTATTTATATTTATCCTCACATCTCTTGTAGTGCCTCTTTGTCGTTAATTTGCATGAACTCGCATGGCCCATGAACTACATAATCCTCTGATATAGTTTTACCTTTTTGATGCTCTTCTTTCCTTATTTTATGTTTTATCATATTACATTGCTCCCCCCCCCCCCCAAAAAAAAAAAAAAAGTATTGATGTTCCATGAGAATATATATCAAAACCATTTCGACTTAGGATTTAGGAAACAAACATGATCATGACTGGATGTTCACTCTTTGCCAATTCCACTATTAAAAACAAGTATTCTGTAGTCAAGGTTAATGACATTTTAACGCTGAATTTTTTATTTAGTTTGAAACTTAAAATCACAGGGGCCTTGAAAAATATGGTGCAAAACATGGACAATTGCTTCTAAAGATTTGAATAGAACCTTGCGGATTTAAAAGTGAAGTATTTTGGTAAAATTTTATTATCATTTTTTCTATTTTAAAGGCCCAAACTATTTCCAAATCTTGAATTAAATTTACATTAAAGAAATTTCATCTTCTTGTTTTTTTTTTCATCGGCAAGCTACCCTCTAAATCTAGTTCCAAAGAAAAATGTGAAATACTATAGTTAAATTCTGATTTTTCTTTTTCTCCATTACGTTTATTTCTCAATTCTGATGGCATTCACATCAAAGTTAAAGCCCTTTGACCCTTGATATTAATAATTTTAGATTAAATAATTAAATTTTTTATTTTTTTAAATAAAAAGTATGGGTTCATGTGAAAAATTGTGATTTCTTGTTTAATTTTTATAATTTATAAAATAAAATTATGATTATTTAAACAAAAATTATAATTGATTATTTTTAAAACTCAGATTTCAATAATAAAAAAAATTATGTGAAAAGTTATAATAATTATTGTAATTTATTGAATAAAAGTTGTGATTGTTTGAATAAAAGTTGTGATTGATTATTTTTAAAATTTGAATTTTAATGATAAAAAAAATTTCATGTGAAAAGTTGTGATTTTTTGTTTAATTTTTATGATTTATAAAATTAAAATTGTAATTGCTTAAATGAAAATTGTGATTGAGATTAATTATTTTTAGAACTTATTTATTAATCATAAAAAAAATTTCATGTGAAAAGTTATAATTTTTTATTCAGTTTTTATAATTCATAAAATAAAAATTATGATTGTTTAAATAAAATTTATAATTAAAAAATAAAGTCAAACTCATCATTTTTATTTTAAATAAAGAGTAATTTAATTATTTACCAAAAAATATTAATATCAAAAAAGTACTCAATAATTTTAGAGAAATTATGACATTTTGAGGGATTGTTATTTATGTATTTTGGTGATATTTTATTATTATTTTTTCTTTAAAAAATTTAAAATCAGATGAATGGTAAAATAATAGTTTATTTTATTAATATAATTGTCTTGAAAGAATAATATTTTTTTTTAGTTTTTTTAATCTAGTTTTGTAAAATAAAAATAATAAAATATCAAATTTTTTATTTTTCATTTTTATAGTAAATTTTAATTTTTTTTAATTTTTAGAATAGATAATAAAAAATATTTTCGTATAATTTTTTTTTATTTTTCAAAATAAAAAATTATTCTGAAAACTTGTAAGAAGCCGAAGAGCCAAAACTTTCTTCCTCTTCATTTTTGGCGCCAAACAAAACAAGGATATTCTTTTTTTTTTTTTTTAAAATAAAAAAACAGGGCCATCTAGTCGCATACACTCTACCAGAATCGAAGTTAGGTCTTTTGGTTGGAAGAAAAAGCGCGGGAATCACAGATATTAGACTGTGGATTATTGACCGTGGGTTATTGCCAACGACGGCGATGAACAACGGCGAACCCTCATCGGAGATGGAAAGGGGAACCCTAGTTACCATAGATCTGAAGCGTGATGGTGTTGAGGATCTTACAGACGACCTTCATCACCTTCCTTGCTGCATTAAATCCACCGGTCCTGCCTCTGTTTCTCACTACTTCAAACCAAAGCCTACTGGTATTTTCCCCTCTTGCTCCCACCATTGTCGTCGATTCTGCGTTTTTCTTCTTGCTGATTGGGTTTTCCATGTCTTGGGCTAGGGATTGAGGTCGAGGGTTTACCGCTACAGGAAGCGTACTTCAGAGGCAGGAAGTTAGATGGAACAACGATCCTTCTCCCAAATGGCTATCGCGGTATGTGATCTTCTTTTTTTCAAACTTAAGAAATCTGTGCAACGTTACTTAAGCATACTTCATCTCATGGATTTAACAATGCTGCATTCGTCATTCGGTGGCCGTTGCCTGTTAGTATTTCGAGAAATGGTCAACTTTCTTTTGTTGGAATTTCGAACCCCTGATGGCTAGAAATTCTGCGCTAAAATCTGACTAAAATGCCGTTGACGTTTAGATTATTTGAAGCAGATTTTCCGAAGTTTTGTTTTGATCTTTTTTTTTTTTGCCGAGATTTTGATTTTCCGAGGTTTAGTTTAGTGCTTATGTGCTGAAATCACAGATATCTCATTAAATAATTATGGGGATAAAAATATGCAATTTTAATGATTGATATGAATTTGTCTTCATGTACTTTGTTAATTGCACATAGGTAAAGTTTAGATATTTGATTGTAATTATTCAAAATGATGGTGAAATTGATGGGGATATCGCATACGAGATACAAGATGAGTGGTTTAAATGGAGAAAAGTTATAAATAAAAGTTTTATCAAGCTGTTATAAGACTAGCCATGTTATATGGCAATATATGTTGGGCTTTGAAGAGATAATAAGAGCATAAAGTTAGAGTAGCAGAAATGAAAATGTTAAGATGAATATGTGGGTACACACAAAAAGAAAAATTCAAAATGAGCATATTTGAAAAAAATTGGGTGTGATGTCTATGGAGGGAAAAATTGTAGAAAATTGTTTGAGATAGTTTAGATATGTACAGGGAAGATTGTGAGGGGCATTGACAAGGAGAGTGGAATGGATAGTCTTGAGTCCTCTAAAGAGGAGCAGAGGAAGATCAAAGAAAACGCTCATGGAAGTTGTTGAATGAGACCTCATGTTTAACAATATTTCCTAAAGCTTGGTTGATGATAGAGTACAATGACGTCATGCAATTCATATAACCAACCCAACTTAATGGGATAAGGCTTGTTCTTGTACTTTATTAGTTGCATGCTCATTATAGGTGAAATTTCTCTGAAAAATTTTCTCTCTGAATTTGACTCTGCAGGTTTCGTATTGGGAAAGAAAAGTCTGGATGGCTTGAAGTCATCTGCTGCCTCCTGTTCCGAAAACTCAAATTCCTGGGAGATGAAGGCAACGTTTCTAAACATTACATATTGGAACCATGATTGCCTTCCTTCACAGAATGATGATTTCATGCGTGCTTTTCATTGTCTTACGATTGCAAAGGCTGTAAGTTTTTTACTCAATTAGTGGGATTAGGAATATTTGATTCTTATATGACCATTTAATTGAATAGAATCTGTAGATTATCTATTACACATGCCGATGGCAATGAAACTCAATAGATAAACAAGCAGATCCCGTTGTTGTCAGTTTTTTCTTTTTTCCTGGGTATAACTGCCTTGTTGATGAAACTCAATCACTTCAATTTGAATTGTGATAGAGCGGTACCATTTCCTCTTTTATTTTCGCCAACCAGATTATTAATTCATATCTAAGTTGATGTAGCAGTGTGTATCTTTTGGAGAGACATTACTCATGTTAAACATTGTTTGGATGGGAATATGAGACTATTATTAACATGCTTGCCAACTCCTATCTTATGTGTCATCTTTTCGTTTTCTGTATCCCCTCTCATCGATGATGTGTAACATATGGAAGTTAAAATTGATTCAGCCAATTCTGAATGACATTGAATGAAATCTATTGTTTTGCTGCCAAAGTATCTAACTTCACTAGATATTTGCTTGCAATTGCAGCTGCACACACCTGTAACACCTGAGGATTTAGCTTCAACATCTTCTGCTCTCTAGAGACTCGACTGGCCTGGAAGGAAGTGTTGTGACCTTACTGAATTTCAGCTGATCTGTTAATGTAATTTATTGATTTATGTTCTCTTCAATGTAACTTTGTTGAGTCATTTTACTTATATGTATATGCATATCTATCTGTGAATAGTAGATGCATCATTTGATTTTCTTATCTTGGAGAAATGATCGAGGGTGCTTATCTTGGAGTCACTGTGCTTCAAATCATTTGCTTGGAGGTCACCTTCTGAGAATTTGCTTGGAGGTAACTCCAAGGCTCCACCTCTTCACTTTGATTTTTGCCATGTACTCCTTTGGTCCAAATATGAGCCACATTTAATTAACTTTGCTTGCACCAAATCAGAGAGTTAAAAGTTAGTTAACTTGTCAATTTTAGGGGGAAAAACAATACTTTCTACTACTGCCTCTATTGAGTGCATTAAATTTTAACATAACATTAATTACAAATGGATCATATAACCTAAAGAAAAGCTGAACCATTAATCAAATTTCTTATGCTTGATATCCTTGTGGGGGGTTTAGTTACTGAAAGCCTCAATGTAGTGAATTTGGAAATCGCTACAATCTCAGCATCATTAGATATTCTCTTCGATTTCTGCCCTTTCTTGTGTTTGGAGTCGTGAATAGAGCAATTGGTATATATTGTGTCCCTCAAAAGGCTCTGAGCCACTTGAGATTGATTTGGAAAAAGTTGCACTAACCATTAATAAATAGGTGGAGCAACGTTATCACTATCAGCCGTTACCCCTACTTTCAATTCAAAAACTTTATCAGGCCTAAAACATTATGAAGAACCATTTATGAAAATATGACAGATTAAGTTTATGAAATAGCAGACATAAAATTATGAAGGAATATTTGCAGAAAACAGATTGAAAGTCCCGCGTATCTTCATCCTTCATAATTATTAACATACTCCCTTTATTTTTATAAATAAGATGTTTTTAATTGAATTATACAAATCAATAAAATTTGGTTATCTAATTAAAAGTACGGTAACATTTTAATGTTGCTCCCAATTATTATAAATAAAAAATAAATATATATTTTTAAAATAGATTAATGGAAGTATTTATCTTTTTCTCTTTTCAATTTAATAAGGGTATAATTATTTATTTATTAAAAAATATGTTAACAATCTTTTATATTTAAAACAAAAAAAAGTTTTAAAAAATCTCCTATATATGGGGATGAAAGGAGTAAGAAGCAGTGGTATAGTCAATAAAAAAAATTCTATAAAATGAACTAATCCAATTTTCAACGGAGTTAATCTGATATGAAGTATTAACAAATGGAAGGGATAAAGTTTGAATTTGGTTATAAAAGTTCAATTTCAAAATATGAAATATCTAGATGGAGATACTCCCTCCTATTCACAATATAGCATATTGTTAATTAATTTACGGTTTTTTAAAAAAGTAAATTGATTGAAACCTTATTCTTTTAAAAATAACTATAGTACAAACAATAAAACACGCACATGAGTACGTACGAATATGTGTCCACGCACAAATCCACGATAACACTTGTATGCATCTGCATCTATGCATATAGATGTTCCCTTAAGATAAGACTTTGCGCCAGCAGCGAACACAATTGAATCGTAGTTTTGGAATAAGATGCTTCTACGCGGAATCTGTTTATCTTTGTCCTTATCTTTCGCTGTTCGTAAATAAAAAAGCAGACAGAATCTTATCGAATGCCGACTCCAAATTAATATTCCTCCAGTCCAACCGTTAATTTGATGCTTCTTTTGAACCTTTTCGTGAAACACATGGTTTCACTTTGAACTTTTCACATCTCTTATTTAGTATGCTATTAGTAATACCAGAGTGAAAAGAATGTTATCAACACGGGTTGGATTTAGCAGAGGACTAATCTTTCACAATTTAGTGAACTGAGGTTCAAATATTTACAAAAAGAAATGTCTATATTTAGTGGCATAATTAGAAGGATACCTATAATCAGCTTTACTTTACAGTTGGCTCCTTCAAAATTACGGTCGAACACAAAATACTAAAGCAAAAGCTAAAGAAGAGACGAGAACAATCAGATCCTAAATAATCCATAGGAAGCTGACATGTTGGTGATTTCTTGCCACTTTACGCCATGTTGATTGCCAATAAAACTCTGTTCACATTGCCATGTTTGGCACACGCACACATATTCATACACTTCAAGATTTCTGGGCAACAAACATTACAGTTTATCTCTATTTGAGGCGAGTCTTACTTCAAATCCTTAGTAAGAAAGCATGTCTTCCGATCACCACAATGTTAGCCATGCCCATTGGAAGGGAGTAAGTGACTTTCTTCACTGTCTAGCTGTGATTCTTAATCTTCCTCTTCTATTTGTAATGATTATCTGTTCAAGTGCTTGCCTCATATTGTCATTAGATTAGAGGTTATAATTACAACAAAACCAGTTTTATTCTGTAAGCGGTTAATTATTTAATAAATTTTTATTATGAAGGCTACTAAAAATTCGTACAAGGGCTAATTGAAGTGTTTATGGGCATGACATATCTACTTCTTCACGCATTTGTTGGCTCCTTTGAAAGTGTGTCCTATGGTAACATGCCAATCCCATATTAATTAATGATCTCAGAACTCCTTATTTACAAGATTCACGGCTTCCATAGAATCATTATAAATTGTAATCTTCCAAAAACATCCCACTGTGCTGCTCTTGATTGATGCCTTGAAGAATTCTAATTATTTATTCAATTATATATTTATTCATGTATGGTCAAACTCAATGACTATTTTGTTTGATGTATTTAAGGATGGAAGTTATGAACCTGAGATTGGATCAACAGGGGCGGTTAGGGTTCCTGTGAGGGCTCTAAACATCATTTGGGGCAACGATACTCGATTTTGGCGGTTTAAGGACCTTCCGGACGATGAAAGCAGGTAACATTCACATCATATCATAAGGGAAATAAAACATCATGATTATATGTTACTGTCAAATAACAGCCTTACTATTACATGTCCTTCAATTTTTTAATTTTTTTTTTTTAGTATTATATATGTAGTTATTCACTATGAAGCAATGATGCTTCAAAAAAATAAACTTAACCATGTTCGATATTTATCTTGTCTGATATGATACACATTTTGTATTACTATATATATATATATATATATATTAGAACGCTTCTATGACTTAAAAACTAAAAAAAAATTAATATTTCGACTGATTACTATAAAAATCGTTTCATTACTTGTTCAAAACTCAAGATACCTGTACATATAATCTAAAATATTGAAATATATATATATATATATATTTTCAGTACTCGTATCCTAGAATGTTGAAACTTGTGGCAGTCAACATATCATGTTGCATATGTACCTGCTTCTTAGGTTATACATTTCCAACCCCCTCAAAATTGTATGCTTTTCATTAGCTGGTAACAAGAAATTGATGGTTTGGTTTGGGATTTTGAAGGATGATAGGGTTGAAGGAAGGTGCATGGCTGGTTCAAGTGAATTGGATAGAAGTGACAGGAAGAGTTCCAAAGGATGTGCTGTATAAGGCTGAGTCAGTCACAAAATATGAGATCTTTTACATCGTCAAATTCAGGGCTGATGCATTTGGGTGGCACTCTGTGCCAATCAAATTTAAGCTCAGACTCACCACCAAATCTGAAAAACAAAACCACCACCACCACACTGATCAAGAGGATGAGAAGAGCATCATTCTGGAACAGTATAGAGAGAAACAAGAGCTCTGGCATGAAATCCCAGGAGGCATCTTCTCTGTTTCTGACTCTGATGGCTTTCTTGAGTTTGGTATGTTTGAAGTTGACACTGCTTGGTGGAAGGGCAATATGGTCCTCGCAGGTGTCAAGATCAAGCCCATACAAACCTAATGATTACATTATCTTTAATTAAGTGCCCTTTTGTTCATGTTTATTCCTTCTTCTTTTTTTTTTTCCCTCGTCAATATGTTTATCCCCATAATTACAGTAAGAACAACGTGTTTTAGTTCAATTTGCAGGTTGGTTTCACAATCCTGTGTTGAGGTCATGTAATTCTCTTTTCTGTAATTTTGTCTTGTTTTTTATGTTATAGTCAAATAAAAGATGTTATTGGATTTGTCCAAGATTAAATACTTCATGTGAAAAATGTTAACTGTATTATTCTTATATCAATTTGATGCGTTCAGACTTCAAAATGTGAGTGATGATATTGATAGTCCTTTCATCTACTTTCAACCAACATTTTAGCAAGAAAGAAAACTTGATTCTGGACGGAGTACAATTGCATCACCTGTTAAGCTTTTATTTGTGTCTTAATCTATATCAAAATCTTAAACAAGACATAACAAATAATGAGTAAATGAACAAATTATTCCTGAGCTTTAAGTCAAGTAGCCCCACAAACCCTGAACTCATTTATTGTGTAAATTATTTTTTTAATTTTTTAAAAACAGTATAATCTGGCCTTTACAATTAACAAAAGTTAAATTTGACTGTTAGTTAATAAAAAATGACACAAAAAATTATATAAAGTGATTAAAAAAATAGGAAAATAGCAATCAAAGACCTCTATATGAAATTTATATCAATTAAGGATCAGTTGTTATCAAAACTCAAATGGATACTTATCGATTTGGGTTAGTTTTTTATCTACAAATTCTATTCGAGTTTTAACAACAATTAATTTTAAATTAACAATAGTCTATTTGAGTTTGTTTTCCAATCGGGTTTTGACAACTTATTTTTGATTGATATAAATTTAATATAGAGGTCTTTGATTGCTATTTTGTTTTAAAAAATTATAATAAAGGATACAAAAATTATAGATAATGACCCAAAAATTTGGTCATTTTATGATAAACTAACTTATATTTTCTAATCTCATTTCCCTTTATTTTAAAATTCTGGCTCCGCCCTGATTGCATCGTTGTTGTTGGGACTTCTAAGTTCACTTGCACCCATTCAAGGGTCTAATCCATCAGGCAGAGCTGTTGAGTTTGACTATTAAATGTTTTGACTGTTGTTTTAGTTCTAGACTCGCTATTGGTCTTTCTATCAACAAGGGTCAGTATGCTTCCTACTTACTTTGTATGTTCATTTCATGCAAAGGTTTTTCAAATCCTTTGGGAGAGAAAAAATATGTTTCAAACTTTGCCTTTCGAAGTTCTAGTCATATTGTCATTAAGCTTGCCGTTTTACAAAATGTTGTCGTCATGCTGGTTTTATTTTTCTTTATCGTGAATTCCTTTCTAAAGAAGTAATCTTTGGTTCGTTGGTTTCTTATTTTGAGTTGGGCCCCTTTTATGCATGTTTGTTGCTGTAATTGTAAAGCCCATTTTATATTGGCGCTTATGTTTTTCTCTTGATATATTCTATGTTCTACTATGTAGTTGTTTTCGTGTTCTACCATGTTGTTTTTGTTTTGGCGCATGAAATTTAGATTTTGTAGGTCCTCATTCCGTTGTAATTGTTTTCTTTATGTTTTAATAAAATTTGATCTTTCTTGAAAAAACTATGACGATTAGCCTGGGAAAAAAATTATTGTTTTGAAGAACCTAATATCTCTGCCACTACCTATTAGAAAACAGCAAGGTGTGAAGGAAATAATATTGGTATCAATGTATTGATGTTACAATTTGAGGTTTTTCATAATTTAGGGAAAATTTGAGTACAGACATGGCAATTTCAAATCCTCCTTTTTTCGGGGGGTAAAAAGCAACTTGTAATCCTTACATTTTCTTCTATGTTAAAAAAATAAATAACTTGAAATTAGAGTAGGCTCCCAGTATTATATAATGTGACTTTCAATATTTTTTTTATAGTTTAAATTAATTGGTGAGAAATACGTTGATGATGGAATTAAGAATTATCAATAATTCAGAGCATCATTTAACTTGGGAGATGATGAATGACGAAAAGAACGATAGGTGATCAATCCCATATTCCCACTCCCATATTCCCACTAGAATCAGATGCCTTATCTTGGAATAATAAACTTTACATTCTTTAGTTATGTATCTCACTCCTACCCACGCTACTTTCTCTTTATCTTTCAAAACTTTGGCTTATGGAATATATTCCTTTTCCATTTTTTTTGCCCTTCATATTCTTCTAAATAAGTTCCCAAGTTTATATATATGTATGTATACGTATATTAATTGCTTCATATAAAGTAGTTATCAACTAAATTTATTCTTTTTAAATTCAAATGATTGAAAAACCTCCCACTTAATCATGAACATGTATAGAGGAGGAGAAAGACTGAGAAATAACAAAATACTCCTCCGGTTTTATTTATAGAATAGAGAGAGAAAAAAATTTGATTCTATTTACAAGGAATTTGCCAATTTCCAAGACTCTTCTTTTTACTTTTGTCCTTATTAAATGCTCTGAATAAAAATATTAGTAATAAAATTTAAAAACATTTATTAGAGATAAAGGTAAAAAATTTTAAATTTTAAAACAAATTTAATGTGGTTTAAAGTTTTTCTTGATTATGGTAAAATATATTAAAAGTGATTTATAAATAAGACTGAAGGGAGTAAAAAAAAGTGTTGAAATTATAATAAAATTTACAATTTTCAGAAGGGGAGAATGACATTTGAGGACTGAAAATTAGAATTAATTCCATTTTAGGACCGGAAGATTTCCAAATTCCTAATCAAACTGAAGTTAGAATTTACTGCATCTAATTACTTCTATTTCAAGGACTTGAGTGTGTGTATATATATTAACTTGTGTTTTGTGAAATTGTAAGGACAATAGTGCATGCAAGGAAATAATGGGGAATGAAAACTCAATTCCAGAACTGCCACAACCACCACCACAACCGCCATCATCCCAGCCACCACCTCTACCAGCAGTGGCCAGTCAAAGAAGAGAAGCTCCTCCACCCTCATCACCACTACCACCACCACCACAACAAGCCGCTCAACTTAGAGAAACAAAACCCTCAGAAAAAGAGAACAAGAGGGGAATAGAAGCTGTAAAGAACACAAGAGAAGGGAAACAAGGAAATCATCGAAGCTTGAAACCACCTGAAGCTGTGAGTCTCCCAGAAAACCTTCAAAAGATATTGAAGGATGCTGACTCTCCCATTGATAAGTCTTCCATGGACAAGCTCTACGATCAACTTTATTCTTCTGGCGTCTTTTTATCCCACAAAACCAAGGCAAGTCCACTCCCAGTTAACTCCAATTGATTTTTATTAACTATATGTCTCGGTGTCAACTAGGACTTCTATTCACATGTCTTCCGGCCTCTTTAGTTTCTTTAGCACCTGAATGTTAGGTTAATTTTACCTATGAAACAACTAAACCGACAAACGCAGACATGAGCCTACTTTGATGAAAACTTTATCTCCTCAAATATATATATATATATATATATATATCCTATGTATATGGTAATAGAATTTAAAGAAATGATGATGTGCAGAAATTCTGGGTGAACAAGAAATCAAATTGCAACTGTTTCATGTTGTATGCAAGGGCACTTTCAATCACCTGGGCAGAAGACCCTCGCTATTGGAAATGGATTCAACTCCAAGAATCAAGGTACTTATAATTCACAAGCCTTATCCTACTAAGCAAGGGTGCACACAATTCACAAACAAGCATATTTCACACACAGACACACACAATTTTAAAAAATATGTACCAACAATATAAATAAACCTTGATTTAAATAATGAGAGGAATGGGGTGTGATGTTGCAGTGGGGCAATGATAGAGGCAGCTGAACTGAGAAGGGTGTGTTGGCTAGAAGTGCATGGGAGGTTAGACACAAGGAAGCTGACACCGGGAGTTATGTATGCAGTCTCCTTTCATGTGATGCTGAAAGACCCAGCTCAAGGCTGGGAGGTTCCTGTGAATGTAAGGCTTGTGCTCCCAGGTGGGAAGAAGCAAGAACACAAGGAGAATTTGATTAGCAAGGCGAGAGTGAAATGGATAGAGATTCCAGTGGGGCAGTTTGTGGCGCCAGTTCACGATGATGAAGGTGGAGAAATGGAGTTCTCTTTGTATGAGATTGAAGGCGGGGCTTGGAAACAAGGCCTTGTCATCAAAGGAGTCTCCATCAAACCTAATTCTAATGACTACAGAATTTCCCTGGAATGATGCAAATCATGCACAATGACAGTTCATATCTGGTCTAGTACAGTTTTAGAGTTTAATAAAATTGTTCATGGAGTTTTATGTAATACTTTTATATATATATATATATATTGAGATACTTATGATATAATACAAAAGTTTCTATGACAATGTAGATTGTAGCATGGCTCACAAAATTAGTGCTGTGATCCTAATTTGACTAGATTTACCCACTTCAATACAATGCATCTGTGCAGAGATATTATGGAACTCAGATTTCAGTAGAACTCACAAATATTTGACTTCGGAGCAGAAGTTTGTCTATTCAGGCATGCTATTGATTATTAAATTTACAAAATACTTGAAGGTTTGTAAATATGGAAGAAACAAGAAAAAGAAAACAAAAACGATCTATGACATTTGTTCAATTAATCTTCAAAGTGTGGCAGCATCTCTATAGAAAAAAGCAATCTTCGGTGCTTTAAACATCTGCTCTGTATCCATCAGGTTTATACCACAATGAAAAATCAATCCCCTTGCTTATTAATTTCTCTGTTGCGGGTCCAATTCTCTCCAGCAGCTGAACTCATCAAGGCAAAAAGATATTAATCAAAGAAAAGGATGTCAACATGAATCCTGATGGTCCCCAAAGTAATTCATTCATTTTTTTCCATATCTTGGCAGAAGTTTGAAGAAAAGCAACTTGATAGGCTTGCATGCGACATACACAAAGTTTATAAGGAATAACGAACTAATAACATCAACTTCAGACTTCAGAGTATTTGCAAGAATAGAAAAGCTTCCCCCAAAGTGAAGGATAAAAAAGAAAATATGCCCAGGTATATACAACTCGTAACCCAGTATTTTCAGCTATTTATAACGTACTAGGAGCATGAACAGAGACCTATCAGCAAATAAATTTAGAACAAGTTATCGAGCAAGTTAGAAGGGAAACAATCAGGGCCAACTAACCTTTGTATGGATCGCACCATTAGAAACCAAGACAGATCTATCAAATACGCAAAATTGTCCACCGTCCATCCTAGTAACTCTCCCACCAGCTTCTTCAACCATCTATAGGAAGGAAAATGAAATGAAGCTAGGTAAACAATTTTCATAAGGGCCCTAGGAGATTGAGCTCTCACACCGTTGGATCTGTTTATCGGATGCAACAAATGCTTCAAGAATAGGAAGTACTTGTTGTTTTCTCGTTGAGAAGTCACTCAAGCGGATTTCATTTTAGACCACAAGTTCAGCCGTTCAGGGATGCAGTGTTGGCTTGTGATAACAAGAGTACGTATGTACAACTCATAAAGCTTACCAGAACTCCGGCAGCCATGTCCCATGGCTTTAGACGATATTCCCAGTACGCTTCCACAATCCCTAAAGCTACATGACACATATCCACTGCAGCGGCACCAAGTCGCCTAACTCCCTAAACATTAAATATTCAAAAATTGAGAGAGAAGTGAAAGGCACAGAAATGAGGAACAAACTCTTTGAGAAACAGTACATTTGAAAAGAATTTAGGTTATTACCCTGCTGACATCAGTAAATTCTTTGAATAATTCTATGTTCGTAGACCATGCATCATCGTGATCATACCCAAATCCTGTAACCAGAAGAGATCGCTCCACCTGAAAACAAGAAAATAAAGATTAGTTTACGCAAAACAGTGGGAAGACCAGATTATCTTCTCTGAATTAATTAAAAATTACAATGACAAGGAGACATTAAATAATATTTGGTAAATCCAAATCAACCAACCGCAACTTGGCAGAAATAATAAACATGCGCAAAGTGTACTTACATACAAAGAAGAATGAATAGCTTATCACATAAGAAGATGAATGAATGAAAGAATATAAACATACAATGTGGAAAAAACTCGAACAATAAGATAAAACTGACAGGACAAAGTAAACCCCAACGAAAGAAAAAAATATACAATGTCAAGGATAGTTGCAATATCCTCGCAACAAACTCTCAAGATCATACCAAGCTTCAAATGTCAAGTTAATTGGCTTAGCAGTATTCATTATGAAAGTGTAAATAATCCATTCCTCTTAAGTTGCAACACTTATTCCTACAATATTTGACAACGCTTCAACAATAACAATAGTAATTAGTAAACCTTGTGAGACGAAGAAAATGATATAGAAAACCCCTGTCCTTAGAAGAGAAAAGTTGACTAATCACCAATCCGAATGAGAAAAGTGGGGGAAGAAAATGGAATCCAAATAATATTGAGAAAATATCATAACACATCAGCAAAAATACGTGATTTGTGCAATATTAGTATTACACAAAACTAAAGTAAGAGATTCCAGTGACCATATATTGCTGCCACTTATTATTATTAGCATAAATTATGCACAACATCAAAGGAACCATCTAATATTACTCACCTGATCAGTTGTGCTAACTTGGATTCTTTGTCCATTGCAGAATGCTCCCCCACCTAGAAGGTAAAGAAAACTGGTTGCAGAGTTACATGAAGTTTATAAACAAATAAATTTGGTAAGTCATTGTCAATTTATTTTTGGAGTAAATAGCAGTTAAAATAAAATAATCTTCACCAGCAGTTGCAGAGAAAATGCGAGTATTCCAACACATAGGACCTCCTACAAACTCAACCTGAAATAGATAAAAATTTATATTAATAAATCAACAACATTTCTTCCAGCTTCATCCTCAATGATAGAAGGTATAATAGAAGATTGATTGATGTTCAATATCTGATGAGCAGTTACGAGCCTACAATCATATGCTTCTCTAAGGAAAATAAAAAATTCACTAGGAAAAGAGAAACTCAAAGCAAGGATGTGAACCCCTAGGCAATAAAAATTGGAAAAAAAAAGGAAAAAGAAAAAGTAAAGAAGACAACACGACACAAAACCAATAAATGTAACTAAATCAAAAATACAATGCCACCCTCCATCTCTTTGAAAGTGTACGAGGAAACTTCTACATAAACCATTAGCTCAAAAGCATAGAGAAGTGCAAACACTCCTATCAATCATAAGGTAAATTAAGAAAGATAATACATAATAGCAAGTGTAAAAATCTCCATAAAACTCAATTCTTCTTGCTAGAACCAGTCTGTGTTATATGCCAGAAATCCAAATGTGGACACAACCAAACTTCCTGACATAAACCAGAAACTCTACATGACAAGCTCCAAGCCATAGGGTGATCCAAGTAACTACAGATCTCACAACTATCATATACATTAACTTGAGATTTAAAAAAAAAAAAAAAACTTATGATCAACAGTCAATCAAATTGTAACTGAGAAAAATGCTTTCAAAGCCTTTGATACTGCCATTTCTAATAACAAAATTACACTAAAACTATATTTGAGCCCTTCTCAATATGCGAAGAAAATACCATTGGGCCAGTAACTTACTGGACTTGCCAATTCTAATTACATTGATGATGGCATTCCATACACTTTCTACAAGCTTAAACGTATATGATTCTTTCACAATCAATCAACTGAAAAAGATCCTTTTATTGATGCATTACTATATACACATTCAAAAATTCTGCATGTAAATGTCATTCAATCATAAGTCCACACATCACACATCATTTCAATTCTTAGACTTGAGAGAAGCCATTTTTAAAATCACAAGAGCAGCGATTAAGTACATCAAACAGAAGGAAATTTTTTTTCCTCTTTTCATCAAATCCAAGGAATAGCCAAGTTTTTGCTTCAATTATATCAATTATATTAAAAAAAACAACACCACATTCAGAGATTCAATCAATACTGAAGTTATTCTTGTTTATTTTATCCCATAATTATATGAACATCCATGCAAATAACAAGAAATAGAAATCAAAGATATGGTTCAAGTACCACAGCAGCAGCAGCAGGATTCCCTCGATGTAGAACTCCAACAGAAACTGCAAAGCTAGGATAGCCGTGTGCAAAGTTTGTCGTCCCATCTACATACATATCAAAGATCTGTGGGTAAATTATCTAAGTATCAAATCTATATAAATTCCAATACAAAAATAAAAAAACTTGAAAAACATGCTGTTTGACATGAGAAATGCAAGCATACATAAAGGGAACTTTTTTAGAGAAGAAACTTCATTAAAAACAGAGAACCATATGAGGGGAATTAATATCATTCCTTTAAAATAGGCGTTAGGAGGTATGGCAAATTTAGGAAACACTTCCAGGCAAAGGAAGTAGTTGCTTGTACTGACCCCGAAGTAAAAGGCATAGTGCCTTTGTTTAGTTACATTATTAGCAAAGTAGAGGTTTGACAGTCTTTCATCAATATATTTTTTCACCCCCCCCCCCCCGACCTCACTTTTTCTCTTATTGTCTCAACAATGATAAGCAAAAATGAGCATGGACTGAAATTTCAACCTAAAGGATCAATGCACCAGAGATAATCAGATGCTGAATCTCCTATAATTCCGCCCTCTTCCCCAAGAATAAGATGGTCTCTAAAATTCTTTTTCACCACCTGTAATATGGCAGCTTCACTCATTTTATCTGTCCTGTAAATAATTACAAACTTGTATGAGAATAAGATGGAAATAAGAAGAAATCTTCCTCTGTTAGAAAATAAACAATGCAATAACTCATCAAAAAATAGTTGAAGATCAACCATGAAAGAAACTTGGAGTTCAAGCTTTAAAGATTATATACATTCAGAGAAAACCAATGTCTGAAATTAATAACACTGGACAGAAGGTACTTTTCTCTAGAAAAAGAGATATCACAGACAAACTCCCAAACCCACATTGATTAGAGATTCAATGAGACCTTACTCGGTCACCAAGTCAGTTAATCCTTTATATGTAATATTCCGTGGCTTATTGACAGCATCCATCACAACCTGGAAATAACAAAAAGATATAAATAAACATGGTAATGTGGTTCATAAAATATAGCACGTCAAAACCTGCGCAGGGTTAACCAAGTCAGTTAATCCTTAATAGTTGGTGCTAGGGATGCTTAAGCCTTGTTTAAAAAGCTTAAGCTTATGTGATGATGATTCTTCAAATGGTATCAGAGAAACAGAGCCTCTTTGACCAAGCATTTTAAACTTTCAAATCCTTGCCGCTCCAATTCATGATAATTGACTCCACCGTTTTCAATATCTAACACCTCTCTATTTCCGCTTCTATGCCTCCAGCGAAACTCTCTTTATTTTTCCCACCACGGCAGTATCCCCATTTCCAGTGTTTTCACTTCTAATTAATTAAATTTTTCACAAAAATTACCTACATTCCATTTTAATTCATTAAATACGCTAGAAGATGTCCCTTATCGAGTTGTCGCAGATAAGCATAGGCTCACAGAGATTAGAGTGAGACTTCTAATTACAAAATAGAAGCTCTTGCATTTTGAAATCTCCAAAAAAAAAAAAAAAAGCTGAAGAGGAAGATATCCTTTATCTTTGTTGTCTAAAGCTAATTGAAAAAAATAAGCCATTGAAGTGGCGATCATCCAAAGCCTCGAAATGCGATGAAGGAAATAACAAACCTCAGCACCAGTCTGAGCAGCAGATTTGACCACTTCAATGAGCTCAGCAGGATCAATGGGTCCAGTTGATTGGGCACCCACTTTCGGAAACCTTTCAGATAGTAAAGATTTTGTTATAAAGTGAGGTCTTCTTGATAT
Source organism: Prosopis cineraria (assembly GCF_029017545.1). Classification (NCBI taxonomy): domain Eukaryota; kingdom Viridiplantae; phylum Streptophyta; class Magnoliopsida; order Fabales; family Fabaceae; genus Prosopis; species Prosopis cineraria. The sequence continues at coordinate 6,654,941 of NW_026555342.1, read as the reverse complement.
TGAGCTCCAATTATGAAGGAATTTGCTGAATCTTTCAGGGAAAGTGCGAGAAAATTGGCTCGAGATGCATAGCGACGACCTCGGTACCACAGAAAACACAGGGTGAAGGTTTAAGCTAGCCGAGAAGACCATTGATGTAAACTCAAAATGCGTCCTTTCTCCTGCTGTGAACCTCTGCTTTGAGATTGTGAAGTGGGAAATGAAAGCGAAGAAGACTTCAAGAAAAAAGATGCATTTCCAATATATAATATTTAATTCATAATTAAAAAATAGCTTTTTGACCGAAATCATAAAAAAAACTAGCTTGGATCGAGAATTAGGCGGGCGCGCGGAAACAATAATATGCAATGCACCAAACTTCGATCCTGTATTTGTTGAATGGTTAAAATATAAATGGCGTGTAATGCTTCAATTCAATGTAAATTAATTTATAAAATTATAAATAAAAAAAAAATTATTTTGTCTTTTAATAAGTAATCATTAGGATAATTATGTTGATAACAAAAAATTAAAAAGAAATTTAGGGAAGCAACTATGATTTTTAATTTTGGTCAACGGGAAGCACTATGATTTGAAGATAGTTAATAAATTATATAATAAAAAAACATAACTTTAAATCTTTATATTTTTTTTCTGTTTTTCATTTATTTTTATACTTTTTTAATATTTTTAATTCTTATATTTTTATTTTTTATTGTTTTATATTTTTTCATAAACAAAACATAAGGACTTTAAAAGAATTTAAAATAATGATAAATAAAATTATGAAGACTAAAAACATCGAAAACAAAATAAAAAGACTAGTCGAAAATGCAAGTAAAGAACGTAGACATAAAGTTATATGTCTTTTATATAATTTTAAAATATTTAAATTAATTAACATCTTTGAAGCAATAGGAAAGAGAATTAAAAGATTACATTTTTACTTTTTAGTGAGTAAAAAATCTATAATTAAACTAAATAATATATTTTAACGAAATCTTGAAAGGTACATTAGTACGATTTATGATTTGTAAATAGTATAATTATCTTTCTTTTTCTTATCTTGTCTTTTAATATGTTTTCATAAAATTTTGAAAGGTATATTTGTAATTTATAATTTGTACACTCTTTTTTTTTTGGGTGAGGTGTAAAAACACATTTTAGTTCATTATGATAAAGGGTTAAATAACAATTTAACCTCCAACACTATTTAAAATTTTAAATTCATTTTTTTACAATATTTCTTCTCAACTTTTAAAAATAATGCAATGTAATTCTCACTATTATTAAAAGTTAACTTAATCCTTATTATTAATAAAAATTAGCTTAATTTTTATCATTAGTAAAAGTTAACTTTGATTGTTAAGTGGTTTAAAAATGACAAAAAATAACCTTAAAAATTATTAAAAAAATTAAGATTCTGCAATTTTTTCCCTTTTTAAAATAATTTTAGGTCATTTTTATAATTCTTTAATACTTTTTTATAATTTTCTTGATTTTTTTAATTAAATAATCATTAATTTTTATTAACAAAAAAGTTACATTATGCTGTTTTTTAAAAATTGAGGGGAATATTTCAAAAAGAAAGGGCCTGCCCCTCTAGTTTAGGAGCCATCAGGTTTAGGGGTTAAATTGCTGGCCATGGCGCCATATGATAAATTTAGTTTTTCTTTTTTTCTTTTTCTCCCCACAGGTCGAAATTTAGTTTACTCCCTGTAGCTTGCATTCGAAGTTCGAACCTTCCGCTTGAGTGGGATAATTCAGTTCACATTTCCAGAGAGATGATGCAGCTCGCTTCGCTAATTTCTAGTTGCAGTAACTATACTCATCCCCTCTCGATTAAGGTAGGCCTCTTGTATCTCCCATCGTTCTTCTTTGTTTACTCTGCAATTTTTGAGACTGAGTAAAAATTGGTTCAATTGTGAAGGGAGAACAAAACCTCATTCCTGTTAAGGCAGAAAATGTGAAGTTTTCTTTCAAGAGCTTGGCTCCGCCTTTAATGGCTGCGCTTGTGGCCTTATCTCCGTTATGCTACACTCCAGGTTAACCACTCAAGCCTAACCTGAATTTTGAAGAATCCCCACTTGTTTTTTTCCTTAAATACTAAAGTGCCCCTGCTTTATTGTTCAAACTTCCACAAATACCATTGCTTGTTTTCTTGCCTCATTTTGTTTTCGTCTGTTTGTGTTAACCAGAAAAGGTATAACTCCCTTTCAGTCTTTTCTTACGTTAGCATATTCCTTATGTGTGATGTCGATGTCTGAAAATTTTAATTCATGTGACATTACAGATATCACATTGGTCCTAAAACAGGTGAAATTGCGTGAAGCTCAACTACAAGTTAACGTCTAGTTTTGAGTGACTCGCTAAGTGATGAATGTTTTGTTAGATGGCCTATATCTCTTTACACAAAATGACCATAGGAGAGCTTCAAGCCTAAGGCTAAGTATGAAAAGAATCTTGAAAAGGTTGTTATAAACATCTAATTTCTAATTGAATGTGCATAAAACAATGCTAAGTATCTTATTATGGTCAATGGTGAACAGGACATAAACAATCCAACACTAGACTAGATTGTTGGCCATGAAGGCATGAAGATGCCATGGTGGTACAAAGAGACGAAATCCTTCTAAAAGAGGTTAAAGAGAAAATTAGCAGGATTTCTATGGGTCCGGGTAGAAGTGACGAGGAAAAGGAAATGCAAGGTTAAGTAGTTAGTGAAAATGTGATAAAACTGATTTTGAGGGTTATACTTAAGCATTTATTTTCTTTTCCTTTTGTTTGGTGAATCTACTCAAGCTTTTTATTTCAGAAAAAAATGTGGCCCAGACTAAAATTTTTGATGTTCAATTCATATTGACGTCATTTTAAAAATTCTCATAAAGCCTGTTGTATAGCAGATTAAACTTTTCAATGAACTGACCATTGACTTGGTATGCGACCTAAAGCCTCGCTACCCAAGGGGCCAAGACTTTGATTTTTTCTATTCCCATTTTAAGGAGTGAATTCAATTATTGCTCATCCCATTCCCTTCACTAAAAATAAGTTTTGGTACAAGGTGTGGCAGATAAATTCATTGTCCACCTTTCAAGTCTGATGGACTTTCTTTCAAAAAGATGTATTAGAGATTTGATGAAACCAACGTGGACCTTCACTTAACATCTTAAAGTTTGTGAGGAAATAGTCTTTGACAAAGCCAATTGGCACACAAATGCCTACAGTGTACTGTAATGCAAACTTTTCCCTTTGCTTGGTCTTGTTTTCATTACTAAGAGAAAAAAGGATTTTGACCCCAAAAAAAAAAAAGCGAGAAGTTCTAGACATGTCAATTGTTGTGAATGCAGCAGAACCATGCAGTTTGTACTCTTGCTGACTTCTTCAATGCTACAGTTTCAAATGGCCAAACCATAGATATCCAGAGAGGAGCCTCTTTGTTTCGTCAAGCTTGTATTGGTTGTCATGATGCTGGTGGGAACATAATACAGCCAGTGAGCTTCCTGTTGCACAAGACATCTGTATATATATGTTTGTTCTTTCATGTCGTTTCTCTGATTCATATTCTTTTATTTGTTTTTTCTTCCAGGGAGCAACTCTATCTATAAAGGATTTACAGAGGTAACAAAACAACTACTTGAGCATCCTTGTGATGTAGATAAACCTAGAAACATCAAGATTTCAAAAGGATTCAGAAAATCTAAGTTAACATTGAATTTTCGGCACACATTTTTGACAAGTTATTGGGTAAATTAAAATTTTGTACCCTTGAAATATACTCCCTCTGTTTTCATTTATAAGAGAAACTATTACTTTTAGTTTGTTTTTTTATACAAGCAAAATCACATTTTTCAATAGGCATTTATTACAAGCTTCCTAAATTACTCCTCATAATTTTATTATTCATAGTCATAAGAGACAATTAATGAAGACTTAATTAACATAATTAATAAAGGATACTATAGTCCAATTCTTTTATTTTTAGACATAATATAGTTAACCGATTTTCTTAAACTGTGTGATATAATTTTTTTCCCTACAAATAGAAACGGAGGGAGTAGTATTTTACTTATTAATCCTTCATCAATGTTGTCTTTAATTCACGTTTTCGTATCTAAATTACTGACACAAATGATACAAAATGTGCACCTTCAACTGTCCATTAATAAAATAAGCTGGAAAAAAAGAGACTTTTGGGTAATTTGGCAAACAAAACATTAGTTTGAGCAGACTGAAGAACTAAAATTGGAGAGGGGATAAAAAACTAAGGACCGCAGTGGAAAAAGTTTGTATAGTTCGAAAACCAAAACATTGCTTCACTCCAAGTTGTATGAGAATGTCTGAATTATTTCGCATCCAAAATTGGCGTGGCTCAAGTTTTGAAGTTATGATGTCTAGTTTGGGACTTGTGTTCTAGATCTTCCTGGTAAATTGCTGTCTTATACATTATAGATGTTCTGTTTTGCAAAAGCAAAGTTCAAGTTCTTTGGCTCATGGAAAATTTGAAGAAGACTTCTTAGATCCCTTCTTTTGTTAAACGTGCCTGGAAATAACTCGAAGGTTGGCCCTTGCAGAAATGGAGTTGACACAGCAGAAGGGATCTACCGAATCACATATTATGGCAAGGGAAGAATGCCAGTAAGTTCTCTAGTGGAATCCAAGGATTTGCTAAATCTGAGAGGGGAAAAAAGAAAAGAAAAGAAAAGAAAATCTGTGACTCAGTCAATAATAGAATTGAAAGGGAACTGACTAGTATTCAACACAAGGATGGTCTCACCATCTCAGTAATTGATCATTTCCCCCTTACAGATTTGTCCTTCACCATTCTAACTTTTTTGTAAGTTAAATATCTATTTTGGTAAATAGAATGGAATTAATTGAAAAATTGAAGGAAAAATGACTTTAGTATCCTTACTTTCCAAAGAAGCATAAAAAATAAAAATGATCAAGTGATAATTACAAGGGAAAATCACATTTAAGGATCTGTGAAGAAAGTTATTCGCAGATAAGAATCAATAGCAAATTACAATTCAAGAAAAAAAGAGTTCGTATTTCCATTTTAACAACAATCAATTTCATATTGGCCCTTGTCTACAAATAATTTTTTCATAGGTCTTTGAATGCGATTTTCCTTAATTACAAAAGCATAATAAATGTGAAAAATGAAGGAAATGGAACCTCTTCCCTTCCTCATTACCAACCCAGATAAGCATGTCATTTGTTACACACACTGCGTGTAAATAATGTGCCAAACATGTTTATATATATATATATATATATATATCATGATTGACTTGATTCATTGATATTTTACTTGATTGTCTATCAATTGATCATTCCATAAATGTGGTGAGTGTAGTTTCCTATTGCTGTATTGCTCTTTACCATGTCAAGTTATATTAATATCTGTTGTACCTCGTACATAAGATCTCTCAGAAACGTGCTTAACGTATTTTTCGAAAGTGCTTATTGTATGATTAGAATAGATTGATTTAGCCAGTCTAACTCGGGGAAGATGGTCTAACATGTGCATGGTCGCCTATAATTATGTACACATACGCAGGGATTTGGTAAGGAATGCATGCCCCGAGGTCAATGCACATTTGGAGCTCGTTTGGACGACGAAGACATAAAGGTCTTAGCTGAGTTTGTGAAGATGCAGGCTGATCAAGGATGGCCAACTATACAAAATCCACAAGATTGATTGATTCACTTATTAGCCTTTATATGTCTGCTTTTAACTCTATCGTAGCAATGATTCTATCATGTTCATTCATTTGAGCCCATATAATTATTGCTACTGCATGATTCTACTAGCTCCTTCGCATATTATGTTATTTTGACATCCTGTGGCCTACGTAAAAGAAAAAATTTTATAAATTACTTATCAATTATCACCAAAATCTTCATGTCAATAATAAGACTTGAACTCAAGCCTTTATTAGAATAGCACGCTAACTGGACAAGTCTTCAATGGGCAGAAGAATTTCCTTTGGGGGACTTAGTGTACAAAGTCAATTTCTTCCTGCATCTTTTTAAAAATTTTCAATTTTTTCTTAATATCTAATTCCTTGTACATTTGAAATATTTGGGTTGGGGGGGTTTAAAATGTAAATATCATTTTCACTACACTAATACGTAAGGAATATCCATATTCTAAGAAGGGTTTATTCCTAAAATATTGAAACTATTAGATGAAAAGATTTACACATCAAACAAAAAGATTGACTATACCAAGAGGATAGTATTTATGTATCATATTTTTTTAAAGAAAAAATTATTTGTGTGTCTTTTTAATTATTTATGATCAGTTCAGTGTACAAAATATCTATTATAAATAGGCTTCTGGGTCTGTATGAACCTGTTTAAAAAGCTGGTCCCAGCCTTCCATTTGGATCTGTCAATATTTCAATTTCAAAATAAATAAAAAAACAAAAGAAGGACAAAGACAAAAGAATCCAACCAAATCTAAAGACAAAAAGAGCCTACTCCCTGTGTTCTGCCCTGCTCATTGTCTTTTATACAGCACATCTAACAAGATATGGGGAGAATTTCAATCAAGGATCATAAATCAGACTTTATTATTAATACATTCTAAAAAAGTTTGAAACTTTAGTTCAATCAATGAAAATTAAGACGAATATAATTTCAACAGTAAAAAAATTAAAATACTCTTCGCTTGTTATATAAAATCATTAATTATCAATTTTTTTATTAATATGAATTATAAATTACATGAATTTATATGTCAATAATTATATAAAATTTGATATCAATTATTCAATCACAAATAGTAATATCAATTGTTAAATTACAAACTTTATTTATTAATTTATAAATATTAATTGTAAATTACTGACAAGTATTGTAAATTAAAACTAATGTTAGTAAATTAATAAGTAAAGCTGGCAAATTAACAATTGATATTACTGCGTGTATGACAAACAAATGTAATTTACAACTCATATTGATAAATTAATAAATAAAGTAAGAAAATTAATAATTAATAATTTTAGATAAGAAGTAAATGATAGTTTGGTTGTTTTACTATTAAAATTATTTTCACTTTAATTTCTCTAGACTGAATTAAAATTTAAAATTTCTTTTGGGCTCCATTAGTAATGTCTTATATATAGTTCTTAACTAAAACTCTCCCCAAAATATGTGTATGATCTCATCATGATGTAGTAGGAATAGGAGAATTAACATCAGATTTATCTTCATTCCTTTTTTCCTTCTACTACTTATTAACTGCAAATTTAAACCATTTAAATTAAATTTATATTTTTGAAAATTATCAAATCTAATTTAATAGTTTAAATTTACAGTGATTTTTCCTCTACTCTCCATCGATGAATATAAAAATTGTATGTCACTTTTTTTTTTACTGATTAGTAGTACTATAGATTACTGTATCCGGTATTCCGGTTTATATCATGACCTATATGTTCCAATATTTTTTGGCATATCGATTCTTATTTCAAGTAAAATTTCATTATTTAATTAATTAATCTAAGTAGATTAAATCAGATTAAAATTAGTTTTTTATACATATAAATTTAAATTATTCAGATTATTTGGATGGTTAATATTGATTTCTTTTCCCTTGCTTTTGATGGTTAATATTGATTTAAAATTATTTATTTTTTGTCTCTGAGAAAGTAAGATGATGTGAAGTACAAGATCGACTAGGCTTATAATTATGTGATTGTAGCCAGTAGGGACTAAGGGATCTCTAAAGCACATGGGAGCAGTATCTTCATTAGCTGTTATTTATAGTAAGATTGATCATCTCAACATCCAATTGGTCCCAAAATATTGTGGAAAGAGCTTTTTAACTAATTAATTAAGGCTTTTTAATAATAGCTTGAAGGAGGACCATAATATATGTGCATGCATGTGACAGTTGTATAGCTAGCACACATGATGCTGCCAATCAATTTTACCTTTGGTAGCCCAACTTTGTTCATCAAGTTAATAATTAAAAAATTATCGTTTCAAAAGAACAGATTTGGTTTCAACATTAAAATTATATTATATATAGTAACTTTTGTAAAGGACAAATTCTTCATTTAAAAGATTGCCCATATCAGACTCAATTTAAGACAAAAATTCTTTATATAGGTATTTTAGTTGCCAATATCTTTTGCCGAGTGTACAGGTAAATAATGGCTAATTTAGATAATTAGTAATAGATATTGAAATTAATGAAATTGGATCTAGTAAAAAGAATAGTCTCTTGATATTGAATTAATATTTAAATTCTTATTTAAAAAAAAGGTGCCTACAAAAAGATCTAAGAGGGTTGCTTACTTTTGTGAAGGACAAATTCTTCATTTAAAAGATTACCCATGTTGGACTCAGCATAATATAAGATAGAAAATTCTTTATATAGGTGTTTTAGTTGTCTATATCTTTGGGAAGAGTAACAATTATTGATATCAAGATGGTTGGATTTGCTAGAAGGATTAATCCTTTATAATGTGGTGAATAAATATTTAAATTATTGTTAAAAAAGTATTTACATTTAATATATGACGACCATGCCTTAAGCAAAGTTATTTAATATTTGTAATATTATAAAAATAATAATAACGAGCTACTTACAGCCTTCAAGTATACTAAGGAGGACCATGCCGTATTAGGTAAGCAATTTTAGTTTTTCATTATTAATGGACAAACTAAACAACTTGCTAATTAATTAATTAATCAATAGTAAAACTGGACCAATTAACAAGTGACAACTTTTTTCCGGACATGTTCAACTTTTCCCAATTTTCCTGCTTATCTTTCTCCTTCTTTTTTTTTAATTTCTTCAAGGATCACTGGATCAGTGGTCCAATTATATTATGTGTAATGCAAATGACTGAAAACCCTAGAGAGAGAGAGAGAGAGAGAGAGAGAGAGAGAGAGAGAGCCAATTAACAAGTCATTGTCAATAGCTGTAAGGGAAGGACCAAAACCCATAATACATTGTTGATCAATTAATCAAACTGATCTTCCTCTCTCACCTTTTCCCACCCAGAAGCATTCATATGTATATATATATATATGGAGATATGCGTGACTCCTATTTGTTCTTATAACTATATATAGATTCAATTTCCTTTCGTTGGTTTATTTCTGTGTGTGTGCTTGTGGATATCTAACTCCATGGGAATTCCCACCAGACTAGGGTTTCTGAGTTGCAGATTGTCTCTCATTCTCATCACAACTCGAAGGTATATATGTTGGTTTGAGAGCTTGAAGCTGCCAGCATGATCTGGTATTTATTACAAACAATCTCGCGTGCGCGCGCACACACATGCTCGATCGATTTTCTTATCCTCTATTTTTAGTTAACAGACACACACAGTGAGTGGATACATATCAGACATAAAGCTCATTTCAATCTTAAATACTGACATTTAATTTGCTCCTCTAATTCATTAGAAACACATAGATGTGTGTGTGTGTGTGTGTGTGTGTGTTCTTGAACACGTTGGTGAAAAACCTTTTTAGGCTTCTTATTTATAACTGGTTCATGAATCTGGAAATATTGAGTTCTATCAGGAAAACTATTGGGTTAGATCATAATTAGATACACAACACACACACAGACACACACACACATATCAGATCATCCTGCAGCTTCAAGCACTCAGTCACCAGCAGGGCTATTTCTATTCTCTCCGATTTATACGTTGAAGTCTGGGATTGTCATTATATATACAGGTTCAAGGTACTAAGCCTTCACACCGTTATTTTCCTTTATGCAAATTTTAATTTCATTTTTGAAGACACACACACACAGATCCACGAACACTGCGCGCGCGCTCGTTTGCAGTGTTATTTACTTTACCATGGAAATATAGCAGACGAAATTCTACAGGAAAGACAGTGAAGAATGTTAGTTGGCGAAGAAGGATATTGAAGAATTAATGGCGATATAGATAAGACAAATTGCATGTGAGAGAAGACCTGAATATATTTATCTTGATTTCTAATGCCTTTATTTAACTATTTTGGGAGCTGTTTCATAAGAGACGACGGCAGATTGAATTTGTTAGCTGTTTATTAGGTACAACTACATTTGTGGTCCACTTTGTCACTTCAAAAAAATAAAAAAGAGGAAAAATAGCAATCAAAGAACGCAAGGAAAAAAATCAGTCAAAAATTAATTGTTATTAAAATTTAAATAAAAAATAAGCTCAAATAGACTGTTGTTAGTTTAGAATGAGTATTAATAAACAATTAACTAGTGTCAACAAATATTTATTTGAGTTTTGATAACAAATAATTCTTAACTGATATATATTTTTTCTAGTAGTCATTGATTGATATTTTCTCAAAAAAAATAGTTTACTCGTTTCTTTTGCAATCAAAGCTGATTATCAATGATGATCTTTTTGTTTTTTGGTTAATTTTTGAAGTAAACATAGATTATCTGGACAAACATATAGTCTAAACAAAATGTTTAATTTGAATAGAATGACAATATTTATATGCATGGCTCCCTCTCTCTCCGTGTGTAGATATAACCTCTTCAATAATTATTCATCAGGCAGTCATTTAACTAACTGATTTTTATTATTGTCTATGTAATAATATAATGTTTAGTAACAAGAAAAGACTAATTTGGTTATTCTTGTACTTTCATTTTATTTAGCTTAAGCTTTCTAGATGATCATTTCATGCAGGTTCTGAGAGCTTATAAATTGTTGAGTCTGGTTTATATGTCGCTAGACTTTGGTGATTACCACTGTTTCCATGCATGTGTTTTAAAATGAAGATTTCCAATTAATTACTAATTAGTAAATAGTGTGTTTATTTGGGTTATTAAAATAAGTTTTCTCACGCACACAAGCACTTGTGTGTTAATGAAAAATAAGACACATAAAAACTTGGAGCAATTGCCATAAAAGACTCCATCACCAAATTAATTGTTGAAAAGGAGTTTGGAGAGGTTTAGGACTGAGGTCCTTCACTGGAAATAATTTAGGACTGACATATTGACATGTAAATGACAAAAATGCCCTTGCTAATTAAAAAAAAGCAAAAGTTCAATAAGGTCCTTCACTATCAATAATTTTATGTCAACACTTAATATAAGGTCCTTCAATGTCAATATATTAATTTGGAATACTAAAAGCAAGGTTCTTCAATCGTATGTAGTTATTATACATGTGAACTTTAATTATATGTAAAAAAAATTAATTTATTTGAATAACGTCTTTTGATATTTTGAAATTTTTAACTTGGATGAATACCAAATGTTGTTATTCAAATGTCAAAAATACATATTTTGAAAAAATTTCTTTTCTCATGAAAACACCAAAAGATATTCTGAAAATGTAAATAGTTATCTTGAAAGGATATTCTGAAAACGTAAATAGTTACTCTAAAAATGCATATGAATATTCTGAAAACACAAATGGTTATTCTAAAAGTGCATATGCATATTCTAAATACTAGAAGTAGCTTCAATCATATGCAATAATTTTTTCACTATATGCATTTAAACTTCAATTATATGCAAGTAAACTTTCATTTATTTGAATAAGAACTTTTGATATTTTGAAAATTCCTAACTTAAAAGCATTTTAAAATACTAGAAGTAGGGATCTTTGGTCATATGCAGTGATTATTTAATTATATGCATTTAAACTTTAATTATATGTAAGTAAACTTTCATTTATTTGAATAACAACTTTGATATTCTAAAAATTCCTAACTTAGAAGTATTCTAGAATATTAGAAACAAGAATCTTCAATCATATGCAGTGTGTAACAGTACGGAGCCACCCCTTGGGCCTCGACTCGGTACTGGACTCTGGCCCATCACTGGACCAAAGCCGACTTTCCCACAGGTGGTACTGTGGTTATTCCTCACCACTGCCTCTCCAGGGTCTTTTGGAACCTCCCCAGACTCGAACCTCCAACCTCTACCACCTTAACGAAGTTGAGGCGAAGTCTGGTACCATTGAGTCACTTGACTCAATGGTACCAGACTTCGCCTCAACTTCGTTAAGGTGGTAGAGGTTGGAGGTTCGAGTCTGGGGAGGTTCCAAAAGACCCCGTGAGGGTGGGGTGAGGAATAACCACTATACCACCAGTGGAAAAGCCGGCAATCATGTAGTGACATGTGTGTTGTCCAGCGCCTGGGAAAAGACCCTGGAGAGGCAGTGGTGACCCAGGAGGGCTGTTACATAAAAGGCGCCTTTTATGTAACAGTACGGAGCCAACCCTTGGGCCTCGACTCGGTACTGGACTCTGGCCCATCACTGGACCAAAGCCGACTTTCCCACAGGTGGTACTGTGGTTATTCCTCACCACTGCCTCTCCAGGTTCTTTTGGAACCTCCCCAGACTCGAACCTCCAACCTCTACCACCTTAACGAAGTTGAGGCGAAGTCTGGTACCATTGAGTCAAATACATAAAAGGCGCCTTTTATGTAACAGTACGGAGCCACCCCTTGGGCCTCGACTCGGTACTGGACTCTGGCCCATCACTGAACCAAAGCCGACTTTCCCACAGGTGGTACTGTGGTTATTCCTCACCACTGCCTCTCCAGGGTCTTTTGGAACCTCCCCAGACTCGAACCTCCAACCTCTACCACCTTAACGAAGTTGAGGCGAAGTCTGGTACCATTGAGTTAAGTGACTCAATGGTACCAGACTTCGCCTCAACTTCGTTAAGGTGGTAGAGGTTGGAGGTTCGAGTCTGGGGAGGTTCCAAAAGACCCCCGTGAGGGTGGGGTGAGGAATAACCACTGTACCACCAATGGAAAAGCCGGCAATCATGTGGTGACATGTGTGTTGTCCAGCGCCTGGGAAAAGACCCTGGAGAGGCAGTGGTGACCCAGGAGGGCTGTTACATAAAAGGCGCCTTTTATGTAACAGTACGGAGCCACCCCTTGGGCCTCGACTCGGTACTGGACTCTGGCCCATCACTGGACCAAAGCCGACTTTCCCACAGTACTCAATGGTACCAGACTTAGCCTCAACTTTGTTAAGGTGGTAGAGGTTGGAGGTTCGAGTCTGGGGAGGTTCCAAAAGACCCTGGAGAGGCAGTGGTGAGGAATAACCACAGTACCACCTGTGGGAAAGTCGGCTTTGATCCAGTGATGGGCCAGAGTCCAGTACCGAGTCGAGGCCCAAGGGGTGGCTCTGTACTGTTACACAGTGATTCTTCTACTATATATGCATTTGAACTTTAATTATATGTAATAAAACTTTCATTTATTCAAATAACAAATTATGAATTATGAAAATTTTTTAACTTAGATGGATATCAAATGTTGTTATTTGAATATCAAAAATTTATATTCTAAAAATTCTCCCTTTTCTCATGAAAACATTAGAGAATATTCTAAAAATGTAAATAGTTATTTTGAAAATGCATATGGATGTTTTGAAAACACAAATGGCTATTTTGAAAACACATATGAATATTCTGAAAATGCAAATGATTATTATGAAAATTTTCTCATTTTTCATGAAAAAACCTATAGATATTCAAAAAAATATACATCTTTAAAAGATTAAGCATGGGAAAATATTGAAGAAGAATACAAGCTATGAATTGATGAATACGTTTATTGACACTATATTAATACAAGCTTTTACATCTCATATGGATTTTGCAACAATTACAATTTATCAATCTCAACTCTCAAAACATCAAAGCAAAACATAAGTTGCCATCAAAGTTTGATCATAGATACACAATAAATGTAAGGAAGTCTATTGGAGCTACTCTATTCTCTTTCTACATTACATTACTACAAGCCTCTTTGTTACTTTTCATAGGTACTCTTATAATACTCCAATAACACATTGTAAGGTCGCTCTTACTAATACGAAATTAACACTAAAATCAAGGCAATCATTAATCTAATTCAATTAGATTATCAAGTTTGTAATTTTTATAAATTAGATCCCAAGTTTTTATAATTCAAAATTACTTAATCATCATTTAATGAATTTCTAATCAAAGTAAATTATTGTTACGGAAGTATGAGATATCTTATAAGAATCAAAAGATTCAAAATCAGTTGAAAACTATTGAGGAATGAAAAATAGATTGACACACCATAGCATGTGCACATGCGCCATGGCTGTCCTTTTTTGTGCCACGCGTTATGGTATGTTGCACGTTATCAAATAGCACTCTGCTTTTAAATGATAGCATTTTGAGAAAACTTCTCATGTGTCCCATTTCTCCGTCCGATGTCTGAATGAGGTGATTTAGTTGTTTATAGAAAACTCTTTTTATAAATTAGTTAATGGCATGAGCTTTACTTTTAATTTATTTCACACAAGGAAACTGGACACTCCAACACATTTTCACAACTTTTCACATTTTTTCACAACTCAAGAGTATCTAAAACCCTATGCATGTGCCAAAAGCTACCTCTAACACCTAAAACACACTCAATAGACTTAAGACTACCTATACAAGACACCACATGCACTTAAAACTCAACAATTCTCAATTTTCACTCCATCCACTTTCACTATTATAAAATCTTAAGTTCAATTCATTCGGTTCTTGCAACTCATTTGATATTAAGTAAAATGCCTAATTACCATTAGGATTAGGTGATTATGACTTAGATTAAGATACAATCCCTATAAAAATTATGCCAAACCAAGACTTGACTTTAGAATTATAACTTGTCTTGACCATATTCTAATACTTAGAACCAATCAAGAATTAAGCAATTAACTTCAATTTAAAACCTAAACAGAAGTTAAATGATTCAGACATCACCATCAGAATTAGATAGATTAGCATTTATATAACAATAATCATTGAAGCATAAATTCAAATATATAAAGTGTATTATTCAATTAAAGAGTCAATTCTTAGTATCTAAATTTCTTAAGGAATGAAATCAACCATGAATCATTAAGTCAATAGCAACAATAAAAATAGAGAACTCAGAGGTGAATTGCAAAAGAACCGAATTGGAAAGTAATTAAGGAAATTCAAATGAAAGTTTCATTTTCCTGAAGAACTCAAAAAAAAAAAAAAAATATTCAGCTCCTCATCCTGATCTCTTCAACAACTAATTGAGGGAGACGTCCACAAGAAGATGCTATGGAAGTATGCTTGAAGGAATCCGTGAGATGAGCGAGTCTGACTGGATGAGCGACGGGAATGAGGTAAGATAGAGAACTGAAATCAAGAGAGAAGGTTCTGCCGTGGAGTGCGACTGAGCTCTGTGACTGAGAGGAAATGAACGGTGGCGTGTGTGATCAATTTCTGCGCGTCCAACTCTGTGACCGAGAGAGGAGCATCTGCGTTTTTGTGTGTGCGTTGGACTGAACAGAGAGCGTCGAACCTCGGACTGAGAAGAAGACGAATGCGACGGTGTCTCTGGCTGTGAGGTGGCTGTGCGATCTCGTGGCTGAACTCTGAACCCAGAGGAAGATGCATGCGATGATGTGTGATCCTGTCCGATGATTCCCAGTCCGGTGGCTGAACTCAGCGAGAGATGATTGCTTGCATGTGCGATCGATGTCGCTGAAGATGAAAGCTTCTGCGCGCGTTAACGAACTCTGCCCCCTCCCCGTTCCATGCTTTTTTTCTTCTTTTTGAAAAATCAAAAAAACTGATTTAAAAATAAAAAAGAAAAAATTACCAAATTAACCTATTAATTTCTAAAAACACAAAGTAACTAAAGTTAAATTAATCTAATATAATTGAACCAAATAAAATCTTAAAAATGAGAATAAAAAAATTGCCCAATTAAATAATAAAATGTGTTAAAGAATTGAAATTTAATATTAAAAATAATTAATTTTAATAAAATGTGCAAAATAATCAAAATGCTCTTAATGTCAAAATTTAATGAAAAATAAGCCAATGATCAAATGCCAAAATCATGCATAAAAAAATATGAACTAATAAAATATAGTTACAAATATAAAAAAAAAGTAAGTAAAATATGTGATTCATCAAAGAGAAACAAATTTAGACTTACTACAGCATAGCTGTAACAACAACTAAATTGTATTGTGACAAATTCAGACCATATGAATTAGTTATAATGTTGAATCACTGAATCAAATAATTGAAATAGAACAGGACAAGTTTCTCAAGCAATCCATATTCAAGCAATGAGCCCCCATCAATTCCATCACTTAACAACAGGTCAAAATCAGACGGTGCTAAAGATTGTTGTTTGCAATTCAAATATTTTGGTGAAGAATCAAAAGCACGTCTATCATTATGCCAGTATTGTACTCAATACCGAACTCAGAAGAATGATTGAAGTTCACAGTCAAGTGGTAAAATAGCAAACTCAAAAGCCAACGTTGATATGAAGCATTCCACCACCAAATTCAGTGCCGCTATTGTTGTGAAACTCCAATTAGAGAAGCACGATGCACGAGCCATTCCTCTTCTCAACCACGGCACGACGCACAAGAGGGTTAGTCCAAAAATCAAAGAAATTGCGGCTGCGAGAACACGAATCACTTTGTCTTCCTCCTCCTGTTGTCGATGGTCTGGAAGTCGGCGAATATGGTGATGGGCGCTGGAATCTAGAGACGAGAGGAGAGATGATTTGGTGAAGGTATTTTGGTCAATTTGAAGTTTTGAATTAATGCCACCGGAGGACCTCAATTTGTAATCTATTCCAAGTCCTTAGCAAAATAAATTTGGTCAGGTTTTTATGAGCAGTTTTCCCTAAAAACTTTGTCTTCCTAAAGTATATAGTTTGATTATTGGGATGGGAAACCTAGCTAGCTAGAGAAATATTCATACCAAACACAACCTAAACATTTGTCATTATAAGCTAAAAGTCTTGTGCTGATCTAGAGATGACTTGGAATAAAGAAAGATCCAAAGGAAAAATTCAAACTGCTTTCGTTTTAAAGCTACATGAACACACACACACACACAAGATTAATTCGAGAGTTTATTTAATGAAGAAAAGGATTAATTCTACAAGCGATTTGTTGAGTGTAAAACCAGATAATAAATGTGCAAGTTATGAAATATGTTCTCTTTTATTGTTTAGTAGATAAATAAATATATGGCACATGCATATTGAAGTATAAGTGAAAGAGATCATAAGCATGAGAGATTCCATTTTATCAATTATGTTTTCTGAATTTGTCTGTATCCACGTGAATTTGTTTGATGATATATATATATATATATATATATAGAGAGAGAGAGAGAGAGAGAGAGAGATGCTGCTTTCAGTTCACTTTCATTCTTGTCGCTTTAGTTGCTCCTAAGACAACATGAAGAAGGGAGCCTAGTTCAAGTTCATATCTCTCTGGTTTGTGAAAATTTAGATTAATCAAATAATCTTGATTAAAGAACACTGAAAAGTTATTTGTGTTATTTTTTTCCACAGTGAAAAGAAAAAAAAAACTTGGGTATTAGAGAAAATTATACATTTGAATTTATTTATTCATGCATTTAAAGAGAAAAAAATTATTTAAAAAAGTATGATTATACCTGAATTTTACATCATATCTTGTTGGTTGGTATAGAGTGCCCCAAATAAGTTTTAAGGTAAATAAGGTACCTGTTAATTAATATATCATATAAAATATATTAAAAATTATATTATTTATAAATCATAAATATTATGATCCGTTCTCTTATTATCTAACTAATTATGATTGGTGCAGATAAATAAGGAAAAGCGGAAAGTAAAGCTATGACTGTAGATGTATAAATGGCAGGTATATAATTTACAGTTGATTTTAAGTCCAGTTAAATTTTGTTAGCTTTATATTTCTGTGTGAAGTTTAGGAGTAAAAACCATGTGTAATTTTAGTTAAAAAAAATCAAATAATTTACTCTGACTTTTTTATCATTCTCTTTCTCCCCTAGACAATGAAGCAATGGCAAAGTGAACATTCAGTTTATTGGCCACAAAATAGCAGCATAAAAGACTACTTAGATCCACTTTTCGCTGTTCCATAACTAAAATGAAGTAGATACATTATCTTATGCATTGCACAAGATTCGAAATAAATAATAACATCCATAACTTATTAGTAGTATAGTTATTATGAATTTATAATTTATATTAATAAATCATTCACAAAATGGAGGTTTTCACAACCCCAGCAGCAAATCTTGGAACATAATCATCGAGTTGCATATCACATTCAGTGCATGTTTCCACATTCTTTTGGGAATTGCTGTAGCTAAAACCACAACTAAACTACTCCTTTCGCTCGAAAATGTAGCACGCTTTTTGAAAGATTGGATGTTAAAAAATATTAAACATTTTTAGTCTTTTAAAATATAATTATTACTTTTTTAAAAAAATACCTCTATTAAATAAATTACTTTATCTTTATTTTAGAGTGAAACTCCATATTAAATAAGAATAAATATAAAAAGATAGAATTAGTTTGAAGACAAGTAACAGAGGTAAGATTAGATTAAAAATACTTTACATTTTTTAATGAAAGGAATATAATTTAAAGCATTATAGAGTGAATCTTGTAAAGAACATACAGTTAGCAAACACCCTGAAGAAAATGCTGCTGCTTGGCAAGGATATATATTTCAGTCCTTCATTTTAACTTACAATTACAATAGGGATTATAGTTCTTCCCCTTCCAGATGTCCTTATGATACAAATCCTACACATCAAAAGTAGTAGTGTAGATAGACATCGCGGATTACACAGTGCTAGCTAAATCTCCACTATAAAATATTATATAGTAATTATCATGTTACCTATTATCATCACCGGGCAAGATGAAAAAAGAAAAAGAATCATCCAGAAGGACATCAACTGATAATTTAACCTTCCTTTTCAAAACCACCTCCATCCTATCCGAAGGCGATTTCTAAAAGCCATACGGTTGCTTCAATGGGTCAATATACCGTGGTATTTCTTATTACTTGATTATAATTCTTCAATGGTAAAAGAAGAGTTTGATTGCTTTCTTCTCTTTGCTCCAGGCTCTCCCAAACGCAAGGAAACAGAACCATCTTCATCAGGGCCACTCCGTAATGCCGAAAGATTTTGCAAGTCTAGGTGGTCTCTTTCTTGGTAGCTTTTATGTACTGGAGACTTGCCTCCATAACTAGGAATGAACTGGTGTTCTACATTTCTGACATGAAATTCATTCGATCTTAATGGTGGGTTGGGTCCTCGGGAAGGTTCATCTTCAACAGGAACTTTCTGGATGTTCAAGCGAAAAGGCTCAAAGCTTGAAGGAACAGTGGAAGAGGACTCTCCAAATGTAGAATCATTTCCTACCGTGGAACCACTCTTTTGCTCCAGTATTGCGGCTATAAAAAGCAAAATAGCAACATAAGGCTGGTCAGCTACAGCTTTGTTTTGCATCTGTACATTTAATTAATTTTTCTTTTGGGAATATAATTCTGCAGGACAAGGATCTAGATCCTCTGTATTTGGTAAGCATGAACTTGAGAGTGATTGTGTGCGTATGTGTTCCGAATCCACAGATCGTATTGGTATGGCTCATTGAAGAAGGCATCACCCTTGCCATAAAAACAGACATGTTGGTCTTATCTCTACTAAAGTAGCAGGATTTAAAAACTTTCAAGAAAGGTATAATATCCATCAACATTAGTCATGTTAATAGCAGCCCAGCTGCTTTTCCCTAACTCAGTTTTAAAACATAATTGAAAAGGTTCTATATTTTGTGGTTGAAACATTTTGCGCTAGTTACTCTAGACTTCGAACCTTTCCACAGGATAGAAGACGACTTCAAACCCCAATGGTGTCAAGATCTAATTTAGAGTTGCCACGTGTCATCTAAAAAATACAAGAAAAAATAATAAAAGTGAATATAAGGAAATTCAATGCTTAGGCGCCAAGGCAAGCACCTTTAACTACATTGTGGTGAACTTGCCATTATAGCAAACCAAGCGTAACCCCATTAAGTATTTGGGACAAGTTTTCATATATGTAATTAGTAGTCTAAGACACAGGAATTGGCCATGTTTGGCATGCATGCAACATTCACTCATCCCCCAACATTCATTGCAAAACAGTATAGCACACACTATACTGCAGGACACATATGCTGACAATTCTAGCAAGAAACACATTACTGCTTAGTAACTAGAGTAGGTGAAATGTTAACAACTGAATGTTTCAAAAAAACAAACCTTGGAGTGCTTTATTTGTTGTTATGAGATCAAGTTCCAGGAGATCAAGGAGTCGGCCTAGATCAACTCCACTAGTCCAATTCTCTGGTGGTTGGCCAACTTTTAATTTCAAGCGTCCCCTATTAGCTGTCCCACCCCAGATAATGCCCACAGGCCGTGGCTTCTCCCCATTCTGACCAGTCAAGAGAATGAGGCTTCCACTGTCACCTTCAAGGTCAAATGTCTGCTGGTTCTCACCGACAACAAGAAAATCAGTGAGAAAACAAATCCCTTTCTCATCATTGTACTCTAAGGCATAGGCCATTATAGTCCCTGTAGTCAAACCAGAACTTCTTCCGACTTTAATCACCTGCCTCCCAATGAGACTGTTTATTGGTGACTGCAAGTCTATGATATTGACATCACCAATCTCACCCACACCTTTTACAGATGTCGTTACATTATTCACATTGAAATCCTCAGCAAATGGGATGAAGGCCCCGTCAGCTCGCACAAATGTCTCTGCAAATTATGACAAATAAAACATTAAATTATGACAAATAAATTTGAAATGATACATGTCATGAGTTTGGCAAGCATTTTTGGAAGACAGTCATCCATATCACACATGACCTGTCAACATTGCGCGAACTCATTGTCTGTTTGGCCATCATGTAAATTTATGTTTTTTTTTTGGTGAAAATAATGTAAATTTATGTTGCTTTCATGAGAAATGTTTCTCTTTAAAAAAATCAATTTCTTGAAAAATCACTATGATGACAAAGCAGTTTATCGTTTTGTTCAGATCAATCAGGAAGCAAGTTTTTTATTCTTACCATTTCAAAATTAGTAGGCTATTGACAAGTGTTCTTTTATACTGCATTCTTCTTCTGCAATCCTAGTAGAGGTAAGGGTAGTCAGGTGGGGGCCCTGGCATTGGGGGCCATGTTTTGGGAGAATGGAGACCGGACCGCAGTGGTGTATGCAAAGGAAGCAGCAATCACATAAGTGGCTGATTGGCAATGGCTACAAAGTGGTAGCACAGGACAATGGAGATCATGGTAGTGGTGGAAGTGACCATGGTCGGTTCATTGTTGGAGGATGGGTTACCCATGGGGTGATGGAAGTTGCATTGGCAGGGCAATGGAACTGGGGTTATGGTGTTATCAACTTATCATGGAGGTGGACATTGTGCCAGCAAAAGCATTTATAGCTGAATTTCTAATTCTTTATATATCTTTGGAAACAGAAGCACAGATTGTACCCAACTGTACAGAAATCACTAGACACATAAATAAATAGTTCTTCCTCATCAATTTTCAAGTTCTAGTAGTTGCTGCTATAGAAGTGTTCATCTTTTGGGAATTCATATCCGCCAACAGATAAGTAGATTAAAAGACGTTATATAATATCAGAAAGATCTCTGTAAATTTTGTCCCTGGAGGAAAGTTTGGTAACTTACCTCTTACTGTAGAGAAAGCACAAGACATATAATTTTGATTATTAATCACGATTAAGATAATGCTTCAAACAAAGACCTCTTACTGAACTGAGGAACCCTACTGATTAAACCTCCTGGCAAGGACTTAGCGTTCAAAAATTTCAATACAGTGCATTCCTTCAAGTAACCTACTAAAAGCAACATAGCACCTATTTCATGACATTAAAAACATGAAATCCTGAGACAGTTTTAAAATTGACAAAAAAAAAAATGACTAGACTTTCAATTGATGAATCATGATAAAATGCAATTGGGGCTACGCTACCTGGGTTTGTTCCAGCAAAAATGCCATACCAAAGATCATCAGTGATAAATGATGTTGCCCTCTCAACTGCACCAAGATAAACACCTGGTCCAAGGCTGGGTGGCAATGGATGAAACATTTTCTGGTTTGGGTAGTCCAAATCAACAGCTACATGGCGATTTGTAAGGAAGCCAACCTGTTGATTTCCTGTTCGGCTTTTCACAATAGCTCCCAAGGTTCCATATGTCTCTTGGCTTGCAACCTTTTGATAAGAAGCAATTTAACAGAAAAAAAAAAAAAGGTATGCACTACATTATGTGTTGAAATAAAACAAAACAAAATTATCAAGAATTCAAGATTCAAAGATCAATAATCTAAGGAGTACTGACTATAACTCACAAGACACACATTCGGGGAAAATACATGGGCTAATATAATCCAAAACCCAAAAGGATTTAAATGCCTAATTAAATCTTAGATTACCCTCATTGCCTGATTACAAACCCTGATTCCAGAATCAAATTACATTGTTACATTATAAAATAAATAACCATTCTACTGTCTCATACTGCAAGAAAAATATGTGGAGCATAGAGAGGCAACTTGTCAAGCATTCAGAGAGATGGCAGCACTAGAGCAAGATTCAGAGAAAAGGGGAGACAGAAAATATAGGGAAGATTAAGAACCAGTTGCCTTACAATCAGTATCTGAACAAATTTTAACAACAACAACAACAACAACAACAACAAGCCTTTATCCCACTAGGTGGGGTCGGCTACATGGATTGCAAGACGCCATTGTGCTCTATCATTTATTAAGCTTTTAGAAATATTATTAATTAAGAGATCACGTTCAACAACTTCCAAGAGTGTTCTCTTAGGCCTTCCTCTACCTCTCTTAATCGGACTCAAAGTTATATGTTCCACTCTTCTCACTGGTGCCTCCCTTGGTCTTCTTTGTACATGCCCAAACCATCTCAACCGATTTTCTACCATTTTTTCCTCAATAGGTGCCACCCTCACTTTTTCACGTATGTGCTCATTTCGAATTTTATCTTTACGTGTATGTCCGCACATCCATCGTAACATTCTCATCTCTGCTACTCCAACTTTATGCTCTTGCTGTCCCGTTAGAGCCCAACATTCACTACTATATAACATTGCCGGTCTGATAGCAGTACGATAAAACTTTCCTTTAAGTTTATTAGGCACCTTACGGTCACAAATAACTCCTTTAGCTTTTCTCCAATTAAACCACCCAGCTTGAATTCTATGTGAAATATCTCCACTGATTTCGCCATCATTTTGGATAATGGCTCCCAAATATCTAAACTTTTCCACTTGAGGTATAATTTGATCTCCCAATTTCACTTCCAAATTATTTTCGAATAGTCCTTTATCAAATTTACAATATAAATATTCCGTCTTACTTCTACTCAGACGAAAACCTTTCGACTCCAATGTCCTCCTCCATAACTCAAGTTTGCAATTAACCTCTTCTCTTGTCTCTGCTATAAGAACTATATCATCCGCGAAGAGCATACATTTCGGGATTTCCTCTTGAATATGTTCCGTCAAAACATTTAAAATCAAGTTGAACAAATAAGGACTCAGAGATGATCCCTGATGTAGCCCAATCTTTATAGGAAAATCCTTTGTTTGACCACTAGGCGTTCTTATACTAGTTTTTACCCCCTCATACATATCTTGTATGGCTTTAATATAAGCAATCCGTACTCCCTTTTTAATGTATGGCTTTAATGTATGGCTTTAAAACAGTTCTTCTTATACTTGATTTTGTCCTGTACACTATTATTCCACCACCAAGACTCCTTATCTCTCGGACCAGGACCTTTCGATTCTCCCAAAACTACTTTTGCAACCTCCCGTATCTTTTTAGCCATATCCTCCCATATGATGTTAGCACTTCCCTGAGAATCCCAAATTCCTTTATCCAAAAGATTTCGCTTGAAAATATCTTGCTTCTCACCTTTTAATTGCCACCACCTAATCCTTGGTGTTACTACTTGTCGACGTTTTTGGATTTTACTCATAATACACACATCAAGGACTAGGACCCTATGTTGTGTCGTTACAGCATCTCCAGGGATCACCTTACAATTTTTACAAAGTTTTCTATCTGTGTTCCTAACCAAAAGAAAATCAATCTGCGACCTTGAGGCTCCACTTTTGTAGGTGATGAGATGCTCATCTCTCTTCTTGAAACAAGTGTTGGCAATCTTAAAATCATACGCCAATGAGAAATCAAGAAGAGTTTGCCCTTCATTGTTTAGCTCTCCAAAACCAAAACCACCATGCACCCTCGCATACTGACCAGCTTCCCTCCCGACATGCCCATTAAAGTCTCCTCCAATAAAAATCTTTTCACTCTGTGGTATGTGTCGAATCAACCCCTCCAGATCCTCCCAAAATAATTCCTTAAGACTGGCTTCTATCCCGACTTGCGGCGCATAAGCGCTAACAATATTAACAGTCTCACGTCCAATTATCATTTTTAAAGAAATAATTCTGTCTCCAATTCTGCTAACTTCTACAACGTTCTTCTTCCACTCCTTATCTATAATGATGCCTACTCCATTGCGTGCACTTACTTTTCCTGTATACCAAAGTTTGAAACCTTGAATATCCTTAGCTTCTTCTCCACGCCATTTTGTTTCTTGCAAGCAAAGGATATTGATTTTCCTTTGAATCATAACCCCTACAACCTCTACAGATTTACAATTTAATGTCCCAACATTCCAAGTACCAAATCTAATTTTGCTCTTATGGACTAACTTCTTTAGCCGCGTGCGTCCAAAATGACGCGGTAGCCCTTGCTCATTTAACACTACATCCGGGCGCCGATGCAGCGGCTCTAACTCACTTATCACTGTACTCGAGCCATGCAGCGCGTTACTTACGGGCAACGACCTAGCATTAACATTATAACGTCTATTGTCCATGTTCATGATAGATTCAACAAATTTTTACATTGGCTGTTGATGGCCTAACACAACCCTCCTCCTTTACCCGGGGGCTTGGGACCGGCTATAAACATAGGCGGAGTTTAACAATGGATCATAAATGCTACTACCTGATCCATCTTTTGAAAAAAGGGATGTTTCCATATTTGTCACCTGGATAAACTTTTTAGCAGAAGAGATCCAATCACAGGAGAAAATACAACCAGGGGTCATTCACTACTTCACTGGAAATGCTTATATTGAACTAACTGAATATGATTGTTTTAATTGATCATTCAAAATTGTTTTGGTGGAATACTCAGCATCTAGTTGATTGACTAGTCAGTACTGTTTTATCAGATGAATCAATAATTTAACAATATTATCACCAGATCAAGTAGTTTAAAAGTCATTAAAATAATATTTCATATGGAACAAAATTCATAATGAGAAACGAAAGAGGTTTGAGTTTTACAGAACTTGAGCAAGAAGTCACCAATTGCATCATCATCTTAAACAATAAAAAACAAATAACTTGGTGTATCTCAAATTCTTATTTTTCAGTTTTGAAGAATTTCATGTGGTAAAAGGTATTTCAAGATGCTTAGGCTGGCCAAGTACAATTTATGTATATTAAGCTGGGATAAAGACTACACCCAATACTATTGGCACTAAATTGGAACAGTCAAAAGACAGTATGAAATCTCTCATTCATAAGCCAAAATGTGATTGGTAATTTGATAATAACTATTAAAAAAAAAAAAAAGCCAGCTTCTCTGTAACCTCATTTTCGCACAACAGCAAGCTTGAAGCTTCTATTCCTGCTCACTGAAGCCAATTATTTAATATCATTTATCATTAACTCTTCCATAATGCACCAAAAAAAGCAGAGAAAATTTTTTACAAAGCACATTAAAGTCAATTTAAACACCTAAATGTAACCACCCAGGTAATTTATCTCAGACAGCCTTGATTTCTCACTGGAACATTGCAACTTATTAACAAATCCATTCAGCAAGGAAGTACAATGATATCACCTGAAGAAAATCCGAGAGTTATGCCTCTGATTGCTTATTTATTCATGTAAGAAGGGACAAATGCATACGCGGGAGAGAAAGCAACATGTCTACCATTCAATCCCAAGAAATCAGCCACATAAATTTGAATTAAAGCATAATAACTATATCAAAATTCTAGGAGAAACAGAAATAGAAAGGTAACGTTGATAAGCAAAGGAAATAAAAACACAAACTAAAATAGCGAGCAAACACAGAGAAGTTGAGAGGCAAATATGATAGTGATGATCAAGAAAACAAAGATATGTCTCTTTTGACCAAAAAAATTGATATGTCCCTACAGTCTATCAAATAAACACCTGATTGGCAATCTATTTTCCGTTCTCTTGCATATATAGCAAACATAAACAACATTAATTCTTCAGACAAAAAGTACCTGAGAACCAGAGCCAATGATTGGATCACTTCCCCTTAAGCCATCAACAAGCTCTGTGTATAATTGTTCTTTGGGAGTTGCTGCAGGAGCGCCATAATAGGAGAACTCAACAACATCTACATCACACCAAACACCTCCAGGGCCCTGCTTTCAAATTAAATACTTAATTTTGTTAGATTAAAACTCAGGCAAAGACTAGAACCACCTCTACATCTCAAGGAGTATTGAAATAATCTATTGTAGTCTAAGATAATATTTTTCCAATAAAATATGTTTTCACAATTATTTTCATATCATCACATGCAACCATTTCTTCTTTCTCCCACATAATCTTACAAGTACAACCTGTCCAATCAGAACTTTTTATTTAAAAAAAATATTATTAAAAAAAAAGGCTAACCAACAAAAGAAATATGTTGGATTGACACAGGAAACCATTATAAACAGGCCAACAAGCCTAACCACCACTGGCATTTGGCAACAATAAAGCATAGAACCTTTCTCATTTGATTCATGCAACTAAAGCTATATATATTAACAAATGTTATTGTCAAGAGAGGGGGGAAATGACCAATGGAAAGATAGGCAGAAATTAGAGAGATTCACACTTTTTATGTCAGAGAATTTCTTTTTATTTTGATTTATTGTCCACTGCCATATGTCCCACCAAAATACCAAGCATAATTTAGTCTAAGAGAACTAGCAGTTGCTTCATGTGCCAGCCACAAATTTATTAGAAACTAAACATACAAATGAACACTTAAATAAGCAATTCAGAATTTTAAGGAATTCCCCTATCAACTCTTCTAATATATAAAGCCAAAACACAGAGGCAAGATGCCTAGATGTAATTGCAAAAATGATCAGCACAGAATCAAGCAAATGAACTGTAAAAAAATTCACTAAAGCCATGTAGAAAACTGCAACATAGCCAGAAGAACCAAAAGTCCCCACCTCAAGTGCAGCAGGTAAGCATTGGACATAGTTGAGCCATTGCCTGTGAACTTTACGGGCAACGAAAACAAGGATAGCTGGAATATTAGTCAAGACACCCCCTCTCATCCGAAATCCAATTGCAGTCCCAAGACTAAATCGACGCAGGATCTTGCTATGGAAAGCCCTGATAGTCATCAGTTCAAGCAAGGTAGTAGCTTGCTGTCCTGTTGGCAAGCGACCCAAGGTTTCAGGTAGTACTCCCTTTTGAAGGTTTCCAAAATAATTGGCCCTGTCTTCTGCTGTGTCATTTAACCTACTCAACGTGGGCCAAGAAAAATAGGCAGCATTGCTCTCAGAATGTTGAGCACCTGATGCAAAAGGTTGCCAGGGCAATGGACTTGATGAAGGATTAGGATGACCACAGTAGTTCCTTTCTAGGTCCAAGGATGACTCCTCCGATTGTGTTGACCCAGAGGGATGAATAGTTAAGTCCAAGAGAGTCCCGTCCATCTCTCAGCTCTCCTACATCAAAATTACTGCAGTTAAGTAAGACAGAGATAACCTCCAGTTTCTTTCATGCTCCTCAATCTTTAAACATTTTGCAACTAACAACAGCTTTATGATTTAGAAATATGTACAAAATTGAGTATAGACTTGTCCAGAGAAAGAATGAGATTTGCACATAATAAATTCATTTGTGCAAACTAAAAGTGACAAGTAACAAGTACTAGAGAACATTACAACTACAAGCGCATATAAATCACAAAGACTGGTAAATCCCATAACATCTGAGCTGGAAAGAACTGGAAACCCAATTCGTTTATGTATAATAAGTAACAAAATCACTAGAAAACTCCAAACAAAAAAAAAATCCGATAAAAATTTATCACATGCGGACTAATGCTAACAATTGTACGACAAGATTTCTTAACAATCTATCCATTACAAAGAGCAGCGCCACGCTAATTTTTTTGTTTGATTGAGGATATGAAAATATAAGCTTTCAAATATGACAGAGAATCAAACATTTATGGTAATGATCAACAACGACTTTAAACACATAATGAAAACAAGCATTCAGGAATTATGCCAATAATTTGCAGAAGTCTAAAAATTATAACAAACTCATGATACGTAAAGCAGCAGAAGAAGAAGGAAGCCAGAAAAAGATTAGGATATTGAGATTTATAAATAATCAGGCACTCCCTACAGGAAAGTATAGGTCT
Source organism: Prosopis cineraria (assembly GCF_029017545.1). Classification (NCBI taxonomy): domain Eukaryota; kingdom Viridiplantae; phylum Streptophyta; class Magnoliopsida; order Fabales; family Fabaceae; genus Prosopis; species Prosopis cineraria. The sequence continues at coordinate 6,626,556 of NW_026555342.1, read as the reverse complement.
TCACCAGCACAAACAGGCTAGAAGGCTGAAGTACATCAGAAGCTGGACGCTTTGATACCAGAAAAAGGAAACAAGATTGAAACTAAACAAAACCAGAAAATCATTCTTAAAAATGGGTGAGCATAGAATGGACCAATGGGCATATACTCCCAACAAAATGACAACACAAAAAGCTCTCAGCCCGAGCAGAATCTGAGGAAAAACGAGACGCAGCCCAATGAAAAGGGTTCTGACGAGGTACAATTTCACAAGCTTATCCAAACAAAACTCACCGATCAGCAATGTTGGAGCTATGGAAATAGACTCAAAACAGAGGTGCTTAGAGGTAATCATGCCCTAGTGCATGTAGAAGAATCTCTATACCACATCAACCCCACCAATCGTCTCTCAGATTAAGATTGCAAAAGATTTTCACTTTCTGAGAAGAACAGGTTCGATAGGCCGCGTCATGTGAATAGAGGCAAGAGTTTAGCTAAGCTTCCCCTTCTGCTCTTGGAGAAGAGAAAGCCTTCAACTGTGGGTACGTACGAGAAAATAATACTGATAGAGCTCCAGAAAGAGCAATATACTTTATCGATCGTCCACAAGCGACTACTTTATTCAGCCTTCTACGATCTTTCCCATATTAATATGGAATCGGATTTCAATTTCGCAGGAAGGTAACGATTTTTGTAAATAAATAAATACTGAAGATATATTTGCTATCTATTTGAGCAACCACTCTAATTGTAAATTGTAAATCTAGTTGCAAATCAAGTAGTGTGGGGGCACGATGCGTGTTTATTTAAAGAAAATTCGACGTATTTGTTTCTCTAATGACCAAATGGATGCTTACAAAATCAGATTTTTTGCTTTGGTCATTGGCAACAAAATTTTTGCTTCTTTTGGGATTTACGTAAAGCAAAGCTAGAAGTACCCAAATCAATTTGATCTCTGCTCAATAACCAGTAATCTCAAAATTTGAGCAATCATTTATAAAAGAATCAAAATCAATGCTAACTTTATTAGACTAACACAAATGGTAACCAATGGGAGACAAGTTCGTAAATTTTTTGTGCTAAAAATCACTATACAGGAGTCTTCAAACATGATCTAACAATTGGGAATCATGCCGATGACTGTAGGTGGTTATGTGCGTATTGTGATGAGTGTGTGGTTATTCTTAAAAAAAATTAGAGATTAGGTAAAAAAAAATAAGAGTGAGTGGGGGTAGCATAGCTTATAAAGGTTAAAACCTAATATCAACGGGTGAACCAGTCCTCAACCGATTCAATTAAGAATTTTGATGGGATTAGAATCTATATTTTTCTCGCTTTGCCAAGCTTTAAATGACACTGTTTTGAGTTAAAAAAATAATTATAATTAGATTAACTTCCATGTTAATCACGGTTTAAATTATTAACTCTTAAAATACTATCCCGTAGAATTTAATGATGAACTCTTATTTTTAGTACCTTGCATGAAGGTGAAAGAAGTAGAAATAATATTTCTTTTGGGATTTTTTCTGGAGAAATGGATTGTAACAATTACGAGTGGTTGGGGGGAGAGAAATTTGGAGGAAGGAGGTGGGGGCACCTGTGAGGAAAAGGAACAGTGAGTATTTGGATGAGATGGAGATGGGATGTCATAATAATAACAATAATAATAATAATTTATATTTATTATTATTTTGTGGGTGCCCTTTGAAGGAAGAGGGGCCATCCTTGTTTGCTCCCCAAAAGCAGCACAGTCTTTTTATTTTAATAATAATAATAATAATAATAATAATAATAAAATTAATTTTTAAATTTTTAATTCACTTGTAATTTAATTCTTTAATTATAATTTATTGTGACTTAATCTCTTAATTATGACTTGCCTATGACTCAATATCTCAATTTTTAAATCACTTACAAATTAGTCCTTAAACTTTTGTTAGTTTTTTTTTTCATGTTAGCTTATATCTCACATTAATAAGCAAGAGGAGAGTATTTTAAAATAATATATGAATTTTTTTATTCCTTTTATTTGATAAAAAATTTTAAAAAAATTTAAAAAAATAAAGATCGAATTATAGGTGAATCAAAAGTTAAGAGATTGAGTCGTAGTGAGTTATAATTGAGGGACTGAGTTACAAGTGAGTTAAAAGTTAAAGGATTAAAAAATTAATTTTTTTTAATAATAATAACAATTCATTTATTTCTCCCACTTTCTATCATTTTCTCGTCGGCCAAACGCACTCATCTACTCACACAAGGGGCTCCCGCCTTCTTCGCCCTTCAAGGGTTACATCATATTCCCTTTTCCATTCCTCAAAACAGCCCACAGCTTCCAAATCTTTTCATTGATAATCTTAATCAAAGTTATTGTCCTTTAAGGGAATTTAGGAGAAATGTTAGTCATCATGTCCAACAATATTTTTTTATATAATTATCTGACTTAATCATATTTAAATATTACTTTTTCATTTATAAAAACTTGAATTCAATATCTTATACTTGAACAAATATAATCATGTTCCTTCACATAGATTATAATAAAAGTCAAGTATTTCTATAAATATTTTTTAAATTTAAAAACATGTCCTCTTTTCATAAGCCTTGAGGACTGCGACTCAGCTCACTTGCATTTTTTGTTTTAAAAAAATTTAAAATATCTATCAAACATGCTTCCTAATTTTTGTATGTGTACCCAACATTTTAAAACCTACCTATCTTTAAAAAAAAAAAACAAGAAGGAGAAGGAGAAGGAGAAGATTTATTGAGGCTTTGAAAAGTCTAGATTAAATTGAGTACAATTTGTTCAGATGACAAACTATACAATTGTTTCAAGCTCGAAGCTTAGAGACAAGCTGATGCAATCAATTGAATCAAAAAGTTGATATTACTTTATATTGGTCATTTAGAATTTAAACTCACACTATTATTGTAGATATGAGCTCTGCTTTTACCAATCTGATTAATATTTAACGATTTGATGAAAATTAGTTTTAGGAGTTAACTTTTAATTTAAATAATTCCCTAGCAAACAAAACAAAAATTAAAATACAACATCAAATCTGACCTCAGAAGTAAATAAATGGAGTGATATCATATCATGATGGTACATGCGTTTATAAAATTAAATTAAAGTGATGTCGTAATGTGTTAGTCAGTTAATTAATTTGATCCGTAAATTAATGGCTATTGCTAATAGTAAAATCATGAAAATGGAAGGAGGATCTTCTACACAAATGAAGATACACTTTTTATTTATTTATCTCTAAGAAACTCAACAACAACCACCCTCTCTCTCTCTCTCTCTCTCTCTCTCTCTCTCTGTGAGTCTAATCCAGCATTATCTTCAGCTTTTTATTAATTAAATAATTTAATATAATAGTCACCTTATCTTCGTCAAATTTTCAATCATCAAATCATGATACCATTCAACTTCTGAAATATTAAATCATAAATGCAAAGACTGAAGGCACTTAAATTATTATATATCTGGTGCGCTTGCTTACATAATCAAGAATCAATTTCGCTTTGCAATTTGAGCCATTGGGATTAAAAACAAAAAAAGGAAAGGAAAGGAAAAGAAAAAAGGGAAAAGAAGAAAAAGGGAAAAGAGATATCCATCTTAATTATCTTTATCAAAATAAAGTATTTCATCTTTTTGGCTCGCCAAGATTTCCTCGTTTTTCAAGTATGTGAAAGGAATAGAAGAGGGACGAAGGAAAAGGTTAACAGTTTTTTAAGTAACACTACTATACGTGAATTTAATATTTTATAAATCTAAAATAATAAACCTTCACCTTTTTATCCCAAAATATTAAATCTAAACATTCTATTTTTAAAATATTAGGTGAAAATCATAAAGTTGTAATTATTTTATGAGGGCAAATATTAAATTATATAATATGAAAAAGACTCCTAATATTATATAATAAAGAATGATAAAATTGGTAAAAACGTTAATATCATGTCTTGTAAAAACCTGGATTCGTCTTCTTATTGGAGTAGAGGTATTGTTGGCAAAAAAAAAAAATTATGAGGTTATGTTTGAACAAAAATAAATTTTTATATTTAAAATTAGTTTTTCATGTTTTTTATTTTACTCAATATATTAACTATACCAATTATTTTTATATACATTTTTTCTCCATGTTTTTTCTGCCAACATATTTCTTTTTCTTTTATTATACATATTTGAATGAGTTAAATTCAAATATTTTTCAGCTCAATTGAGGATAATTCAACATTTTCTATATTCACACACACTCAAACATGAAATATCATACTTGAAATAGCCATAGTTCTTTTTACGATGACCAATCATCTTGATTTTGTCAACGTATTTCTCATCATACAAGGGCTTCACTCTCTCTTTACCAATGTCCACCCAAACATGCTTCTCATCTATACAAAAATGGTGATTTATGGAGACATGATCACACATATACATATATATTACGCTGTTTATTTATGAAACATTTTGTGGAAGCTTAAGTGAAGCTTCTCGCGAGTGGGCTGTGTGAGGCACATCAAATAATTTGAGACGAAGGAGGACGAAATAAAAGATCTTCCAAAAACAAACAAAATTGTTTAATAATAATTTTAAAAAAATGGGATAAGAAAAGTTGTTTTTGTCAAGAAAAGCAATTATTGGAATGGTGGTGGACCCCACCACTGCTTAGTCTCAAATGGCTGCTGTTATCTCTTGCGCACGCTTACCTCTATATGGCCACACATATTTCCCTTCCTAATGCACTCACACTTGGAGGGATTCAATTGAATCAATAACAGACTAGCAATTTCAATCATCAATTGATATTCAATTGGATTTTAAACCATGTTTCATGTGTTATCATAATTATAACTTTTAAGCAGCTTTTTTTGGACCAATGAATTTGAATTTGAGATTTACAATCTTCTGTTTAAAATCTATATAAACAAATGAGTTGGGATTCAATACAAAAACAAAAAATTTAAAGTTATAAACTTATCACTATTTTTTAATCAATGAGAGATAAAATTGAGAGATGAGAGGGAAGGTGAATCGATGAAAATAAAAACACTTACGATAAAAATTTGAAGAAAATGAAATTGTTGAAAACTCAAATAACCAGAATTTATAGAGAATGTAAAATTACAAAAGAGTTATAATAAAAATGTATTTGGATTTGGACAAAATTCAAATCTATAGAGTTTTATGTATCTAAACAAGAAATTTAATTCAAATTTAAATTCTCATACATCCAGATACAAAAATACATAAATTCTATTTTACAATATTTACAATATTTATTTCATAAGTAACCACTAAACACCTAATTTAATTGATTATCAAACTGTATTGGTTCAATTAAAAGTTTTGAATTGGAGTCTTGTGAATGCATATGGTTGGTCGTGAGAAAATGGGAGATATGGTGATAATTTTACTTTTTATTTTTTATATTTAACACTATATGCATCAACATATTGATATAGCCAATTATTGGCTCAAATTAAATAAATATACCTCATTGGGCTTGGGTTAGATTATTTTGCATTTAAGAGATGGACATGACAATGACATGTCTATATAACTCATGTTGGGCTTCTAAAACTTAAGCCCAGCCCATTACACAGCAATAGCCCACTGTCACAAATTAAGAAATAAGGATTTCTAAGTCAAATTAATCAAATCTATTTATTTTTTTAAGGGCTGTTGCGCATATAGCCCATATTATAAGATCAAGTAAAAAAAATAGCATATTTTTTTTAAATTTTAAAAACAACCTTTTGAATATTTAATTTATAATTAATTTATAAAACTGCCTTTTTAATATCTATTTTTTGCAAATATCAAAAGATTCAAAACATAAGAAATCTTTAGAATGAGAGAAATGAATGCGAGAGAGAAGATGGAACTAGATGCAAGAGAGACGAACGTGAGACAAAAGAGTAATGTAAGCGAGCCACAATCACGAATGTGAGAGACAAACATGAGGTGAAATACATCGACAAAATGGAGCATGTCGGTGAGGAAATGGATCAATAGATTCATGATTTTTTATTTTATTAGTTTAGGTATTTGACTCTCTGTGATAAACTAAGACTCCAAACATTTTTGTAAACTATGTTTAATCTATTTTGGGCAAATGATTATGTATTTTTTGTGTTATTGATTTGTGACACTACATTATTAATATACTATCACAGATTAATATAACTAGACAATCAGACATAAATTTATTTATTTCTAATATATATGCGTATATAAATGATGTAGTATTGCAGATCAGTAATACAAAAAATATATAATAAATTTTTCAAAATGAATTAAACATAATTCGCAAAAAATTTAATGTTATCGAGAAATGTGAAGATGATGAAAATATGATGATAGATAATAGATTCTAGCCTAGTCTTCTGCTTTTAGAAATGAAAATTTCTCTTCAATGTCCTCTTCATAGTGTTCCTAGGAAAAATAGAGAGAGAGAGAGAAGAAAAGCTTTGCGATGAAAAAAAATACCAGTAATTTTATATTCAAAGAAAAAAAGAATGATTTAGAGAAAAAAAAGAAAATATTCAGTCAGTTAAAGATTAGTTATAATAGATATATTATATTTTAATAATAAATTTAATCTGAGAATAAAAAAGTAAAATATGTCTAATTGATTTTATGAATAGGCCATATTCCAAAATATTCAAAAATCTCATCCATAATTTATTTGAGTTGTATTTTTTTAGGCTATTAAATTAATTTCCTCTTTAATATTTTATTTTAGGGAGAATGACAGGGAGGTCCCAAAAAGATGAATTAATTTAAATTAGATTTCAAGTGTCAAATTTCAGAAACTTGCAAGTCCATCTATTGATTTTGCAATTGCGTTATGATGAATTTGAAACTTGTTTTATATGTTTTAACATGGTTGAAAAATTAAATAAAATTATTTTTCCTATTAAAATTTGGAATATAAGTTGTAAATTTTTAAAATTTAATACTTGAAATCTAACTTAAATTAATTAATTCTTTTGAGACCCCTATATAATTCTCCCTTTTTTTATTCATTACATTTTAAATTTTATCAAAATGTATTTTTATTTTCAGTATTATCTCCATTTTCATCATTTTTTTAAAAAAATTACATGAGTGTGAGTGTGGCTGTTCAAGACATCATTGAACTCAAATAGAGTCGTTTTGTTTTTACTATCTCTGTTGTAATGGTCTAAACTAGTAACTAACTATCAAGCATTTTGCTTGTTGTTTTCATTCAGCCAAAAAAATGACATGATTGAACTACTTATAAAAGATGTATAATAGACTTGAAAGTGAGTCAAAACATTTCAACTCGGTTGACTCATTGTGTGCTTACAACAAGCACAAGTGCCCAGGACTGTTAACCAGCTAGCTAAATTCATCTTCACGTTGAAACACACCACATGTAAGTATGTGCAACAAGTCGTTTGTTTTGCACATACATGTTATTTTGTGTATGTCAAACCCAAATTATTGTAGGAGGAATGTTTAAGGGCAGATGAGCCAATAAAAATGCATTAATAGAACTAACAGGCATTGATTTTAGTGGAAGGAACTATAATCATTTAATCATAAGGTTTTGAGTTTGAGTTCGTATGAATGTAGAAAGTATTTTTGAAAAAGTTATCTTCAAATGAGATCAATAATACTCAAATTTATTTCAATCATAAAGTCATATGAAAAAAAATGTATTGATAGATATGAAGTTGGTATGGGATGTCAAATCTCAAGTATAGTATTATAGGGGCAGGTTTCCACCATACTCAATTGGTATCAGAATTAATAGTGAATAATTTGAGAAAGCTTGATCATAAAAGGCTAGGACCAATAACAGAAAAAAAAAAGTCAAGTGAAGCAATATTATAGAGTATAGATGGATTTTTTAAGTAGTGATCAATTGATGAAGACCATAACACATAGTATGAATTATTTATGGATGAATATAACTTTTGGTCCTAATACTTTATTCACGTTTTGCTTTTGATCTTTATACTTTTTTTTCGGTGTTTTAGGTCCCTACATTTTTATTTTTCATTATTTTTCATCCCTCTATGGGCAAAGTATAGAGACCTTGAAAGGATCCAAAATAATAAAAAATAAAAGTATAGAGATTTAAAATATAAAAAAATGAGTAAAGTATAGGAATTAAAAGTTATATTTATCCATTATTTATTGAAATATTTGGGAATAATACTCCTATATTAATAGGGCTTTCTTTTTGCTCTACTTACTTTTTTTTTTTTTTTTTGGGGCCAAGATTCTCACCACACTAAAAGTATGTACGGACCATGATGTATACAGTTCAACCCAATACGTAGTTTTGGGGTCCCAAAAAACCACGTTTTGAGGTGGCAAAGTGTCCATCATTTATTAGTGTGCGTGGATAGTCTTTAAATTTTAAAATATTTACCGGGTGAACCCCTATCAATTTCTTATTGAATTTGATGTAAAATACATTTACCTAAAACTTTCTCATCATTGTACATTCAATATGCATACATGCTGAAGTGTAGACAAGATTGTCTCTTTCACACGTAATATGATATTTACAGTTATCTAATATACATGTCTCCGTTCAACTATACAGGCAAATTATAAACCAACCATGCAGCTTTGATGCATGCTCTGTAAAAATTGTAAGTTGTAGCTTTCTCAGTTTGAGAGTCCCACTTTGTGTTTCATGACAACAAAACTGTGTGAGTATATGAATGAGGAACAGCTCCGATTTCTCAACTAGAAGTCTAAGACCTGTAATATGGCTCCAAGGATTATAATCCTTGCTTGATAGTGAAAAATTCAGAGATTTCTCAAGGTCAGATGATGCATGTGCGATCAGAACTTGGACCAAAATCAGGACACATGGCAGGTTTCTGGTGAAATTTATAGCAATTCCATACATCGGATACAGTAATAGTTGATAAGCCTAGCCACAAGGCTTTCTGGTTCTGGGACCAGAGCAGATGTCAAGCTGTTCCAGAAATGAAATGTCAATGACTCGTGAAAAATTTTTCTGAACAGAGAATCTTGCTGAGCTTTTTCTGTCCCCGATGTCGGTGCCATAAAGAATCTGCTTACAGATCAATGAAATTAAGGCATACATGAGGACAAATGCAAACATTTAATAAAATTAACAATGAAGAATGTGTTCGCAAATATCTCCTAATCATTCCTATGCCATAAATGCAGGAAAGAGGTTGTCATTTTACCTTGTGATGTTCTGAGAACTAATTGGGAAGAACATGTATGAGGGTTGCTCTTGCAACTCCATCTGCTTAACATATTTATTTCTTCCTTTCAAAAAATTTCTTGCAACCCTTGTCAAAAGATCAGCACCATTCCATCTCAAATTGGTATCATCATACGTTAAATAGAACTCTCTCAAGCACTCCTTTATGAAGAGACTGCATTGAAAGAAGAAACCAAAAAAATGCTGTATATTCCAAAACACTCATCAGTGCTGTTTAATTCGTTGTCAATTTGGTGGAAGTGGAGTCAGAGAAAGATGCTTCAGTGATTCTCACTAATCAATATCTAGTCGCTAAATTATAAAGGTTTATCAATGCTGGGTAAGGAGAATAGAACCAGGGTTTCAGTGACATGATTGGAATTCCAGTGTACTACAATCCTTTCAGTTATATATTTTTATTTTCCTTTTTGTTTGTTTTAGATAATACCACATCCTTCGCACAGTTAAATTTACTATCCTTGGTTTAATTCTATTCAGTTTTAACCCAAAAATGATAATTAATAAAATTACTCCCTGACATGATATTATTAGGACACCAAGCCATCAATACCTGTGCCTTCTAAAGGCCATCACAGCACCATTCAAAGCACTTCCAGCAATGTGATCCTCCATACCAACAGAATTATTAAGGGAAGAGATTGGTTTCAATACTATGATATCTGAATCCAGATAGATCCCACCGTACCTTAGAAAACAAAAGCAAATGTCATTGCTACAATAGACTAATGATAATCTTCGCAAGAATTGAACATACATAGCAAGTCTGCAGCTTAATCCAATTAATACACAGCAGAGATGAGGCACACACTATCAGAATATTCACTAGGTCACAAAATCACTTCACTACCGAGAAATCGTCACCAACTTTAACTGGAAAGTCTCGTGGCAGCATAAGGCATACCAGATACCCAATAAAATGTTTTTGTTTTTTTAATCACTGATTTACAGGCAGCAAGAAGATCGCTTTAGTTTGGGTGTCTATCTCTTCACTAGACCAAAATCATGTTCAGTAGAAGTTTCAAAGCAACACTGGACCTGTATCAGATGTTCTGATACATCTCTTCATTGAGTAAACGACCACAGCATTACATAATTATTAATAGTTTAATATCCATGTCTTGATTCATGTAGTAGAGGAAAAGTCACAAGGAGACTACGCATGCTTTGGAAACAATGAAATAGTTTAAGAACACTTTTAAGTTGGAATTTCAGACTTCTATCACAAGCAAATATGCTGGACAATTATTGTGGCAAAACATGAAAGTGTGCAAGGGAACAAACTGCAGAAGAAAATAAGCATATAACTAATGGAAGTAGATTTACTTGTACAGAGCTGCAAGACGGATAAGCTCACTGTAATGAGTAGAATAGAAATTTATCTGTCTCCATTCAAACCAGATGGAAGCAAAAATCTGGGTTGGGGTATCCTTCAGCAGTTCATCAAGATTTGGCATAGCAACAGCAACTTTATAGCTGCGAAAAATAATGCTTTAGCTGGAGATACAGAATTTAAACAGCATAAAAATTGGTTCAAAAGTAAAAGGAGACACGGGGAGGAGGACAAGTACCCATCATTTACGAAGTTATATTTAAAGAAGTCAAGCTCAATTGTCTCTGAGAACACAATAACACAGACGTCTCGATGGTGGTAGAGTAAACTCTCAAGCCCACGTTGATGCCGAACACTATACATCCAAGGTGGTGAATTCCACACCATAAACACCCTCATATCACATTTGCCCATCCTGAAAAAGGCATCCATAAATTCTGAAAATGTTAAATGTGAAGGCAACCCAGGATAGTATCCCCACCTCTTACCATCTGCATATATATGATTAAGAAACTCAGGCCTCCTCTGAATCTCAGAGGCAACATCCTTAGAGCCACTTGACCGGTCCAGTTTGCCAACATGAGCTGCATTGTTGTCTTGTCCTGTCTCACTGTCTTGTTCCTCACTGCCCGCATACTTCCGTATGCCAGAATTCAAATCCTTTTCAGTAGAACCTTCGCCAACATTTTCATTTAAATTCCAACGTTCCGCTCCTTCAACCTCACTCCTTGAGTCCCCGTCACTCTTGAAAGCAGCTACATTATCTGCTCCATTTCTCACATCGTCGTTTAAAGTTCTACGCTCTGTTCCTTTAGTCTCACTTCTTGACTCTCTATTGCTCCTAGTCTTGCAATTGCAAGCACTAGCATTGTAATTTACGGCCTCATTATCATTTTCTTGCAAGTCTGAATCACGGGTCTCCTTGGATCTGTCCAACGTCTTCTGACCGAGAAATGGGGTTCTATTAAACTCATTCATCCACCAATTCTGTAAATTTCGGTCACCCTCTGTAAACCTGGTCAAGCTGACACCATCAGGATCTTGAAGCATCAGATTATTCATCGGGTCCAGAGCAGCCCAATTCGACTTGAACATCTTATTCTTCTTAAAAAATTCGCCCTTTTTCTCGAACCAATCACCCCATCCTTCTCTCAAGGGTGAGACTCTCGTTCCCAATTTCAACAACAGTGCATCCTCAATTCCTATCACCTGTGCTGCTTTCCTCCTCACGTGCTCGTCCACCGGCGTATCATCGGAAGCAAACGCAGCCTTACTCCGATCCTCCTCCATCCCGGATCCGGCAAGAAATCCAGCACCATTATCATCCCATTCCTCAATCGAGCGCTTATTAAAACCCCTCCTTATACACCCAGTTACGTGATCAAAGAAATACCCAGAACCCTTGATCCGACTATTAGACCCCGCATACCCGTCTCCCAAATCAGCTGGTTCTTTTTGTCTTTGATGGTGATTCTCATCAATAATATCAATTTCGTCGATGGCATCCTCGATTTTTCCAGTCCAAGAATCGCCTTCGTCTTCATGAAAGGGCTCGTGGAGGATGTGAGGGTGAGGCAGAGAGCGAGAGAGGAGAGAGTGAAGGAAGGGGACGGAGAGAAGAAGCAGAATAAGGGAAGGGACAGCGAAACGGAGGTAGGATCCATAAGGGAAGCGTCGCCGGGATCGGAGAAATCTCAGCATTGTTGAACTGAAACTAAACGGAGGGTCAGTGCATATTGAAAAGTTGAGTAAATTTGACTGCGAAGTCTTGAAGGTGAAGGCGGGAGGAGACTCCGCATGCGCGGCTGGTAATGCTGTTGTGCCAGCTCATTTGGTTGTGGCGGAAACAACAGCTGGAAAACCCCGCATTTACGACGACGCCTTTTCCAGTTTCATGAAGCCGAATTATATAATTTTTACAATTTTTTTTTCAAGGTCATGACACTAATTCCTCTAAAATATACAGTAATTTAAGGGTTGTCCTCTAAAAGTAGGTGCTCCCCACGCACAATTCTAAAAATTAAATTCTGAAATAATACTTAAGAGACTCAAACTACTATTATCACTTATGAAAGTATCAAATTTGAAATTTAGACTACTATATAGAAATGACTCATTTATGAAAAGATTAAAAAAAAATTTTGAAAAACCTTTTGAGATCATCTCCATTTCAAATATGTCAATGATAGTGATACGGGTCCTTTCATAAGAGCTTGTCCTTTCGGTTGCAATTCTCTTGACTCCATCCACCTTTTACATGATTGTACTAAGTTAAGGGAAGTGTGAATGAAAATAGTAAGGTATTCCAAACTTAACACTTTCTTTTCTCTTTTATTGCAAGACTGGATATTTTAAAATGCAAAAAATAATGTTGGAAGTCTAAATACTAGAAGAGTCCCATGGAAGAAACTATTTGGCCACATATATTGAAACATTTGAAAAGAGTACTGTAATTATGTATATTTGGAAGATTACATTTTTGATAAAGCCATCATTTTCACTAGTACCCAAGGACATCATCAGTGACTTTTGTCTTCAATCTCAACTCAAGAATGTGCATTTGGAACATGACAAATTTCTTGCTAAATGGATCCCACCCAAACCTAGTTGGGTTAGGTTGGACACCGATGGAGCTATCTATACCAATGGAGTTGCAACATGTGGAGGCCTCATTTATGATGACCATAGTTATTAGATAAAAGGTTTTATCAAATACCTTGGTTATCATCCCAACACTATTGCCAAGCTCTTAGGCATCCTCAAAGGTCTTGAGCTTTGTTGGAAGAACAAATTCACCAACGTTAATGTTTACTTTGACTCTTATGAAGCTTTGGCGCTTATTCAATATTGTCATAGCCCGAATCATCCTTTCAATGAAACTTTAAAAAAGATTAAATGTCTCGCCATGAAGGACTAAGTTATCACTTTAAATCATATATTTAAAAAATTCAATAGTTGTCTGGATTGGCTTTATCATCAAGTTTCGAATGATAATATCAATGTTTTAATTTTTGACAATCCACTCTTAGGGTGTCGACTTTCTATAAGTCTCGATCTGATGTAATTTCTTCTTGTTGCACGGTTTTTTGTGGCCTTATATTAAAAAAAAAACCACTATGATCACTTGATATATACTTTTTATATTCTTATAATTATAAATTATAAATCAATATCATCAATATACTATTTGATGTTATGTACAGGGTAACTCAATAATTATTATGTCTATAGTTACTTTTTTATTCTTATTAAATGTTTTAAGATTATCAAATATTAAATTATTTTTTAAAATATGCATATTTAATAGTGGTAAAATTGAAAACTTATTTAAATTTTAGAGAGAATTAATGAGAAAGTAAAATATAAAATTTATAAGAGACAAACTCACAACATTTATAAATGATACGGTGTACAATTTATCTGTCTAAAATTGCATTTCATCAGTATTACAATACAAGGTATATATTTATTATGTTTTAATTGGAAAAAATGGTAATAAATATAGAAATCATTATATATAATGCTAATCTTTAGGTTTATCTTAATTATTATTTTTATGAACTAATAACCTAGAATACTCTCTCCATTCAAAAATATAAAATATTTTTTAAAAGATTAGATGTTAAAAAATGTGAAGCATTTTTAGATTTTTAAAGTGTAATCATTGTCCTATTTTTAAAAGTATCCCTATTGAATAAATACTTCAAATTTATTTTAAGATGAAATATTTGATTAAATATGAATAAATATGAAAAAATATAGTTAATTTGAAGATAAATAATTACTTTATTGGAGTGATATTTAGTTAAAAATGTCATATATTTTTTAATAGATAGAGTACTTTTAAATTTTAATCCAAGCCTAGCTCAATGTCCCTAAATTAAAAAAATAATAAAAATATAGTTATTATTAATTACATTAACTACGACTCTGGGTGTTGTACGTGTTCTTTTACCTTAGGTATCAGAAATGTTAATCCGTTCCAATCTTGGGTACATAATTTCTTAAAGAAAACTTTTAAGTGGCAAAAGACCTACCTCATTCGGTCGTTGATTGGTGGTGATTTGAATGTATAGCCATACGAAAAACAATGGATTCTTGCCAAACAATGGATTCTTGCCAAATCTTCAAACATGCTTGAAGTAAATCCTTCTTGTTAACAAGATGCCTTACTTTCCAAATCGTTATAAATTAATACTAAAACTTTATATGTTTGCTGATAATGATAATTGTGTCTATAGCAATTGCAGCAACTAATAATTGAATTCAACGTCTACTGGTGAATAATGGCCGCAACTGGAGAATTTTCTTCTTTCTTTTTATAATATAAATGAAGGTGCTTGATCGTGCAAACTCCCATTCTTGTGTTCTGAAATTGAGTAGCACCTACTGTGATGAATATTTAACCAATCAAACACACGAGTTTGCCTCATAGTTTGATTTTACCAAAGAATTTTCAATCAGGGAAATGAAAAATCACTACAATAGTGTTCAAGAAGCCCAAATTAAATTAAAAAAATACTAATACCAGAGGCGTCACTTCTTTATAATTTCTCATGGCATTCTTCACAGGAGAACACTAGTGCCAAACAAGGCAACCTTACAGTAAAGATTCTGTTCAAACAGCGCCAGCTCACTGAATCCACGGCCATAACAGAGAACCAATCCACAGCACAGAGAAACAACCATGAATCAAACTTGCCATGCAATGTTCCGGACAAAAAAGTATTGACATGCAATGCAAATTCCATTTCCCAAGTGACTTAACTGACTTTAGACAGCGATCATTTACATCAACCCCCAAAAAATCCCCGCCTAAGCTAATTGACAACCCCCACCGAAAAAAAAAAAAAAGAAAAAGAAAAAAGAACATCTTTGCAGATTAGTCTCCATAAGGCACTGTAAATTCTAGAGACAGGAGAAAGCTTCCAAAACACGGATATTCTTCTTGCGTATTAGTTTCTTTTCCCCAACCTGCTTTGTTTACATCGAAGCTAATTCCCACTAAATCTAAAATGCTATTACTGTAGTCTGGCACCCTACCACCAATAGCAGCTTCTCCAAATAACAGAGAGGTCTATCAACATTTTTGGTCAAGGACAGATGTGCCTTTCTTCTTTTCAAAGCCATCTTCGCACGTTTCTGAAATTTCTGCTACTCCACTCGCTTCTGGGGATTCATGATTCATATTTGAGCCCTTCTCAATATTACAGTTGCTCTTTTCACAAGTCAAATTTGAAGCATTTGCATCACCAGAGTTCTTTTCAGATTCAGGTGCATCTTGAACTTCAGTAGGAAGGAGCTGCTTGCCATCTTGTAGAATTCCTTCTCCAGTGTTGATACATCCACTAGCACCTATGACCTTTTCTTCATTGTGTGCTTGACAAATTGAATGTTGTATTTCAGTGTCTGAAAATATAGGCTTTCTGTCATCCCTGACACATAAACCTTCGTTGCTATTAAAATTCCTGGCTTCGCAAAAGGCTGAAGAGGAAGTATTTTGGTTGTGCAAGCGCTCTGGACATCCTGATCCATCGTTTAATCCTATCTTAGGTATGAACCACCCTTCCCTTGGTTTTCCTCCTTCTTCGGAGTTTACACTTCTAGAGTGATCACTTTTGTCTTCAAAATGCTTTTGACAATCCAAAGTCAGTTCTTTACCAACTATTTTGAGGTTTTCATCAATTCGACTCACAGCCTCGCAGCTTTTAGTATCATCCTTGGGCTCCAAACTTCCAAGTGATGATGATACTTGCAAATTTTGACTACCAAGATTGATGCCCTTGTTGTCATCAGGAGTTGTGCTCTTGCTAAAATTTGGGCGGATCAACTTTCTTTTCTTTTGTTTCACTGTCTGTAAGTTATCACTCCTAACACTCTCATCAGAGCCTTTAATGTGAGTTTCATTATTTCTCCATACCTGACTGCGACGCTTGAAATCCACAAAACGTGCATCTTCATCTATTGGATTAGTTTCACTTGCACTCTCATCAGAGCCTTTAATGTGAGTTTCATTATTTCTCCTTACCTGACTGCGACGCTTGAAATCCACAAAAAGCGCATCTTCATCTATTTGATTAGTTTCACTGTCACCTGCAGCAATCACGATATCCATACTTGTATCATCCAAACTCTTCCCAGAGGAAGCTTTTGTTGACCTTGAGCTTCTGATTTTTCGATCCCTCAAACGTTCAGCTTTGTTGAGCTTAACCCATGGATTGATCTTTCTCTTCATCCCCCGTTGGTTGCAACTTTGTCGAACCACGTCCATTACTTCATCCACCGAATTCAAAGAACAGACATCAGATCCCACTTGGCTGTGATTGCTTCCATATTTTTTGTTGTTAGAAGGATGCACAAAAGATAACCGAGAAAACACGCTATTTTTGTTCTTATAACCAGAATAAGAACTTCCAGAATTCCCATAACATTCAAAATCAGGATCACGTTCAGGAAATAATGGATCACCATAATGGATTTGAGAAAGACCCTCATTTTCCCAAGGCATAGCAGAACAAGCTTCATTGTTCTTCTGCAAAGTCATTTCATCATGACCCAGATTTTCTTGCAATGCTATGGAGAAATAATCATCGCTTAAATGTGTATTGTACTTGTCACACAAGGAAGAATATGACTCGGAACCCCAGCCACTGTTTCCAATATCCAATTGAGGGAGGAGACCTGATGATGACTTAAAAGGAGAGCTGTCAAGACCTTCATACTCAACAGGCTTAGTTGCAAGCCGTTTGGAATTCTGAGCTGCACACAAGGTCATGCTAGTCACATTATTTTCAAAGGAAAGGGGATCATCAAGGCCATAGCTGCAACCGTGAGAATGGTTTGTATCTTTCATCTCTGCATGAACATAAGATGGTTGATCATCCAGAGAATGCATGATATTTCTTCTATAATTGTTTGATGGAGAAGCATTTTCTCCTATTGGCTTACAACCATCATTAATCCTAATCCTAACAGATGACAGCTGCCTAATATTCGAACTAGGGGCATCAGGATCACAGAGAAGGATGCTCTTGGAACTTAGATTTCCTTGTGCTACACAAAAATTGTCTGAGATCTGTGCCTGGATCGAGTGAGGCATAGCAGAAGTTGCCACAAGTTGATTTTGAACCAGAGAATCAGGATCTAACATGGGCTTACTTGGAAAGAAAAATGAACCGACATTGGAATCATGCACACTAGGACTATCATTAAAAAATCTCTGACCAAGTTTTGCATTGTGTTTGCTCAATAGCCTCTCACTCACACGTAACCTATCATCATGACCTGTCACTACACCAGGAAAATTTCCAGAGAGACAACCTGAGATTGCTGGCCTGGGCTGCATGCCTATAGAATGCCCTTCATCATCAACTTCTCCAGCGTAATAAAAGGAACCTCTTCGGTAGTTATGCATTGTCAAGGGTAAAGTGCCAGCAACTGCATCTTGCTCATTTTCAACCATTAATGCACCCATGCGACCACCAACAGATCTTCCAACTTTACCCAAAGGATAATGCTCAGGTTTCAATTGTCTCCCAGGAAGCTTTCTCTTGCTGAACAAATCTAGAAGTCTATGAACCTACACAACAACTTTAAAACAATAATGATAAATATATTAAAAATAATTAATTCAAAACAATCTAATTACATAAAAGACCAGACCTGTTTTTCCGATAGCCCAAAATGGAACTTGTTTGGTGAAAAGTAATTTTCTCTGATTGCATCCCGAAACTTGTTTTCTTTGAGAGGTTTACAGTCCCAAATTGGATTGAATTCAACCTGTAACAAAATATCATAAACAAATTGAGATCAACATATTGATCAAGCATTGAAGCTTCCCCTCAAATTCAAAATGAATCATTTCCTTTCGTTCAAGGTCAATAAATGACATATGAAGGTCATTACCTGAGCAGGAAATTGCCTCCCTGATGAACTGAAGGCGCTAGGCACAATATTCATGGCACCATCACAACATGACTTATATACACCATATAGCTCTCTCTTATCATACTCAAACAGAAATAAAAGCATTCCTGCTTTAACCTGTTTTACAAATGGGATATAACTAGATGGGAGGCCAAATAATCTTCTTTGGAAACATTCTTGTAGTGTTGCATTACTTGTCATAAAAATTGCACCAAAATCTGGATCTCTTCCAACAGCATCTTTGAGCTTACCATAAGACCCCATGGATACGGAATAACCTCTCTATAATATACTGTCACATTTGGGAAAAAAACATATAACAGGCTCCATGATTTGCATGATTTCTTTTCTTTTTAACAAAAAAAAAACAAATATTAATATTCACTTTTTAAAAAAAGAAAAAGAAAAGGGCACAAACGAGAAGGACA
Source organism: Prosopis cineraria (assembly GCF_029017545.1). Taxonomy (NCBI): domain Eukaryota; kingdom Viridiplantae; phylum Streptophyta; class Magnoliopsida; order Fabales; family Fabaceae; genus Prosopis; species Prosopis cineraria. The sequence continues at coordinate 6,607,643 of NW_026555342.1, read as the reverse complement.
GTGATATAAAATATGACAAATATTACTCTAGAAGAAAATAGTTAAACAACTTTATGTTACTTTTTATTTCACTTCTTTACGTACATTTCCTTCTTGTGAAGGAAACCAGCCAGCACGTGGGAATATTTTAAATATTTTGCTTTAGCAAGTGGGCAGAGGTTTCCTTGTTGGGAAGGAAACCCCAAGCTTATAAATAGGTTGTCTCATGTACTAAGGATCACACTTGATGAATGGATGAAAATTATGAGTAAAGACTGATAGCCATCCCTTTCTCTCTGCGTTCAGCCTCTCCCTCTCTCGTTTCCCCCAATTGTTCTTGCTTTCTTCACTCTCCCTCTCTGTTCTTGTCCCCTCATCTTCCACTCTCTGTTACTGTTTCATCCCCCATTTCCCTTTCTGTTTGAATTAGTGTGAGTGTAAGTATGTTTGTTTTGCATGACAGGGTATCCTCCAAGGACAAGGTCAAAAATCTCAACAAACTAAAAAGGAATGAAAGTCAAACATGGAGCAATGCGACCCAAAACAGACATGCGACTGTAACAATCTGAGGTCTAATATCTCATGGAAACAATTGTCCTCTTACCTCATACAATAAAACACGGGTTTTAATTTGTCCCAATTAGTTTCATTATGCCTCTCGGTATGTCTACGATCCATTCCAACCAATTTCTTACTGTAAAAGCTCTAATTGACTTAACTCCAATTTCACTTTAACCATCTTTCCATTTTGCACTTCATTCCATTAAAACATTGGACAGTAAAAAGTCAAATTTAATTAGATATGAACTTCAAATATAAAAAGTGTCGATATGCATTCTGTTTTCTGATTTTTCCCTCGAAAGGCAGACTGGCCAAATTTCACATTCAAATAGAAGTAGAATCGCAGAGAATTTCAGTTTCTCAAATGCAACAGCACCAGAAAGCAAATTTTTCCAATATGATATGATTGAAATGGTAGATAGTGGTTCATAGATACCATAATACAGCTACTAAAATGTAAAATCAGTGTCCTTTCTGTTTTCGGTGGGCGACTGAAAATCAGTGTCGTTAAAACACACTGAATCTAACATTTTCTTAGATATCAGACAAGAAAAAAGACTACCAATGTTCCAACTAAATCACTGACAACTACTGAAATATTACGCATATTAATAAAAATATTTTAAAAATGAAAATAATGTATTCTTCTGGAGCTTTCCGACTCGAGACGTTAGAAACCAAGAAAATAACCGAACGCAATAAGCGAAATCATCAAACGAAACGATCAGGCAATGAACAAAAAATGAACGCGATTAAAATCGATCCAGAAACATAGGTAAAAAATCCAAGAGTTACTTTAACAACTTGTAATGCGGAAAGAAAAGAAAACACAGAGAAAAAGAGTTAGGAGGGGAAGATGCTCAACCAATAGTGCAGGAGATTCGAGGGCTAGTCCGATAATGCAAAACGGAGTGCTGAAGATGAAGAGGGTTCGAAGCAGAAACACGCCTTGGGCTGGGATGGTTACAGAGGGAGAGCCGAGAGCGTTTAGATTATAGAGAGAGAAATAGATTTTCTGTGAATGCGACGTCGACGTGGCTGTTTCCTTTTCGTATTCAGCGTTTTTGTGAATGACTGTAAATGTAAATATTTTATATATAAAGAATTCCCTGCCACCAATCAACTATTCACTATTTCCATGTCAAGACGTAATATTTTGATGATCCTCTTAATGTCTTTTCTTTTGGAAGATAATCTTTTAAAATTTGAGTTATCCATTATCAATCATTAGTTAAAGTTAATAATTAATAGTTAATTATTCATTATAGTTATTAACATATTATTTTTACTAGCATAAATATATATACATGTGTTATATAAAGAAACCTTTGGTTATTGGCACTATATCATCTATATAAATTTATAACAAGTTAAATTATTAAATTATATATCAAAACCAGATCCAGGTCATTGATTAGTCATTCGACCAACTTGGTTTGAATTATCTAACTATTTTAGTTGTTAGATCACTTTTGAAAGGTGGCTGGATAGTTAAATACTTAGCAATCATGAATTATTTTAGTCATTTTATATTATTTTATATTTATAATATTTTTTATTTTATTATTATATTATCAGTTTGACTATTTCATGCAAACTGTGAGCTGTTGACTTTTTTAATTTAATATTCGATCTTGTTCAGAAAACATTTTGAATAGCATCCATCTTGAAACCATTTATTAAGAAATACCTAATTTATATAAAAATAAAAATAAATAAGAGAGGATTTATAAATGTTAATTAACAATACAAAATAATTAGCATAAATAGTAGGCAAAAAAAGTAATTAGGATATTTTTGTGCATGAAGAAAACTTAATGAGGATGAATTTGCCTTTTTGTATATAAGGGAACTTTTGTATAAAGGTTCCTTTGCATATGAAGTAATTAAGATATTTTTGCATATAAAGGAACCTTTGGGTATTAGCACTATATAATCTATATAGATTTATAATGAGTTAAATTATTAAATTATACATCAAAATCAGACCAAGTTGTTGATTAGTCACTCAATCAACTTGGTTTGAACAATCTAATCATTTCAACTATTAGATTACTTTTGAAAGGTGGCTGGACAGCTAAATGCTTAACAATCATGAATTATTTTAACCATTTTATATTATTTTATATTTATAATATTTTTTATTTAATTATTAGGTTATCAATTTGACCGTTTCATACGAATTGTGAGCTGTTGACTTTTCTAGTTCAATATTCAATCCTATTTAAAAAATATTTTAAACAGTATCCATCTTGAAACCATCTATTAAGAAATGACTAATTTATATAAAAATGAAAACAAATAAGAGAGGACTTATACATATTAATTAACAATAGAAAATAATTAGCATAAATAGTAGGCAAAAAAAGTAATTAGGATATTTTTGTATATGAAGGAAACTTAATTAGGATGATTTTAACTTTTGCTATCTTAAACCTTTTAATTTAATAGAGAATATTTTTAGTATCTTGCCAAAAATATATATAAGTGTACAAATTAAACAAATTTTTACAGGTTTTTTATTCTAAAATGATAAATAAAATATATAAAATTCTCTCTTTGATTCTTTTTATAAGTAACATTTTAAAAGATTTTTATTTATCCTTTATATAAACCACTTTCTCTTGATTTTCATGCCATTTGACATACAATTCTAAAATACCTTCTAACAAATTCTAAAAGAAGTGTCATATTTAAATTTTAAAAATAAAAAACCTTTGCACACTTCGGATTACTCTTTTTTAAATATAGAAATAAAATTAAAAAGTAATTTATTTTTAAAACAATTTTATTATTTTAATTATTTCACCTTAATTTCAGTTAGTTAGAAGTGACTTATAAAAATAATTTTAAAAATATGTCATTAATAAGTTAGTTGAATACAGTCTTTTTTAAGCTATTAAAGTAGCACGCTATGTATTATATTGTATTCTTTTCTGTCCGTTAATTCATAAATCATGGCTAAACTTAAGTGTATTTATTATGGTTAAATTTATATTATCAAACATCTTAGTAAAATTATAGTATAATATATATAAATACATTTAAAAAACAATAACAATTGATCATTAATTTATAAAAGTTATGAGATAATTTTCAAAAAGTAACAATTTCATATGTTTTGATCAGATCCATTGATAACAAAAATATAGATGATTAGTTTTAAATTCTTTTATATTAAAAAAATAAGCTACTTTTTTGGGGGGCATGACTTATTCAAAGGTTCTTTTTTTTCCTTCTTCAACTCATTTCAAGTTTATAATTACATCATACTATTTTACCATTGTAGTACGGTATATTCAAATAGAAAACAGCACTAAAGCCCAAATAAGGGGGTCAGAGTTGTTGGAAAACAGGTTGGTGTTGCACTCACTTAGTCACCGACGATCCAAAAGCCAAATAGAAAGTAAGAAGAAGGACTAGCTACCCTGTGCCCATGTGGTTAGAGCTGGGACTCAGAAAATGAGATAAAGAAAAGGAGGAGGGCAACCTGAATGCCTGATGGGAAAAATAAAACTACAAGGTGTGCCACAATTCAAACAGTGCGCTCCTGTATCACTTTACGTTTTGCATGTGACATAGTTCTACTTAACCTGTCTTAATATCTTATTTTCCAATCAGCAGGAGGCTCAAGAATCCTATTCTCCTCGTATGCTCCAGATATTTCACTTGGGAAGGAAGGAGGCGGAGTGGTGGACACAATCAGCTTTCCACAAAAATTCTCATGGAGATACCCATTCTCCACTGTAGCAATTTGGCAAGCTTAAAGTCTCTCTTCTGATCAGCCCATAAAGGATAATCTTTCTTCTTCCTCACCTCCTCCATTAAAGACATCCCCTTGCCTTAAGCCGTAATTTGAGTAGTTTAAACTTTAAGGCTCCCTCATTGTTTCTTATCCCCAAAACACCATCCAACTAACCCAAGGTCCACATCCAGAATTTACAGCATTGACTGGTGGAAGAGCACTTTGGCACCAGAGTATACAGTTTTGGCATTATCTGCATGAGGAAAATAATTCATATATACATAAAACGAATTACTTGACATTCATATGAATTTGGTTATAACTAAAATACATAGCTTGAAACCTTACCTGCTATAGCCGCCAGACTGATAGCAGAAGGGACGTTAGCCTCAACCTCAACAGCAGCTTTAGCTACGGCAATGCCTATAGATACACTCTGCATAATATCCAATCCTGCACAAATTGATGCGAGTGTTCCACCAACTAAACAATCCCCAGCCCCAGTCAGCCTCACAACTGATGCAGGGAGTGAAGGAAAATGAACAGCAAAAAGACGAGAGCTTCTATCAGGCTCTGAAACACCAAAACACCAATTTGGTGGACACTTTTGCATAATGATCTTATATAAATTTTCACTAGAGCCACTTCGTGTGGTTTTCTTTAGAGGACTTCTAATGTGGCTTGGCCCTCCTTTACAGCATAACAGCACCCCTTCTGAGCCAAGGGTCACAACAACCACTTTAATACCTTTCTCTAGTAAAACCCAGATTGCAGGTTTCAGCATATTAAATAAAGATACTGTTGACAGGTTATGATTGGCTTTAAGAGGATGAAATACATCAGCACCAAATAAAGCATTTGCCATGGCAATGAGCTCATCTTCATTAGGAGAAGTATAAGTTACCTATACAAAATGTCATGCGTCAGAGAAGCAATTTGATATTTGGTCCAGCATATGATGATTATAAGCCAGAATTGAAAATTTAAAAGTAACTATGCTAATTAACTTAAACAAGTATGACATACGATATAAAGTATACAAGTTTTGAGTGGATTCTACCAAGAATTGAAATCAACGCAAATTGATATGATACATAATGATAATCTGAATGAAAATGATGGCTGTTGACACCGCAACAACTGTTTCAGAATATTACACTCACTAATTTTTCAAAAATTCTTTCAACGAAACCATTTCAAGAAATCTTAGAGAGAAAATAAACATTGTATATAGCTTAGCACTTACATTCTTGACAATTGAAGTAATTCTTTTGGATTTGGTAACTGACACTGGCTCAAACCAGACAGGACACTCTGAGTCTGCTGCTACTGAGAAATGCCAATATTTATGTATAGAGATGAAGTAATATTGATCAGTATTTATAATCCACCAAATCAGACAGGCAGAAAAGAAGAGAATTAGTAGTGCAGCATCACATTATTTACTTTTGCAAGACGCTCGTAGAGAAGGAAGATTCAGATTTGCATCAACCAACAACAATGGAGCAGTATCTATGGTGCTCTTGAAGTGCAAGATCCAGTCTGGTGTCAGATATTTCTCCTGCAACAACTAGACTTTATAGGCATTCTTTTTCCTGTCTCTTTTTATTCCCGTCTATTTTTAATACCACTACTATCATTTTACAAACATATAAGGCAAATCTTCAGGCTTATGATAAGTTTGGTAGTTACTTCTTAGCATGATACATGAAGAAAAAACCCACTTACAATAGCTTCCACACTAGCAACACCTGCTGCTACTTCACCATTAGCATCAAATACATTACAAACAACTGGAGTCTCAATGTCACTGTCCTTCAAAATACCTACCTCAAATTCAACAATGTAAAATAAATCATTAATAGGCTTTTAAATTTGTTTTTTCCTCCGGACACAGAAAAAGAGAACAAGCTTGGACAGCTTTGGGGGGGGAGATTACAGGAAAACTGAAGAAAAAGGGAACAGTATTACCATGTGCGTGGTTATTAACAGATCTATATGATAAATAGTCACGAAGATAAGAGATCTCACCTTCTATAGATAGTCCAGCAGACTTCCACCGTTCAAACAAGAGATTTCCTAGTTTGAAAAAAATTAAAAAAAGAAAGAAAGAAAAGAAAAGGCCAAAATTTGGTGAGTTTTTTTCCCTACATTTATTTGGCAAGTGCTATTCTGATCAAAATTCCTTTTAACATACACATCCTAATCAATTAACCATATAAGCTTCTTGCCTAATTCACATAACAAGTATAACTTCATATTTAAAGGCATATTAGATCGAAAGTGTTGCAAATTTTAGATAATTTATATATAGACATGAGTGAATGTATCATCAATACATCTTATCTCTCAGTTTCTGGATGCTAACTCTTACATGTACAAGAATATGCATTTCTGACAGGAGTAGAGGCACTATTCAAATAGAGCAACTTCTTCAAGGTATTATATAATATTATTTTTCCTTCAAAGAAAAGCAACATCGTGCATTTGTGTGTGTGTGTTTGAGGTTCAAATAAATTAGTAAAATATATCTCTGAAAATATACAAGAAATTGCGTTCGAGGCCAATTAGAGTTGTAGTAAAATTGAGCCTATGGATGTGGTAAATACTGTATTTTTCAATGGCAGTGAAAAATTGATGGACCCCATGGCACGGGTGGCATAGCATTAATGGCAACGAAGCCTGAGGATGGTAATCATGAGCATGGTGACATAGAAGGAGCCCAATTCTTCCAATCCAACGTACCTAAAGACCCATTACAACATATTGGAGGTCCAATGACAAGAGCCCGAACCAAAGCCATGAAGCAAGCCTTGTTCAGCCTTGTGCAAGAAGTTCAAGAGCTTGGAGAGCATTGGGGCACTCCTCTCAAGCCCAAAGGAGAGCATCTATACGTGTAGAATGTATTTAAGATCCAAACTCATGAAGAGTCAAGCCCAAGAGATGCAGACCTTAGCCCAATACAAGGAAGACTACAAGTTGAGCCTCTTGCAAGCAAGGAGGCATGAAACCCTAGTAAAGAAGTTAAGGGTGGCGTGATTTTAAATCCTTTATGATCCCTTGATTGCCTCCTAAATTATTTCCTATTTTAATGGTCCTTTGATTTAATTTTCTATTTTGAGTCTAGTCAAAGGTTAGAATTAATTATAATATTAATTTCTAAATTTTGTAATCCCATAATTTTAGGATCACATCTCCTAAATTATGTGGCTGAATATTTTATCATTATTTTATATTATTTCTCCTTTTAGTATTAGGAAATTAGGGCTTTAATTTTAGAAAATATTTTTCTATGAGCTTATATAAATTAGGCATGCTCCCTATTGTAAGCAACACAGAAGTTGAATGAAATTATTCATTTTAGAGTTTATAACTCTTGTGAGCCTCAGTGCTTTGTGGTGGTATCCCGTGTGAGAAACAGACGTGATCAAGAGCGTGATCAACTCTTGTGGTGTCTTCAAAGGTTGAGGTTCCTAGAGGCAGGTGCTCTAGAGGATCTTCTCCTTGAATCATTATCCTATTGTTTACTTCATACCTTTCTTTATTTCCGTCATAAATTTCGTCCCTTTCTTTTTGTTCTTGTGTTTTTGTTGTTTCAAGGTTCTGTCCCTAAACTAGCACAATTCTGCTTCCGCGTCCCTATAAAAAATGTAAAGTTCAATGATAAAACATTTACCTGGCATGTCAAGCCCGACAGCACTAATCATGTATGGCTTTGCTCCTAGCTTTGACATGCACTCTGCGACATTCCTTGCTACACCTCCTAGGATATAACGGACCTGAAAATTCTCTATTAAAATGAGGTTGAAAAAGAGATAAAGAACAAAGTGAAAATAAAAAGAAGAAACTAAATCCTCCGTTAGCTATCAAAATCTGATAGCCCATCATCTTCATTAACATAATCAGCTTGAAAGTAACCACTGAATCAAGGGTTCATATCTTTCTAGTTGACAATAAATGGGACGCTTCCATTAAGAGTATTGCACATCTTCATGACCACATTTTTATCTTTGAGATCGTGTACATACAAGTAACACACATACAGAGAGAACAGAGAACAAGGGAAGAATAAAGCTCATAAAATACACCAAATGGGAAGTTAGTTTATTCTTTGAGAGAGGAATATTTGACTAACCCTGCCGGGAGTAGTAGTCCTTGGATTTGCTGGCATGGAAGGGGTGGCGTGAATATCCAGAACCATGCCCCCAATTATTACTGCTTCTGCGCCACCATGTTCCATTTGTCTACCTGTTAGCAAGATCCTACGAACCAAGAACAAAAGATTATAGAAGCGGTATAAAATTTAAATTTTAAAACGCTATGTCAACCAGAGGAAGAATGAAATAAGAAAAACAGATACAAAACATATACAAGATGGGTTTTCTCTCTCTTTCCTTTTTGTTTTGTTTTTTGGTACGTGAGATATTTCCTTTCAAAACAAGTAGAAATCATTTTTTGAGAGGCTCGTAAAAGGAAAAAGAAAATACAATAATATGAATGCCGCATGCGCATACTGATCGACCAGTTATCCTCTTCAAATAAATCCTTTTCACAAAGGCAATACATCAAACACCTGTTATTCAATGCTGAGAAAAAGAGACCACCGAAAGAAGAGGGTCATCCAGAAATCCAACAAAGGCAAGATGTCATTACTTTTGCAGTGTAGAGGATTTTTCAATTAGATTGGGACCAATTTAACTCACCCCTGCTGTACAAGATAGAAGGCAAATGTCTTCTTCCTAAGGGAACCAAACCGAGAACTATGCAACGAAGATTAGTAGATATGAAGTCAAATCCAAAGGGTGAAAGAAGCAGAAAACATGGCGGAAGCTGAGCCGGTAGCGGTAGGAGAGAACATGGTCAGCACAAAGTACCTGACCCAGCACAATTGAGTCACTGGCCAGTGAAGTGCAGAACCATTGACCACGACACGAGGCGACTCCTAATCATCTGCCTTCGCCCGAGTTAGATGGATCCACATCTGGTGCCGTGGCTTTTTGTGCAGTGGTTGGAAAATATGTGATCATGACCGTGCAATTGAGGGATAAAAAGACTTTTCAAATACAATTTACAAAGCATATGTTTATCAAGATTTAAAATTGGATAAAAAACAGTCAGGAAAACTCAATATCTTAAAGTAGAGAAAATAATATACCCATAACATTATATAAATAGGTGTAAAAGTGATCAAACTATTAACTTTGATCTAGTGCCATTAACTTTAATCATTAAATATTGACTGTGCATGCCATGTGTCAGTTTTTGCTAATGTGGACTAATAAAACAATGAAAATACCTACAAAATCATCAACCAGGAATAAAAATATCCACAAAATTATCATCCAAAAGTAAAAATACCCATAACCTTTTCAAAGTTAATGCAAAAGTGATTAATTTATCAAATCCCTTAAATGTTGATCGTTTAGCTAACACCTAAGTAGAAATTAACCATTTTTTGTTGATATGAATAAAAAATATTCCTAAATGAAATTCTTCGAAGATTATTCGATCATTGTATGAATATTATATGAAAAAATATCATTTTGACTAAATATTAAATTAAATCGTTTGTTTCTTTACAATAGTAGTGAAAACCATTTGAAAATTTTAAACCCATCATAAATGAAATTGTTTAAAGTTGTGACAATATTCTTAAGGTAGGGCTGTATAAGAGGTACGCTCAGTTTCGATCTTTGATTATGTATAACCTATCTCACTATATTGAATATCAAGATTTTACAAACAAGAAAAATAAGTGAAAAATGAGGAAGGAATGGGGTGAGATATGTGGCAATGAATTTTAACAGATTGGTCACCATTATATATACTAAAGTAACATTATAGGTATTTATGTGATGATCGATCAACATTTGTAAAAATTCATTTGAGAACATTTTTTGTCTATATCAACAAAAAAATAGTCAACTTTTATTTAAGTATCATCTAAATGGTCAACATTTAAGGGATTTAATAAATTGGTTACTTTTGCACTAACTCTTTAAATGTTATATATATTTTTACTCTTGGTCGATAACTTCGTGAGCATTTTTGCCCCTTTATTAGTCCACATTAACAAAGACTGACATATGGTATGTATAGTTAGCATTTAACATTCAAAGTTAACAGCGTTAGGTTAAAGTTAACGGTTTGATCACTTTTGCACTCACCCCATGTAACATTATGAATATTTTTGCCATTTTCCTCACTTTAAGATGCTGAGTGTCTTTGATTGTCTATTTTGTGAGTATTTTTGCCCATTTACACTTTAAAATTTTTATTTTTATTTTATATCTATTAAAAATTTATAAAAATTACAAATTTTTTTAATAAATCTGTTAATCTCCAACTCAAACATTACAAATTTAATTCAAAAGAAATTATTAAGCCAACCAAATGTGCCATATCATTTATAATCTGTTTAATTAGTAAAGTCAACAAAATAAAATCTCATATGACATTATTTTAATTAATTTTATTCTTATAACACAAGATGCATTTAATTTTTTATATTTTTTAACTATCATTAATATCAAAATTAATTTATATTTAATGTTTTCTGAATGTCATGCTTTTATTAAATAGACCACAAATGACATAGTATACTTAGTTTATATAAATTTTTTTAATTTGGACAATCAAATTGAATATTATTTTTAAATTTTTATAAATTGACTATCTTAACATACTATTAACAGTTCATATAATAAATTTTTATATGATAAATACAATATGAAAAGTAAAGATAATACCTGGGAACTTTGTAAAAAAAAATTTAAAAAAATTATAAGTTAACAATTTTGACAAATTAATTTTATTAAAAATATAAAATATGATTGTATGCTTTGCAGAAAATCTTTTCACGCACCTCTCCCTCCTCCTTGGTCGTTGGATAAAATTCGGTCATGTTTCTTTGCCCTTTTTCTTTTATTTAGGAAAAAAAATTACAGACAGCCAATAGGTATATCACCTAAAGATTCCAAGGGATGCGAGAATAACTTGGAAAAAGCATTTGAAATGATTAAAATGCCTCTCTAATAACCATTGATCACATTTCCTTTTTATTTTAACCATCTTTAGCTCTAAAATAATACTCCATCCGTCTTAAATTATAGAACATTTTTAAAAAAGTTTTTTCATTTAAAAATATAAGACATTTTGAATAAATTAATGTTTCATTAAATGCATTAATTTTAATATTATTTTTTCTTTATTTATAATTAATTTTCGTCCCTTCTCTTTTTACTATATTAAATGATGGATATTTTTAGAAGTTTATATTTTTATTTTAGAAAGATAAGGTTGTTAAGTCTATTTAATAAAACTTATTGATATATAAAATTTTGTCTAAAAGTGTTTTATAATTTGGGACAGAGGGAGTGGTTTACAATATTTTAAATATTAATTTAATTTAATTTATAAGTTCTCTTCCATGATTTATGCATAGACTATATCCTTGTTTTGTTGCACAAGCCGGTTAAATTTGAGGGACTTGGATCTATAGTCTCACTTAAGTTCATTCATTTAATTAATATCTCAATTATAATTATTAAATTCCATTAATTTTTTGAAAATTATTAAGATATATTTCTTAATAAAATTTCAGAACTATTCTCATGATCAAAACAACATTCACATATGCTCGTCCCTTCAAAAAAATTCATAAAAGCCATAGGTCTAATTTGCGATCTGATCTGAAAGGTGAAATTTAATGTTTTTTGGACATTAAATGACAAGATTTTTGACAATCATTTAGTTAAATGGACAATTACTATTGTATTATGGCGAACACTTATTGAAAACAAAATCCAAATTTTAGAACTTTATTTCTGAGGCCCAAAATGATAAAGGAAGAGTAATAAAATTTTTTGGAAGGGACAACAATCAACATATATAAAGGTTGTTCTATCTGTGAGAGTAGTTTTGAATGAAATCTTATAACTATTGTTTATACATGTATATTGTTTTATACTAAAAGTTTGGAAGCGAACCACTAAATATTTGAATCAATTGGTTAAAAAGCTGATATAGTTGACCTAAAGATTTCAAATTCAAGTCATGATATAGAACAATGATTAAATCTTCAATATCAAAAACTTGAAATATCAGAGTTGGTTCAGCGTTCATGACAGAGAGTGCATGGCTCTTGTAGAAGCTGTGAAACTAAAGGATATTTTTAAAGATTGTCTTAAGATTTATAGGGGAGTGAAGAATCTGGATGATGTGGGCTGTGAATGGGAATGCTTTGATTTGCTGCAGAAATGTTTTGGGCTGAGGGGCTTGTCTTTGTCCCTTTGGTGTCCTGTGATGGTAATAATGCTGCTAATCACATGGCACCTTTGGTGATGCAAAGTACGGTAACCATAAGGATGGCTTTGTCAGCCACCACCCTCTCTCTGGTTTCTGTTTTGCAGAAGGATCCATGTAGCAAGAATATTGATGCTGCGAAGAAAATAGGTATTAGCTAATTGATTAGGCTTGCTTTGTTGTGGTCCGGTTTGTTACTTTTCTTTGTTATTTTGTCCCTTTTGTTTGTGGTGGGTTGTACCTGCTTTTTGCCCTTGAGAGGCCCCACTCACCAACTTCTTTTTTTTTTTCAAAAAATGTCTTCCAATTTTTATTTACCATGAAGCATGGGCGTATAGCCTGAAAAATATGAGCTCCCCATCATTATATAATATAAATGATTGTGATTATTATTTTTAAAAGATCATAATGTATTGCTGTTTCTAAAGTTTTTAATGCGAATTTTAATTTTATTTTTTAATAATTAGTTACCATTATCAATTTTTTGCAAGTTTTAAATTTTTTCTTAGATTTTTTTTTTTGGGAAAAATCTGTGGGTTGGCTCTCACCGAACGCCACAAGACTCTCATAATCAACTGATTGGATTCTAACCTGAAACTCCAAAGAAGTAACAAAAAAATGAAAACAAAAACAAAAACTACAGTCTTATTTTTCACCAACCCTACAATATTCGACCACCCTCCTGTGATGACCACAGTGTTTCATTTGAAGAGAAAATGGCTTCCAGACTTCTGTGGGCTTCAAGGGCTGCTTCTTACCTCAGAATCTCTGTCTCTCACAGAGGCTTCGCCACTGGTAATGTATCCTTCTTCTTCCTTCATCGTGCACACATCATTTCATCGTCATTTAACTCTCTGGTAACTTGTATTATATTTGTGCATGCTTCGATTATTGATCTTGATCCGTGTGTCAGTGAATCTGCTTGATCTATGCTTCTCACTATTTAACATTCATAAGCTTGCACCGATGCGTACCCTTTGATCATCATTGTAAATTTGGGAGGCTTTGTGATCATTGCGTTCTTCTATCTCCGTTTCTCATTTGTGATTTCGAATGATTCCCATCGCTTATGCTGCTTTCGTCCCTGAATAGCGATCTGGGTCAGATTCATGCTCGATGTGGCTTTCTTGACTGCGATAACAACTGTTCGACCTTTATTCAGTCCTGTTTTGTCGTTTTTAGTGTCCTCTGGTGATAGGAACTTCCTGGTGAAGAAGAATAGAGAAGTGCTTGTGGGATTAAGAAAGTTCACGAGCATTAGCATCTCCAATCTTAGGTCTAGTTATTAGTTTTACCACTAAAACGTAACCTGATAAAAATTTTATTCTGCCGGTGTTAAGCTGTAAAAAAATACATTTACATGATATAGTAATATTGACATAATTGATAAAAACATTTAAAAACCGAATTTAGATTGTTCGGTGCTCTAGAGTGCTGTAATTGTCGGTATTGCTTTATTTTCTAATTTTGGTCGAAATGTGTAATTTATAATGAGTACAAGCGGTAGTCTGTGGATTGTGGGTGCACATGGTGGGTCTTGTTTATGTTCAGCTTGGTTGGTTTGCGATAGAGAGGAGAGAGGGACAAGTTGAGGACTCAAAGGATAGAGACTCAAGAAACTAAAGGATTTTAAAACACCCAAAATAGAGGCTGGTTGTGATACTACATGTGTGCAGGGATCACCATTAATTTTAAGCTTAGCAAACTGTCACAATTAGTATCTCCCCATTATTTTCTCTTTGTAGTTCATAATTTGTTATTTTCATAATTTGCTTTCTGTCTAATCCTCCCGTCTAATATTTCTCTCTCTGTTTTTTTAGGGTTCTTTGTATATCAAACAAGTAAAAAGTTGTTTTGTATTGCATAAAATCTGTATTTAGATGGAGTATATTCTATCATTAAATGTATATCATTGTCGCTCAGTCACACTGCCATGCCGGCTAAAGCAATATTTAATTAGTGATCTCTCTGCATGCACATGCGTCCCTATATGGTTCGTCTTCCAAAAAGTTGGCTGATGAACATCTATTCAGCCAATCCGAAGGAAGCATCTCAATTGGTAGATGAGATAATATCTCTGCTTATGAATTTGGATTCGATTCCTTTGGGAGCATGCTTTGGGTAATATCCTAAATGGACTGGGTTAATATCCTAAATGTAATACAGAAAGAAATATTCCACTAAAGGGTCCCTCATGTGACTGCCCTTTTATTGGAATTGATACAAGAAGCAACAATGAAAAGTCGTCTAAAAGATTTGTGAGAAACCTATGTGCTTATTGTGCTTACCTTCTCTGTTATTTCTGCAGTTCTGAAAGATCTGAAGTATCTTGATTCCCATGAGTGGGTTAAGGTTGATGGAAATTCTGCAACTGTTGGCATAACTGATCACGCCCAAGATCACTTGGGTGATGTTGTATATGTTGAACTACCAGAAGTGGGAGCATCCGTGACACAAGGACAAAGTTTTGGTGCTGTTGAAAGTGTTAAGGCTACTAGTGATGTCAATTCTCCCGTTTCAGGAAAAGTGGTTGAAATTAATGAGAAGCTGGAAAGCTCTCCTGCTTTGGTGAGTCTCGTTATCTTATTAAGTATTTACTTGAAAGACAGAATTAGTTCTATTTCGTGGCTGATTAATTCATAGAAGATTAAATTCACCTTAATTGAACTTTTTAAACCTGCAGACAGTGGTTTCTATTTATACAAAAACCTTCGATTAGTTAACATAATAAGTATGACAAAACTTGTGTGTGGTTTCCAGAAGATGTTTGTTACCGGGTTTTCTCACAAGAACCTAATACGTGCACATTTTGTAATCCCTACATACTTGATAGATTGTTGCGTGTTTATATCCTCTACATCACATTTTCTTCTCCAAAATCCAAATAGGCTAATTCAATGCATCAGCACAGTTCCACAGAAGGCCTTCTAGATGCATAAAGTAGGGGGGGGGGATCTGAAAATAAGAGTAGTGGAATGTTTTAAAATTAAAAGGGGTGTTAGTGAAGGTTCTACTTATTTCAGAGGATGTTCTATGATTTATAAATTGAAAGTAGAGGAGCGTGTGTATAGATGTCGAAATCCATTTGAAGTGAAAATAAGACTAGTGGAATGTTTTGAAGTTAAAAGGGGTGTTAGTGAAGGTTCTACTTATTTCAGAGGATGTTCTATGATTTATAAATTGAAAGTAGAGGAGCGTGTGTATAGATGTCGAAATCCATTTGAAGTGGAATCCTCTTCGCTTATCTGAAGTTGTCACCATAAACCATTGATTCAAATTCATAGAGAAAGTGGTTGACTCTCCGAGAAAGATGACAATGAATTTGTTCTCAATCCCAAGTGTTTTTCTTTGTCTGTAGATCAACTCAAGCCCTTACGAAAATGGATGGATCATTAAAGTTGAACTGAGTGACAGTGGTGAACTCAACAAGCTGATGGATTCAGATCAGTACTCCAAGTTCTGTGAAGAAGAAGATTCCAAGCATTGATGATAGTCTTCTTCTCAGGATTTTTCGGGACTATGCATCCAAGAAAGTAGAACGGGTTAATTTGGGAATCCTCAATATTGCCTCTTTTCTTTCTTCTTTCCCCCGTGTTTTGACTTGCTTTTTCTCTGGTTTCACGATAGCTTCAGATTCGGTGGAATGGAATAAAAATCTTTGCTTTTTCTCCTAAAATTTCAATGGACGGATAAAATAAATAAAAATAAAAATAAAGCACGTATGACTAAAACTTGAAGTAGTACTTGTACCAATTTTTACTAGGTTACTTGATCGTGAATGAGTGCTATAGCTGAGTCAAGGGAATTACGTAACCTTGATAAGATTATTAGTCCCCACATTTTTTTCAAATCAGTTACAATTTACGAGGACTCTGCCTTTATGCTTTATGCTTTCCTCTCTCTCTTTTTTTTAAATGAATAATATAAAATAAAAATTAGCACAGGTTTTATAATTTTAATTGTAGGGAAAACATATGTTTTATTATTGGTTCTTGTATTTTTTTTAATATTTTAAATTCCTACAAAAAATAAAAATTAGGACGGATTCTATAATTTTAATTTTAGAAAAAACATATCATGTTTTATTATTGGTTTTTGTATTTTTTTTCAATATTTCAAATTCCTACAATTTTTTCCTTTGAAATGCGAGTTCATCTATCTTTAAATGTGCCGAAAGGGATGATGATGTAGTGCTAGCACAAATGGGGTTAAATAAAGGCATTTGATGCATAAGGTCAATGTGTAGGAAATAATTGAAAATTATTTGTCAACGCTGACAAGCATGTTGCTGCGAGTCCAAAACAGTCTTTATCATAAAGCAATCACTTTTTTTCTTTTGATCAATTTCAAATTGCTATTTTTTTTATTCTATTTTTAAATCATTTTTAATATGTTTTATTAGTATTAAAAAAATTTTAAAACTCATTAACTTTGTTTTAAAA
Source organism: Prosopis cineraria (assembly GCF_029017545.1). Lineage (NCBI taxonomy): Eukaryota > Viridiplantae > Streptophyta > Magnoliopsida > Fabales > Fabaceae > Prosopis > Prosopis cineraria. The sequence continues at coordinate 6,590,612 of NW_026555342.1, read as the reverse complement.
TTTAATAAGTTATCAACTTTACCCCTATTAATATACATATTTTAATAATATATTTTTTCTTTTCAACATTCAATAGAAGGTAAAAAAATTTTTATGATAAAAATTTAATGACGTGATTTATAAATAGGATCAAAAAAATTTTACTTTATTTGCCCTATAAATAGGACCAAGGGGAGTAATTTATTGTGTTTTAAACATGTTAGCATCCTTCAATGATGCTAACATGTTAGCACTTAGTGTCAAACAAATTTAGAGAATTTATCAATTAGAGCCTCGCTTTCTTTTAGACAATACCTTGAAATTCAAGTGCATTAACTCCAATGATGATTTCTCTCTTAAAAAGCCTTATAATGTGAGTTGGTTTTGGAAAGGCAATTTTGAATTAGCTGACACTGTTACCTCACACATTTCTTGGCAAGTAAGTAATGGTAGTCTGATCCCTCTCCCTCATGGTAAATGGTGGAGACTTACAAATGTGGTTTCTATGCATGAACGGTAGCCAAATATGATTTCTATCCTGATTATTCCTTCTCATCAACCTTGGCAAAAGGTAAGATGGAATCTCTACTTAATGAAATATATAGATCTGGGATTGTTGATCAAATACTTCAAATAGCCCTCTCTTTCTTTGACTGCTTGGATAAATTGGGTATGGGGTGTCTCCCTTTTTTTATCATCCCTTTCTCATCCATTTCCATAAAACGATGCTGTCTGGACGGCTAAAAAATATACTGAAAGCAATAAGGGAGAGGATCTCTCACCGCTATCCGTCTTTCGCACGACTAATCTTCTTCTTTTTCCTGATTAAGGAGAGAAGGTAACTAGAAAAAGGACCCTCTCTCTCTCTCCCTAGGTACACCAATCTACTCCTCCTTTACTTATCATACGCCTGCTTAAAGATTGAATATATATTTGTTATTGAGATTAATTGAACAAATAGTGAGTAGAACAATTGAAAGAAAAGAACTTGTATATTAGTCTCTACCTTTTTGTCAATGAAATCAAATCAGAATCTGGCTTGAGCTCGATTGTAAGGATCTAAAGAAAAAAAGTAGAGCTTTGTCTTTCCAAACCTGGTTGATGTACAACATGATAATGGCAGATTCGAAAACGGGCTTTCCATTAAGGATTGGAATTGGATTTTTCTTATAAATCGAGTTTGTTTGCAGAAGCAAAGGGCTGTTGTCCTTCAAATTCTCTTCCTTGTACTCATACTCCACACTCTTCTCTTCTAAAGCGGTCCTAGCTCTCATTCCAAAATTCCCGCCCATGTTATCTAGCAGAGCTACCCCCCTCTACCATTATTTAGCTCGATCCTATTTCGTTTGAGCGTGTCAGAGTTAGAGACCCTTCAGTGAATTAGAAAGTATCCAAGGATCAAGAAACACATTATTTGCTAATTAAGTGTGCTTGATAGGTGATGAAGATAAGCTTGGTGATAAAATCAAAACACACAAATTAGTTGAATCTAGGAAGAAAAAGGAGAGTAGTGTTGTCAAGAGGGAGACGACAGGTAGCGAGAAATCCTTTCTTTAGTTGCTTTCGGTATTTTTTGTCTAAGACAATACAAACGGCATCATTTTGTGGAAATGGAGGAGAAAAGGATGGTAGGGAAGTGGAGAGACCCTGCACCCTTCATAAATTGGTATGGATGAATGGCTCCTATCTTGTAAAAAGGGGTACAAGATTCTATCCACTCCTCACCATGATGCCAACATTTGGTCCTTCCTTTGGACATTAAATCTTCCTTAAAAGACTCTGTCCTTTATTTGGAAGCTTGTTCACAAAACTATTCTTTCTCATTCAAGATCTATTATAGGTTTAATTGATTAGATCATCTTTACATTGGAAGCTCTATATTGTGGTAAGAAGATTCAAGAGCTAGAAGGAATCTTCCTTCTTTACCATGTTATTTGGTTTAAGATAAATCAAACCTTTCATGAGCTTTCAATTCCACACCATCTCAAGTTATTTGAGAATTTAAAGGACAATTAAGCTTTATTTACAATCCCTATCAATGGAAGCCCTCATCATCCACGTTGGTGACTAACAACCACACAACAGGGGTCTTGAATTCTTCAACTTCTAAATTGCTACAAGCCAACGGTTCACTTGTTTCTAGGAACAAATGGATAATTAGGATCACAAAATTCGAAAAAGGAAGACTTACTGTGGATCTCAAATCCTATTCAATGGCGATGAGTTAAGTAAGTTCTTGATTCGAAAAGCCAATTACAAAAATCCTCATCCCCTTGTGCTTGCATGGTTGAGAGTAATTCTTCACTAGATCTTTAACTTCATAAGTAATCTCGATCACGCTAACAATTTGGGCCACGTTGTCATTCTTGCTCACAGGGGAAACTTCAAACTTTTGAAAGACAAAGTTGATTATTTTGCTCAAGATGTTTGTCATTTGTCAGGTTACTTTGCTTCTATTTTGATCAAGAGGCAACAACTACAATACCTTATTGATCTTTTTTCTATAATTGTCCTCTTTTATTTATGTTTGATTTGCAAAACTTCTTTTTATGCCAATATATTCATTTGACTTTCTTAAAAAAAAAACATGTTAGCATCCCCATTAATGTTGCTAGTTATAGATCAAATATTTTAATATTGTTATTAGCATCATATTATCATCACTCTAGGAATATTTAAAAGCAAAGAAATTAATGTTGTAGACAAAAAAAACTAAAAAAACCTGAAACATTAAAAAAAAATACAGAAACTAATAACAAACACCATAAACTAAAGGGATTAATAGTTATGTTTTTCTGTGTGAAGTTGGGAAAAAGAGCTACATCATTCACACATACATTTGAACATTTTTATATATGATAAAAATGACGATGTATTGTTAATAATTTTTTTAACAACAAAATTCAATTGATTTTGTTGAGATAAAAATATTTTAAAAAATTAATATGAAACAAATACCACATAAATCTGTGCAATTTGATAACTAGTGATGTTGTTGAGATAAGAATATCATTTTAGAAAACTTTGAAGAAAGCGCATAGACATAGATGTGGATATACATTTTTTTTGGTAAACATAAATATTGATACATTATATTTAGACATAAATAAACCAGAATATTGATATTTTTATTTACATTGAATTGATATACTATATATAATTTAAATTTTCTGTTACAATATAAAAAAATCTGTTTACATTGAATATTGAATTTATTATTTTTATTGTTTTTATATTTTTTATTCAAGTTTCATTGCATGGGATCATTATTACTTATTATCATTGATGGCTTTCCAAGTATCTTGAATATACTTTTGATATATTTATAGAAAAACATAACTTTGGATCTAGGTCCTCACACTTTTATTTTTTAATATTTTAGATTTTAAAATGAACAAAATGTAGAAATCTTGAATGGACATAGAACATTAAAAAATAAAAGTGTAGGGACCTAGATCACTAAAAAAGTGTAGGAATCTATAAAAAAAAAATGTGAGCAAAGTGCAATGATTTAAAGTTATATTTTTATATATATTTATTTGACATGGCTTTATATTCGAGGACTTGAACTTAATACTAGGATAAGTTGATTCAATTTTTCTATATTTCCAAAGGGGTGGATAATTTATTGAGAAAATGACAATAAAATAATTTTGAATTATATAAATAATAATTTGATATTTCTCAAAAATGTAATAATTTCACTAAAGTCTAGGAACTTTGCTATCATTAATTAATTTATATAAATGACAAAATTGCCCTTATTGAAAATAAAAATTCTGATATTGCTACAAGTATTGAAAATAATAAGTAATGATAACAAGTCTTATTTAAATAACCACAACTTTTCTTCTTATGTTAACAATAATACAACAATAAATCACAACTTTGCATGTCAAAATCTTGATATTACTACAAGTGTTGGAAATAACAAGTAATAATCATAAGTTTTGTTTAAATAATCAAAACTTTTCTTATTGTATTCGTAACAATGCAATAGAAAATCATAATTTCGCATGTCAAATTTTTGATATTGTTACAAATATTGAAAATAACAAGTAATGATTATGTATTTTGTTTAAATAATCATAACTTTTTTTTTACATTCCTAACAATACAACAACAAACCACAAGTTTACATGTCAAATTCTTAATATTGTTATAAGTGTTGGAAATAATAAGTAATGATCATAAATTTTATTTAAATATTTACAACTATGTTTCTTATATAAAGATTTTTTATTCCATCACCCCGCCATCCATTTTGTCAAATTTCACTATTAGTGGGGCTCACATTTAAATTTTTTAATATTTTTAATAGGTTCCACCATTTTTTTTATAGGATTAAGGGTTTAAAATGCCCTTCAACTAAGTAGAAAGGATTAAGGTCGCCCCTAAAGTTAAGAAAGGTTCATTTATATCCTTTAACTGTTAAGATTTTTTATTCCATCACCTTACCGTCTATTTCATCAATTTTCACCAGCTCGCATTTAATTTTTTTAAATATTTTTAATGGGTTCCACCATTTGGATCTCCTCAGGGCTCAGGCCACACCTTCGAATGAATTTCTGTTCAAACTTATAAAAAGTTAAAACTTCACACCATGGCTCTTCAATGGCTTCAAGCCCAATTTTTTTGTCGTAATTCTTAACTTTGTCCTCTAATTTGCATTGTTAAATGGTGCTAGAATTTCACCAATCATTGCAAGAACATGCTTCTAGTACATTTTTTAGCTAAGCCATTCACGACGATAACGTGACTGCAATCAGTGTGCTAAGTGTTCTGCCATCCCTACTCTACTTGCCTCAATCCAAGAACGAGCAAACAGGAGGGAATGAAAGGGTGGGGGGGGGGGAGAGGGAGAGAGAGAGGGAGAGGGAGAGGAGAGGGGGTATTTTTTTTTTAAGTTATAAAAATATTAAAAAATGATGGTACCCATTAAAAATATTAAAAAAAATTAAATGTGAGCTCCACTAATGATGAAAATTGACACAACAGACAATATTAATGGAATAAAAAATCTTAACAGTTAAAGGATATAAATAACCTTTTTTTAACTTTAATGGTTATTATAACCTTTTTTATTTAGTTACAGGGCATTTTAAACTCTTAACATAAAAAAATATAAAGTGAGTTTGAGTGTTATATTTTATTATTTAAAATATTTAAAAAATTTACATGAACTTCACTAACAAATAATTAACATTAAGGGCACAAATGAAGCAAAATTATAAGATTAAGAAATAAAATTAATTTTAAGTTGAGTTTAAAATTAATTGTGAGCTTTTGCATATGATTTAGAAGTGAAAATAACCTTTAATTTTTTTTTTTTATAAAAAAAACGAAGACTGTACTTTTTATACGCCCACATCAGAAATCAAACAGATACAGATTGCGATAAAAACAACAACAACAACAACAACAGAAAAAACCTCAAAAGCTCACCCCTGGAACGATCAAGCTTTGATGCTGCACTTGCCCTGAGCAGTTTAATCCTGATAGACCGGATTAAGTGAAGGAAAAAACCTTCACTCTCGTCTGCGACAAAGGTCAGACTTGAGAATCCAAGCTCTAAAGTGTCTCTATCATCTCACTAAAAACTAAAGCAATGTCTTTCTCATTCTGTACGTCATCTCTCTTTTGCCCCCAGAAGGTTTTCTTGTCTGTAAGTATCTCTCCGGCTTGCTTCTAGTTCGTGCGTGCGGTTTGCCCTGTCTTTATGTCTATGTCTATGTCAATTGTGACTTCCAATCATTTGATATTGTCCCAGCCTTGTTTTTGGAAGAAAAGGGCATATGGCGTTTCTAAAAATCCACACATTGTTGAGGGCTTTGTGGTCAGGGCAGGCCCCAAAAGGATATCTTTTGATAAAGAGTGCAGAGACGCTTTACAATCAGGGATTGACAAGCTTGCTGATGCTGTGTCCCTTACTGTAGGACCCAGAGGTATGTGTACTTGAGACGTACTCCTGTTTTTTAAATTTGTATTGATTACCTGAAATTTTTGCTTCCATGGGGTACTCTTCCTTTTTCACAAATGGAAAAAAGAAATGGAAGGCTCACGAAGTTGAAAATATTTTATTAGCTGTTGAAACTCATTTGTACAGTTCTACAAAGGGGCATACTTAAAATTTGTAATATTGCTTTATCCTTGAATTTCATTGACGGATAGATTTTATAGCAATTATGAACAATCCCGAGAGCTCTTATTGTGATTTAAGTTCTGTGATTTTGTTATTTTACCTTCGCCAGTTATATTTGTTCAACCATGGAGGACGGGGATGCAGCACATTCCTCTTCGAGGGGATGGGCAAATTTGATTTCAATTTTTAGTGGTGTAGAAAGCTACCATAGAGGACTAACTTGATTAGATTTTTCTGTAATCCAATGTCCAGAAACAACTAATAGTACGTGGTATAATGCTTCAAAGAGGCATAAGGTCTCTTGCCTGATTTTGATTCATTGTTAAATGAGTGTTCATGCAGCATCAACATTTTTAATGAGTTTTACTCAACTGTGCAGGACGGAATGTGATTCTTTCTGAATCTGGAAATCTCAAAGTAATTAATGATGGTGTTACTATTGCTCGGTCCATAGAGCTTTCTGATGCAATAGAGAATGCAGGTGCCATGCTAATTCAAGAGGTTAATCATGGTTGTTAGGCTTTACCTTAGTTCATATTGGTGACTGACTTGGCTGGAAATGTTAATTATATATTTAACTATCTCGCTTGTAGGTTGCAAGTAAAATGAATGATTTGGCTGGAGATGGTACTAGCACTGCAATTATTTTGGCACGAGCTATGACTAAATCTGGACTATTAGCCGTTGCATTTGGTGCTAACCCCATTTCGCTGAAAAAGGGGATGGAAAAGACTGTAAAAGGTTTGATTAAGTTCTTGAAAGAGAGAAGCGTTCCTGTGGCAGGAAAGGATCATGTTAAAGGTATTTCATAGTTTGATTAAAGTATTAAGATTGCCCCAAAATAAAGTATTGAAATTCCTTTATTTTTTGCAGGCGTGGCTTCAATTTCTGCGGGAAATGATGAATATATCGGTAACTTGATTGCCGAAGCTATAGAGAAGATTGGTTCTGATGGAGTGATCTCTATTGAGTCATCCCCGTCATCTGAAACGTTCGTAATCATTGAAGAAGGAATGAAGGTATTGAAACCCCAATTTATTTGCTTTTCAAGATTCTACAGAGGATTGGGCTGCATATTTTATCACCTGCCTCTATCTTTCTCATGTTCGAATAACACTCTCTCCTTGCTTAACATGTTCTCCTTCCTCTCCCTTGAGGAACTTGAAGTTTTCTTAGCATATGATGTGCCACTGACGCTGGTTACATATTGTTTTAGCAACTTGGGCTTCTTTTTCTATTATTTCTTGCTCACCTCTGATATTTTCTTGGACCAAAATGTATGGTATGTTTGTCACATTGGGTAAGATCTTTGAATCTGCCAAGTAAGCCTTGTGTTTTAGATCCTATATCTGAATGATTGTTGTTGTTGTGAATCGATATTGTTAGCTCTTTTTTTGCAGATTGACAAGGGTTACATGTCTCCTCACTTCATTACAAACCAGGAGAAGGGTATTGTGGAGTTTGACCGTGCAAAAGTCTTGGTAACTGATCAAAAGATTTCTACTGTCAAAGAAATCATTCCGTTGCTGGAAAAGGCTATGCAACTGAGTGCCCCACTTCTAATTATTGCTGAGGATATCACAAAACAAGTATTGGAAACAATGGTGGTGAACAAATTGCAGGGATTAATAAGAGTTGCGGTGGTCAAATGTCCAGGATTTGGAGATGGGAAGAAAGCTTTGTTACAAGATATTGCACTGATGACAGGTGTGATTCCACAGCATTTGATGATTTACTGCTTGACTGATATGAATCCTTGGCAACTTATACGATTCTGCTTCCCATTTGGAATTATATTCATAAAACCTACATGCCAATAATTTGCTCGTTTTGTCAGTGCCAAGAACCATTTTCCCCCATAGCTTTAAGTTGTTATGAAGGGCTCATGATTGGTTAAGCAAATTTTTCAGAACTCCTCTAAATTTTGTTGAAACTAAACAAAACCTTCCTCTATTTTGGAATTATACACATTAGTCTGATTTTAAACTCTAGCTAAATTCCTTACTTAACAAAAATATGCAAGAATGACTAATGGAAAATGATTTGGTAAAAAAAATTAAAAAATTGGGCTAAGTTGTAATATAAATTTATTGTCTGGAATGTCAAAAGTGATCTTTTAAAGCATTTATCTCCCAGGACCTGCCTTTTTCATTTCTTGATTCTTTGATTCTGATTATAAGGGATATTCACAAAGTTTAAAACTCGGATAACTAGGCATCTTTACAGTCAGTTAAGAAAATCTTACATATCTGGTCACACCTCTCGAGTTTTTAACCCCATTTTATTTGATCATTGAAGTCAAAATTTTTTTACATCATGTTAAGATCACAGGTGCTGATTTTCTTTCTGGAGAATTGGGTCTGTCACTTGAAGGTGCAACATCAGATCAGCTGGGCATTGCACAGAAAGTGACAATAACCAGTAATGCAACGACTATTATTGCTGATCCTATCATGAAAGCAGAAATTCAGGCTAGAATTTTACAGATTAAGAAGGATCTGAATGAAACAGATAATGCATACCTGTCAAGAAAGCTCGCAGAGAGAGCTGCAAAACTGTCTGGAGGTGTAGCTATTATTAAGGTATGTAAAATGATAAAAACACAAGGGATTTCTTCTATTATGATGACTTAAGTTCCATGTTTTGCTAATTTCGCTTCAATCGTCCCTTGTTTATTCATCTACAATAACTTAGCAATGTTTAATATTCCTGATTGGGTTTAACTGCGTTGTCTTGGTAATTTGAATTCTTGGCACCTCTTGGCTCTTAGCCGTTATCACTAATCCTCGCGAGAGGAAGGCTGCAGTTTCTTTTACCTACATCCTGCCAATATTTTATTATTATGATTATTATTATTATTTTGAGTTAGCAATGTTTTGCTTCCTTTCAAATATAACGGGAACACCATGCATTTGACGGAGGATAATGATTCTTGTTAAAAAGTAAAGGAAAAGAACATTGCAAGCCACAATGGCTTGACTAACAATAAAGCTTCCCATTTTCTATGAATAAACCATTACATTGAAACAAAAAACACAATCCTATCCATCTTGTCCACTCTTGTTGATGTATGTTGTCTGCATTATCATTCTCTTCTCTGATACAAATTTTCTGCTTTTAATTTATGAAAGACTTTTTGGTATAAGTCAAATTGAATGTTATCATCACAGTTGCCAAATGCTGTCAGCATTCTCTTGTCCTTTGCCTTTGGAAATTTCAAGCTCTCATGCAGATTTTGATCATGATATGTCTTGTCATGTAGGTTGGTGCACACACTGAGCTGGAACTTGAAGATCGAAAACTTAGAATTGAGGATGCAAAGAATGCAACATTTGCTGCCATAGACGAGGGGATTGTTCCTGGTGGTGGTGCCACCTATGTTCACTTGTCAGAATTGATACCTACAATTAAAAACTCTATGGAAGATCTAGATGAGCGAATTGGTGCTGATATTGTAGCTAAGGTATGGTACCGCTTCTGTCTCCTCTTACTTTCTATCTTTCTTAATTAAATCTTCTCTTTCATAAATATATTAATAAATTGCTTAGAATGTTGTGAACTGATTTCCATAAAAATGTAATATTTTTCCAAGAAAAAGAATTGATGAAAATACAACATTTCTGTTACTGAGTCTATCTAAAGATATTGCAGAGAAGATTTACCTTGGCACTAGGAAAACTCAAGGCATGTGGCCCTTGCATTCCTCACCTAACTGGACCATTTGTTCTTAAGAAATTATTATCTTGATTATCAAGTTGAGATAATAGTTGGCAAATTATTTTATCTTTGGTGCTTAATGTCAAATAAACATGGTGCCCCCCCCCCCCCACAAAAAAAAAAAAATCCTTTTCTCTATCTCCGGTCTGCCAAAAAATTATATCTCCTCTCAAACTGGTATCAAATACTATAGTTCTATTTAAGAAGTTGCTCATGAAAAAATGCAGTCACTTCTTGAACCTGCGAAATCGATTGCTACTAATGCTGGAGCTGATGGAGACATTGTTGTCCAGAAGACAAGAAGTTGTCATTGGCGAACAGGTTATAATGCAATGACAGGTGAATACGAAGATCTTTTAAATGCCGGAGTAGCAGATCCTTGTCGAGTCACAAGGTGCGCTCTTCAAATTGCAGTTTCAGTTGCTGGTGTGGTCCTAACAACTCAGGCTGTAATGGTGGACAAAACAAAGACACCAAAGCCTCCTGTGCCCCTAGTTCCTGGTATAACCCCTTAAAGAAGAACAAAACAAAGCGAAGTCTTCCTTGTATATGTATGGCCCTTGCCTGATTCAAAGTCCTAGCCTTGAGAATGACCCTTGGCTTGGTTCACACTTCATCCTCATGGAGCAATGAGGTTAATTTTTGCAAGAATGGGGAGCCAGAGGTTGCTGATTCTTCCACAAGTGCTTCGGTTGTGACTTCACTTGATGAAAGGAACAGCCTAAGTATTTGCTATCGGATTCTTCAATGGAATCATGAAACTTGACACAAACTTCATTTGGAGAGATGGTCGTAAGGTGATCTGTTAAAAGATACACAGGTTTTATAAAAATTTAATTGGGAAATTGAGTAGCAGCTACTTAAAGAAATTTATTTAAATTGTTATGAAACCCATGCATGGTGAAATGGCATGAAGAACTTGACACCTGTTAACAGCACTAATGCAATTTGTTGCAGCTCTTTTTCCTCAAGAGGTTTTTTTTCTTTTCGGTTTTATATATCCATTATTATTGATTCATTTTATGTTTTCTCACTATATGATAAAATGATTGTTTATTGTCAAAGTCTATATATTACTAGACTGTAAATATTTAGCTTGTAGATTTTTGATTTGGTGCTTGTGAGACATACTCATGTATTCTCTGATACCCAGAATGAAATTTAGAAAGAGAATATAATGAAACTCAAACACTGTTGATTGAACATAATTATCCTTTTTTTTAAAAATGAAAATAGAATGAAATCATTGAATAATGATAATAAATATGATAATGGACATTAATTTTTTTTTTAAATTATGTTTCCAATTACAATGTACCAAACAAACATTTCGTTTTCTTCCGTTCCCCCATTCTTTCCTTACCAAACTTTCTACACAACCAAACAGGACCAAATTTTTTTCTTAAAAAAACAAAAAACGGAAAATTGCAGCTTTGAAAAATAAATGAATTGAAAGTTACTATTTGTCTATTTCTCTCCGTTTCATTAAGATCTTTGTCAGGTCCACTTTCCCATGTTTCTCTCTCACAAGTTCAGCCATCAATTGCGGACAGTGAAGATGTGGAGAGAAGAGCAGAGAATAGAGATCAAGGCTAGTGGCTTTGGAGTAACGGATCAAATACTCCTCGAATCTGTCTATAGGCTTTGACTTAGTCTATAAAAAATTGACATATTTTGACACTAAAAAGATTTTAATTTTGGTTTTGCAGCAACACTTGACTTCAAATTTAGATAACTTCATCCACTTCTCTCCTAAGTTTTAGTCATTACCTGAAAGGAAACAAAACCCTTAAGCCATTGCTCTTTCCCTTCAATGTTGTTATAAAGCATTTTTTTTAAATATTATATTAAAAAATATAAAACATTTTAAACCTTTCAAGATGTAATTAATATATTTTTTTAAAAGTACTCTCAATGAGCAGGTGTGATTAATACAAAAATTTAATTTTTTAATTGAGGCATTATATTAAATAAGAGTAAGCGTGGAAAGAGTGTGTAAGCTTAAAGATAATCAATTAATTTATTGGGATTTAATTTGATTAAAAGTATATTGTAATATTAAAGGGAGGAAGCACACATTGATTAATTAATTGGAACCAAACTTAATCGTGAGAAAACAATTGATTTATCTAGACCTTGTTATGTGGGATCGTTTTTATGAATAACAGCATCACAAATATATTGGAGATACTTTCATTATTTTTATATGATATTGTTGCATATTTTAAGACTGAAATTTAAAATTTTAAAATAAACTAATTCAACTTTCTCACGATGAATTGAACAAAACACCTTTATATGCCTGTGTGTAAAATAGTTATATTATCTTTTTTTTTAAAGAATAGTTATATTAAAAGCTCGGAGCAGTAGGTTGAATAAAGAAGAGAAAATAAGAACCTGAACAACTACCAATAAATGCTCGCCGAGGTTGTTAAATGTTTGTGGTAAGGTACACTAACTCGAGCAAGTTTTTATTGTGATAGTGATAATTTCTGTTTGGTAGAGAATCTAAACCCTTTCCTTGTTTTATGTTTGTATCTTTATAATCACTCTTACCTTTTGGTTGAGATGTTGATATTTAATCCCTTTTGTTTTGAAAAATATAAACAAAACTAATCCTTACTCTGACTTTCCTGAATTAATAAGAGCTTAGAAGGCCTTGTTATTCAAAACACGTGCATGTTGTTTACACAACAGCTTTTAACTTCATCCAATATAGTGGTAAAAAGGAAGTACTTATCTCTTGATTTATAAATATGGATAGAAATTACAAAAAAGAAAGAAAGGAAAATAAGGATAAAAAAAAAAAAGGAACAAGAAATGGAATGAAATGATGGTGGCTTGACGTAAGGGATAAGTATGCTGGCCACTAAGTGAGAGAAATGCTTCTAAAATACGCAGCGTTTGGTTTGAGTTTCAAAGTTGAATAATAACGTCAAGCCAAAAAAAAAAAAAAGGTCACATAATAATGTGAACGAACCACCTATAAACATATAGTAGAGTCGTAGAGTAAGTATTGTGAGCCAATTAATTATTAATTAATTAATTAGAGTTTCATAATTATATAATCTTTATTAACGATTCATAATTAATGGCCCCCACCACCCCACTTCACCATACCATCTCCATCTCGATCTCCATCTCTCCCTTTCATTTATTGGGGTTGTTAATTAGTCCATAGTTTATACTTGCCGCCAAAAGATAAAAGAAAAAAACCATAATGAGTTAAAATTGAAATTGAAAATATATTAAAAGTAGGACTAGACATTAAATCATTAGAATATTAATTCAATAATTAATAGTTAAAATTACAATCAAATCATGATTAAATTTGTTAAAAATAAAGTATTTTATTGAATTAGTCAAGGCACTGATTTAATAATTTCTCAGTTTAATTGATTGAATAGATTTATTTTTTTTAATACTATATAAATGGTGTATGTATTTGTTTGAGATACAAATCCAAGGAACGATATTAGAAAAAAAAAACGGGACATGATAATGATATTGATAATTGACATCGATGAGTTGATAAATGTGTGTATACCTCGTACGGTAGTGACTGATTGCTCATTACTCATTCTCTTTTATACATTATATGCCTGTTGGCAATAATACTATGATTTGTATAATAAAATATTAAATAATACTATATAGAGCTTTTGCATGAGGAAGCTGGTGAAATCATTTTTTATTTAAAAAAAAAACAGATGGTTAGGATTAGCTCAATATTAAATGACTGACATATCTACAATCAACGAAATCCTGTGTTTTTAAGTTGATTTAGACTGGAAGCCCATAAGCTTAAAGTGTTTTCTTTGGACCTAAATATAATTATTTTAAATTTTCTTGTTGCAATACAAAATGAAAACATTATAGAGTAAATCAATATTAATACATAATATTACTTAGACTCCATATAATGAACCAAACCTTCCTTTGGCTTAATTAGATATAATTCAGTTAAGGTTTATGAAAAATGTAATTTTTGAGTGGAAAATTATCCTCTTATAGTTGAAAAATGTTCAAATCCTCCTATCAAAAATTATCACATTTAGTATATAACACATGTGTTATATACAGTATTCTTTTAATAATAATTTATAAGACATTTTTATATAAAATCATATATATCTATAAATATTATTAAATATATTTTATAATTTTATTTTTAAAATAAAAATATGAATATCTAAAAATGACTTTATTTAATATTTCATTTGTAAAATGATATTAAAAAGAGAGAATACAATAAAAAAGGATAATATTAAAAATATTATTAATAAAATTTTATTTTCATATGGGCATTTTATATTTTGAAACGCCAATCGCTCTCAAAAATATTTTATATGTACTTTTTTTAATTTTATTTATAAATCAATTCTCACATATTTCATCCAAATCAAAAAAATTTTAAACTTTATCAATTTTATTTTAAAATTTATTAAGTTTTTGCTTCTATTTTTAATAAAAAATTATTTTTTTAACATTTGATTAGTAGAAAATTAAAAATAAATATAAAAATAATAACATATTTATAAATAAGAAAAATTAATTTTCATATAGTAAATATTAACAGGACCTCGGGAGTAATCAGCTGGTGCGTAGTTATGAGAAAGCGATTAGACTCAGAGCGTACGTCGTGTCCGACGTCCCCAAAAATTTCCACCTGAAAGGCTGAAACAAAGAAAGGAAAGAGAAAGAGAAAACGGCTGAGGCTGATCTGTAAATTTTGTTATTGTTTTTTATCGTTTTTATAATTTTCAAACGAAAGTCTGCAATAAAATTTTCTGTAATGAAAATCCAGCTCCAGCACTGGCTCACGACTAACTACCCTCACTCCCTCTCTCTAAAACCTCTCTTCCAATCGAAGAAGCATCCCCTCTCAGATCTGTGAAGCTCTATGTCTATGGTGTAATGCACTCCTGTACTCTCCACGCGCTTTCTCATTCAACACTGAGCTCTTTTTTTTTTTGGCAGTGTAAGCAGCAGCTCCCTCTTTCTTGTTCTTCTTTTCTATCTTGCCTTCTGGGTTTTCGGAAAATTGTGGGAAAATGGAAAATCGCTTTATTTGGGGTCATAACTTTTTTTGGTTCCATTGGGGCTGTAGTATTTGTTTTGCACACTAGTATTCGGTGGGAGCAGTGGTGCACGGTTTTGTTTTCTTGGCATCTGTCTCATTTCTGTTAATTTGCTTCATCTGTTGTGGTGGGTTTTCTGCTGCTGATCACTGTTGTTACTGAGGAAAAGGAAGAGAAGGGAAGGAGGCCAGAATCGGGTTTAGTTCTATTTGCCTTTTACAGAGTGCTTTGGTTGATAACTTCAAAATTGTTGCCTAGAACTCGCTAATTTAGTTCGGGCGGAGCATTGTTTGTCTTTCCCGGCATTCTTCACATAAAATTGTGGAATTTCCTGTAAAATTTCAAAGACAATAAAGCGGGAATGACCTTATTTCTTAGCGCCTCAAAGGACCAAAAAAATAAAAAAAGAGGTTTGTTGTAAGAAGGCTATTTTCTCAAGCAACCAAATCGAACTCGAACTTCAAAATAATAAAATTGTTATAGAGAAGCTTCGTAGATCAATTGCCATGATCGTACACAAATTGATTCCTTGACCCCTTGACATGCAGAAGATTTTAGTAGATTGATTGGTTAGTCGATGGCTAAATCAAGACGCCACTTATCAAACCACGATTCATCACAGTCACCAAATGCTGTAAGATCAAGAGAGGGCCCATCTAGATGGACGGACTACCTTGGGGCAGAAATGGCATCTCCACTATCTTCTGGCAGTTCGAGGAGCTTCTTCAGTGATGGGCAGGCTCAGAGCACTGGGGGATCCCAATCCCATAGGGGTTTGAACATGCAGTGGGTGGTCCAACTCACAGAAGTTGCTGAAGGACTTATGGCTAAAACGTATAGGTTAAATCAGATTTTGGATTATCCAGATCCCATCAATCATGTATTTTCAGAAGGATTTTGGAAAGCAGGAGTATTCCCCAACCATCCTAGAATATGTGTGTTGCTTTCTAAGAAATTTCCAGAACACTTCAGCAAATTGCAGCTTGAACGTGTAAGAAATGATGTTTAACATGTTTTGTACTTTGTTTTCAATTAATTTAGGCCATCATGAATTTTATCATCTGAGAAGTGAATGAATGCAGATAGATAAGCAAACTTGGGATTCAATGCAAGATCATGCAGAACTTCATCTACAAAGCATGGAACAATGGGTGCAGGTGAGCTCTTTTGTTACTTTTATTTACTGATTTTGTCCAATGAAAATATTTTCGGTGAAAGAAGTCTCAAATTCAGGATCTTCTGCTATGCAGATTTCCTGAGAAATGAAGTCATGTTTTGCGTTTTTAATTAGGATTCAGACATATATGATTAACTAGAAATTTCTTATGTTCTTCATTCCCTTATCTTTATAACCTGACTTGGTATCTAGAATCAGGATTTTCTATTTTTCGTCACTCTACTTATTTGCAGAAGTATGTAGGATTCAGAAAGTTTTATCTCAGTTTTAATATTTCCTTGTGGAGGAGAGATTAGGAATGGATGAAATGGAAGACTGAAGCAAATATTAAAACTGGGCCATTTAGATTTCTTTTTCACATGCTTTTGTCAAGTCTTCTTATGACAGGAACTCTATATTGATAATTGATTATTAATTAACATGTTCAATTTGGAGATTATGAATGTGCTACCAAGTCCTTGCTTGCTAGTTTTCTAACAACACAGTCCCTTTGCTAGGAGTTTGCTTTATGCGAAGTTCAAGATATTAGAGTGCTCAAATTTTTACTTTTTTTAGGTGGGACATAGAAAGAATCTTTATCCCAATATCAGAAGGAACAAAAGACTATAAGGACAGAGGATAATGTTTCCTCTTGGAAATTCTAAAAAAGTCATCCAATCAGCTCTGTATCTGACAGGGACACCCCTTTGTAGTAATCATGAGAGGAGCACTGGGTGAAGGCTGAAAAAACTACTTATTTCACTCTACTAGTATTGGACACAAAGTGCCATTAATTTGGGCGTTCTCCCAACCAAATACACCATAAATCCGCACAAGACTTGATGCTCCACAACAGCTTCTGTGGTTGCTACTGAAACTATGCAATACCCTTTATGAAAGTTTAAGATTTTTTGTCCATGTATACGATAGATATTTAATGAATGTGCTATCTCCTGAAGATATTATATGTGTAATCATGGTTGAATAGGTGCTTTTACTGTTATCTGTACTGTATCCATGCTTTTGCTGCCCTTCTTCCTTTGGAGTGCAACACTTAAATTAAGTTGATTCCTTTTAGCTAATTTCGAATAATATTGTTCCTTTGGCTTCTGTATTTTATTCTGCTATGCTAACAATTTTTTGATTACTCCTGTTACTATTGTTAATTGACCTGCATGAGATAGACATGTCATGTGTTATCATTGTAATTTATAATTTTGATCAACAAAAAGGGAAAAAAACCTGCTCTGGGTTTAAATTTATCTCAGCCTAAACTTGTAGATTGCTTGGCTTGACTATATTGCCTGTACCTTAAAATTTTCAATTTTATTTTATGTTACATGCTGTCACTTGACGAGGATTCTTCTGTGTATCAGCTGCTTCTGGACTTAATGGTGTTTCGTGAACAAGCTCTCCGGCTTATATTGGATCTAAGTAGTACAGTAATCACCTTGTTGGTGAGTCTTTATCTTGTCTCTTTTTTACCATTTGAAATAATCATGCGTTTAAAAATGCGAGGGCGTTCTATTCAACAATAAAGTTGTTGATATCTTTTTCTATATAAAACTCCATGTGAAATGCTACTAAGTGTATAAGATACTCTCTCTGGTCCTTTTTACAAGGGAATTTCTAAGCTTGCGGTGGTCCTAAATCAAGGAAAATATGACTTAATGGTGCATTATTTTTTTTTGGGGCCAAAATTAACTTTTATTAACTATGAGAGAAATATTACAAAATGCATCCTAGGGATCATTATATGATGTGTAGACATTATACCACTAACTTTGGGTACTTTTGGAAGAAATTTTGAAGGTGAGACAAATTAATCAAGTCTAACCAACCAACTCAAACATAATGAACTAGCTGCCTTTCATGTCGTAAAAAGCTCTACAGGAGATGTTTACTATAACAAAATGATTTACCTCTTTTTTAGATACATAATGCATAGATGTGGTAAATTAGTGACAATCAATTTTCTAATCACAAAATGCCAATGGTTTGGATGGAAAGAAAAGGAAGAATAAAGAAGACTCTAGATTGTGTTTGTTCTTTTCTTTAAATTATTTTTCATAACATCAGAAGCATTTCTATCAGCTGTTAGTTATCCTTCTTCCAGTTCTTTGATCGTTGGTGTATCATTTAGGTCCTTCACCATATTGTCTATATCTTTAGTGTGATTAGCCTGTTGAAGTCCCACATGTTTTTAATTTTAGAATGGTCATTCTATTGTCTTACTAATAAGTGAAGGACGTGATATATGATGATACAAAGACTGTTAATCAAACTGTGGGTTCTTTATCATATGCAAAAGGTGCTTATATGTTTATATCTTTCTATTCATGCTCCGTTTATCTTTCTTGCACCCTAAGGTTTTTTGGTGTGACTACATTTTTGAAGGGAGAGGAAATCAACATTCAATATTATTCATTTCTACTGATGTTTGTTCTTCTATGTTAAGTTTGTACAAAGCAGTCATGAATGGGGAAAATTTTTGGGAGTAAAATGCTTATTCTTTCTCTTGAGGCCACAGCATTTGAAATGATTGTGAGCGTGGTACTACTTCTATTTGTTTTTCTGCATATCTCAAATAACTTGGCACGTTCTTTTCAGCCCCATCAGAACTCTCTTATATTACATGCGTTTATGGATCTCTTCTGTTCCTTTGTGCGGGTTAACCTTTTCTCTGAGAAGGCAAGTTGATTCGTCTCTGTTTGCTCCTTAATTTTCATTTCTTTTCAATTTTGAGAAACTATTTATTTTGCAGAGGAACTTTTTTTTTAAATATTCTGTGACTAAGTTCAAAATTCAAATGGTGGTTGTGACAAACCAATGCTTTCATAGCAGATACCAAGGAAGATGTTGCTTCAGGTCTATAACCTTCTGTATGCAATGTCAAGAAATGAGCGGGATTGTGATTTTTATCATGGGTAGGATTTTTTTTTTTTTAACTATTTTATATGAACATATCCTTAACTTCTGCAGGTTGCAATTGGTAACATTTAGGTATACACTTGCACTGACAGATAAGGTTGCATAACCTATTTTAGAGGGATTGCGTACAATAAATTCTTTTTACAAAGGTCATGCCTAACTGTAGGTTGTAATGAAACTTAATTTTTAATTAAGAGATCGGGCTAGCAAGGATCAAACTCTTTATGATGGAGGCTTTGGTACTGTGTCGAGGACTACTTCAATTCAAAAGTATGGGTTATTGAGTGAAGGGCCATGGATAGTTTTATCATAATGCCTAACACTATGGGAGATCAGTTCCAAATTTTGCCAATGTCAATATAGTATTTAATTTTCTACTTCTTGTGATATTTTATTTCCTCAGGTTTAATATTTTTTTTAACAAATAACTGATTATTACATTTATGTTTAATATATATATATTTTAACTGCATCACAGCTTGGTTCAATTTATTGACTCTTATGATCCACCATTGAAAGGCTTACAGGAGGACCTAAATTTTGTGAGCCCTCGTATTGGAGAGGTTATTCCCATCCTTTAATATAGTGTTATTTTATTTTTCAACTGCCAAATTCAATTAATATGATGGAGATGTTGAGTAGGATACCTTCTTTTATTATTTACATTTATCCAATTTACTTTGTGCAATGAAATTCAGCTTCTTGTCAGCTTTCTTGTTTGCTGCTTTTTGGGTGCTTTTTATATTTTGACAGTAGGTAATTGTGCTGTTAAGAGAAGAGAGATAGGAGAAGCTGAAAAGGAAAGTAAGAGACAAGATAAATAACCTGGAGGATTTTTTTAAACTGATGAGTGATGAAACCAACTTTGTTGTTTATATTGACACTGAGATTGGAACATAACCTTAGGTGTAATACAGACAACATCCTTCCTACTTTTAATTCATTAGCGCTTGATCAATTCAACTGCCAGTTTTAATACCTAGAATGCTTTCTGTTTTTATTTAATATGAATAAACATTAGTATGAAATGGCTTCATTTGATCAATTCAATTCTGGAAATTTTTTCATTCGTGATTAGGAGAGAAAAGGACCAAAAAATAGCATATATCCATATATACCAAACAATTGTGAACAGAGCACATCTCCACAGAACTTTGCCCCCTTGTTGGAAGAATTTTAAACTAAGCATGAGCGATGAGTTGGAAAATTTGGTTTCAACTTATTTTGATAAGTTAATTGGATTAGCTTCTCAAAATAAGCTGAAAATAGCTTTTCTACAACAAATACCTCATGTTTAGCTGAAGTTTCTCCCAACAACTCCCTAATGTTTTGCTAACTAAAATCGCCTTTTTTTTTCCTTACTGTTAAACAATCAGGCCATTAGAGTCAATATGTACCAGACAAGCTACAGGAGTTGTGGAAGAACTAAGTAGGTTAGAGTCCTGTGATGGGCTGCAGTCTATGTCGTTTTATGACCTATGTCCTTGACATTGTTTATTTAAAGGAGTGTCCTTGTTGGACATGCAAAGACATTGTGGGGCTTTGCCCCTCTCGAGGGATTTTTATTTACTTTCTGTATTTTCTAAGTCAATACGTTTTCATCATATCTTGTATTCTCTTCTTCCTCTCCCTCACACACATAGAGACACACAATTATATGTACGCATGTGTATACTGCATCATTATGCTGTAGTATTCAAATTGCGCCTTTGATATCAAAGCTGAAAATTTTGATTTTGATTCTTGTATTGTAATATATGATATCTTTTTTGGTGGATTCATGGAAAAGTATTTTTCCTCTTCCAGCAGATGACCATATGTTTACCAACTTGTGAATACGATTTGGATTTTTTTTTTCCTCAGGTATTAGAGGCTGTGGGTCCTATTATTTTTCTATCAACAGATACAAGGAAACTTAGGAATGAGGGGTTTTTAAGTCCATATCATCCTCGGTATCCAGACATACTCACAAATTCTGCTCACCCAATGGTAAGGTTAATTTGTGGTCAAATTGAGTTCTTCAAATTGACTATTGCTTGCTATTACTATGCTAATTCTCTCTTGTGCAGAGAGCTCAAGATCTGGCCAATGTAACTGCTTATCAAGAATGGGTTTTATTTGGTTATCTTGTCTGCCCTGATGAGCTGCTTCGTGTCACTAGCATTGATATTGCCTTGGTACATTTCATGCTTGAGCAATTGCATTCTTTTACTTATATTACGAGTCTCCTTTTAAACTAACCATGTGGATTGTACTTGATATGTCTGGCCCATGAGTTTTACTTGCATAGTTATTGGAACTTGAGACCTGTGCCAGGAACTTGAGCTTTGGATAGCTTGTTCTACTATATTCTTAGTTTGTTTAGAGATATGTCCTATTAATTATATCAAGTTTGACTGTGGATAAAGATATAAAGGAGGGGCCAATCTATTTATGATTAGGCATCCGAGTAGGATGTAAATTCTTCCCCAAAAACTGCCTATTGAGGTGGGAGAACCATCTTAGTTAGTACTTTGTAGAGTATTTCTTGCTACTCCATGTGAGATTTATGGATCTTATGGGCCTAGTGCACCTGCAGCAAGGGTTTACACCAGAAACAAACCCAAGGTCCTTGCTCACAAGTGAGGTAAAGGGTAATGAGAGGAAATTGGCCAAGGATGTCTCACTTTCCAAAAATAGGGTTGTCTAAAGGAGAGAAAAGCAGTGGGGACAGAGAGGTTGTTTTCTAGGGTAATGTGCAGTGGTAAGACGTAAGAAAAATTTCTGGTTTGGGTGAGGACTGAGGAGAGTCCCTGACCTCTCGTAAGTCAATGGAGTGGTTTCTTTTCTTGCATTTTCTTTTGTTCAAGTTATTTTCTGGTGTGTTTATGGCTGCATCAAGGGGATTAGTTAATTTCAGTGTGTTTCACATCATTGAGTCTGAGAGTTGTAACCAGTCCCTTTGTATCATTTAATATATCAAAGTATCCAAGTTTCCATCAGTATCCCATACTAATCTAAATTCCTATGGACTGACCATCCTTGGATTGGGAAGTCAATTTCCCTGTGACTACACCCTGCAACACTTCACTTGATCTTCCATGACAGGTAGCCTTTTACAAAGCCATTGATCACTCGCTTAGATGCCAAACGATAGGCACTAAAGGGAGATTGTGAACCTTCTGCCAAAAGTTAGCTATTGAGATGGGAGAGTCCCATTGAGCAGCCCATTCAACTCAATGTTCTGAGCTCTACATAAGCAGGATCATCAAAATGTTAATTTAATTTCTTTACATGTAAAATTTGAGCTTTGTAGAAGGAGGACATTGGAGGAGGACATTGGAGTCGAAAGGTTTTCGTCTGAGTAGAAGTAAGACGGAATATTTATATTGTAAATTTGGTAAAGGACTATTCGACAATAATTTGGAAGTGAAATTGGGAGATCAAATTATACCTCAAGTGGAAAAGTTTAGATATCTAGGAGCCATTATTCAAAATGATGGCGAAATCAGTGGAGATATTTTACATAGAATTCAAGCTGGGTGGTTTAATTGGAGAAAAGCTAAAGGAGTTATTTGCGACCGTAAGGTGCCTAATAAACTTAAAGGAAAGTTTTATCGCACTGCTATCAGACTGGCAATGTTATATAGTAGTGAATGCTGGGCTCTAACGGGATAGCAAGAGCATAAAGTTGGAGTAGCAGAGATGAGAATGTTACGATGGATGTGTGAACATACACGTAAAGATAAAATTCGAAATGAGCACGTACGCGAAAAAGTGAGGGTGGCACCTATTGAGGAAAAAATGGTAGAAAATCGGTTGAGATGGTTTGGGCATGTACAAAGAAGACCAAGGGAGGCACCAGTAAGAAAAGTGGAACATATAACTTTGAGTCCGATTAAGAGAGGTAGAGGAAGGTCTAAGAGAACACTTTTGGAAGTTATTGAATGCGATCTGTTAATTAATAATATTCCTAAAAGCTTGATAAATGATAGAGCACAATGGCGTCTTGCAATCCATGTAGCCGACCCCACGTAGTGGGATAAAGGCTTGTTGTTGTTGTTGTTGTTGTTGTAAAATTTGAGCTTTGTGCTTCAACATGTGGCATCAAAAGGCAGTGTTTGTCAAGATTCTTTGGATTAGCTGGCCCTGGTTTTATTGTCTATTGTCAATGTGACATATTACATGTTAATATGAGTGCTTGGGTTAATGATACTGGGAATAAGAATGTTTACACCTACTGTCCATTTTCAAGGAAAAATGTCAGCAGCTTGCCAATTTCGTATTGTAGGCAGCAGTTACTCTGATTCTAATCCATGTTTTATAACTAGAGCTACACAACACGAAATGTTATTTCATTTCAATTTTTCATGATACCCTTTTATTTGAGTCTTTTACTGATAAAGTGGAATAAACAAGACTTCATATTTTAGATATGATAAATGTTATAGATGCTGAGTTTACTTCCCAAATCCAATCTGCTTATTATCATGGTTTTACAGGTTGTATTGAAGGAAAATTTAGTTCTCACTCTATTCAGGGATGAGGTACATTTTATCTATTGTCTACAGTATAGTGCCCCTGCACTGCAGTGGTTAATGATTTTGTAATTCTTGATACAGTACATACTTCTGCATGAGGATTACCAGTTGTATGTTCTACCTCGAATATTAGAATCTAAGAAGATGGCAAAATCTGGACGCACAAAACAAAAGGAGGCAGATCTGGACTACAATGTTGCAAAGCAGGTGGAGAAAATGATCAGGTATATTCCAAAGTTCATGTTTAAATATTTTCATCTATCAACTATGACATTTAAAATGTGCATAGCTGAAGTTGGGAGTCTACGGTATCACTGAATCAGTAGAAAGGAGTGAGGCAAAGAATCTTGTGACTTGGGAAGTGCAAAGAACTTTTTTAACGATCATAGTTCTTTTGTTTAGGATAGGGAAGTTCTTAGATTGCACCCTTATTGTGATGGTGGATGCGTAAGATGCTTTGCTTGTACACTGTTTTACAGGGCTGGGCATGGCTGATTTTCTTAGTCTTTTTATGGCGTTGGCCATTATTATTTTGGCAGGGATTTTTGTTTTGCTCTTTGGTTTGCTGAGGGATTGATTTGCTTAATTTTGTTGAGACATCTAGAAATTCAGAGTTGAGAATAATGTTCTGATCTTAATTTTGTTGAGAGAAAACATATGCATATATAGAGATCATGATAGCAAGTTTGCCATTAGAATGTCTTGAGATAACTAATTTAAATGCATTTAGATCATGATCAGCATAGAGAGAACTAATCTTAAATACAGTACATAAAAGATAAAACAGAAGAAAAAAAGTAATAAAAGAAAGTTAAGGGTGAGAGACGCTGGAAGTTACAATGGCAATCAGGTAGTTGTAACATCTAGATGAGGTTGGAATACTCTTGAGACTACTAACTATTTGCGTATTTCTTTTACTTGGCTTCCCTTTCTGATTTTGTCTAGTTTGGGGTGTCTCTTTCTCAATTCCAATATGCCCCTCTTCTCTTCAAACAATTTATCACGTTTCTTTTATCTATTAATGAAATTGTTAATGGTACCCTTACCATTGAATATTCTAAGCTTAAAAGTGACAATAATTCAGTGAAGTGCATGATCAAGCGATATTATCTTGTGATGCCATACATCGCGAAAGGAGAATACTACTGAAACAAGAGATTGGGAGAATGGTATTATTTTTCACTGACCAACCCAGTCTACTGGCGCCTAACATTCAGGTATTTTCTTATTTTTCACTTTTTAAGTATGAATAAAATTGTATCTGACATTAATCGAGGCAAAGATGATATTATTTTCGTTTGTACATGAGTGCAATTATAAGAGACTAAGAATTTGTGTTATAATATACTAGCTTTACTGCCTCACGTTAAGAAAATTATATTCTTTTATGATATAATCTTATAATCTCTAGTCTAACTAGATGGTGGGGCCTGTGGTTTGCATGGAGCCTTGCATAGTGAGCTACACCATTCCCGGTTTGTAATGACTAAATATCTCATATCCAGGACCTTCGATATGAGTCAATGCATTTACTGGTCTCTATTAAGCCATCTCAGTTCATCGTAATGCTTGACTATGGACATTTTAAGTATAATAAATTATTTTAAGGACAATTAATATATTTATTTATATTATGTAGATATATCAATCAATTTTTTGAAAAAAAAGTTAATACAGTTTTTGCAAACAATCATCTTGTGTTTGACTTCTAGCACATATAAAAGGATTTTTCAAAAGTTTTACCGTTGTTTTGTTGCTTTCATAACAAGATTGTTAGTGACTCACGTTTGGCCTACTCTGGTTGCTCCATAGAAAAGGCATTGCTTTTTCATTGTAGAAAAGACAGTATACAGTATCTATTATTTGTTGTTATCATTGTTAAGCAGTAATTATCTTTTTTATTTTTTAAACCAAGGAGCACAAATGATATTTTCTTATTCACAGAATCATTTTTCCCACTTCATTTCCCCTCCTATTCCATTTTTTCCAACGTACCAGATGGGCTTAGCACCAATATTATTTATGCAGACCTCTGATAGTATGTATTTCACAGGTCAGTGGTCAGTGTCTAAATTAGAAACAAAATGTCTTGTAGTTGGTTCAAGATTCACTGACATTTTCTTGAAGAGTGGTTCTTTTGATTATTTTAGTTCTTAAATTATTTAATGTCATGCATGATTTTTGTGAAGTGATTGTACTGTTATCTTCTACATTTTTGACTTTCTTTTTCCACTTACTCATGGCTACTTGTTATTCAATCTTGTTTTGTATTTTGTTCCCTTTCCTGGTCAGCATGAAGATGCACGTAAAGGGTTTTTTGGGTGTTAAGCTTTATATACAGTTTTATCTTCTTTTCTGATGGGCTCAATACGATGTATTTATTTTTATCTTCATATGGGTTACAAAAGCATGGTATTATACGTTTTTGTCATCATTAGAATTGATGATATATTTCATTTATATCTTCCTCTGTGCTGCCCCCCCTCTAAATATGTAGCCTGCTATTTTTTATTTATGGTAATTTTCAACTTTTTTTTGAATTTTTTAATTTCTTTTCTCTAAGAATTTAATGTTTCACACAGATGGTGTTTTCTGCCTTGGCTTTAGCTCAATGTGAAGTGATTTGGTATTTCCAACATGTTGGAATTGCATCATCAAAATCTAAAACTTCTCGGGTGGTTCCAGTGGACATAGTAAATATCTTTTCAGTCTATGACTACATGAGATTTATTTTCTGCTTAGGATATTGTTTTAATCTGTTAATATGGTTGTTGACTTGACTTTGACTTTTATGGTCATGCTTTTAGGACCCGAATGATCCAACCATTGGATTTTTGTTAGATGGAATGGACCATCTATGTTGTTTAGTGCGGAAATACATTGCAGGTTGGTTTAAGTTTTTGTATACCAATTTCTTTTGACAAGAATGAATATGATATTTAATTACTACCATTATCACCCAAGAATATTGAAGTACTTGTTTCAAGGAGCATACACGGGAAAATATACACATTTGACTTTTAAACTTTTTAAACTGTTATAGGCTTTTAGAGAACACTAGTGAAAGTTGTTGAATGAGATTTCTTAGTTAACAATATTCTTAAAAGTTTGATTGATGATAGAGCATAATGGTGTCGTGCAATCCATGTAGGTTATTCTACCTAGTGGGATAAGACTTCTAATTGTTGTAAACTGTTATAGGCTTTTATTATTTTCTACTTGAGTTCAAAATGCACTTTAATTTTTTATTATGATTAATTTTTTAGGTGAACATTGTTCTGATGTTTTCAAGTTAAAGGGGTGTTGTCTGGTTATTTGGAAGTAGGGTGACAAATAGACTTCATAAACACAGGTGGGGTTTAAAGAAAAGCATTGCAAACTTGTATCAGTTGTAATATTAACTTTTCACATAAATCACTTGGGTTAAACGCTGGCGTCAAATTGGTTACGCTCATTAGTTTCATATAATTTAGGAAGCAGTTGGTTTCTGTGGTATTTTGCAAGATTAATGTACAAAATGTTTTCAAAATATAATGATTATCAACCATCTGGTTTTTTATTTCTTAGTATCCACCTTATTTGTAGTTGGTCCTCCTAGATATAATATTATCTCATTACTCTCAGATCAGAATCATTCTGTTCGAGCAAATCTCTTTGATGCATGTCAAAGACCATTTGACTCGAAAGATTAAGCTTATTAGTGAAGGCTGAATATTAACTATAATACATAACATGTTCTCTCACTTGAAAGCTTATTAGTGAAGGCTGAATATTTACTATAATACATAACATGTTCTCTCACATGAAAGCTTGTTTGATCTTTGGCTTGAATTGTGTGCAAACATCGGTCTATTATTCCTTGTGCTAAATCTTGTTCTCATGAGAAGAATGGAGTGGCATGAATTGAATTCGTGATTACTTGGTTGGCTTTAGTGCAAAGTCAATGACTATTTCAAATCTGATTATTGAAGAAGTGTCTCATCCTCAAGGGTGCACTTTTTTATTTTTTCTTGGATAGTTGACTTTATTGTTGTGTTAGAAAAGAAATGAAAATTGCAAGAAGCATATGAGGGGATTATCGCTCTGTTTTGTTTATTACTTATGGACCTATATTTGTTGTCTAATATAAAATTTTGCAATATGGTGAAGTGAAGTTTTTCTTTCTGATTTTCTTCTTCCAGTTTAGTAGATTATCAAACCTGTCCCTTTTTAGGATGTTAAAATTTTGTGTAAATCTCTAATGTTGGCGTCGTGGAACAAAGAACAGACGCAGAAGTTTTGGAAATAATTTCTGAGAGTTTGACCATTGTTATTTAGTCACCTCTGGCTACTCTAATTTTGAGTCATGTTATATTGGATGGTTATTGTACTTTGGGTGTCAGTATACTAGTTTTGTTTTTCCTGATATTTGATTTGCTTTCATCTGGAGGTTAAAAGTTGTTAGTTGTAACATTTGATTGCAGCAATTCGAGGTTACTCATTGTCATATCTTTCATCTTGTGCTGGGAGAATCCGGTTTTTGCTGGGAACTCCGGGAATGGTAGCCCTTGATATAGACGCTAACTTAAAGGGACTCTTGCAGCAAATTGTCCTCCACCTTGAAAATATACCAAAACCCCAGGGTGAAAATATATCTGCTATTACTTGTGATCTATCGGTATGTAAAACACATCCATTTCTGGATATACAGTTTTTATATAATCTGATGCAAATATGGTTACTATTGAGGTAATAAATAGTACAAAGTTGTGAGTATGGAATAATCAGTTTCATCATTATGCGTCTTTCTTATGAGGAAGCTAATTATTACAACAGAAGGGCTAAAGTTGTAAAAGTCATGCCATGCAGACCTTAAATAGTGCTACTATGTTCATGATAGCTATTTCATTTATTTAGTTTTTTTTTATTGTAAAACTAAAAAGAATCTTGAACAGAAAGAAGAGAATCACAGGAAATGAGGATAGGAAGACTTCTTGAATAGAGTAGAACAAAGAAAGAGAAAATAGAAAATAAAGAACTGTTGAGGTTAAAAAAAATATCGATGCCACTCAACTCTGGTTTGTAGTGGTCCCAAAAAAAAAAAAAAAAATCCCTTACAAAACCCATGAGTCAGGAACAAAACACCAAAGGGAATCAAGAGATAAGAACCTTTTCCATAATGGGATTCTCATATTTGAATATTTATCTTCGACAGTGAATGTTTGAGCATTGTCTTTGTAGTTTTTGCCAATGAAACATTTTGTTTTTAAGAAAATTTTGCGAAAATAATTCTTCCAATTCTTCTATCAGGAATTTCGAAAGGATTGGCTATCCATTTTAATGGTAGTCACTTCTTCACGGTCATCTATAAACATCAGACATTTGGAGAAAGCCACAGTTTCTACAGGGAAAGAAGGCCTGTTGTCGGAGGGAAATGCTGCATACAATTGGTCCAGGTTTTCACCATGATTTTGTCTTTACATTTCGATAGGCTGCATTAATCAATAGTCTTTCAGTCTCTGGAACAGCAGCAGCAACAAATTAATGTTAACTAGGGATTAAATTTAATGCCTGGATTTTCTCGTAGAGCACCACAAGGAAAGAAAAAGAAAATAAGTTTTCAAAAAAGCAGCCCAACCCCTCAGCATATTGGAGAACGAACCTTCCCGTTGAGCCAAAGCCCATAAAGAAGCTAGATAACAGGCTTATCCCACAAAAGCTTAGGTGTTTAGCTAAAAACTTTCATTTCTCTTCAACCAGCTCTTTGCTCCAAAGCAAAGAGCCTAATTTCTTGTCGCACTGTCACCTTTGTGACCATTCTGATACTCTTTCAAAGTACAATCCGTACGGTGGTCTCTTACATCCAATATATAGAATAAGTGGTTAAATTCGTTTAGTAAATTTTTTTTGCTATATAGTATTTTATTTTCTAGATCCTAAATCCTAAATTTCTTTTTTTATTCTTTCACATCCAATCTAGAATGAACAGTTAAATTGGTTTGGCAAGCTGTTTTCCCTT
Organism: Prosopis cineraria; assembly: GCF_029017545.1. NCBI lineage: Eukaryota > Viridiplantae > Streptophyta > Magnoliopsida > Fabales > Fabaceae > Prosopis > Prosopis cineraria. The sequence continues at coordinate 6,561,088 of NW_026555342.1, read as the reverse complement.
TACTATTTTGTTCCTTTGGTTGGTGTAGTGCTGGGGTCTGGGCTTATGAGCTAGACGTATCTGTAACCTTACCTGCAGTGTGGGGATAAAACAATTACAGGAGTTTAGTGCATTCCAAAAAATTGCATCATGGTATCAATCTTTCTGTATCCCTAACAGCAGTGTGCATAGAGTTCACTTATAGGAACCCAACAATTGAGTTAGTGGTTCCGAACTGAATAAAGAGGGAGGAGATTGATATAAGGCAAAGCACTATTTTTGGTCCCAATGCTTTGCTTGAGTTTTGCTTTAGATCTCTGTACTTTTTTTTTTTTTTTGGTTCCAAGTTCCTATATGTTTTTCCATCTACAATGTTGGTCCCTCTATTTTCAAAGGAACATTGATGTGGCACAATGGTGTTAAGATTGCTAATGTGTCCACTAACATTGTCAAGTTTGTGCTGACATGTTAAATTGGTGCTGAGATGAATTTTTTAATCAGCAAAATAAAATTAAAAAAGCCTATATCTATTTTTTTTTTTAAAAGAGGCTGACCTGGAGTTAAAAAAAGATCCTCTTAAACGAGTAGTACATTTCTCTTAAATTAAGAAGTATTTTCTAGGGTACTACCTACAACTTCATCTACTATATCACTAACACCAACATCAACATACTAGTTAGTTAAAATAATCATTATCAATATGTTCATCGTGGGTTTGTGCCTTGGAAAATACTTCTTAATTTGAGGGCCATGCTGATTGTTTTAGAGGGTCTTTTTTTAACTCTAGACTAGCCTTTCTTTTAATCTGATGTAACTTTTTTTAATTTATTTTTGTGATTAAAAAGTCTATCTCAGCACTAGTTTAACACATTAGCACAAACTCTTTTTGAAAATAGAGGGGCCAATGTTGTAGATGGAGAAAAATATAGGAACTTGGAACACCGAAAAAAATACAGGGACTTAAATCAGAATTGGAGCAAAGTATAGGGACCAAAAGTAATGTTTTCCCTTGATATAAATAGTTCTAAATTATTTGCATGAAAAATTGGTTACCATGTAAAGTAACCATGGCTATACTTTCATCTGTAGAGTTCTGATAGATAGTGATCCAGAAAAGGAAAGAAACGAATTTGAATAGATGCCAGGAACAAGGAGGAGAAAGCTTTTATTCTGTTGACTCCATTCCATGAAATCTGGGAGTCATGATCAACCAGAAATGGGAATAATTTAAACTAACAGCTAAGGGCATTTGAGAAAGCCAAAGGCTCAAGTAATAAATAGGGAATCCATGCAATAATTGCCAGCATGAACCATTCTCACTCTGTTAAAAATTATATAAGAGGAAAGTAGACCTTAAAGACATAGTAATAATACTACAGTTTTCTTTTGATGCAGATGTGTAGATGAACTGGAATCTCTTCTCTCAAAGCATGGTAGTCTTAGGAAGCTGTATTTCTATCACCAACATCTCACAGCTGTGAGTGCCAATACATCTGAAAAAAAAGGACGGGAAAAAAATAGGGGCTAGTTTTCTATCTGCAGTGATAAATCTTTGATTCAGATGTGGACTCATACTTTCCTTTCATCCTAAAAACCCAACCTCACTTACTAATTGCCTGAGCTGTATTCTTAAATTAGGTATTTCGGAACACCATGTTTGGTCCAGAAGGACGACCTCAACATTGCTGTGCATGGCTTGGGATCGCTAGCAGTTTCCCAGAGTGTGCTTCTCTGATTGTTCCCGAAGAGGTAAAAGGATAAAACTAATTCCTCCCCTGCCGTTGGACTGACACTATTAACTTGTCAAGTTTCAATCATGACTCTGAAACAAATAAGGAATATCATGCCATAGCCTCATTCTATTCTCAATTTTACTAACATGAGGATATAATGTGCCAGATATTCATAGCATATAGTAGTTTCCCATTTATTTAAGAAATGCTGATGTTGCAGCAAAAGTTAAGGGTTCATTGTACTTTTGGATCTGCTGAAGGAGATGCTTAACATTTTTGACCGGCTTCACGCAGCTTTTGGGCACTGGAAGATTTTTTTTTTAATCTTCATTTATAATGAGTAGATTCTATGTTCTTCTATTTTAATTTGTAAGCTACTTTGAATTCTGCTGCTTCCAATTTCACTTATCAGAGTTCCCACAATATAAAGAACGGCACTGATTTCTTATGAATTGGATTCATAACTGTAAATTAATCTTAAGGTCCTGAAATCAATCTCATCAAAACCAGCTGCATGCATGATTGGAAGAGTGGTAAGCATGGGTAATTATTTCATTTATTTTCTTCAAACAGGTAACAAAAATTGGTAGGGATGCTGTTCTTTATGTTGAGTCCTTGATTGAATCCATCATGGGAGGGTTGGAAGGATTAATAAACATTCTGGACTCCGAGGGAGGATTTGGTGCACTGGAGAATCAGGTAAAAGTTATGATTATTTTAACAAGCTAGTCTCATTTCAGAAAACTTACTGTTATATCTGTATCAGCTTCTTCCAGAGCAAGCAGCTTCTTATCTGAATTATGCGTCTAGAGTTTCTATTCCTTCATATAAATCTCCAAAAGGAGCAGCTGGTTTTCCTTTACCTGGCCATGAGAGCTTTCCAGAAAACAACAGTTCTATCAAAATGTATGTTCTTGTAATCTCCTGTCCCGCCGTGCGTACATGTCAAACCGCACTATCAACTTTCTGGAGCTAACTAGTGCTTTTTTTCTCCTTTTTCTTTAACCAACAGGTTAGAAGCTGCAATGCAGAGGCTAACTAACTTATGCTCTGTTTTAAATGACATGGAGCCTATTTGTGTATTGAACCACGTCTTTGTTCTAAGAGAGGTTAGGCATGCATCTTTTCCTTCTTCATTACTTTGTAGTTTAGCGTTCAATATTGCTGAGACAAACAGTCTAGAGGCTGTCTTGTAGGAAAGCAATTATTGATCAATGCTAATTTTTCTGGGGACATGTTTACTTCGTTGTGATTATCTTCAATATTTATATGTGGGGGAGAGAGAGAGAGACAAGTATAAGATTATCAGAGTTAGATATGCATAGGGTGAATGGTTGCAGGTCTGTCAGTGCAACTAGTGTGCATAAGATTATCACTATGATTTTTTCAGTCGAGTTAAATGTTGTCAGAGGCTATTTTTGAGAACCAAAGTGCGTTTAGCAAGTATTTATCAATAGATGTGTTTTAGGTGGCACTTCACTTAGCTTCCTTGTCTGCAAGAACTCTTTGCAGATAGCCCTTTCAAGAGATGATAATTAATCTCTAGCATTGATACTAATTGATTTGCATACCCATCCCCAGAAATTAGTCATTGAGGTGGGAGAACCAACTTGCTAAATTATCCCATAGAATATCTCATACTACTGAATATAGAATTTGCTTCTCATACTGTCTTGGTTTCTATCATACACCTGCAAGTATACATAAAATCTTTGACAAGGATTACTTCATTTCAAAAGTTTAAGCTATCAGGTGAAATCACATTAAAAATATTATTCAAAATTTCTAATGTGCATTGTTTTTCGAAAGTTCTTGGGACTTGCAGTGCAGACAAAGCATGCGCCTATTGTCCCATGTTGAAGCTTAATTTCAATTGAGATGGGGGCTACAAGAATTAAGCTCCTGATTACTTGGTAATTGAGGGTCTAGTACCATGTTAAGCACCATTTTAACTGAATTAAATTGATAATTGAGGGCTTTTTGAACAGTGTTATTATAGTTTATTAAATATAAAATGTATTGTCTTTAGCTTGATATTATGGTCGAATATTGACTAGATGTTCAAGTAATGGATCGTTAGTACAGATTTAACATCCATCCACTCCCATTCCTAAAAAATACACATTTAGATCTAGTAATTTCATAGATTCTTTTGTTATTATTTTAACACAGCCATTCATGCAGTACATGAGAGAATGCATCCTTGGAAACTTCAGGAGAAGATTGCTTGGAGTATTGAAAACTGATAATGACCTTCAACGGCCTTCTGTTCTGGGGTCCCTGATTCGAAGACATGTTAGCATCGTGCATCTTGCAGAGCAGCACATCAGCATGGATCTTAGCCTGGGTATTCGAGAAGTTTTGCTTTCAGAAGCCTTTTCTGGACCTGTTTCTTCTCTGCACTTGTTTGATAAGCCAGCAGAGCAACATACTGGATCAGCTACAGAGTCTGTATGCAATTGGTATATAGAAAACATAATCAAAGACGTATCAGGTGCTGGGATATTGTTTGTGCCGATTCATAAATGCTTTAAGAGTACAAGGCCTGTTGGTGGATATTTTGCAGACTCAGTTACTGATCTCAGGGAATTGCAGTCTTTTGTACGTATATTTGGTGGTTATGGAGTTGACAGGCTGGACAGAATGCTGAAAGAACACACTGCTGCACTTTTAAATTGCATTGACACATCATTAAGATCAAATCGTGATGTATTAGAAACAGTTGCTGCCAGCCTCCTTTCTGGGGATAGATTTGAAAGAGAAACTTCTATAAAACAGATAGTTGATCTGGAAACTGTAGTTAGTTTTTGTATTCAGGCGGGCCTAGCTCTGGCATTTGATCGGTTGCTAGCTGAGGCTGCTGGTGCCATACTTGAAGAAGGTGCACCTCTGATACATTCACTGCTAGCTGGGATGGTTAAGCGTCTACCTGATGAAATACCTGAAAAGGAAGAGATCCGGAGAATGAGAAGAGTGGCAAATACTCAAGGTGTGTTAAGTGATCATGATTCACAGTGGGTAAGATCAATTTTAGAAGAAGTTGGTGGTGCAAATGATGGTTCCTGGAGCTTGTTACCGTACTTATTTTCCACATTCATGACATCTAATATTTGGTCCACTACTGCATTCAATGTGGACACGGGGGGTTTTAGTAACAATGTCCATTGCTTGGCAAGGTTAGCATTATGTCACAGTTCTATTGAATTATAATTTTTCATAGCTATAATGTTAAAAGAGCTTCTTTGGTGATTTGTAATATGCATTTGCATGCTTATAATCAGTTCCTATGCCATTGGATAAACCTCCAGCCAGTAATTTTTTTCATCTTGGATTGAGAGAGTATCTTAGAGTTTCATTTTGTTGATAAATCTTTTCGAAACTGAACTAGGAATCATTGTGTAGTAAATTTTTTAGAGGTTTTTATTGTCATTTGTCTCTTTTGTCTTTTGTCTCACTCTCCTGACCGATTTAGTGAATACTGGGCAGGTGCATTTCTGCAGTGTTTGCAGGAAGTGAATTTGTTAGATTGGAACGCGAATATCAGCAGAGACAGTCTTTATCAAATGGGCATGCTACCGAGGCAATGGATCCTGAGTATCCCAGTCACATGTCAGCTGAAGCAAACATCAAGTCCACAATGCAGTTATTTGTGAAACTCTCTGCAGAGATTATTCTAGATTCTTGGAGCGAAACAAATAGGTATATACACACACTATTAGAACCAAGTATATGCCCTCTGAATAGTATAGGCACGCGTGACTTAAATATATTGCAGCTGAATTTCTTTGGTACAAGTGCTCTGTTTCTCTGAAATATTTATTCTTTCATGGTTTACCTTGCTGATCTTTTTTTCTCTTCTCGGGCACAGATCTCATCTTGTAGCACAGCTTATATTCCTTGACCAACTTTGTGAACTCTCGCCGTACCTTCCACGAAGTTCACTTGAATCCCATGTTCCCTATGCCATTCTCCGATCTTTATACAGCCAGTACTATGCAGACACTCCATCTACTCCTTTAGCAATATTGAGCTCTTCACCACGACATTCACCTGCAATATTGCTAGCACATGCATCTCCTGTACTACGGCATCCTCGTGGGGACTCCACACCGCTGTATGGTGGCAATGATTCAGGTTATTTCAAAGGATCCTCATCACATAGCCATGAACACCACCTTTATGAAGCTGATAGTGGCAGCTTAAAGAGCATGGATAACAAGCACAGGAATGTTCGTCGTTCAGGGCCTCTGGATTACAGTTCAAGCCGAAATCGAGCGAAATTTGTGGAAGGCTCAACTTCTGGGAGTACAGGACCAAGTCCCCTACCAAGGTTTGCAGTATCTAGATCTGGTCCTCTAGCATACAAGTAGGGAAGATGAGGAAAATACTCAAGAGGAAAAGGGCTAGTAAATTATGAGACTAGCTGCTAGTGATAAGGTATTCATCACCATAACTTAGCATCTTGCAGCTTCCCCTCAAATTTTGGCAAAATGTAAATTGCACTTCGCTTGAGATTCCTCCTGCCTGATTAGTTGTATTCAAGTTGAAGTATATATCATCAATATTGCTATGTGACAGTGGTCCTATCGAAGAATAGGGTTTTAGGATCTCTACGTATAGCGGCATCGACAGAGACCAATGGGTCAAAGGTCCAATTATAAATGTTACAGTGAAAATTATATACACTATCCATAATTATTTAGTGCAGTGATATGTAGCTATCTAATCAGATAAATGCTTTGAAATGAATGTAAAATTGTCGTTAGTCCATCCAAGCTAGATAAAAACTAGGCTGTTTTGTAGTTGATTATTGGTGATATTGCGAGTTCTGTCACTTCCAATATTATCCTCTGAAGAAACATATAGCGGCATATAAATTGATTGAGGATGTATGATGTGGAAGAAATAAAATACATTGAAAATATGTTATGTATGATTGAAATTTGTATCTACATAAGCAATATTATGATTGTAACTCCCAAACCCAGGTACCTTGCATATGAATTTCTTCTTTTTCCCCCTTTTGGTAAAACGCGGGGCTAACCCTATCATGTCTCTCCTAAGCTTCCCTGATCCCCTCTGGAGGGTCCCTGAAACGCATAAATATAAAGATATTTTTATATTACATATTAAATTAATTATTCTATTCTTGTTGAACTAAAATATACCTGTTTCTCGTTTATTTTCTAAATATCTACAAACTTTATATGGAATAAATTCTTGTATTTTGTTTTTCATATAATTTCTATTTTTCATTAAAATATTACCATTAGTAGTTATTATTTTTTACTCGAATTTTTGTTACTACATAATTAAATTTAAAAATTGTAATCAAAATAAAATATATTTTAATGCCAAAATATTGTATAATCATTAATAGGTATACCTATACCTTCATATATACAAGACTCGTGACATTATTTCAGCTTGGCAAATGAACCGATTAATGTGACGACACCCCCATTCAGTTTAGGTGGAATTGTAGAACATTATTTATAACTACCAAAAGAAATATACTAAATTCACTCGTCTCACAAGATATTATATTTCAACAATTTTACAATTATCAAAACTTTTATGGCGCAAACACTTTTATGGCGCGCCATGTGCCAATCACTTTCAATCTTTCAAAGAACTAATGATTCAGACGTGAAAGAGGTGACTGTGACTTCGAAAGATAATTAGCATTGGAGGTGAGGCAGCACATGCTGCAGCTATTCGCTTCAGTACATGATCCAATAAACAAGTTCTAGGTTGAACAAACAATATCAACAAACAAAAATTCTTAGGTCGTCTGTCCGATCCCTGAGACATTGGTTGATCAGACCAATCTCATAAACAGACAGAAACATATTCAATAAAATGTTTAGACGTCTGTTTATAATTGACTTTGACCATAAATCTGTTCCTTTGAAAACTGTGCCTATCTAAACTTCCTCTCAGAAGCGCTGTGAAGAAACCTGATCAACCTCCTCGCATATGTGCACCTAATTCACCAAACTGTTCCTCAGTTTCCACATTGTCGTCTGATAGCCTGACTGCATCTAGCTTCTGTTTAAGAACTTCAATGGCATTCAATAACAATTGAGAAGCTTTGATCGCACCCGTGGATTCCACAGTGAATATGAAGGAATCTTGCCTCGCATTGATTTCCACAAGCCCAGGCTTGCCCATAGCTTCAGCTTTCTTGATCACCTCATCATCATAAGTGTATGCCTCAGGATCAGCGACCATAACCTAGTAGATGATAACAAGTTAGCTATGATAAATTGCCTGTGGTCAGTCAGAGGTTCTTGTGCAGGTCTCACCCATGAAATATAGATAAGTAGGCTAGCTAACTCAAATATATAAACACAATTCATTGATAGTTATTATTGAAAAGAATGCTTGTTATGCTTACATGCCTTTCTATGATTGACTTGGCCCGCATATTTTCTAGACCAGGTTAACTAAGTTTTGCAGTTAATTGTCAACGATGGGAATCATGTACCACACGTCAACATTTCACGAGTTGAATAGAACAGGCCTATTGGGTACAAAGTCTTCTCCAGATGCATCAATTTCAGAAGCTTTTGAGCTCTGAAATCAGATACATCAATATCAGAAACTTAAGATTTGATTCAGCAAGTTTGAACTGAGCAATAGTATCTTCTCCAGAAAACGCACCCCAGCATGCTATCAAGTTTTAACAAACATCAGGGACCATATCATGCATGGCTATACAACTTCCTCAAATCATAACACTAACACTTCTGTAAGTTCTATCTTGAAGCAACAAAATTTCTCACTACTGCATCATGCCTATTGTTGAGATCTGCAATGGTCATATTTCTCCACATTTAGTCACCTTTTCTGGCACCCATGATCACCCCAACAATTTGGATCCAACCTAAGTAACTGCAGGTACTTCCAGTAAGCAAGCCAACTTAAGTAAGTATCTTCAAAGATTCACCAAACTCTGGAAGCTAGGAGGATCTTTATTGCGGCATGTGCCATCTCTATCGTTCTGTGAGCTTAAACTAGGGATCACTGCCATAAACAACTGAAACCCAAACTTGAAAACCAACTGCCACCAACCTTACACACGACAAGGATTACACATCATAAGAAAATATCGATTCACTAATGTCTATCATACTAGCTAGAGAAGAGCCAGAAGAAGGACACCAAGAGATACCTTCAATTCTACTTTTTTGTCTTCTTTAATCCAGAAAGCCAAACAGGAAGAGTGTAAGGTTGAAGAGTCACACAGTATGATCATAAATCTATAGTCATACACAGCGCAGTGCAACATCTCTATCCAAGGTTAGTTCCCAAAAAAAAGCAGTGAAATACGCAACTGCCTTGCATCAAATTAAACCATCATTTCAACACTAAACCCAGAATCCAGGACTGAAAAGTGTATAATTACTAATTAGTATAAGTAAATAGAAGCCAACCTGTTGTGTTACAGGATCAATGTCAAACACACGGGTAGGACAACTGTCAACCCATTCTTTTTTCTCTTCGAGCGTCAATGACTCCATAAGATCTTCATTTATATGAATTTCTGGCTCATACATGAAAGTTACAGTCGCTGCTGGCGACCATTTCGCATGATCTTTGCCAATTCCCTTCCTAGCTATTGCTCTCAGCCTTAGTTCTTGCCCTCGGCGTAACTTCACAATTATAATCCCCCTGAATACAATCCAACAAGTCATTAACGAGTAACAATCATTATCTCATTTGAGATCCAACAACAAACTACGTCACAGCATTTAGCGGAACAAATAGTTAACAAGACCCAGTTGAAACACATACAATAAAATACAAAAACCATGATGTCCATGGGAGATCATTAACAAATGAAATTATGGCCAAGTTAACCAACAAACATGATAATTACATCACTTAATAAAAAACTTTACAAAATCAACAGAGATCACAACATAATAATATATATTTTAAAACTTTTGGAGTTGAAATAAAGAAGACAATTTTTTTATATATAAATTATAGACTAAATCTGATGAAGCGTCCAATTGAGAAATTTATCCAGAAGAAAAAAGAGGACGAATATGTAAAGAGCCAATTAAACATCCAAACAAATGCTAGCTAGGTCAATTATGAAAATGAGTTAGTTAAAGAGGAAAATAGATGAAAACAACTTATTTGAATTCCTCATTTTCGGATTTGAAAGTCGTGAGTTTTTTGCTTCTCCCTCCATTCAAAAATAAAACACATTGGTGGATTACCTGTTCTCAGAAGCCTCCATACCAGCAGGGTCAGAGAAGTCTACAGGAACTACCGTGTGGTCGGAGCTATAGAGGTCCTTGCTGGTAACATCTAGGGTTTCGTCAGTCATGCACTTGACTCTGAGGTGGAACTCGACGGAGCAGAACTCACACTGGCCGTCACCGTCGCAGGCATCGCAGTCACGCGAGAAGCGCATGGCCATGGCGCGGTCGCTCGTGAGGGGGATGAGGCCGAGGCGGTGAGCGATGAACTCGTCGTTGAGGACGGACGAGTTGACCTCGATTTCGACGAGGTCAATGGCAATAGTGGGGACCTCGGCAATCATGACGCGGCGGAGGGCATTGGCGATGCTAGCATCGGTGTCTCGAAGCTCAAACTTGACATAGTCGTCCTTGAGCTCTCGAATTTTGACTCTTGGCATGCGAGCGTAGGATACTCCCTCCATTGTTGTAGTGAAGAAACACTGATTAGAGAAGAGGCTCCTTCAGGCTTAAACCCCGAAACCAGGGTTTGGCTCGGTTCCGTTGAGTTTCAGCCCGACGTCTTCTTTGTTTCATTTATGTCGAGCTTCACCCCAAAAAAAAACAAACACAACAAAATAAAACAAAAAAAAAGGAAAAAAAAAAGCCAAAAACAAAAACAAAAGAAAAGAAAAGGAACCAAATAATGTCCAAAATTAAATTATTGAGGTTTTTTGACGAATTAATTGCGTTTTTGTATGATAAAAAAGAATTAATATCATTTTGATTTTGAATTCAATTTTTATGATTTATTTTCTCACTTTTTAAAATCATATATATATATATATATATATATTTTACTTTTTGTTATTAATTTTAAATTGAAATTAAAATGTTTTACCTGGAAATTGAAGAAACTTATACTTTTATTTTCTAGTTTATCGTATTTAATAAAAAAAAATAGATTGTGGAGCTTAGGATATAAAAATGATTAATGAATCCGACCGTTTATATATTAATTTATATTAATCTACTTCATAAAAATAAATTATAAGAGCAATGGGTGAAACTGTGGCAATCAACATGACTTAAACAAATAAAGAAAATGAAACACAACGGAGAGTACACCTCAACTTTTTATTACAATATAAGATATAAGATGATTTGAAGTTCATTCTTCTTTATTAAAAATTCTAAGAATAAGAGTTAGAAACAAATAAGCAAACACGATACTTCAAAAGTTTAAATTAAGTGGGAAAATTAGAGAGCTTGGATACCACCTTTTTTCTTTTAAAATAAGTTACTTATAAACAGCATATTAAATTTATTTTCATTTATTACTTTTAATTTGAATCAAGAACTCAAAGTTTCTCTTTCTCATCACAACTTAAATTTTTTCAGTTATGATGTCGTACTCTATATAAGAAATATAAAGATTACACTTTACCGAATAGAAACATCAAGCCATACGTAAAAACTTTATCCAGAAGAGATAAATGAATCTTTCATTCACTATTAAGAGTGCACTGCCCTTTCCTTCTTTTTGAGCTTTTGGGTTTCTCTCTTCTAGACATGAGAAGAGGAAACACTTGCATCTTCATCTAATGGAACCACAAGAAGCAGCCAAGAATGGGCACCTAAAAACTCACTAACAGAAGGAATCTTCTAAGATACACTTGGTGACATGCTTAGATAGCTTTTCATAATCTACTTGATATATTACATTTACATCTCTTGAAGATGTTGTTTATCCAAAGATATTCACGGCCAGATAATGTTAGCGCAGATGATGCCTGCATGATGATAAACCAAAGCCTTTATCAGCAAGGATAACAAATTTACCTCACCAAGCTTTTGTTAAGAGTAAGCTTCAACAAAATGATTAACCTTAGAGTCTCCTTTGTACCCCGGCGAACTTTGCACCGGATGGTAGGGAGTCCAAGGCGCTGGTGAGCCTCGAAGCGGTGGCAGCCAGAGAAGCCTATAAACCAAAGAGGAGAAATATTTATCAAACTTGGACTGAGATCACCATGCAAGATCTTTCAAGAGTCTCTCTATTTTCTGTTTTCTGACCGGTCCCTTTTTTTTGTCTAAACTAACCATGATTCACTTTTGAGTTACTGTATAGCATAATAATTTTAGCCATCATCTGTGTGTTTAAGAATAAGAGTGAATCTGTACATCTTTTCTAGATATGAGAGCAACTTGATCGCGTTCCAAATGAAAACATGTTGAACCTATGATACAAAAAGTTGAACTTATGATACTGCTCTAAAGTACGGGTTATGTTGCTGTCGAACATCACTAATAGAAATGATTAAATGGCAGTACTTTTAACATACAAGAGAAGTTCGTTTAAATTTTTCAGAAATGAGGAGAGTTAAGGTGAAAGTATTGTACTCAAACGTAAATTACTAGATCTTGCACACATACCATAATAGACTCCATCAACCTCAAGAACATCAATCTGGATAAATAAAAAGTCAGATAACTTAGTAGCTCCGTCCATGATATTTTGACGAATCAAAATTTTATTTACCCAAAACAAGATGAACCACAAGTGTTTCACAAACATAAAAATTCAGCTTGCAGCTAAGCTAAACATATACTATAATTTCAAACCTTGTATCACTAACTAGTAATTGGAGAAGAAAACTTGCAATGAATGCAACTTAGGAGGATGATATGAACATACATACCAAGTTGTGTCATAGCATGCAAAATATAGTGAAATACAACTCAAGATTTGGTTTGGGAAAAACTATGTTAACTCGGCATAATTTTTTGTTCGATCATCACAGTTGATGCTTATGATTGCAATGACATCAAGTTTTTCACCTGAATAACTCAAATGTGATTATGAAAAAAACATCATAAGAAAGATGTTTTTCACAAGCAGCAAAGCTTGAAATTTCCGAGGAACAACCTTGCCAGAAAAAGTTTCCATTTATGCTTAATAGAAGGCTTGAAATATCTTGCTGCTTACTGAAAAGAATGAACAGATTTTTATTTTCTTCAAGATTCCAACTTGCTGTAAAAATTCTTGCTCCAACAAATCAAACACAATTCATCTTAGTATTCCCCTCAGTAATCATTTTCTCAGAAGCCAACTAAAGGGAAAACCTGAAGTTAATAATCTTATTATCATCTGGCGCTGCAGAACACTGAACCTGGAACAAATCATAGGCATGAACTATATGACGCAGGAGATTTGCAGTGAAAATGCTTGCTTCAACAAGAAACCCATCACAATTCACTCAGTATTCCCACAAAAATCCTTTTCCTAAAAACCAGCCAAAGCGACAATCCTTGTTCAAACAAACCATCAGAGTTCCTTCTACGTATTTCCCTCAAAAGAATTTTCCAAGAAACCACACAAAGGGAAAGAAAACCCAATCACACAAACCCCCAAAAGAAACAAGAAGTAGAAGAAAATTTGACGAGGGAAACAAGTTCTTACAGGAACTTGAAGTCCTATTTCACTAATACTATCCATAAGTTCTTTCACTTTGTTAGGATCATTTGCCCTCGTCCTCATTAGGGGCCTCCTTATCCTCTCTAGAGGAAGCTCCAGAATCACTGGTCCCCCGGCGCCAACACCTCCCGTTCCAGAAGCAGAAGGAGAAGCCCCTAATTGATATAAACCAAAAACTAGTTATAAATTAATACCAACAGACTAATGGGAAAACGAAGAAGAAATTAATTTTTCATTGATAGAGATTCAAGAGGAAATCATAACAAGTACCATTGGACGAAGAAAAGACAGGGAAGGTCCTCAACCTACTTGGAACCTGAAGAACAAAATTCGCCATTTTTCTTCTTGTTTTTTTTTTTTTTTTTGGAGATTCTTCTTTCTCTTAATTTTTAACGAGCAAGTCGGAGAATGAATTGAGATTTTAGAACCACAAGATGTGATAATTACGACAGTGGCGTGGCACACCAATTTCAACGGTCTAGATGAGATATTGTATACGTTCTCTGGAAGTACCCGACCGCACTCGATAATTTCTCAATATAGTTCACTCGCTTAGAAATTTTCCCGAGAAAATGAGGTGATATCAGCAATGCTTCACTGGGAGCTATGGCTACGACGATTTCTTTCTTGCTGATTAGGTAGATTACAATCTCTTCATTGCCAGATTGTTTATGTGATATTATTGAGTTTGGCTTCGCATAATTGTCAGGAACTCCTCGACATTGATATCACCAAGACTTTTCGTGCCTTTCTTGAAAGCAGCAAACCACAATTTCTCCAAGTTCGTTCTTCCTATCCAATCTCGCAGGTGTTGTTGTCATCTCTTTCCTTTTCTACTCAGCTTCCTTTTATATATTCTGAGCTAGAAATAAATCCTGAGCTCCATATAATTAGCCTTTTGCTGTTTTCAGTTTTACGAATTGCGAAACTGATAAAATGACGGAAATTGCAAAAAGATAGATTAGTAGTGATGGAATGAAGCAGATTATCATAAAAGGCTTAGCGAAATTCAGTTTTCAAGTAGGTTATTAATTATTATATAGAGAAATGACAATTAAGAGGATCGATAACTTGTATTGTATTAATAGTAGGAGGGTTTTGATTTGTAGTACAGATTTAAAATATCATTGTAATATTAAAAAAGTTTATGTTGTAATTTTGCATTTCATGAGTTACTTGGGGGAATACCGTAGTTGTGGCTTTTGTTCTGTTACTAAGAATGCAGGCGAAAATTTTACTAAGGAGCTGAATGCCGCATTATAGAGTTAGTGAGAAAAGAATCCAAAGGTTCTAGCATTCTTGAAGTTAGAGATAGGAACACAATTTGCTGTTAGTGGCTGTTCTTGATGAAAGAAAATGAAAGAGGACTGAAGATACTATACCAGTCATTCAGTAGTCAGAGTATTCAGCATTCAAATTCGCTTTGATTCAGATCATTGCCTATCATGACAAGGCCACTAAATTCCTGCTAGGAAGAAATTGTGAAAACAAATCCGAGGAACGTGCTTACAGCTAAAATACATCAATTACCAAGATGATCCTACTGTCCTTGTGATATTGAACATAAGAAATATATTCAAATAGAGTGAAATTTTTATGTGCCTATCCATTTAGCTCGGACTGATCAAGCGAGGCAACTTATTAAATTTGACATCCATAAGATTGTGCCTTATTTTCTTCATACATTACAAATATTTCCAACACAGATTGTTTGTCTGAGAACCGTAGTTTAAGAATCAGCAAGGAAAATAAGTATTGCGTACCTTGTTAACAATATATCCAAAGATTTGTTTCTCAATAGAGCATAATAATTCCGTGCAATCCATGTAGCTGCCTTGCCTAATGGAATAAAGCTTGTTCCTGTTACTGATGCTCTTCAATAATTAGATAAAATTTCTGGTGCCTCATTTGGTACATAGAAATTGGCACAGGAGAAGTGAAAGTGGAAATGGAATTCTGAAATTTGCTTATTTAACACGCAGGAACCCAATTTTCCAAGAAACCCAATTCCATAAAGATCATGGAATTCACTTCCAAGGAATAATATATTTTGAAAAGACCTAGGCTAGTGGATGGTGATGATGATGATGATGATGATTATTATTATTATTGTATTTTGCTTTAGCTTGTAAGAAACCTACCTATGTGGTGGCTTCTTTTTGTGTTATTTTTTAATATTTTGTAAGAGGAAGCCTGAACATTGGCTTTATGTGGATGGGTTATTAAGGTTTCCTTATTAGGCATTAGAGATTAGTTTAAATAGACTAAGTGGCACTTGTAATGGGGGACTTGGCTGAATGAATGAATTTTATGGGTTCATTTCTGAAAGCCCTCTCTCCTTCTTTGTTCTGCCTCCCTCACTTTCTTGTGTCCCCCACTGTTCTGTCTTTATTTTCTTCCTTCTCCCTCTCTTTTTCTGATTCCCCCTCATCTCTCTTTCTCTGTTCTGTCTCTCTTTATGTCTCCCTTTCCTCATCTCTCTGCTTCTGTATCTCATCTCTCCCCCTCTGTTTCTTTTTCTCCCTACTCTCCCTTTGTTCAGATCTGTGCAAGTGTGTGTGTGTGTGTGTGTGTTACATCAATACCTCCATAAGAACTCAATTCCATCCTTTTCGCTCAAATAAAATTTTTATCTTACTTCCACCATTGTACCAAATATAAATTTTTTCTCACTTCCACTTCTATTTTTACTTCCACTTTTATCAAACACTCTTCTCTTATACCAAACGGGGCATTAGGTCTTTGCTATTAGGCTTTTAAATAGAAAAGTCCCACGCGTCAAGGAACTTTTGTGCAAGACAATCACATGACTAAAAATGCAACAGAATATATAATTCTCATATTATGTTGGAGAAGTTAATAGAAAGCACATAGAAGTTGTATCTTAACTTTCAGAATGTTCTGTTTGTCTGTTCTCTGAATAGCACTGACTATTGACTTATATTACAGTTTGCCTTTCAGTACTGGTGCCGCAAATAATGAAGAGGCTGCAGCCAAAGCAGCTGCGGTCAACGCTGATAGTGGAGCCCCAACAATGTACATCCATTCTGACTCTCAGTCTTTAAAACAGTGCTTGCTTATCATTCTGGAGTTCTATATTTTGAACTTCCTAAGTTTAATTCTTATTAACTTGACGGGCTTTGCAAATATTTAAATATTGAGGTTTTAACATTTATGGCAGTCATTTTCCTTGTCATAGAGAAGTGAATTGCTGTGATGAAACATAAAATACAAAGTATCTCTTCATAGAATTGCAAAATAGCAATTATCCAAAATTACCTAACATTGTTGAACTTCTCTGCCCCTCTGAAAGAATGTTCCAGACTGAGTTTGGAAAATGTAAAGAATCAATTGAGAAGATTTTGAGCATCTTTCACAGAGTTTCACTGGCAAATGAATTGTAACTGTGAATGGTCATTCAGGCTTCGAAAAATATGATATGTGAGTCTTAGAGATGCCTCTTGGGGGTAAAGGATAACCAATGTCTTCCTTGATCTTAATATAATTAGTACATAATGGTATTTTCATTAAATCAAAGGTAATATACTAGTAATCAGGATAGTGCTGTGTCCTGAATGTAATGACAACTAGTAACAAACATAATTGCTTAATCATCTGGTTGTTTCACTTTTGTTCTTTTTTTCCTGGTGTTCAATCTAGTGACCCCGATTTACCTCAGATTTGACAAGATCATAAATAAGGAAATCCCTTCAAGCATTGTGTATGAAGATGAAAAGGTCCTAGCATTTCGGGATATTAATCCCCAGGCACCGGTTCATGTTCTAGTCATTCCAAAATTTAGAGATGGACTTTCGCAGCTTGGGAAGGTAATTAGTCACCCTTTCCCTATTGTTTTTTGTGTGTGGAAGAAAATTTTGCATGATCGGTTTGTGCTGTTTTTTTTTTTCCATTTTTTTTTTGGGCTTAACCTTCCAAGTAGCAGTAGCAGCTATAGGAAGTGTATTTTGTAAAATTTGGTTTAGCTGTTGTTTTCTTATATTTGTGCTGTAAGAAGATTTTTAGGGAATGATTGGAGAAAGTAAGTAATAGGAAACAAAAGAGAAACTACATGTTTCATACTACATTTTTAGGGAAATGAAGCACCATGATTTTTCCTTCCCTTGATTTTAAGTGATTTTTCCTTCCTGTCTAGGAGGATAAGTAATAAGAGTAAAGAAAAGAAAGGCAACTGTTTTTGTTTGATCCAAGATGCAGAAATTGGTTTTATGTTCTATTCTTGTTTGATTGATAAGATGTTTTTCCAATTCTTGTTTTCTTCAGATTTCAAATTTTTTCTTCATAAGCATGGAATCAGTGAGATTTTAAATCTTTACTTAGCAGGTGTTTGAAATGATTATCACCATATCCGTGATGTCAGTGCATGATTAATATAAAATCCACTTTCTAAATTTTCACTCATTGTTCATAAATCTATGGGTCCAAAAATTCAATATATATATATATATATATTATATAGGCATTTTAATTGGAAATGTAGCATGTTTGCAGGCTGATCCTAGACATGAGGAGATACTAGGTCAGCTTCTTTATGCTGCCAAAATAGTGGCTGAGAAAGAAGGTATTCTTGATGGATTTCGTGTGGTCATCAATAACGGTCCCGGTGCCTGTAAGCATGTTTATCTCTGGGTTTTGTTTCTGTGGCTTCTCCATATTAATGTGCCATTTTTGCTGCCAATCCCACTCACCCTATTCTCTCATTATTATGATTAGGTCAATCTGTGTATCATCTGCACTTGCATGTATTAGGTGGGAGACAGATGAAATGGCCACCAGGCTGAAGATTGAAAAGCAATGGCTGTTGACTTTGAAACTTAATCTCCTTTCCTATTAGTGTTAATATTTTCCCATTTAATGATAACAACGCGGCTCGAAGGCTCCTCCTCTGATTACCTCATAGGGATGAAGCTTGTCTTTATTGCAGACATGACGTAGCTACTTGAGGTTACTGACCTTTGTTCTATGGTTAATTCAACTAGAGCTTGTTTATGCAGGATGATGAATTTCTTTTGCAAACGATAACGTACACTTCTTAGATCGCAGATATTGTGAAGATGTTAGATTACAAAGCACCCACCCATTAAAGGAAAGAATTATCAGATGTTCTTATCATGCGTGACATGGGCGTACAAAATTATCCGCATGTCAAATATGACACGTTTGGGAATCTTCAGGGATTCTTGCGCTAAGAATACATTAAAATGCAAAAATTCTCCATTGACGCAAGACTATTACAGCTTTCTCCTTTCTGTTGTCAGGTTAGATGAATTGGATCCGAAAGTGTAGCAAGACTCTGTATTTAAAGATTTAAAAATTAAGTATCTATTAAAATAAAAAATATTTAAAATGTAATAATAAAATGAAAGTAAATGTAGAAAAATTTAACCATGACACCAAATCCATTTTGACAAAACCACTGGTAAATAAAGGAACGGGAACAAGAGTTAAAAATAATAGTCAAATTGATTTATATTCTATCCTGTACAAATGAAGGTACAATCAATTATCAAATTGTGTCTTCTATGCCTCATCTAACAACGAAAATGTATTTTCGTATGGTGGCATCTACCACAAAACGTGCCAGGAATCTTGAAATATGGTGAACTAGTCCCTTGACTAGTGAGCTAGCCCCCCCAGAGTGAAAATAAAATATACACTCATCAAAGAGCTATAGAGTACTAATTGCAGTCCGGTTTGTACATACACAAGAGCAGTCAGGATCCTTTCTGACCAGCCTTTTATCACGATTTATCATCAGTTTGATCAAGGGTAGCTTTTTTGAAACTTGTCTCCAGATTTCATTAACTGTTCCATCTGGCTCCGCATATTGAAAGTATCGCTTCACCTGAAACCAGATATATCAAGTTGTCATTTAGTGGGGGGAAGGAAGAAGAAAAGAGTTCATAAACGGCTCAACCAAGCTATAATTACATTTCAATGAAACTATTTATAATTCAGATTGAATGCCGATAATTGGCCATGCAGTTAGAAAGAAGGAAAAATGCAAGCAACCCAAGAACATCAGAGTATAAAGCTCAACCCAAGTGTTCCATGATGAATAACAGGGGAAAGTGAGCAAGAGAAACTAGTTCTCATTCGTTATCACAATTCAGTTTGATTGAAAATGTAACTCAACATTGTTATAATGCAGAGTAAAAACATGCTCTTGTTGATTTAAAAACCAGAATGGGCAAAGAAAGTAATTCCAGCATTTACTTATTGATTTAAGAACCAGACCGGACAAAAGAATTCATTCCAGCACTACTAACCTCTTTTAGTTCTTTCTGATATTCAAGAATCCTATCTGGAGTAATTGCTCTCAATGCTGACACCAAGTACCCGGGCCTTATAGCAGCAGTAGATTCTACAAATATTGCAATTTTTCTGTAGTCTATAGTATCTTCAAATGGCAATTCAATGCTATCACTAACAATCACTGGAACGCACAAGCTAACAATAGCATCAAAGAGTCGGCAAGCTGACGGGGTATCTCCAGCAGGGTGTAAACAGAACTTTGATGTGTGCATTCCTTGTGAAGCCGCCCGTCTACTCTCTCTGGACTGTGCTCCATGCTTTATTATGACATCCTTTTCTTTTTCAAGAATTTGAAAGAGTGTATCACGAATTTTGCCTCCCTGTTAACAGATTGTAATATAAGGAAATCAGTTGCAGGAAAAAAATTGTCCCAAAAAAGTTTCTGCACCAAGGCACTGTACTTCCTTGCCGTCTATTTTTTTGGTATTTGACTTATTTGCTTGCAATATAAGGAAATGAAGTGGGACCCGGGGGGGAGTGTTTGTGAAGGTATAGACTGATGCTCCCTCGTTCGCATGTCAATAGAATAAAAAGAAAGAAAATAACCCAAATTTAGAATCCCTGGAAAAAAGGATAGCGTTTCTAAAAATTGAGAAGACCAGAAAAAGAGAAGATAATTTTTCAATGACCAAAACCAGCGTATCAGTATAAAATAACCATATATCGAAAGGATGTTCAAGCTCACTTTTTTTTTTTTTTTTTTTCTTGGCCTGATTCCTGAAAGCTCATATGTTATTACAGTAGCCTCCTGACAGAGATAATTTTCCATCAACTAGCTTCACCTATCACCAGATTTTTGCCATTCTCTCAAAGGCCCTACCCAATTATATGATGATTGCTAATTGCTGTGGCAAAATTAAGCATGATGAAGAAAGAAACTCTGAAGTGGAAAAAAGGATCATCATAGAAAATCATGGAGAAACTGCATGAATACAAACTACCAGTGGCGAAAAGCGCTTTACAACAGTTAAATTTCAAAGAAAACAATTCAAATCAAGGCACTTTAGGAAAATAAAAGTAAAAAAGGCTTGACATAGCAGTTGGCGCTAGCTCTGCCAACATTTATGGAAGGCTAGACCAAAACTGTTATGCTGATATCTGAGACAGAGAGCAGGGCTAAGTAATGATCACAATGTAAACCTCATAGCTTAGCATTAAATAATTGACAATCATATCTGGATCCTACACTAGTGCATTAAATTTTGTTCCTTTTATACATATTCAAAACACAAATTTTAACGGGAGCATTTCAATATCATCGATGCTGAAAGCTTCAATTTCCCTTCAGAATCTAAATCTCTCATTTACACTTTCCCACTAGCGCACTCAGTACCACATCTTCTGAAGAACAACCACTCATCAATCTTACATCCTCAGCCTTCGGGATCATTCATTTCTGACATGCTCATCAATCACACACAACGGAGATGCAATTCTAAACCCCACTCAAAAAGCAAAAATCCATAATAAAACTAACCTCAGAAGAGCATAAATTATAACTACCAAATTTATAAGCATCGCATATAGATATTAAACTAGATCTTATTACCTCCTTGCGATATCTGTTGCCCATGAAAAATAACAACGTATTGCGATTGTCGAGACCAACATCTCCATCATACACTCTGATTCGGTGAGAGTATGGTATTACGACGTCCTTAACAATGGATCCTTGGTCCGGTCGCAGGCGCCCAAAATCCGAAACAAGCAGCACACTGTTCTTTACCCTATCGATCACCCGGTAAAGCGCATTCGGATCTGAAGCGGCAAACACATGGTCTCTTCCATCATTCCTTTGCCAATACTCCTGCTCATCCAGCCACTCCACCAACAGCTCCTGATTCTCCTCGTCGCTATAAACAGGCTTCTCAGCGTCCGTCGTAGCAGAGGGGCGAATCGGGTTCACAATCAAACTCAGAGAAGAGAAGAACGGCACAAAGAACAGGTCCGCCTCCTCAGGATCCAATACCCTGACAACAGGTGAACCAGCGCGCTCGGACTGGGGCCGCATAAGATCAGAGTAAAGGTACCATTCTGACATGTGCTGATGACCGGGGTACTTGAGAGTGGTCGAGTCATCGACAGGTCTACCGCCACGGGCCAAGGAATGTTGCTTGATGACTCCATAAGTGAACCTGGTGGGAAGATCATATACGTAGACTTTGACAGGCGAATTCCCGGCGTAATCATTGCTCTCGCGGAGCACGACGGAAGCAGATTTAGCAGAATTCAACGAGAAGTCGGTGTCGTCGAGTTTGGCGGAGGAATTGGTGACGGTGGTGGGATTGAACAAGGTGCTGAAAAGAGCAAAAGTGACCAAAGCGACGAAGAAGGTGACAAGGGTTTGCTGCAGAGCCGATTTTCGCGCCATTGCGAAAACAGTGATCGCGCGATGAAAGAAGATGAAAAGGAGCGAGTTGGGCAGGTTGGCTAGCCAAGTCGTGATCGACCACACGGCGCACTTGGATAATGTGCGCAGGGAGTGAAGAGAAGTACCTCTGCTGTTCAGTTGATCTGGCTCATGGATTTCAAAAACCATCGGAGACGTAATGTGAGGACTGGGAGGGTATTTATATGAAAGTGAAGGGGTATTTAATTATTTAAAAAAAATTAATCATTTGTCCAAATTTATTTTAACACGCTGAGTTAACTCAGTATAACTGAATTTCTATAACTCTTATTCCTGTGCATGACAGTTAATCATCCCAACCGGTATTCTGATTTTCAATCATAGAATATGGAATAGGATTATTACTTGTAGCTAAATTCAGATTAAGGTTGTATTTGGATTAGTGAATTTAAGTTAAAAATTTAAATTTGAAATTTTATATTTGAAATTCATAAGATTTTAAATTTTTTGTTTATATGATATAAAAAATTTTAAATTATAATATTAAAATTCTTTATTTAGATTTAAAGTAAAATTTTAAATTTTAAATTGTATATTTAAATTTAAAAGAAACTTGGATGAAGTCAACAATTTATTTCTAGTCAAAGTCAATAGTTTAAAAGGTTAACTTTTATCATGACTAGACTATCAATGCCGACTAGGAGCGAATAATTGACTTTTATTGAGACTGGATAGACAATGATGACCAAGACGGGGCCACTAACTTCCACCAAAATCAAATAGATGGCAATGACTAGAGCCGGACGGCCGACTTCTGTAACAACTCAATTTAAATTTTAATAATTAATTTAAATTTATTAAAATTTTAAAAATATTTAGATATAAGTAGATTAGTAAAAGATAATTATTAAATTTAATTTAAAATATAATTTTAAATTAATATTTTTAAAAATTATTATTATTATTATTATCATCTCATTAATTCATTATCAGGAAAGAAGAAAAAGAAATATAAAAAGGGGGAGAGAGACTGAAAAATAAATAAATGAAAGAAGAAGGGGGTGGGAGAAACGGAAATATATCCGTTGTGCGCAAGTGTATAGATATATGTGGAAATTATTTTAAAAAAAAAGGAAAAAAAGGAGCCACAGGTGAGAAAAAGGGCCTGGGACCCACACTTATTTTTTTTAAAAAAAATATCATCCACCCAATTCCTTTTTCATTGTTCCGTCCTGTTTCCATGTGCTCTTCGTTCCGGGACAGAGAGGCTACCCCAGGAGGGAGAGAGGGGGGTGCGCAGGAATGGTGAGAGAAAGCTGATTCAAGCCTCATAATAAAATATTTTAAATGAGATTTTAATTTTTTTAAAATTATATAAATATTTTTAAAAAAATTAATCATCTAAACTTTTAGATTTTAATCTTGTGATGGTAAAAAATTTAAAGTCTGAAAGAAAAATAAATTTATGATAAATAAATGTGATTGTTGAGATTATTAGCAATATAATAAATATTTTAGAATATGAATTTATTAATGAAATTTGAATTTGAGGCTTATAAGTTAAACCTCAAACTTACATGGACATATTTTTGTTAAATCTAAAAATATATATTAATTTAATTTATTAAGGGTTAGATAATTATTTAGGATGAGAAACCTATTACTATAAATATAGAATGATAATTCTAGACTTGAAATTAAATTTATAATTTTTAAATATTTTTAGATTCAAATTTATAAAATAAAATGAAAAATTTTGATGATAGAAATTGATTTAGAGATTGATTTTACCTTATTAGTATTTACCGATGATTAAAAGCAGAGTTAAAAATTTTACTTAATGGTACTAACTCTAGCTTTATATTAATCATGGGATTAGATGTACAACTTGGATTTGGATTTTCAAATCTAAATTTATATATATCCAAAAATGATATAAAAAGATTTATCCCAAAAAAAAAACAATGCAGATTAAAAACTTAAAAGGAGGAAAGCCATTTGTGCCGGTAGCAAAAAAATAAAAGTCATTGCCACTTTTCTTCATTTATTTCTCTCTCTTAACTTAGTATTAATTATTTCAAATATTCTTAAACTTAAAATTTAAAATAATATATTGGTAAAAAAATTAAAATAACATAGATCATAAAAAAAAATTAAATTACTTATTATTTATGATTTATTACTAGAGTATGCCACAGCTTCTAATATCTGTTACATTTTATATTAATATATGGATGGATAACATGCCAAATTGCCATGTTAGCAAATGAGAGAAAAAATAAATAAATAAACTTTGGAAAATACAAAATGGATCAACAGTTTTATTAGAAAAAATAAGTGGTTTTTGAAAACAAGGCTAGGTAGAAGTTTTAGGGTTGTAAATTACATGAATGCAAACTTAGCGTATATACAAGACATGTAGAAATAGAACATTATCAACCTCTGTTAAAAAAGAAGAAGAAGATTATCAACCAACTACTGCTCCCTTCATCTCTAATTATAAGTTTCAATTTTCAACTTTGTTGTGCTTCTAATTTTAGATCTCATTAAAAAGTTCTATCTGTAATTAGGATTTTTTCCCTAAAATATCCCTTATAAATTATGGCATTTAATTGAAGACAAAATTGAAGAGAATAAACAAATTTTTACACATTAACTAAATTGCAGTGTTTTTTTATTTATATTTAGACTAGATAAATTAGGACTTATAATTAGACACTAATTGTGATTTATTAGATTTATTGAATTTATTCCAGCAACATGAGCTTTTACGATTTGAAAAAGATTGTCTATGCATTAGTATTATATTAAATGAATTTTAAAGATGGATAAATATTACAATTTCTTTTTTCCCCTGCCACATTCTACATAAATATATTTGCCAAGGCCCATGGCGGGGAGCAGCGGTTGGCCACTGAAAAATTGGCTGCTTGTGAGTGGCATCTAGATATTAGAAATTAAGGGGGGCCCCACTGACACATGTAAAGACGTCATTCACTGCCCATCCATTTCTACAGTTCCCAAACCACGAAACATATAATGCAGCATGCTTTTGTTTGTATTGTATTGTTTTTGTTTTTTTTGTTTTAATAAAAGTCTTTACGCACCCCTCACGATACGCATTCTTGTTTCATTATTCAAATTATTTATATTTTTCAATTTTAATAAAAAGATAATTTTGTCGTTGACTTGACCAAATACTAGTCTTCCTTTTATTCTTCTTATATCACTAAGGCAACATATGACAGAGCAGATCTTACACTTCTACCACTAAACTAACAGTCTGCATTTGATGTTGGAAACAACAACAGCGGCAACCACATGAACTAATTCATGGAAATCTCTTAGGATTTCAGGTCATTTGATCTTATTGCTCTAGTTTCTTTCACTTTTCCTCATAATTTCTCTGTTCATGTATATTTTCCTAATTAGGCACCATCACCTTTTCTATTGTCCTACAGATTTCTTACTTTAGGTTTTCCTGCTCATCTTTTTCAGGTGTATATTTGCTGGAGAAACAAGAATCCAAATTTCAATTCAAGTCTTGAGGTTAACAGAACTTATTAAATATGCAAACGTCTTGGTATATTTTAGGAGGAACAAAACATGTATAGTGTATATTTAAATAGCCAAAAAAAAGGCTAAAAAAGCTGTATTAAATTCATGATATTTTTCTTTCTACAGTACTTTTATTTTGGAGAAAGCACTTTTCACCAAAAGAATTGTTAACAAGATCAAAGGGCACTACTATTCATTGTTACAAAGTTATTTCAATTGTTTTTCTGTCAGAAATATACGTCGGACTAGATTTTAATTCTAGAGAGGCACATGGCCAAAATTACTATGAGAATATCGAAAATACATATGACAAATCTAATAGGAGAATGGTTTGGTATGTGTATAAAAAAACTTTATTTCTCACTGGAAGGAGGTAATCTGTGTTTGCTTTACAGTGAAAAATGACTACATCAGATGCAAATTCAACAACTAGCTCAGAATCATATCAACAGCTCCAAAGGGCTACTTCGGCTCACTTTAGGAGTCCTTCCCTTCATCTATTGTCAGATACAGGTAATATCTCTATCCATGATTCATCCTATTTAGAATAATTAATATTGGTATTCATTCTATATGTTGATTCTGTAAAGGGTATAATATCAAAGTATGGATCTGTAAAGACAAAAGGTCAGAATCTGTAAAGGGTCTTATGATTTGAGATGGTGCATGGGTTATAAAAAGTGATAGAAAGAACCTTACACATCTCTGACCTTTCATAGTCCGCCTGAGAGGCTTGTAGAGTCATTATGATAACTACAGATTACCCCAAATGACTAACTATGCCATATTTTCAAGGATTATGATTGCTTCCTTGTTTTGTGGATGAGTTCCTTGATTTCTTGTTCACAGCTCACTGTGTTGAATGGGCTGGTCTCTACTGTAATATGGCCTTGCCTATATGGGCCTAATGCTTTATTAAATTGGCTTATGAGTAGTGATTAGGTATAAAAGGTGAACACTAGGGTCTAGGCAGGGTGAGTCAACGAATTTGGTGATTTCTCCACTCTGCATGGTTCTGCTCTATTCCCTTCCCTTATTGCTCGTACTCTCTTCTCTTTCTTGAGAGTAAGTTATCTTTATTAGTTATAGACCTTGTCATTTGTAGCTGAGAACAGAGTTTTAGCTGTGGCTACTTCTGCAAATAGTAATTTTCATTAAGATTCAGGATGTATTTTCTGTGCTTTCTAGAGTTGATGTTGTGTAGGTTAAGCTCACCATAACATTCATGTACCATGTCTTGAACAATCTGCACTGATGTCTAACACCTACACCATTGTCAGGTAGCCCTATCTGATTTCAGGTGTTTCTAATCAAGCTTTTTCTTATTAAACATCTATGCAGTAACCTTAATCTTTCTCTTTCTCATGAGTTACACCTGTACGAATGATGACAGCAATACTTCTAATTAAATATCAGCTACTTCATGTGAATCAATACTGAACTTCCTACTCCCAAACACAAAGAATCCAAGGATTCTAAATAAATCTGAATCCACTGAACTATTTTTTTTTTTTAATGTGTTTATTGTTTCAGAAGAGTCAAGAGAGAAATACCTCAACCTTGGTGTACCTCTTTATAAAGCAGCATTGAAAGGTGATTGGAAAGCAGTTAAGCACATCATAGAACAAGATTCAGCGCTGCTGACCGCGGCCATTACAAAGGGTTGGTTAACAGTTCTTCATGTAGCAGCAGGAGCAAACCATGTCCACTTGGTAGAGGAGTTGGTGAAATTAATGAACGAGAGTGACTTGGAGCTCCAAGACTACAAAGGGAACACTGCCTTCTGCTTTGCTGCTGCTTCTGGGAACACAAAAATTGCTGAAATAATGTGGCAAAGAAATACACTCTTGCCAACAATTAGGGGTGGACAAGGAGTGACACCTGTAGTCATGGCTGCTTTACAAGGGAAAAGTGCAATGGCATGGTATCTATACCCTAAAACTTTTGAAATGTTTGGAGAATTGGATTGGATTCTGCTGTTCTTCATTTCTATCAACACTGGAATTTATGGTAAGTACATGGTCCATAACCTGTCAATCAATATAGGGTGTCAGACAAAATAGTTTATCTGAGGCTTTAAAGTTGTTAAACATGTCATTCTTTATTGCTTCCGATCTGAAGATCATGGGGAAAATTGAGATAATAGCAATTACGCTTGAAGTAAACGTCTCTTTTCACTATTATATAAACGCTTTAAGCTAGTCTTTGCTCATGCCTGTGCTAGTTGGTCTGACAAGCTAGCTTTTGCTGTAAACTTGGAGGCCGGAGGGATTTGGTTTTTGGATTAGTCAAGTCATATTTGCTACAAGCATGGCAGAGATAGAATATGATTTCCCTAGAAACATGAAGCTTACATATTTCTTAATTCAGTTGGTAAAGTTCAATAGATAACCATCCAACAATTGATGATTGGTCAAAATCCAAATAATGGATTGTAACATTTATTATTTTCACCTTTCCTAAAATTGCATTGTGAGAGCACTCCAACTTACTTGTATGTATGACACCACTTGATGTATCGTGTGAATCATAAGTACCTCATGTGTTGCACATATCTAAAGCCTTGTATGAATTGTAACCAAGGAAGTTAAAACATGTACATAAGGACACCAACAATTATGAATTTGAATTTGCAATTCAAACATTATTGGAACATTTTGCAGATTTAGCCTTGGAACTGCTACGAAGGAGGCCGACATTAGCCTTAGCTCAGGATGGAAACAATGGCACAGCTTTGCATGTCTTAGCTCGAAAACCTTCAAATTCTGGTCACCAGAGTTCATCATATCAAAAACAAATCATGAAGTCCTGTGAGTGACTACAATCAACACTATCAGGAAAACTAAATCATTTAGACTATGAAATTTCACTTTCCATCTATTTTGCCTGGTTATGTTATTTAATGGGCAGAAGAATAAGTAATTGTTATTCGTGATTTCTTGAAAGAAGGAAAGAAGGGCGGTGAAAGAACTTGCCATTAATCCTTGCTTAAAAGATTCTCAAGAAGAAAACTGTTCTGTTCTTTCTCATTCTTATTTTCATTTCAAGCATTGGCTGAATCTAATATTAAAAGCAAAAGTACTCCAATCATCCTATTCATAATTGTTGATACGAGGAAGACACAATGCTAAGATGCTTCACTCATAAATAAAATGTATTCATCCAAGGTTAAGACTAGGGATAGATTGTCAAGGACCAATTCAACTCAAAACATCAAGCAGCAATGTGGCAGTCTTTCTGTAAGTTCATCTATAGCTATATTGCAATCTCCAATTTGCCCTTCATTTGAATGTACTTTAGGAATAAGTGTGGATACAGTTCCACCACACTCTAATGCAAGGAGGTGGCAAGGATTATACTCTGGACTGCTTAATTAATGACTCTTACTATGCTAATAGCAAACTCAGAAGTTTGAAGTGTGAAGCAAAAGCTTGGCAATATTTCAAATGCTATCAATATAATATACTTTCTGGTATTGGTTTTCTAAGATGAGTTCTTCATTGTCTTACTTTTTCGTCACATGAATAATTCCAGGTGTGAAGCAAAATCTGGTCATTGAGCTTGTTAGGAATATTTGGAAACAAATTCTTCTTCTAGATGAGTTGAGCATGATGAAAGTCATAAGGGAACCTTCACAAGTTATATTCGATGCCGCTGAAGTTGGAAATTTTGAGTTTCTAGAAGAGCTTTTGAGCTCTTACCCTGATTTGATGATGGAAAAGGATAGCAGAAACCGAAGTATAATTCACCTCGCTGTTTTGCATCGTCATGCCAGTATCTTCAATCTCATTCATGAAACTGGCCCAAACAAGGATTCCATAGTTTCTTCCCTGGATAGTAATGATAAATGCAATTTATTGCATTTTGCTGCAAAATTAGCACCACCAGACCGACTTGACTTGGTTTCAGGAGCAGCTTTTCAGATGATGCTTGAGCTGTTATGGTTTGAGGTATATATATATATCTTCGCCTTAACTCCAGCCTGTGCTTAAAAGCTCAATCTTCTTTCACTTTCTGTTTGCATGTGGCATAATAAATTCATGGTTCGATGTGGCAGGAGGTGAAGAAGATAATGCAACCATCAGCGATAGAGATGAAAAACTCTGAAGGCCTGACTCCTAGCGAATTATTCACCGAAGAACACGCAAAATTGCTAAAAGAAGCTGAGTCTTGGATGAAGGGAACTGCAAAATCTTGCATGGTTGTTTCAACACTGATTGCCACAGGAGTATTTTCTGCTGCATTCACCATTCCCGGAGCCAACAACAACGAAACAGGAACACCAAACTATTTGGAGAAACTGCCATTTCTGATATTTTCTATATCAGATGTGTCTGCACTTATTTCATCCTCAACCTCCATCCTCATCTTCCTCTCCATCCTTATCTCACGTTATGCAGAAAAAGACTTTCTCAAGTCACTGCCATTGAAGTTGGTATCTGGGCTCATAGCACTGTTCATCTCCGTCATGAGCATGATGATAGCTTTTAGCAGTGCCTTCTTTGTAACGTATTATCATGGTGTCAAGTGGGTCCCTTGCTTCATTTCAGTACTTGCATTCGTTCCGATACCCTTGTTCTTGTTCCTTCAATTTCCTCTCGGGTTTGATATACTCTATACCAAATACTTCTGTAGGTCTCTGTTTCGACCAAATAAACATATACTTTACTAGTTACTCGACTCAATTCTGTGTATGCATGTTTAAGTAATGAAGTTATTTATTTTGGTCAAAATTTATCATGTCAGTGCAATTCGTAATATTATATACAGTATATTTTGGAACCAAAGCGCGACTTGAAATCGCATGAGAAGCCTCCAATCGGATTATAATGTCCAGTAGACCATATTCGTATTGTATAAACCTGTCAACACGTAAATGAGGCTATGTATTTGATTTAGGATCGGATTACTTTGTTGTATATTATTGAGTATATTATGGAATGCTTCATTGTGAAAGGACTAACGTTAAAGGTGTGCAGGGAGAGTTCTATATATTAAATTTAGACTGAAAAATAATATTAAAAAATTTACAAAACCAATAAAAATAATATGATTATTACAAAAATATTAAAATAGTATAAAAGTAAATATGTCCCAGAAGGCCAGAAGCCCTGAAAAAACCACCACTGCAAAGCAATTTTAAACTGAAATTTAATATTGTAGAAGTTAAAAATAATAACTGGGGAATTGGGCGAAGGGTGTGTGCTGTGCCTTCTCTACTGCCGTTTCTGAGATCCCTCCATTTGATTCAACGATAAGAAACAATTCATTAATCGAAACGACATCGTTTTAGTTGAGCAAATCCTAACCATTTATTCACACAACGAATCCTAGTTGTTGGTTTCTTTTAATTCCAGATCCATATCCCTTCCCAGTTTTTCGACTTCCAGCCGAGTAGGAGATTGGCGCTGTTGTTATTCTTCCTCGTGGGATTGAGACCGTTGTTTGAAACGACGATTTCCGCCACGGATGCGTTGGGGAGAATTTTGAAGTGGCAGAAATTGTTCTGATTTTCAGATTTAGATTTAGGGCTCAACTTGCTTCTTCGCCATTGAAGGTGGTGATGTTTTAGAGGTAAAGGTTTGGGGGGGTGTGTGTGTGTGTGATCGTCTTTGAATTCATCAAGTGTGTGTGTATGTGTGTGATCGTCTTGGAATTCATCAAGTTCTCTTGTCTTCTGGTCATTTTTCTTTGTAGTCTCAATTCCTTAAGGCGCCTTTGCGTTAGTGCAGTGGATACTCCAGCTTCTTAACTAATCTTTTGTGATCTAGTGATTTTCAGTACAGAGAATCTGTTAAATTGAAACACATAAAGACTAAAACACAGATGCATTATTTATCTATTTTGCCAGGTGCGGATGTCTTTTACCAACCTAACGAGGAAGACGAGGGGCTTAAGTTAAAATTGCTGATGGCTAGGAATATTGGGCATAAGCATGTGCAGGATATACTGTATTAAAATGATAAGTGAATTGTCTCTAGCCATTGGATGAACTGGATGGATAAGATAAGGAGCATAAGGGGCAGCGTCAAAAACACATTAGACACCCCT
The DNA here is from genome assembly GCF_029017545.1 of Prosopis cineraria. NCBI lineage: Eukaryota > Viridiplantae > Streptophyta > Magnoliopsida > Fabales > Fabaceae > Prosopis > Prosopis cineraria. Next base: position 6,529,414 of record NW_026555342.1, on the reverse strand, counting down.
CTTCCAGAATTATTCTGGTAGATCTTCTGCAAAATATTAAATGAGACTAATTGATGCTGTACGTGCTATATTATAAGAAGTTAAAAACAGAGATAATTTTTTGTATTAAAAAAAAAAACAAAGATACTTTCATCAATTTAAAAGATAAATAAATTAAAAGAGGACAAATACGGAATGTTGCGGAGGTGTCCGTTAAACTCCGTTTTGACCTTTTCGCCGCTGACGACGCGCATAAAGGCAAAATTTGATACGGGACGGGAAACTTTTACTGATAAATTAATGTAACCATTTTTTTTTTTTTTGTGATGCACGTACGATTTTATTTAGTTCCTAGAAGACAATTATATTGGATATAACAACACATGATAGAATATTCAGTTTGTAGAAAAAAATATTTGGGCCAAATATTAAGTCCGGAGTATACATTTAATGAATAAACAAAGTTAAAAGAGGAGAGATATTGAATTGAATGTAAAGTTCTGTGTTTTGACTTTCCGAATATGAATAACGGACAAATTTGATGATAAGCGTGTGAAACTGACAATCCCCAACGTGTTCCGGCAATGGTTATTAATTACAAAAAGCTAACAAAAGTACAAGGCGACCGATACAAGAATTAAGCAGCTTTGAAATGATAACAAATTAAGAAAGAGAATAAATAATAAAGAATATAATTAATCATATCACAATAAAACATACAGATGCAACGACATCCATTAATAGTTGTTCCTTTTCACCGAACCACTTTACTCCATTGTCAACGACGCAAGCTTCATCAATCTGCATGAAAATGAAATCCAAATCAAAACCATGCATAAAGTACTGCTTCTGTACCTGGTGATCGATGGAAACAAACACGTAAAAACAACATTGCCCGGCCCAACTCAAGTAGATGAATTTTGCGAACATAAATCTGTAAATCTAAGCAGAAAATCCATCTCAAAAAACTGAGTTGTTAGGTGCAGGAGAGATTCTTAAACTTATAAGCCACGCATTACTCCTTGACATGGAACTCATAACAATGAATCGGATCAAAATGGAAATAAATATTGAGCTCAGGAACAGAACGGAACCAACGAAAAGAGTCATCATCGACTGGTGGAAAAATGATCCTTGGTGTTTGGGGTTCGAGTGCCGGGTCTTGTGGAGTTATTAGAGCCCTGATGAGTCCGAGGTGGCGGCCTAGTGGTAGGGCAAAGAATGCTCTGGATGTTGATGCTTGCAGAACTCATATTTAGGGTTCTTCTTCTTTCAACGTCGAACGGTATTGGTTAAGCAGAAAGATCAATGATCGTGAGAGAGAGAGAGAGAGAGAGAGATAGCTAGGGTTTGCTGTGAATGAAGCTTGATGAGGAATTTAAACAGATACCGGTGTGTATTTATAGAGAGAAGCCCAGCCACGTATAGATAGGCTATAAGGTGGCTTAACGTGGAAGCAAGTGATCGATAAGAGGTTGATGAATTAGTTGAGTAATAAATGGAGAGAAATTTACAGGGAAAGTTCTGAATATGTTTCGGGCTCAAGCAGACGACCGGCTTAACTAAGAGAGACAGTGTTAAACCGCGTCGGTGACAGCCGATGGTATGGTGTGCTGGCATGCGGTCAAGTCTTGCATTCAGTTCGTTAAGTTTTCATGCCATGGGCGATGACTTCGAGGAACGTAGACTGTGAATGTGTGAACCCCCATACCATGGGTTTGATTTCCCCGTCATATCCGCGAGGTCTTTCTAGTATTGGGTTTCGGGTCCGGGTTCGGTCTCGACAGCAACCCAGAAGTGGGGAAGCTTCTTTACACCACGCGTCGTGATTGCATTAGATGAAGCTCCGAGTTGAACGGTGGGGCAGAAGTGGAGCCGATGGAGGTTGCTGCCGAGGAAGCAGAGAGCAGGAGCAAATCTTCGAAAGTTGAAATTTATAAATTTCTGTGAATTTTTTTTTTCCTTTTGATATTGCTTCCATTTTATTATTTTTTCATAAAACATAAATTTTTCTCTCTTTAAAAAAATGTATATACTTCATGAAATTTATTAATTTCAAACTTATCAGATAATTCATTCTCTTTAATTTGTAAATAAGCTTCTGAAATTGCTAGTGAACGAATTAATTAAACCATAGGAAGCTTATTGGAGGAAAATTAAATTAAATTGAGTACTATGAGAAGTAAATTGAAAGCAACCTTTAGGATTTAAAATATTAATTTTCCTTAACAATATATTAATTTTAATTTATATACATCCTGGCCTGTTTCAAGTAATTCCTTCCCTGGGATAATGTTGTTATGATTGAATTGACAACATTCTTCGCTGTCCTAGTCCTAGCTAGTTTAAACCCTGCATAGTTAATTAATCATCACAATCATAATTAATTAATCAACTGAATGATTGATGTCGCTGACAACACAAGACTGAACAGGCGGCTTTGAATATACGGCCAAAAACAAAAAGGAGAGAGGTGCGAATACTATATAAAGACGTACAATCTTTCACGTTGAAAGTGAAATTGATTCCTCAGTAGCCAATTAAACTTTATCTTATTCAAATGATTCCGCACAAAAATAACAATAAAACAATACCGACAAGAAGGTTCTTTTTCTTTTCGGCCAGAGACAAGAGGGTCCTTTCAAATATTGAATATCTCCATTATTGGAAAAGCGGATGCGGACAATAAATTGAAGAAATACAGTTATTTTCGCTATCAAGTTTGAGATGTATATTTGGGGGGGGGGGGGGGTCACACAATCACACTAGACACATATCTATACGTAAAATGAACAAATTAAGAAAATCAATAAACATATCATTGACCCTATATAAGCAGATTTAATTTATTTTCTTGCGTTGTTTATTGATGAAACCACCCTCCACATTGTGAGTCATCATTGATATCTATTGGAAAAGATATTTTAAGTGTGAACACTATATTTTATACGAATATTTTTTAAATTTAATAAAAATAATAATAAATTCAACCAAAAAATATAATTTTAATAATATAGATAAAATAAAAAAATCTTTAATTAATAGGGTTTAATTTTATTTTAACCTAGACAATATTTTGTTAGTTAGAATTTTATTTCTTTTAATTCATTAAAACAACCAAAATAATAATAATACAAAAATAAAATTTAATCCTTTTTAAGATTGTATTTTTTAAAATAATAATAATAAAATAAAGAAGATAAATAAATTTAATTGGTCTTCAGAATCAATTTTAAAAATGAAAATATTGTTTAAATAATAAAAAAAGGAGAGAGAGTAATGCGCATGCATGAAGGTTTCCCTCTGATAAACACATGCATGTTGCAAAGGAAAGAAGAGGCAGGTGCAGAAGAGCAGACTCACACACACACGAACACAGCAGACGAAACGCAGAAGAAAAGAAAAGGCAAAGAGAGAGCGAACTCACACACACACGAACACAACAGATGGGAATGCAATAGAGACCAGCTGCAGAGAGAGAGAGAGAGAGAGATGCGCATACACACGAACACATTCGGCCACACACAGAAAAAAAAAGTGAGAAGAGCAAAAGCGAGAAGAAAACGTAGAGAACAGCAGGAAAAAGCGAGAAAGGCAGAGAAAAGGGCTTCACTTGGTAGAAGACTAGCATGAACAAACGAGAGAGAAGAGGCACAGGTGTGGCTCTATCCAAGGTCACGATCAAATTTTAGAACACAACACATAAGCAGAGCAAGAAGGGTAAAGCATATAAACTCTCTCATCACACGCAAGCTTAAAAGAAAAACTCCTTCCCTGCTTCTACTTTGGGGTGAAGACGACAAAGTAGAGGAGAGGAGAGAAAAGACCAGATCGATAGTTCAAGAAAGGTGGCGTTGCATAGGAAAGACGAGGCAGTGTGCTAAAAGAGAAGGCGGAATTTGGCTGTAGATGTGGTTGCCCTCGTGATTCAGCACCCTTGTGGCAGGATAGAGAGACTTATCACTACTCAAGAGGTGATAAAGGTCTTGAAGGCCAAGAAGCTTGCCAAGAGACGAGGAAGGAGAATTACTGTGCAGGAGAAGTAGCGTCCTGTAACTATAAGTGAGGAAGGAGAAGACGAACAAGAAGAAGGCTGAATTTCTGTACGATGCCATTGATGGTAGCAATGAATTCTATAGATGCCCAGTTGAGAAATCTGTGAGGTCGTTGATGAACGTTCCATTTACACCGGAAAAATTGGACTTGGAAGCTGACTTTATTAAGGAGGCAGTTAAGGAGAAGATGGTTCAGCTTAAGGGACATAAGTGAGGCATGCGTAGGCTGTCATTCATTTAACAGCCTATAAGTAACAACTCTGAGCTTATCCACTCCTTTAATTTCATATTCATTGTTTAGGCTGTTACTATTATTTTTCTCTATCTGTACTTGCATGGTTTTTGTCTGATATTTTGCACAAATGTTCCTTCTCCTGTTTAGTTTAATCCCTAAAATTTTCATTATTTTTGGACCCCATTGATACGATCAAATACGCTAGTTTTAGCAAATTGGTCATGAAAAGTTTTCCTCTGTTAGATTGTTACAGCTTGATTCATATATTTTTACATGTTAATATAGAGGTGACTTTAATATGAACTTCTATATCCATGACACTCTTTAACTGTTGTTTAAGACATAAAATCCTTATGATTTTTAGATCTTATTTACTTATTCAATTACATTAATTTTTGAGAGTTGGTCAATAAATCGCATGTCAATTTTTATAGCTTAATTGGTGAATTTTTCTATTTCTATATAGAGGCATTCTTAAGCTGAATTTTTATATCAATATTTCTCTACATGTGCAATTTGATGTACAAAACTTTAAATTATCATTTTTAGAGTTCATTTGTAGAGTGAAATACAATAATTTTTGGATGATAGATAGGAAAACAGTGATATTCTTAAATAACCAATGTCGCAAGAGAAATTTAAAATTTCCTTAGGCATTTAAAATGATCATCTACTGTATAAATTAATAAGATTTCATTGGTATGAAAATTCAACTTGTATATAATAAACATGAGTTCTGATGGCCCATCATTAAAATTAACTCTCTTTTTATAATTTAAATCAATAAGATATTTAAGTCTCATATGAGATTTCAAGAATTTTCATAGAGACTTAAATTAATCATATCATTGTGTGAGATAATAAGTCCTTGCAAATATAACTATTCTCAATTTATATAATAAATAAATAATTTTTGTAAATAATAATATAATACACATTTTTAATAAAGCTAATTAATTAAATTAATGTATTTAGATTATAATCACATTTACTAATTAGATCTTTTATTCACATGAGATTTTTGAATCTCTGTAAACTTCTAAAATAATTATATTATCACGTGAGTTAATAAAGCTCCATGGGTATAATGATTAGAATTTTACATAAAAAAATATACATTATATATACATGCATAATAAATAAATTAAATTAATAAGAATATATTTAAATAAATTTAATTATTTTCTCGTGTGAGATTATGAATCTCCACAGATATTTAAAATAATTATACTCCCTCCGCCCTAAATTATAAGGTACTTTTGAAGGAGTTTCTCTGTCCCAAAGTGTAAGACACTTTGGGTAAATTAAGGTTTAATTAAATGCATTAATTCTTAATTTTTATCACTTCTCTTTTCAATGCATTAAATGATGGATATTTTGAAAAGTTTATATATTTTTTTCCTAAAAAGATAAGGTTGTTAAGTGTATTTAATGAGGTTTAATGTTATGTGAGATTTTATCTAAAAATATATCTTATAATTTAGGATGGAGGAGTATTATTGTATAAGTCAATAAGGCTTTACAGGTATAATGATTAAGAGTCCTTAAAAAATATATATAAGTTTAAAAAAATATTATTAATATTTAAAAATATAAATAAATAAATCAAGTTGTTAAACTCTTTTATCGTGTGAGATTTTAAAATCTCTACAGATATTTAGAATACAATTATTATCGTATGAGCTAATAAGGATTTGTAGATATAGTGGTAAATTTGTAATATTAAATATAAAAAAATAATTTAAACTCTTTACCTTTTTCTTATTTCAAAATTTCAAGAATAGAGAAAATAATTAAAATTAAATTACTTTTTAAAATTTAAAATATACATATCAAAATTTTAGAAAATTGTTTTATTTGCAAAATAGTGAATTATTTTTAATTAATTTTTCTTCAAAAAATATTTTCACCAATAATTTATAATCTTAAACTATATGGATTTTGATTCTTATCATAGGGTACATAGGTTTCAGAGTCTAATTTTAAATCAAGTCCTCCCTTGTAAATAAATAAATATTTCTCACTCAATTATTATCATTTTTATATCAAACATATGAATAAGAAATGGATAATTAAAATAACTTTAAAACCATATTAATTTAGCACAATTAACTTCAGGTAACCGTTCTTACAAATGGGTGTTATGAGATGCCTGACACCTTTTTCACTCTCAATCAACTTTCAAACTTATTTTTTTGATTTCTTAAGACCATCCTTATCTCTTTTAAATGATTTTTCAAGATTTTTCTCAAAATTTTGATGGCAACTCCCATTCAGTCAGTTTCCACTTCGAAGGCTAGAACCCCCTACTCTCTTGCGTCATCCGCATTGCATTTTTAGGTACAACACTGGGCACTTGGGATTTGAGTGCCAGGTCTTGTCCTTGGAGGGTTCTGAGTAGATGGCCTTGGAGGTCTAAATATCTTCAAAATGCTTATGTTTTCCATGTAATATCCTCTTTTTATTTGGAAATATAATTTAAGGAAATCATAAGATTAGATTTTTATTTTGGAATTTAATTTGAGAAAATTATAAAGTTTAATTAATAATTAAATTGTATTTTGAGAAAAATTAAGGTTAATGAATTTGGGCACCCTTCTTATATGACGAAAGGCCAAATATTAAAACTCATTTTGAGTTTCACAAAGTAGAGAAGAGATAAGTCATATTAGGTCATGAGAGAAAGATTCTATATGGGATTAAGTTACAGCTATTCAAGAGAGAAGCAAAGAGAAAATTGTTTTTGCATTGATCTACATAAAGCAACCTTGATAACTCAACCTTTATGAATTCATTCATCATTGAATCAGGCTTAAATTTGATCATAAAGTTCGTAACATCCAACTCATCCTTTTCAATAGTTGGATCATTGATTAGTTTTCTGATTAGAGAGTTATTAACTTTATAATTTGTAATAGCTGTTTTTGTATCTTCACAAAGCGGTCTTAGTAAATCAATGTTTTTGAATTCTTTAGCTATTGGATTGGGCTTAAATTTTTTCATTAGGTTTTTAATACCTAATTCGTCCTTTGCAATGGTTAGATCATTTATTGGTCTCCTAAATAAAGAGTTATTAACTTTGAAATTTGTAATGGCTGTTTTTGCATTGTCACAAAGTAATTTTGATAAATTTTCATTTGTGAATTTGTTCACCGTTGGCTCTATCTAAAATTTGGTTAGTAGGTTCGTGACATCTAACTCGGTATTTTCAATAGTTGGATCTTGGATTTATTTTCTTATGTAAAATTTATTAACTTTGTTCTTCATATAAGATTTAACTTGAAACCCTAGATGGTTAAATAATGAACAATGGAAACTTAAAGTGGGTTTTGTTGGACCTTTAAGGGTCTAATAAATTTAATAAAGTTAATAAAAACTCTAAACTAATTAACAGAATGAGTTTAGAGTGTTATGTTAGGTCATGGGTAACGTTGGGTATATACTTGTGCCTAGTAATGATAAACTCTATGATATTAATTGTAGATTAATGTTTTGTGGCTACTATGTGTGATTCAAGACCTTGTGAAAACTTGCTTTGAGTACCCTTTTGATTGACTCAAGGGGCAGGGTTAATTAGGAACCTAAATTCTCTCATATATTAATTCTAGCATTTATGGTATATAATTTTTTTTATATAAATGATGTTCTTGAGGAAAATAAGTGTAAGCATGAACTATATATATATATATATCTATGAGAATGTGAGAAAGATGTGTGCATATGTGATTTATTTTTTGTAAGCTTGGGCGATAAAATAGAGTATTGAATGTGATATATTATGAATTATTGTCAAGTCATGAATTGTTATTGTGGAATTATGAATTATTAAGGAATATGTGATTTGCATATGTGGTAAAAATGTTGAAAACATGAAACTGATATGATTATAAATGTAATGTGTGACATAGATGGGTGGAAGCTCACCTTGTGATTTGGAAGAGTATATTTAAGTCCATGTGGCATGGACAATATCTGGGCATCAACTTCAAAGGAGGTTAGGTGTGGTTTCGGCTTAACTAATAATATTCACTTTGGGAGTGGTATGTGTACCAGCAATTATATGACACCTTATGAGCAGGGAGTCCATGGTCCAAGTTTAGGCATCGATGATCTTTAGTCAAGTTACCCCTCAAATATTTGAGAGCTTTGGGCGAGTTAGTATATCTGGATTTAGTCCTATTACTTAATAGCCCATGAATTCATTCAAAAGGAACGAGAAGGTTATAATAAGTTTGTAGATGATCATGCATGCATATTTATGTGAATATGTGATATTATATGAAAATATGTGGTATATATGATTTTCTAGTTTGGAATGTGGGACTATTATGCTTACACAATCTTAAATGCTGTTTGAATATATGTTAGAAATTAAGAATTCAATGGTTACTGTTGAGATATTTATCTCCCTCCCCATTGCTAATGTTTTTATAGGTGATGCTTCATAGGTGTTAAAAAAAAGGAATTAAAGGAACACAATTAGTAATTACTTGTAAGGGTAAAAGGACAAAAATATCCATAAAGTGATCAACTAGAGGCACCTGATAGTCTAAAGTAAGAAAAATGGTATAAATACCCATAATGTTATATGAATGAGTGCAAAAGTAATCAAACTGTCAACTTTTCTTTAACGCTATTAGTTTTTAGTGTTAAATACTGACGGTACATATCACATGTTAGTCTTTACTAATGTAAACTAAAAAAGGAGGCAAAATACTTATGAGATCATCAGCTAGGAGCATTCAGTAACCTAAAGTGAGAAAAAAGGGCAAAAAGTGACCAATCCATTAATACATTTAACTTTGTATATTTTAAACATGCATAGTTAATTTCATGAACACCAAATCCAACTCCAAATATTACATAATAAAAATCTTGTCTAATAAAATATGAATAATTTCATATCTCAATCCTCAATTGAACTTGGAACATCATTGAAAACAATGGATGACATTTTAATTAAAGAAAGAATTATAAATAGGTCCCGTACAGTATATTTATTTACAAGTAAGTGTCACACAATTCAAAAACTATAGCCAAGTCCTTTGAAACTTAAATGTAATTTATGATTGGGGTATAAAGACAATACTATGCCTATTAATTTGACTTTTACTTACAACCACAAATTCACAATTTACAAGTAAAACTTCATATTTTACAAGTTAAATTTCTTATTCAACACTTGATATAATATAAGTCTTTATACAATTAGTTATGTTTCCTTAAACTATAATTATATGATGAATTATGAGTTTGAAATCTTAATTAGACCAATTATAGCCTTAAGTAGACATAATTTGCTCTATATTATGTGCAGTGTTACATTGAATAAGAAATTTGATTTGTAAATTATGAAATTTTAGTTGTAACTGGTGAACTTGCAGTTGTAAATGAAAGCCAAATTAACATGCATAGTATTGTCCTTATGCCTCAACTACAAATTACAACTAAGTCCCATGGCACTTGACGTAGTTTTTGAATTTTATGAGATTTATTAATAAATATTAAGTCTACTGTGTAGGACCTATTCATAATTTTCTCTTAATTAAATTTATAGTTATACAATAACATCGTTTGACAGTAAACATTTATTTATTTTGTCGCTGTCGTATCTTATCAGTCTGAATCTAAATATTGCATAGTTTCTATATTCACATGACGTTTAACTTTAAATTAATCCGAATGCATTTAACTTTGTATATTTTAAACTACATATGAAGTCAAAAAACTGAATGTCCCTTATTGGATGGTTGAAAACACGTATAGTTAAATTTTTTTAGTACAAAGCTACGGTAAAACCATGCAAAAACTAAGATCCAGTAATATCAGAAGCCATCCAATATACAAAGTTAAAGTCGTGAAAACATGCATAGTTAAATTGATGACTGACTCTACAGAAATAATTATTTAGTCAACAAAGTTTCTTGAAAAAGAACTCACACTAAAGTACAAGGACATTCATTAACAAAATGAAGCACTGAGAGCAATTAAAATTAAATAAAAAAATAAATAATAATATTAAAATATGTTTATTTAATAAAAATTTAATATTCTTAAAGTATTTTATATTTTAAAAAATTATTTTTTTAAATATTTTATAATTTGAGATGGAGAAAGTAAAACAAAATAAAGATAATATCAAATCAATCAAACCTACCAATTATCAAATCATCATTTGAATGTCCTTTTTGAAATTTTCACCTTAATTTAATGATCGGTTTATCTGTCATTTTTATTATTTGTTTACTGTAGAGGATATAAGTGGAAACGACGTAACGGATAGTGACTCGAGAAATTATCACGTATCTTTGTGACAAATACCATTTCGTCTAACAAACAATTTAATGTTTATAATCCATTGGCTCGTATCGTATTCCACACGTTTCAGGAAATTGAATTCGATATATATATGCTCATATCTAATCAACGCGGAATCAGTTTAATTATTTCGTTACAAAGTGAAATAACTTCAATGTTTCATTTTTTTTTTCCCATATTCAATAGTCAACATATATTTATGCCATTAAGTTGCACTATTCATAAATTATGAATAATGTGTTTCACCTCATCTTTACATTAATGGGAGAAAACAAGGGCAACAAATTAAATAATTAAATCAAACCTAGACGCGCAAAACATATATATTTTTCATATCTCTGCTAGAATATTATTTCCCTGCATGTATACATCTATGTGTGGATTATTCTTCCATATATAAATATATCAAATCTTCTAACTTCAATATCTCGGGCACTTCACCCCAATCTGCATGAAAATGAAACATCAAAATGAAATTGGGAATCAGCAGAATATTGAAAAGAGAATAAGACGAATATGACGCACGATACATACAAGCTAATAGACTGATTACATTAAAGACTTCGTCATTCATTTTTTGTATGGATTAATCAAGATTTAAGATATTATTTAATTTAATAAAATGGACCAGGGATAAATTAAAGATAACCCATTAAAAGTATAATTCAATTAAAAATGCCATATAATATTGAACGGAAGGAGTAACCATAAAAGCTGTTTCTTATAATTAAATAGAAGGAGAAAAAGGAATATATATATATAATGAACCTGGTAAGTGCATGCATGCATGGAATGAGAGATCATGGTTTCCTGGGAAACATGTTGTTTGGGATTGATGTAGGAGTTCTTATAGTCTGTCGTTCCCCATTCTTAACGATATTGGAGTGGGAAAGAACCTTCTGAGCAGTAGGGATTTGAGAGGTATTATTAGTAGAGGCCACCTGAGTCTGAGGTGATGCCCGCGAAAAAAGCTTCTGGGTGTTGATTGCTTTAGAATTCATGGTGCTGCTTTCTAACAAGAAGAAACAATTTTGATATGATATAGAGAAAAATTGATGAGATGTGAGAGGTAGATGATAGGGTTGGTTTGAAGCTTGCTGGTGAAGTAGAGAGGTATTTATAGGGAAATCAAAGGCCTACGTCCTATGATATATTGGGCATTCAAAGAAATTTGGAGAGAAAGTCTGGGGAAATTTTGAAGCAGCGTAACGTAGGGTTACTTGGGGCACAAGGGAGCACTTAATTACCTGTGAAACCAAGAGATTGAAGGCCGAATTGAATTAAAAGGCCACATCCATGAATGCATGTGGGGACGGAAGCTGCCTGTTGATCGAGTCTTGTTCACCGCGTGGCACACACCAACCATCTCAAATTTAAACCTTCGTGAAAAGAAGTGTTATATATATTGTAATTAAAGTCATTTCCGCGGAAAGGCATACATTGGCCATATCGTCGTAATGCCGTGATGACTCCTTTGTCCTTGACCTAAAGGTCAACTAATGTAGTTAGGCCCCTGCTTTTGTATCATATGCCCCTTGGTCCTATTTCAAAACATTCCATCTTATTTATAAAACATTTATCAATTTTTAATATTTTTTTTACATTCTTATTAAATATTTTAAATAAAAATATCAATAATAAAATATATAAATATTTATTAAGAGTAAAGATGAAAACATATTAAATTTTAAGATAAAGTTAATAAGATTTAAAATTTTCCTTGATTCTATTAAAATATATTAAAAATGACTTATAAATAAAATTAAAAGGAGTAAAATGTGACAAACAAGGTGATTGGTGAATTATGTAGTTTGTTGCCTATTATTGATTACATAATTCATTTTCCACTTTTTGGGTGGTTTTATTTTTATTGGCAAAAAAGGCAAGGCAAAAAACTTTTAGGGTAGTTGAACGAAACAAATTAATTATTGGAGACTTCCTAACAGCCTGTCGGAAATTCCCGTACCATTGACCTCTCTGTCTTTGTTTGTTTCTTTTCGGCCAAATGAATGAATACCGAGTATATGTCATTTCATAGAATTTTCTTTGATTTTCAGAAGTATGTTATCATATCACCGACCAGATGGTGGAATTTTCGCATTAATGTACTGGGCTGATTTTCTTTCAATTTTTTTTTATAAGAACAGTACATATCTTACGTTGCAAGTAACCTGCGGGGGATCATTTATGTGGAAATTTTCCTGGGGGTGCGCTGTAATCGTCAATTTTTTTATTTTTTGACACGTCTCTCATTTTCTTTCTAAATTTATAGAGAATTTTTCCCTAACGTAATTGTTTTTTTTTTTTTTGAGACGCTCTCCAACACAACTTTAATGCAGACTCAATCTTTGAATCTTATTTGGCCAAAAAAAAAAAACTTTGAATCTTATTCTTATATATATATATATATATATATGTTCATGTACACGCACTTGTTTTTTGGTAAAACAACAAGAACAACAACAATATATATTTTTTTTAAAAAAAAAAGCTTGAAGGGTAAATGTTAGAATATTAATGCAATACGAGTTATAAGAATAAGTTATTATAATTAACCAAACTAGAGAGTGGGCATGCGGAGCCTGAAATAAGTTAAATCACTTCATACATTCTTATCTTATTTTAAATTAATTTGATAAACTTTTCTTTTTCTCTCTCTTTTTATTGTTTATCCTCAGGCTATGTCTCTGCTTGTATCTTGGGCCCGTCGTTCTGTCTAGCTCTCTTGTCTTTCTTCTGGGCTGGCAGTTCATTTTAAGCCCAAACATTGCCATTCTCTAATATTCTATATCTATATCAAAAGCAAGGCGCGTTTGCCTCAAGGCCATTAAGGCCATGGCCTTAGGCCGGGAAAAAAAAAAAAAAAACATCACTTATACCATTACCACATATACGCAGCCATTATTTTTCTCATGAGAGTGTAAACGCTAATCAAATATTAAATATTTTAATTAAAAATTTATTTCTTACTTATATCCTATATAACTGGTCATTATTTTTACATCAAGTATTAATGGTAATTACATCTTCTATTAAAAATTTATTGTCACACATTTCACTGCAATTATCATTCCTATATCAATATCATTCTCTAATTAGAAAGGTAACTTGCATATATTATATTAAAAGATCAAACTCTTTTTCAAATACATGTATTGCTTAGAGAGTATTATTGATAATACTACTAACATTAAGATTTAATTTAAAATTAAAATTAATTTAATTTAAGATCAATCATATTACAAAATAAATTAAAAGGATATTAGCTATATTATCTATTGAAAATAAAATGTTATAATTATTTTATTACAAAATTTAAATATTTGATTTTGCAACTCCAAAAGCTAGAAAAGTGATATAAAGAAATGATAATACATTAGGTCTCTTAAATACTTTCATCTCAAGTGTCAAAACTTCTTCACATGGCCTTGATCAAAAGTCTGAGAAAAAGAATTGCGGAATCATGTCTCCCACTGGATGCTTCATTAAATTTATAAATTATAGGTGCAATTTATCTGCATGCTTTTTAAAATCAATTGAAACTCTCAAGTTCGTGCCTATATAAATACAGAAAATGCTTTGGAGAGAGCGACTCTCGATTAAAACTGACAATGCTTAAATCTAGCCTTGTTAAATAATAGCTGTATATACTATATCAACATTTATTACATATTTGTATTTAAAATACATATGGACATGGATTTACAAAACCTAGATGTAAAACTAAACAAAGAAATTGAAGAAATATACAACTATTTTTGGTAAGCTAACACATCAGAATACATACATTTGCCCTAGATACATGACCCAATAAAATGAACAAAGAAGATGAACAAATAAGTTTTATTTCATTCCTCCTTTATATATTGCAATATCGAGAGCACCGAGCTTCACCACAATCTGCATCAAAAACAAAAAAGAATAGAATGAGCAATATAATAATACAAATTAAAGAGAAATAAGATGGGGCAGAAATTACAGAATACAATCGAGCATTAATTTGCTAAATATCTAGAAAGTTGAAGAGTTTAAATAGCTTGATGCAGATGATAACAAAGTAAACAAAGATGGAGTATGGGTATTAAGATTTGCCTATTGAAAGGAGTGAATTAGATAATGGTATGAAATGAATCATCATCAACGACTCGTAGAGAAGATACTCTGAGGAGTAGGAATTCGAGTCCCAGTAGATGTTGGAGGGTTATTAGACTGAGTCCGAGCAGGTGGTTTAGGGGAAAGAACTTCTCGGTGGTTGTGCTTTGAGAACTCATGCTGCTCTTTCACTAACAGATGAGATCTTCTTCTTCAAGGTTGCTTAGCTTGTAATTTGATCTCACAGATATGGCTTCCTTGATGATGATGATGAGAGAAACCACACATAGGTAATTTATAGGATTTCGAACTTGCGTGAATTAAGGAAGTAATTTACACAGAAATATTGTGGAACTTTAATTTGTGTATTAGTTTCTAATTAATAACATTTAGAATTAAGGTAGAAAAAACTTGGAAAATGCAGCGAGGGTTCATTGAAATGAGATAGATCGTATGATTAATGCGTGTCTATGCCGTGTATGAATTGAAAGCCCTGAGCTATTTCTCCTGCCATTCCATCCTTCATATGTTCATGAGTTATCACCATAGATACTGTGGCTTATATTTTTAAGACTCTATACCATGCATATATAGGACCCACCCTAAGTTTTACTATTAATTATATACATCGATGAATGGATAGATTTAAACATTGCCATTAGTAGATTTTTTTAAGAAAAATTGACACGTTTTAGCTCGATCTAGACAGAAAGCAAATGAACGGAAAGATAAGAAAGTAAAATGATTAGTGCTTTTCTTGGGTAGTTAAGTTGAATAAATCAAATTACAATAGATTTCCTAAGAGTTTGTCGAAAGTTCTCACGGCATTGACCTGGCCAATCTCTATCTTCACATTTTTTTGGCCAAATAAAAAAGTGTATATCTGTAATCTCCTTTAATTTTCATGGAATTTTCTTTCCAGAAGGACTCAGCAAAATAAAATTCTCACGACTATATGATGGAATTTCCACGTTAATTTGCTAGCCTAATCTGATCTGCTCGGTTTTTCTTCTCTCTTTTATAAGAAAAATATTATATTACATCTGTTAAAAAAATATAAGGCATTTTTAATCGAATTATACTCCTAACAAATTAGTTAATTGCCTTTAAACTGATAAAATTTCGGGTTGTGTGGTTGATTTATGTGTTTTCCAAATCTCAAGACCATTGCTGATCTCTTAACCAAACCCCTTTCTCCTACGCCATTTTCTACACTCATTTCCATGCTGATAATGTTTCGCATACATTCCCAGCTAGAGGGGCTATTAGAATTAATTAACAATATTTGGTTAATTAGTTAGAGTTTGTTTCAGTATTCTGTAATTAAGTTATTTATGTCTATATAAATATATACCTGGGTATCTCTTGTATTGACACATCAATAATACAGAATATTCAATTTCCCTCCACAGGAGCTAGATATATTTTTGCTTCAGAACCCACTTGGTCACTATGAGCAGTGAAGTTTTTGTTTATGGGCATGGCATTCAGAAATGGAGAAATGGGGAGATGAGAGGGAGTGTGTAAATATTTAAATATTTTGTTTTATAAATAATAATATTATTATTATCCATATAAGATTAATCATTTTTTCTTTTTCCTTGTTCACTTCCGCCAAGCATAAGAAGAAAAAATCACATCAATTCATTTTTCTCTGACATCCAATTGCTTCATTTTCTTATTTTCTCTTTGTTAATCAAACACCACTCAAGAATGGTTCTAAAAAACTAACTCCTTTCCTCTATGTTTTTGTAAACTGGCTTAAACTTTAATTTACTGTTCTCTATATGGTCCTCAATATAAAATAAATTTAACCAACTTCACACTTATTAAAAATAGTAATTATATCATTAAACTTATTTAAAAAATTGTAACTTTTTTAATCTTGTCGTTCTTTTCCATTAACAACCATAATAAATTATGTACAAGAGTTCAAACTTAAAGTAAACAACAAAATTGATAAAAAAAAAATTAACTACTTTAACTTTGCTGTATGCTAAGGATAAAAAAGAACTTTTAAAGTTTGTCATAACATTGAAAATTAGAGGAATATTTGTCAACCTTGTTTTAGCCAAAACAGAGTCAGTTTTTTTTTTACAAAGGAGTAATTGTAAGTTGTTGAATTGAATTATCTCGATTTGACAACTTCTAATAGTATAAATTAATTTATGCTGTTAAAATTCGACTTGAATAGTTCATAATATTTTTTATATATGATTGTCATTCCTCAATAAATAAATAGTTTTTTTTTAAGTGTGTTTTTTTATACTCAACACCGATTTAAATTATATTAGAGATCAACAGCCATAGCCATATCCTCTCCCAATAAGATTAACTCAACGTCTGCCAGTAAGACATTTAATGATCGAGAAAAGCCAAGTATGTTCAGACAAAGAGAAAAGTTCTTCACAGTCCAAACATACCTCCTCTGCTAACCCGTTTCGTCTCATATACTCAGTCTCCTTCAGTCCTATGCCCAAAATCACTTCCTCTTGGCCCATTAATTGATTCGTTGTAAACCCGGTCCATTGAGTCTTGGACCAGTTCATTACAAAATCTAACCATAAAATCAATCTCAAAAACTAGCTTGTTAGATGGGAGAGTTTTTTAAACTTATAAACCCCACAGACATGGAACTTATAACAATAAATCAAATCAAAATGGAAGTATATTGACCTGAGGAATGGAATGAAAAGAGTTATCATCGACTCTTGGAAAAATGATCTTGGTATTTGGGATGTGAGTATTAGAACATAAAAGAAGAGGCATATATTTAAATTTAGAAAGTATCTAATTAAATAATTTAAGCTATTTTAATAGAGTATACTATTCTTAAGCTTTGATATAACAAAACTAATCATGAGTGATAGGTCTTGTAGAGTTAATATTAGAGCGAGGAGGAGGCCTAGTAGTAGGGCAAAGAATGCTCTGGATGTTGGTGCTTGTAGAACTCATATTCCTTCTCAGTTAATTGAGGCTCCTCCTCTTTTTTCGACTTACGGTATTGGTTTAGCAGAAAGATTAACGTTGATCGTCAGAGAGAGAGTTGCTGTGAATGAAGCTTGATGATGATGAAGCAGATAAAAACGGGTGACACATATAGAGAAGGCGTGTATTATTATGAGGGTGCGCGTAAGTAGATAGGCCAAGATGGGTTAACATGGAAGCAAGTGATCCATAAAGAGATTGTAGAATTGATTAATTAATATAATGAATAAAGAGAAATTTAAAGGGAAAGTTCTGAATAAGTTTGGGGCTCAAGCTATGACCGGTTAAATTCAGCGAGACTTAAAGCCATGTGGGTGATCGCCGATGGTGTGGTGTGCTGGCGGTCAAGTCTAATTACATTTATTTGGCGCCATGGCGATATACAACTTCGAGGAACGTAGAATGTGAACTGTGAGCCCCTCCATTCTATACGTGTAATATTTCTGCATGGTAATGTTTTTGCGAATGTCCCATTTTGCCCCCACCTTGGGCTTTTCCCCCGTCATATCCGTGGGCTCTTTTAAAAGTTTTACCACGCCTCTTCAAGTGAATAGTTATTAAGTTAACTCCAGCTTAATTACCATACCATGATGAGCTATAATGTGCATATTATTCCCTCCCTGTCTCAAATTGTAAAATATTTTTTGAAGAGATCTAATATCCCAAAATATAAGACAATTTAAAAAAATTAATGTTTCATGAAATAAGCTTATTCCAATAATACATTTTCTAGCTCTCTATTTAATTCCCGTTTCTCTCTCTTCAATATAATAAATGAAAGATATTTTTAAAAGTTTATATTTTTATTTTTAAAAAATAAAGGTGTTAAATATATATATGTGTGTGTGTGAAATTTTATTAAAAATGTCTTAAAATTTGAAATGGAGGGAATATATTTTTTTGTTTATATACCCAATTATCGGGTCCCTTGCATCTTAATTTAGATCATATTTTTTTTTCATATTTTGCATGGAATAAGTTGACACGTGGCTTTATTTAGGTTGTCATTAGTCGTATGCAGGTTTTGAAACTATATTTGTAAGTTAGCAGCAGATTCTCCAAACAATAATATCCATAAATTTGTGAAGTTTTTCTATTGTGATATTTTCTTTACTTTTATTTTTTATAAAATTTAAAGTTTTCTCCTTCTTCATAAAAAATAGGTTTATTGGGGAAAAATTAATTAAGTACTATGAGAACTAAATTGAAGGAAAATTTTAGGACTTAAAATATTAATTTCCCCTTGATTATATTAATTTTAATTTGCATCCTGGCCAGTTTCAAGTTTCCTTGCCTGAGATAATATTGTTGTTAATTATGATTTAATTGACAAT
This sequence comes from Prosopis cineraria, assembly GCF_029017545.1. Lineage (NCBI taxonomy): Eukaryota > Viridiplantae > Streptophyta > Magnoliopsida > Fabales > Fabaceae > Prosopis > Prosopis cineraria. Next base: position 6,510,413 of record NW_026555342.1, on the reverse strand, counting down.
ATTCTTGGCTGTCTTAGTCGTAGACTCCTAGCAAGTTTAAACCTTCATAATTTATTAATCATCACGATCCTGCCAAGCAGATTCAACTGAATGATTGATGATCGTGCAATACGTTACTGACAACACAAGACTAGAATGGCAGCTTTGAAGTGCGCGTATAATACTATACCTCTTCTATTCCCATTTACAAGGTGTATTTTATAAAGGTATATTTTAAAAGGTTCATTTACTTTTATTTATAAGTTATTATGTGGTTTTTTATGTAATATTTCCGTAGCCAAGGTGAGGCCACCCTATATATATATATATATATGTATGTATGTATGTATATGTTTTCTGCTTCTATTTACACTTTTAATTCATTATAATTCTGTTGATATACATTATCATTTAATTTCCGCGAAAATTCTTCTAATATATAAGCAACGCGGTTTATTTTGTTCCAGCATGAAATAACCTCAACTTTTCATCTTTTTTTCCCACATTCAATAGTCAACATATAAGAGATAAACACATTATATAGATGGATAATTATATTAGGGAAATTATTAAGTAATTACGATGCTATATTTGTAGTTTTTTTTTTAGTTGTGTGTTGAACCGTCGCAGCTCTCTAATAAACACAACTTGGTCCTAGCATGTAATTAAGGATTAAATAACAAATTGGGAAAATTATTGTAAAGTACCATATAGTCAATTCACACAAAATTTTAAGTCTCTGGGGACCTCATATTATTTATGCTGAGATTTTTGAATAGTTAGAATGTTTATAAGGGACTTTATATTGATTTTTCCTGACAAAGTTGCCTATAAACTATAGATCCCAGTTTTAGGGATTCTAAAATCATTTTTGGCAAAATATTTCTCTTCAACACTTTAAAATGGTGCAATATTATCTCTAAAATTAATAAATGTTAACTTTAACCATTAATTAATTAAAAATTATAGAAAAAGAGTAAGAAATTATAGAAAATGACTCAAAAATTATAAACAAGGACTTGAAAACTACAGAAAATGACCAAAAAAAGTTTCTTGATAATTTTGTGCAACTTTTTTAATCAACTAATGATTAAAGTTAACATTTATTAACTGTAGGAGCAATAGTGTACTGTTTTGAAACGTGGAATAAAAAGGTTACAGTAAAAATGAATTTAAGATTCCAAATAGTCATATCTATAGTTTAGGGGACAAATTTATCATTATTAATATTATATTTCATTTTCACATTTCCTTAACATTTGAGAGGCAAAAAAAAAAAAAAAGAGAGAAGATGAATTTTATATGTACTTATGGAGATTAATTATTATAATGAACGTAATTTCTTTAGAGCAATATGTATGTAACATTTTCTTTCAAGCCGTATTTCAAAATACACACACACACACACATATTAATGCATGAACACCGAATCTAACTCCAAATATTAAATGATAAAGATCTTGTCTGATAAATTAAATATGAATAATGTCATATGTCAATCCTCAATTGAATGATGATTGATTGCTCTCTTGTGTCTTTGTTTGTCTTAGGTTCTTGTACTGTGTTTCTCTTCATTTTTTGAATGATTTCCAGTTTTAGTTTAAAAAAAAGAAACAATGGGCGGTAATTTAATTAAATTTATAGTTATACAAGAACATAGTTACCAGCCTGAACCTAAATATTGCATAGTTCCGATTCACATGACGTTTTCCGTTAATCTGAATTCATTTAACTGTACATATTTTAAACTATATATGACGTCAAAAAATTGAACGTCCCTTACTGGATTTGGTTGAAAACATTCGTAGTTAAATTGACAGACTCTACGGAAATAATTATTTATTGAACAAAGTTTCATAAGAAAGACCGCAACGTACAAAGACATTGATCATTTACCAAATTAAGTACCATGTATGGAAGAAAACAAAACAAAGACGATATCAAATCAGTCAAACTTAGCTATTATCAAATCATTATTTGAATGTCCTTTTTGGCATTTTCAACTTACTTTTTAATGATGGGTTTAAATGTCCTTTTTTTAATTTCTTTTTCTGTTGAGGATGTAAAAGAGAAAACATGGATAATAACTAGAGAAATTATCGCATATCCTTTTGACAAATACAATTTGGAATGAATGATTTATATATATTTATATAATTAAATGGCACTATTCATAAAATATAGATAACGTGCCAACAAATTAAATAATTAAATCAAACCTAGACGCAGAACATATATCGTTACATATATACCTCTGCTAGAATGTTATTTCCCTCGCTACATGTATGTATGTATGTATGTATGTATGTATGTATAAATGTGTGGATTCTTCTATATATATATATATATATATATATATCAAGCCTTCTAACTTCAATATCTCTGGAACTTCACGGCAATCTGCATGAAAATGAAACATCAGAATGAAATTGGGAATCAGCAGAATATTGAAAGAAGAATAAGACGAATATTACGCACGATACATACAAGCTAATAGACTAATTGCATTAAAGAGTTCATAATACATTTTTCGTATGGATTTGGAGTAATCAAGATTTAAGATATTACTTAATTTAATAAAATGGACCAGAGATAAATTGAAGATAACCCATTGAGGGTATAATTCTGTTAAAAATGCCATATAATATTGAATGGAGGGAGTAACTATAAAAAGCTGTTTCTTATAATTAAATGGAAGGAGAATAGGGAATATATATAATGAACCTGGTACGTGTATGCATGGAATGAGAGCTCACAGTTTCTTGGAAAAGATCTTGTTGGCAGTTGGAATTTGAGTAGGAGTTCTTGTGGACGACGGTCGTTCCCCATTCTTAACAAAATTTGAGCGGGAAAGAAGCTTCTGAGTAGTTGGGATTTGAGTGGCATTATTAGTAGAGGCCACCTGAGTCTGAGGTGATGGTCGGGAAAAAAGCTTCTGGGGGTTGATGCTTTTGGAATTCATGGTGTTGCTTTCTAACAAGAAGGAACAATCTTGATATGATATACAGAAAAATTGATGAGAAGTGAGAGGTAGACGTTAGGATTGGTTTGAAGCTTGGTGATGAAGTAGAGAGGTATTTATAGAGAAATTAAAGGCCTACGTCCAATGATATTGGACATTCAAAGAAATTTGGAGAGAAATTCTGGGGAAATTTTGAAGCAGCGTAGCGTAGGGTTACTTGGGGCACAAGGGAGCCCTTGATTAACCGTGAAACCAAAAGATGGTAGGCCGAATTGAATTAGAAGGCCACATGAATGCCATGCGGGACAGAAGCCGCATGGTGATCGAGTCTTGTTCACCGCGTAACACACGTCAACTACTTCAAATTTAAACCTTCGTGAAAAGAAGTGTTAAATATATTGTAATTAAAGTCATTTCCGCGGAAAGGGATAGATTGGCCATGTCGTCGTAATGCAGTGAGGACTTTTTTGCCCTTCACCTAAAGGTCAACGAATGTAGGCCCCTACTTTTGCATCATAAGGAATCTAAGAAACAAGGTGATTGGTGAATTATGTATTTTGATGCCTATTATCGGCAAAAAAGGCCAAAAAACTTTTAGGGCAGTTGAATAAAACAAATTAGTTATTGGAGATTTCCTGACAGCTTGTCGGAAATTCCCTTACCATTGACCTCTCTGTCGTTTTATATTTCTGTACGGCCAAAAAATGAATACAGTGTATGTCATTTCATAGAATTTTCTTTAATTTTCAGAAGCATATTATCATATCACCGACTAAGTGGTGGAATTTTCGCATTAATTTACTGGGCTGATTTATTTTTTTTATCAATATATAAGAGATAAGCACAGTACATGTCTTCCGTTGCAAGTAACCTGCGGGTGATCATTTTCGTAGAAACTTTCCAGGGGGTATGCTGTGATGCAATACGAGTTATAGGAATAAGTTATTATAATTATAATTAACCCAACTAGAGCGTTGGCATGTATGTGGAGCCCGAAATAAATTAAATCGCTTCATGCATTCTTATCTTATTTTGAATTAATTTGATCGACTTTTCTTTTTCTTTCTCTCTTTATTGTTGATCCTGCCACTCTCTAATATTCTATCTATATCAAAAGTCTAAGAAAAAAAAAATTACTGAATCATGTCTCGTGCTGATTGCTTCATTAAATTTATAAATCACAGGTGCAATTGATCTGCATGCTTTTTAAAATCAACTGAAACTCTCAAGACCAAGCCCCTATAAATATAGAAAATGCTTTCAAGGGAATGGCTTTTAATTAGAATTGACATTGCTTAAATATAGCCTAGTTAAATAGCTATATATACTACTCCCTCCGTTTAAAAATATAAGGCATTTTTTGAAGAGTTAGATGTTAAAAAATGTAAGGCATTTTTAGTCTTTCGAGATATAATTATTGCCTTTTTTTCAAAAGTGCACCTGTTGATAGTGATTTCATATTTATTATAGAGTGTTTAATAGGATTAAATATAAAAAGATAAGGTTAGTTTGAAAGTAGGTAATCACTTTATTGTGGGATAAGATTCAATTAAAAATGCCTTACATTTTTGAATAAAGGGAGTATATATCAACATTAATTGCATATGCATATTTAAAATACATAAGGACATGGATTTACAAAACCTGGATGTAAAACAAAACAAAGAAATTGAAGAAATATACAACTATTTTTGGTAAAGTAACACATCATAATGCATTTGCCCTAAATACATAGACCCAATAAAACGAATAAAGAAAATTTATAAATAAGTTTTATTTCATTCCTTCTTTATTCCAATATATATCAACGGCACCGAGCTTCAGCACAATCTGTATAAAAAAGAAAATAGAATAGAATGAGCAATATAAAAAATAAAAATTAAAGAGAAATAAGAAGGGACAGAAATTACAGAATACAAGCGAGCATTGATTTTCTAAATCACTAAAAAATTGAAGAGTTTAACCAGCTTGATGCATATAATAACAAATTAAACAAATTAAGATGGAGTATGGGCATTAAGATTTCCCTATTGAAAGGGGTGAATTAGATTAAAGTAAGTAAAAATATTAAATAATAACCTGAAAAAGGTATGAAATGAATCACGAGGGACGACTCTTGGAAAAGATATTCTTAGGGGCAGGAATTGGAGTCCGGGTAGATTTTGCAGAGTTGTTAGAGGGCTGAGTCCGAGGAGGCGGCTTAGGGGAAAGGACTTTCTCGATGGTTATGCTTTGAGAACTCATACTGCACTTCCAATAACAGATCAGATCAGATCTTCTTCTTCAAGCTTGCTTGTAATTTGATCTAACGGATATGGTTTCCTTGATGATCCATGAGTGAACCACATGCACATAGGTGTTTTATATACAGGGATTAAGAAGAACTTGCATGAATGTTAAGGAAGCAATTTACATGGAAATATTCTGGAACTTTAACTTGTGTACTAGTTTAATTTCTATTTGATAACACTTGGAAGGTAGAAAAAACTGGAAAATGTAGTGAGTTTTCATTTAAATGAGATAGATATGAAAATGATTAAAGTGTGTCTATGCCGTGTTGTATGACTTGAAAGCCGTAAGCTATTTCTCTTTGTGTTCACGAGTTATCACCCCATATATTGTGGCTTATGTTTATTAGTCTCTATACAATGCATACATAGGACCCACACTAATTTTTACTATTAATTATATATTGATGAATGGATAGAAATTTAAACATTGCTATTAGTAGATTTTTTTTTAATGAAAAATTGACACGTTTTAGCTCGATCTAGACATAAAGCAAATCAACGGAAAGATAACAAGGTAAAATGATTAGTGTTTTTTTGAGCTTTTCTTGGGTAGTTAAGTTGAATAAATCGAATTGCAAGAGATTTCCCGATAGTTTGTCCAAAGTTCTCACGGCTGCATTGACCTATATCTCAATCTCTACATTTTTTTCGGCTAAAAAAGAGAGTGTATATCTCTAAACTCTGTTAATTTTCGCAGAATTTTCTTTCCAGAAGGACTCACCAAAACAAAATTTTCGTATTATCCGACCGACTATGTGGTGGAATTCTTAATGTAATATATATATATATATATACACACACATACATACATGTACATATATAGATAGATAGATAGATGAGTTACTTTCTGTTAAATTTTAAGTGTACTTAAATATAGTCTACTTTATCAAAATAACTTAAATCATTTGGTTAAACACATTTTAAGTTTTATATATTCATCATTTATCTTTAATTATCATAGTAGAATTGAAATGGATGAAACGGAAAACAAAAGAACAAGCAACGGAAGTCAAGTAATGAGACTAAATGGAGCACAATAAAATTGTTGTAACCTCTTCTTAATTCTTGTAACCTCCCCTTTATTTTGCTGCTTCAGTTTAAGACTTACAGTACTATAAATAGGACCCTCATTGTCTTTGTACAGCATCTCAGATTGAAAGTAATAAAAAGAGTTTGTTTTCCATTCAATTTTTGAGCCAAGAGTTTAAATAATTATGTTTGAAAAAGAAAAAAGTAAAGTGTTACACAGGGTGCTCTTAAAAAAAATCAGTAGTAAAAATAAACTTCAATCTTTTATTAAATGCCAACCAAATAAGAAGAGGAGACCAACTCTCTTTAGCACTCCCCTCTCTACCAAAAACTTCTAGCCAGTTAACCTTACACGCTTTAAAAAAGGGTGGTTAACTCATTAAATCTACCTTAACATTAAAAAAATATTTCAACTTCACTCCTATCGGAGAAGGAAAAAATAACATTCAAGGAGTCATATAAAAATACTAAATTAGAATTAAATTATTCTTTTAGGAATTTGCAATAACAAGGTAAAATTGGAAAATGCTAATTAATAACTTACGTGACTTATATTGAGAACTGAAAATTTCTTCAATAAAACACCTATAACGAGGACGGAAAGGGAACATGCGTAAACGTGGATGGATATGTATGATTAGGGAAATTATTGTTACTTGATTAAGTGGGATACCATTATGCAGTACTGTGTTGATGAACCAGATTAAGAATTAGACTATCACACTGTGTCAGCTACCGAAGCCAGAGGACGGAGAATGATGACTGTTTTAGGGTTTTTATGTCAGTGAAGAGGCGAAGAAGAAGAGTGCAGGGGGCCCACAGGGGATTATTTGGTCCCACCCAATGCTGATCTGTCAGCACAAATCGGCCATTTTAAGCATATAAATTGCAAGGAAACGCTGTTAAAGCTAGCCAGGAGCCATTCAGCAAGGCACATCTCCTTTAATTTACAGCACCAACTGGTTAAGGTCAAGTTTTTCCAGCAACAGATCCTGACACTTCCATTCACATCCTGTTACGTACTCAATTTTAAACAACAAATATCAAGGCAAGAGATGCGTTAGACCAGCTCGAGGAACTAACTGATAAAAGTCACAAGTAGCAGAGAATTACAGGGAGAATAACAGAAGAAGATAGCAACAGAAAGAAACAGAAATATAACAGTAAGGAGAGAAGCGAAATTCACAATCAACATGATTCTTATGGGTAGAACCTCAGACTATATATAACTACCCTTCGCACGCTATTTGCCATTTCCCTCCCTCTCCCTAAATTTCCACGTGACCTGCCTCGAGCGGTTACTCCTTCTCAACACCATAGGACCCTCACTTGGGCCAGCGAGTTCAGTACTGGTTCTCGGCCCAGCTGGTTCATCCTCATGAGGCGTGGCACATCCCTGCCCTAAACCTGCCAAAATCCAAAAAAGAAATTAATTAGAATGAGAAGTAGAAAGAGGAACTCGGGAAGAAAGATCACGAGATCAAGTTATATGGGGAAAAATATAATTTGATAGAATTCACTTGAAGACAATAGGTTCATACATGGTCTGGCCAAGTGAAAAGATAAAAAGAAGAACAAGATTGAGTGTGATGATGAAGAGGTGTACGTAGATAGTATGCAAAAGAAGGAGAAGGCCGAGAATAATGTAAATAAAAGAGACCTGAAAGAAAGGAGTCAGGGTGGCCGTGGCGGTGGCGGTGGCGGTCGAGTGGCGGTGGAGAAGATGGATTGGGGAGTAGGGATTGGACTGCCACCCGAAGTTCTGGGAGGCGGAGGCGGAGGCCCTGTGGTGGGGCTCAGAATCTTCTCAGTGTTGGTGTTGGTGCTGGTGCTGGTGCTGGTGCTACTTGCACTATTCATGTTGAGAGAGAGAGAGAGAGAGAGGGAGGGAGGGAGGGTTTGCTGTGAATGAAGAGGCTGAGGCATGAGATGCTTATATAGAGCATTGAAAGGGCATGATTTTGAGGCTTAGCTAGCTCTCCCCAGTAAGCCATTCACGTTCGGCTTGTGGGATCACTCTACTATAAAGGCGGCTAGATATTGATCAAAACATGTGGGATGACAAGAGGAGATCCTCTCTGTTGTATGTTTGCTGAACTTGAATAGGAATATTACCACTTTGAATTCAACAAAACAAACATGGGTAGGTCGTGGTGAGGGCCGACAATTCGTGACTCCTTTCGAAACACGGGTGCCACCCTTACTATTGGGTGGGTCCCCATAAGTGTTTCCTAATGAACTAACGATAGGAAGGGAATGAAAGGAGTCAAGGAAAGAGGAATTATCAATCAGGGTCGGGTCAGTCCCATAAGTGTTTCTTAATTTCTTTCTGTTCTGTAAACTTACGTGTTTCCTAAATTTGAGAACTTAAAACTTGGTCGTGAGCTGATTGGAACCCTAAACGAGAAAACATTTTGAAAGAATTTAAAGGATAAAAGAAATCTTCAATATTCCATTTTCTCAGCAAAATGTTGTAACAATAGAGCTTACTAGACTAATTAATTTAATGTCCTTAAATGTAGATGGTGCCCATTACTTTTAGCCGGCCGAATTATATGTTTAATGTTTTATCAGCCTCAAATTCTTATGGTAATCTAATAATGTTGAAAAACACAATGTCATACACTCTTTTAAAATACATTGAACAAATTCCAAAATGGATCTTGCATAACTCACGGATCCTTTAATAACTTTTGACTCTATTCTTGTAAATTCATTTGATCAAACACCATATGTAATAAACTCAATTACTCCTATTTTTAAAATATGATAGATTAATACCTTGCAAATAAAAAAAAAAAAACTCTTCTCATGAATAGGAGGAAGTCTACTCATCATTTAATTTAGACAAAAATTCTTCAAATATATGTATGTGTGTATATATATATATATATTATTAAATCCATATACATATGTTTACTAAATCCAAGAAACTGAAAAGAAGCTTCTGTTACCATCATGGACCCTTCTCCGCTCGATCACTGAATGATTTGCATACACAATGTTTTATGAAATATACATCTCAATTGGTTGAAAATAAATTCAACATAATTTTTGAAAGAGTTGTAATTTTTTTTTATAGATTTAACGAGTTAATTTCATTAGTTTCAATTCTCCTGTCTCATGTTTGTGGAAAAGCATCTATTGATTCTGAAATTAAAAGGGTGAGCCATTGGATTTTATTTCACGATCTCTGACAACATGCATGGCAGATTCAGCAATGTTATCGCGACGAAAGGGACAGGTTTCTGTTCTGAACTCCTCTTCTAGAAAAAAGATGAAAAAAAACGCGGCTCTTTACTGTGGGGAATGTTAATAAAGGGTCAAACACGTGATAGTGTTGAGTGTTGCCGTCTCATAATACAAACCCGAATTGCTTTTGAATTATTTTGTTCAAATACTTTAATCTTCTGGAAACTGACGACTGCCCGGATCTCATCTCACTGACCAGCATGGAAACCGAACCCATACCCCCCCCCCCCCAAAATTTCCCCATTTCTGAACCAAAATATATTTGATATTGTTAGTATTTAAATTCATAATTATATTTATCATGGCCGATGAAGCTTAGCTTAACTGTGAAGTTTTTGACTCCCAACACTTATATAAGAGAATCTTTACAAGGAAGCTTCGGTTGACTTTGAATAAAATAACCCAAATTTCCCCCACAAATTCTGTGAAGCCTATTCTGGTAAAAAAGAAAAAGAAGAAATCTGGGAGAAAGCCTGTGATGATCGTGACATGATAAGTTATTCCGGACAGGACTTTCAATATTTAATTTATTCATCCATATTATTACAATTGATTCTTTGATGTGTTCTATTTAATTAAGTTGGTATTTTTTTTAAAATAAAATCTTTTTTTCACTAACATGGATTTATTGTAATCTATATTGAATTGGTCACACTATATATTATTGTTCACAAATTACCAAATTAACTTGTTTAATTATTTGTTTGTTTTGCGCCAAGGTTTGATTTTTGTCCTAATTGTATGTGCTACCTAGAGCCGGGCAAACGGGTTCAACCCAATGGGCTAGCCCGTTAGCCCACCATTTTTTGCGGTTTAGGTTAGCAAAATGAGCCCGTTATAAAAAACGGGTTGGGCTAGCCCAACCCATCAAATTGTGCGGGCTAAACGGGCTAGCCCGCAAACCCACTGATTTTTTTTTTAAATTTGTGAGTCACAACCTGTTGAACTTTAGAGGCATGCATGGACTGATGGCGCACAATCCAGTCCACACAAGCCCAGTCCAAACTTCCAAACCTAGTCCACACAAGCCACAGTTGACAGCAGTCCGCACGAGTAGATTCACGATCAGGATTCAGGATCACTACTCACGAGCACGACCCAATCTCAGAAAAGAAACACTGCAGTCCGCAGTACCGCACAGGCGCACACACAGAGTCACAAACACAGTCGCACACGCAGATGGCAGCAGACGCACTCAGATCAGAGTCTCAATCTTTCAGACACAGCAGCAGAGACGCTCAAGCATGAAGTCACGAACCCTAATGCCCTGAAGTCCTGAACTCACTCAGCTGATCAGTTTAGCTTTGTCGCTCTTCTCTAAAGACTCTACTGTCTTCTCGTCTATCGTGAAGCCGCTCAACGCTTAAGCACGAAGTCGCTCAAGCTCTATCGCATTAGGCTTAAACCCCAGTGTAAAATCTCTACTGTCTTCTCGTCTTCGGCTTCGCCTCGTCAGCTCATCGCCCTTCGGTCAAGACTTGCAAAATCGCCCTTCGCCCTTCTCTCATTCTCTGCTGAACAGTGAACAAAATCTAAAATCGCCTCAGCCTTTAGTTGAAAAAAGTCAATTCTCCACCCATTCGCCTCATCGCCCTTCAGTCACGTCTTCTGGGATTGGTTCTGCCGACTTAGTCTCCTCCCTGTCTCGTTGTCTCCTCTGCGGCTTTGCCTTCCTTTCTCGCACTTGCAGTCTCGCACTTAAAACTCAGCCACTCAAGTAAGCCGTTCCTCTATAGACTGTACCAATGTGCCTATATTGCTTATGATTTTATTCCTTAGTTCCATTAGTTTTCTTCAATTACTGAACCATAGATGATATATATGACTGGTTGTGGTTGGTCATTTCTGATTTATATAAATTATATTTTCATAGATAAAATGTCTGCTGCCTCTCAAAGGATTGATTCTCTAGATGATGAGTTAGATTTAGATAGGTCTGGAAATGATGATGAGTTAGAGTTAAGAAATACAAGTGTTGCTAATGTTGTTGGTCCGAACACTGATGATGGAGAAAGAGAGGGATGTGGTGACACTCGTGAGAAAAACAAGAAAAAAAGAAAAATAAAACAAGAAAGATCTGTTGTTTGGAAATCTTTTACTAAAGTTATTGTTAATGGGATACCAAAAGCAAAATGTCATGGTTGTGGAATGTTGTACAAAATAGGTAGTAGATCACATGGCACTTCTACTCTTCACCGTCATGTTCAAACCTGCCAACCTCTTACAAAATATCATGATGTTGGTGAAATGATGTTAAATCATGAAGGAAAACTTGTTTCTAGAAAAATTGATCTTGGAGTTTTAAGAGAGATGCTTGCTATGGCTATTATTGAGCATGACCTTCCTTATTCCTATGTTGAATACAAATGGGTGAGGAAAATACAATAGTATTTAAATCCCGCTGCAACTCCTTTTTTCTAGAAAAACTGCTGTTTCAGATGTTAGGAAATTGTATGTCAATCAAAAAAGAATTTTGAAGCAAGCAATGATAAAGAGTCTTGGTAGGATATGTTTAACATCTGATTATTGGATGGCAATAACTTCATAAGGATACATATGTTTAACTGCTCATTTTGTTGATGACAAATGGAGGCTGAATAGCAAAATACTTGCTTTTTGTAAAATGGAGCCACCACACTCTGGGGTGGAATTAGCTAGAAAAGTGCATGAATGTTTAATAGAGTGGGGAATTGATAAAAAAGTGTTTTCTATTACACTAGATAATGCTTCAGCAAATGACAACATGCAAGAGATATTAAGAGAGAGGTTGAGTTGGCAAAATAGGTTGGTATGCAATGGAGAATTTTTTCATGTGAGATGTTGTGCTCACATTTTAAATTTAATAGGTCATGAGGGTTTGAAGGTGGCAAGTTCTGCCTTGCAAAAGATCAGGGAGAGTATTAAATATATTAAACAATCAGAGATGAGGACAATTACTTTCAAGAGGTGCATTGAGCAAGTTGGGGGTGTTGACACATCAATGGGCTTAAGAACAGATTGTCCCACTCAATGGTGTTGACACAGCAAGTTGGAATTCAACATATGCAATGTTGAAAAGTGTGATTAAACATCGTCGGGCTTTCAATAGCTTTTCTATAACTGATAAAAATTACAAGTTTAGCCCTTCTAATGAAGAATGGAGGAGAGCGGAGGAGATATGTACTTTATTGGAGCCTTTTGATGTGATTACCAACTTGATTTTAGAGACATCTTATCTAACTTCAAACATCTATTTCATGCAAATAGCAAGAATTGAAATCTTGTTGAATGAACGCATGATGAATGATGACCCCATGCTTCAAGAAATGGCATGCAAAATGAAAGATAAATTTCACAAGTATTGGAGTGATTACAGTATGATTCTTGCACTTGGGATTGTTCTTGATCCACGAATGAAATTTGAAGTGATTGAACATTATTATCCTTTGATTGATCCTTTGCATGGCCATGCAAAGATTGAAACTATCAAGTGCAAGTTGATTTATATATTTGATCAATACAAAGAAGTGAGTGGTACACCACAATCATCTCCAACTACTCAATCATCTCTAGGTCTGGAGTCATCAACATCAACTCATCAATCATCTATGGGTCTACATAACACTGTGGAGAAAAGGAAGGATGAAAAAAAGCATTATCTCAAGCTTATGGTGTAAGTTTTTTAATTTCATATATCTATTTTTAGCACTTTACTTTAATTGATAATTTATTAACACTTATTTCAATTCAATACAGGATTTTCTTAGATTGAAGATTCGTGATGCTTCTACCATTACAAAGTCTGAATTAGATTATTATTTAGAAGAAACAACTCTTGATGTTAATGCATTTTTGGAAATGAATGTTTTGGATTATTGGAAGAATAATCAACATAGGTTTCCAATCCTTTCAAAAATTGCATGTGATGTCTTGAGCATTCCGATCACTACAGTAGCTAGTGAATCGACCTTCAGCATTGGCTAGCGCGTTCTTACAAAGTATCAGTCTTCACTCCTTCCAGAGAATGTTCAAGCTCTTATTTGTACAAGAAATTGGTTGCTTGGATGGAATTATGATGGTAATTTGTTCCATAATATTATATTTTATTATTGTTAATTTGTTTAACATGCTTAACTTATAATATATGTTGTTGATCTATGTGTGTGTGCTTGTGTGGCAGGTGAAGCTTCTGATGAGGAAGAAGATGATAACAATGATGGTGAAGTTGAATTAATTGTATCAGATGAAGATAATCATGCAGAACAAGCCTCCAATCTCATCATTAATTTAACATGAGCTATTTTGAGCATTATTTTCTTCACTCTTCACTTGAGTTTGAGTAGATTGTTAATTTGTTCTTTCATTTGAGTGGACTTTAGACTCAAAAAGTGTTGATTAATGATTGTTGAACAATTAAAATAAGGATGATTGTATTTATAATTTTAAATGCTTGTTAACTGAATTCAATGTCCTAATGTAAGTGAAAAAAAATAATTTTAGTGTATTTATGTGGGCTAGCCCGCGGGTTGGTTAGCCCGTTATAAAATGGGTTGGGTTGGGTTTTTCAGCCCGTTTAAATTTGCGGGTTGGCCTAACCCAACCTGTAAAAAAACCAGCCTGCACGGGCCAGCCCGTGGTCTGGCCCGCCGCCTGTTTGCCCAGTGCTAGTGCTACCATGGATACAGGTTATTTGTTTCAAATAGCTTTGCAAATCCATATTATATAGAAAGGACTTTTTACACGATTATTGGGAGGGACATAAATATTCAGGTGTCATGAAAAGTTGACTTATTTACATCATTTTTTTTAATCAAAGTATCAACATACTACTCGAAAAATGGATATACAACCTAAAGTACCGGCCCAAACTAAGCCACTAAATAAGGAACAAAGAAAAAATCATAAGAAGAATTACAACTATATCTTACACAAAGAAATTAATTACTGCAATATCCATTGATAACTGAACTAAATTGCATTAACAACTGATTGTGTTGTTAATATAGTTTAGTTCAATTTGTCAATGAATCTTGTAGTAATTAATTTTTTTATGTGGACTTTAATATAATTCTCCCAAAAACATATGCCAAAAACTTGAAGATCTATTGGCATGACCTATAGCTCCTCGATGCAAGGGGTCTTTGGATCAATAGTTCGCCAAGTAGTCAAGTGGGAAAAATTATATTGGGTGTGTGAATAAAAGAGTTGGAGAAGGAAAATAAAATAGAACAAAAAAATAATAAAGAAGAAAGAAAGAAGTCAATTAGTTTAAAAATATGAACGAATAAATAAAAACTGATGAGTAAACTGGAAAAATATATTAAATGGGGTGAGAAGAGTTGAGAGGTTTTTAAAATACTTTGAAACAGATTGGAGAGAGATGAAAGGGAATATAATTCCTAGTATTCAAAGACCAAAACATAAGCATTTTGATGAATAGAAACCTGATTAATATTAATTAACAACATGTTAGTTAGATATTCATACCCCAAAAAAAAAAAACATGTTAGTTAGATATGATTCAAACGTCTCAGGCCCGCACGTACGGGAAGCTTGACAGAGTCGCCATGGTCGGTGATGAAGACTCAGAGACCACAAACCAATTAACTTATATATATGTTGGCGCGTATATATTCAACGTTAAATTCAATTCTTGGTATTAGCTTTAATTCAGAAATCAAATTGTTCTGTTCACACTCTATTACGCTTAATTCATTGTTTTTGACCCTTTTTATCTGTAAAACATTAATGCTTTGATATTTTTATTTATATTTTTATATGAAGAATTATATGAGGTTCCAGCTGGAAATAAATACACCGTCCGCAGAAATGGAATTGAATGACTGGCTTACTTGTGGCCCAATGCAACGCTGCGTTTTCAAAGTTCTATCCCAACGTTCACAATGTAATATTACTCTCCGGCCCCCGCTTTCTCTCACACAGGTTTGAGTCATTATATATGCATGCATGAAAAATAATTTATATATATTGCAGACTATTACTATGCTTTGCAGTAGATCTCAGCAATTTTCTAATATTTAGCTATATTAGTGTTGCGCTCTCAAGGAAATCAATAATATAATGTGACTAAAGTATTGTTCTCATGAATGTTTAAAAACAGTTATAAAAAAAAGATTAAAATTGAGACTTAGGATTATTCATTCTCCTTTCATCTCATCATACTAAAATTACCTCCTCTCATAAATACTTTTAATAATGAAGATAAGTGCTCATCTAAGATTTTACAAATACTTGAACAAGCTTTACAAGTTCTCTCAAGTCATGAATATATGTTTAGTTAAATTAATTGCCTAATTAATAGAATTGAGTTTTAAGAATCAACCGTGATGTGTGGTTATGCAAGGTTAGTAAGTATATATCTATCTTACTAACAAAACCATTTATTCATCATGCAAATTTCAAGTTCTTGCATTATTTTACCCAAGTTCACACACAATCTATCTCTCTTAAACATCAATCAAGTGAACCCAATATTTAAATAGTGGTCAAACACTTAGAAGTATTAAAAAAAGTAACATAAAACATACATCATTAATCATAAAAAGAGAGAAGAAAATTAGTATTAATCCATACAAGGTTCAAAATAATTCTAGAGCAAAGAAATTTAGCTACTCATAAACATAAAAAAGCTACAAATACACAAAAATATCCACAAGCATATCAGATTACAAAAGAGAGAAATAGAGAAGAAACAAAGAAACCTAAGAAATGAAACTTCAAATATTTTCAAAATTTCAACTCTTGGATCCAACTCATCCAAAGCTCAAATCCTAGCACAACCAAGCTCTCAAAGTGTTTTCAAGTGAGAATAATGTATGCTGAGTCAAGCTAGCATCATATAAGTATCCTACCCAATTAATTTCAAATTAATATAATGCAACGTTTTTCAGACAGTGGTAAAAGTTGCAAATAAAATTTGCAACTTTTAGGACAATTCTAGATAGTTTTGTACTCTTCTCCGATTAACCTTTTTGTATCTGATTTCTTTATCCAAAATTCTCCTAAAAACATCAATGAAGGCCTAGAATTGCATTCATCCTAACCTTGAACTAAAATAACATAAATTAAGTTTGAAAATATCAAATTAAAACTAAGTATGTAAACCCAAAACAGGATACATATTTTCATAATTTGAGCAATCACAATATATACCATTGAGCCAAAATCTATTAAAGTACAAGGAAAATGCACTCAAATAACATGAAATTCTAGAGGATAATAATTAGTTTTTTTTGGGTGAAAAGCTATATTGGGTTCTTATACCATATATATATAAGTGGTCATTATTTTTCCCTATGAAGTATAAACGCTAATTAAGTATTATATATATTAATTAAAAAATTTATTTGTTACTTATATCCTGTATAACCTGTCATCATTTTTACATCAAGTACTAATATTAGTCATATCTTCTATTCAAAATTTATTATCCCATATTTCACTACCCTTATCATTCTCATATCAATTAATCATTCTCTAATTATAAGGGTAACATGCATATACTATAGTAAAAGATTAAACTCTTTTTCGAATACATATATTGCTTAGAGAGTATTATTGATAATGCTACTAACAGTTACTATTATTGAAAGAATTTTTTAAAATTAAAGTTGTTTAAATTTAATTTAAGATCAGTCATATTTATTAGAATTATTTGATTAAAAAATTTAAGTATATGATTTTGCAGCTCCAAAACTAGAAAAGTGATATGAAGAAATGATAATACATTAAGTCTCTTAAATAGTTTCGCCTTAAGCCCCAAATCTTCTTCACATAACCTTGATCAAAATTAAAGTCTAAGAAAAAGAATTACTGAATCATGTCTTGCACTGGATGCTTCATTAAATTTATAAATTATAGGTGCAATTGATCTACATGTTTTTGAAAATCAACTGAAACCCTCAAATTCTAGCTTGTGTAAATATAGAAAATTCTTTAGAGAGAGCGACTCCTGATTAAAACTAACGGTGCATCCTTTAATCTGGTCCTGTCAAATAATAGCTATATATCCCATATCAACATTTATTACATATGCCTATTTAAAATATAAGGACATGGATTTACAAAACCTGGACGTAGAACCAAACAAATAAATTGAAGAAATATACGACTTGTTTTTTTGTAAGCTAACACATCAGAATACGTACATGTGCCCTAGATACATAGATCTAATAAAAGGAACAAATAAAATGAATGAATAAGTTTTATTTCATTCCTCCTTTATTGCAATATCAAGGGCACCGAGCTTCCCCACAATCTGTATAAAAAACAAAATAGAATAGAATGAGCAATGTAATAATACAAATTAAAGAGAGAGAAGGGACAGAAATTACAGAATATAAGCGAGAATTAATTTGCTAAATCAATTGAAAGTTGAAGAGTTTACATAGCTTGATGCAGATGATAACAAAGAAAACAAAGATAGAGCATGGGTATTACAATTTCCCTGTTGAAATATGGGGTGAATTAGATTAAAGTAAAAAGATTAAATAATAACCTGATAATGGTATGAAATGAATCATCATCAACGACTCTTAGAAAAGATACTCTGAGCGGTAGGAATTCGAGTCCCAGTCGATCTTGGAGGGTTATTAGACTGGGTCTGAGGAGGTGGTTTAGGGGAAAGAACTTTCTCGGTGGTTGTGCTTTGAGAACTCATGCTGCTCTTTCACTAACAGATCAGATCTTCTTCTTCAAGGTTGCTTAGCTTGTAATTGGATCACACAGATATGGCTTCCTTGATGATGAGAGAAACCATACATAGGTAATTTATAGGATTACGAACCTGCGTGAATTAATGAAGTAATTTACACAGAAATATTCTGGAACTTTAATTTGTGTATTAGCTTCTAATTAATAACATTTGGAATTAAGGTAGAAAAAACTTGGAAAATGCAGCGAGGTTTCATTGAAATGAGATAGATCGTATGATTAATGTGTGTCAATGACGTGTATGAATTCAAAGCCCTGAGCTATTTCTCCTGCCATTCCATCCTTCATATGTTCATGAGTTGATCACCATATAGATACTGTGGCTTATATTTATTAGACTCTATCCCATGCATATATAGGACCCACCCTAAGTTTTACTATTAATTATACATCGATGAATGGATAGATTTAAACATTGCTATTAGTATATTTTTTTAAGAACATTTGACAAGTTTTAGCTCGATCTAGACAGAAAGCAAATGAACGGAAAGATAAGAAAGTAAAATGATTAATCTCTTTCTTGAGTAGTTAAGTTGAATAAATCAAATTACAAGAGATTTCCTAACAGTTTGTCCGAAGTTCTCACGGCATTGACCAGGACAATCTCTATCTTCGCATTTTTTCGGCCCAATAAAAAAGTGTCTATCTGTTATCTCCTTTAATTTTCATAGAATTTTCTTTCCAGAAGGACTCAGCAAAATAAAATTCTCATATTATCTCACCGACTATGTGATGGAATTTCTGGCATAATCTGATCTGATTGGTTTTTCTTCTCTCTTTTATAAGATAAATATTATATTTCTTTCGTTAAAAAAATATAAGGCATTTTAACTGAATTACACTCCCAACAAATTAGATGATTATCTTTTAATTGATAACATTTTTTTCATGCTTGTCTTTATTTAACAGGGTATTTCAGGTTGTGTGGTTGATTTATGTGTTTTCCAAATCTCAAGAACATTGCTGATCTCTTTACCAAACCCCTTTCTCCTACTCCATTTTCTACGCTCATTTCCAAGCTGAGAATGATTGGCATACATTCTGGGGGCTATGAGAATTAACTAATAATATTTTGTTGATCAGTTGGAGTTTGTTTACAGTATTCTGAAAGTTATTTACATCTATAGAAATATACACCTGGGTATCTCTTGTATTGACACATCAATAATACAGAATATTCAATTTCTCCCTTCGTCTTTTCTCCCTACCTCTTGATACTACCCATGTTTCTCTCTACGTGAGCTGGATATATTTCTGCGTAAGAACCCACTTGGTCACTATGAGTACTGAATGGGTTTTTTGTTTATGAGCATGGCATTCAGAAAAGGAGAAATTTTTTTTTTTGGGGGGGCGGGGGGAGGGTAGAGGTGGGTTCATACATGTATATGTCCGTTTTGCAAGTTTTGCTGCTTTTTACCAAAATAGGAGCTAGGGTACAAGTTTTAGAAGCACAAACTTATACACTCCTATTTAATAACCCTTCACAACAGGCATGCTTCACTCATGTTCAATCCCCCAACATTTTTTTTAATAACTTGAGATTAGCACAATGATATACTAATTACCTTTCTTCGTGTATTAAACTAAACTTAGTTGTTGGTTAAAGTAATATATCAGAGACCTCAAACATTCGCGTAACCAAAAAGACGAGGTCCAGTGCATTCTAAATTCTAAATAAATATATAGCATTGAAGGGCATTCGACGTACGAATCAGAGCATGTCCGCTTATATATGATTTGGACATTTGGCGCGCTACTTCGCTTCGGATTGCTTTATGTACGTTCGGCACGGTGTTATATATATGCTGGTGAGGGAAAAAAAACGGAAAGATTATTACTTTCTAAAAAAAGAGAGAGCTCCTTTTAGGCAGTGGCCCAATATGGGTTTCCCACAGTTTTCCAATTTCCTGTAACACTATAAACTAGCTAGAGTTTAAAGTGCTGGATATATTATCTATGGTGAGATTCATTTTTCAAGTCAATCAATATAAGTAACTCAAGGATATCTTGAATTTGACAGAAAGTGTGGAGATATATATTATCTATTGAGATATACTCCCTCCGTCTTAAATTATAACATATTTTTAGATAAAATTTCACATATCAATAAACCTCATTAAATATACCTAACAATCTTATCTTTCCAAAACACAAATATAAACTTTTAAAAATATCCATAATTTAATATATTGAAAAGAGAAGGGACATAAATTAATTATAAAGAGAGAAAGGATAATATTGAAATTGGTGCATTTAATGAAACCTTAATTTACCCAAAGTGTCTTATATTTTGGAACAGAAAAAATCTTTTAAAAGTATCCTATAATTTGGGATGGAGGGAGTATTATTTATCGAGATTTAATAAAAATTTTGTATTTATTAATTATTTATTAAGATAAGTTATTTTGTCTGTATCTAACTTGTTTCTCGAGGCAGGTCAAGTCTCTACACAAGTTAAAAGCAGCAGCATCCCTTTGTAGGCAGATTCTCTTGCCAAGTGGCCCCTTAAGAGATTATAGTACTTTTGTAACCCATGATCAGGCAATCAGCCCCCACCTTGCTCCTTGGAGGTGGGTTATGAATCGGTATAAGAATCCGTAACATTTTTTCCCCTTTGTTTCTCATCCTTTTCTTTTTCTTTTTTCTTTTTATTTATGATATCTAACCCTTTCCCACGGGAAAAGGGGTTACAGACAAATGCATCACATACCCACACCACACACAAGCACACGTCACACCCCGCACACACCCAATGTAATTTCCCCTCTTGATCACATGGGGAATTGATCCAAGGACCTCTTGCATCAAGGAATATGGATCATGCCAATTGAGTTATGAGTTCTTGGCTTATGTTTTTTTCTTAGTTTCGGCCCCTACTGAAGGTTGTATATCTGGTTTTTGAGTAGTATATACACAAATAAGTCAACTTTTTATGACACCGGAATCTGTCCCTCCCAATAGCAATGTGAAAAGTCATTTCTATAATATGATTTGCAAAGCTATTTGAAACAAATTAAATAACCTATACTCATGGTAGGCCGGCAGCACATACAATTAGGACAAAAATCAAATCTTGGCGGAAAACAAACAAATAATTAAACAAGTTAATTTGGAAAAAGAAATAGTATGACTGATTCAATATATATACAATAAATTATTCAAAAAAATAAACACACACAATAAATCCATGTTAACTTTTGTCATTATTATTAGTGAAAATGATTTTATTTTGAATAAAGTATCAACTTAATTAAAAAGAACACGTCAAAGAATCAATCCTAGTAATATGGATGACTAAATTAAATATTGAAAGTCTTGCCCAGAATAACTTATCATGTCATGATCACTAGCTTTCTCCCATATATATTTTTTTTTCATATATCAATAGGCTTTACAGAATTTGCAGGTGAAATTTTGGCTATTTTATACAAAGTCAACTGAAGCGTC
The DNA here is from genome assembly GCF_029017545.1 of Prosopis cineraria. Taxonomy (NCBI): domain Eukaryota; kingdom Viridiplantae; phylum Streptophyta; class Magnoliopsida; order Fabales; family Fabaceae; genus Prosopis; species Prosopis cineraria. The sequence goes on along the minus strand of NW_026555342.1, from coordinate 6,488,741 downwards.
CTTGTAAAGATTCTCTTATACGTTTCGGGAGTCAAAAACTTCACAATTGAGCTAAGCTTCATCTGGCACGATAACAAACACACACACACACACACACATATTTATGAATTTAAAAGTATATTTTAATTCAGAAAATGGGGAATTTTTTGGGGTGGGGGATGTGGGTTGGGTTTCCATGCTGGTCAGTGTGATGAGTTGATACTCATCAGTTTCCTAGAGATTCGAAAGCAATTTGGCTTTGTATTTAAAACACTATCATGTGTCTGACTCTTTATTAACATTCCCCACCCGCGACAAGCCACATATTTTTTCATCTTTTTTCTAGAAGAGGGATTTAAGAGTAAAAAACCTGTCCGTTTCGTTGCAATAATATTGCTGAACCTGCCGTGCATGTTGTCAGAGATTGTGAAATAAAATCCAATGGCCCAACCTTTTAATTTCAAAATCAAGATGTTTTTCCAAGAGATTATTAGAGAAGAGAATTAAAATGAAATTAACTCATTAAATCTATAAAAATTAAAACACTTTAAAAAATTATGTCGAATTTATTTTCAACAAACTGAGATGTATCTTTCATAAAACATTGTGTATACAAATCATTCATTGATTGTGCGGAGAAGGGTCATGCATGTTATCCTTCTTTTTCTCTTTTTGGTTTTCATCACCTTCAGTATCCTATTCTTAATTTTAGCCATGTCCCTCCTTAAATTTTAATAATAATAATAATAATAATAATAATAATAATAATAATAGGGCTTGTCACATTACTACCTACATCTTCTGTCACTTGAGTTTTCTGTGTGTTTCTTTATACATTTGTTTTCCCTAATTATAATAAGCAACTCACCTGCATACTTGTAGTTGGTTTTCCATAAAACATGTGGAGATTTAAGCCATTCATGCTACATTGTTTTTGCATATATATTAAAGGATGCTGGAATTCCAGTTTTGTTGTTTATTTGATTATTATCTGGACATCTATTTTTCAGGATTTAGAACAGAAAAAGTTAGGACGACAATCAGATGAAAGAACATATATGAGGCAAGGCTGATGTGATGGTAACACTAAGGAAGCTTCTTTCCAGTTTTTTGGAATTAGGAACTGAGATAACCATCTCTTTAACCTTAGCCTGCGTGGCCCTGTTTGTTTGATGTAATCTTATTAGCATCTTCACATGTGAACGTTTTTCCAGCAATTTTTTTGGGGTAAAGTTGTGGCTTGATGACCAAGACTATTGACAACAAATTGATTTTGAATTAATTAAATATGAGAATAATCCTACCTACCACACAATCACAACCTCCTGTTTTGAACTTTTCCGTGGCATATTCTCTCATCCATGGATCACTTGGGTTTCGTTCAATGCTGTCATGAAATGGGTATGAATTTCATGTCTGTGTTTTTAATTAAAATATTTAACATGGATAATTGTTAGAAGCTAAGGCCACTAGAAACAGAGGATTCGATTGTGGTTAATATCAACCCAAGGACCGCAAACGCACCAATCATAATTGGATAATTAACATCCCATGTAATCTAATTACAAGGATCTCAAGGAACATTCACTGCCAATCATAAAACTCTAGACTCTTGGCTTCATTCACTGCCAAACTAAATGTTATTTTTTGGCTCAAAGATCTTGGTGATCTTCACCACTTTCTGGGCTTTGAAGTTCATCGTGATCCAACTGGGTTCTACTTGAGCCAGGCCAAGTACACGACTGACTTGTTACAACGCTTCAACATGCTCTACGCTGCACCTCGTTCTACTCCTATGGCAGCTGGTAAACTCCTCTCGGCTAGTGACGGTGACCCTTTGCATGAACCAACCAATTTTCGACAAGCAATTAGAGCAACCAACAACAACATATTGGCAAGCCGTCAAGAGCATCTTTCGTTACTTGAAAGGAACTGTATCGGTGGGCCTTAAGATTTGTCCTACCAAGCACTTGGAAGTCTCGGCTTATTCAAATGCAAATTGGGTTGCCTGTACTATGGATCGTAGGTTAGTTTCAGGCTATCTCGTGTACATTGGAGGAGCCCTAGTGTCTTGGTCTTCTAAGAAGCAAAGCATAGTTGCCCGCTCTAGCATCGAGTCAGAGTATAGAGCTTTGGCTAACAACGCCGCAAAGATCAAATGGCTAATGACATTATTATCTAAACTCAACACCAGTTCAGCGATTTGCCATTGTTCGGTGTGATAGTTTAAGTGCTTCTGAACTTGCAGAGAACTCTGTGGCTCATGCACGCACTAAACACGTAGAGATCGAAGTCCACTTCTGTAATAACTTAGGAATTTAAAAAAAATATTTAAAATATATAATGATGTGTTTTAATTGTATTTGTATTAATTTTAAAAATATTTTATCAAGAAGGATTATTGGTCTACTGGGAGTTTTATTAATAATTTATTTGTATCAAGTTCGGTTATTGCTGATGCAAAAAAAAAAAAGTATATTTTTTTTATTTTTGTTTTGGCTTTGCAAAATTACCATAATGCCCCTCTTTTTAAAATAAAAATCAAACACCATCAGAATTTTTTTTCCATTCCCCTTCATTTCCGTTTGCTGCAACGAGAGAGAGAGAGAGAGAGAGAGAGCTTTTGAGCGCTTCGAGAAATTTCATCTTCCTCGACGCTGATCGTTCATTGCTGGCGATTATGGGGACGTCGTCCACCGCCGTTGTGGGTGTTAGGAAGCTCGCAAGTCCTCGATTCTTCCTCCTCTGTTAGAGGTGCAGCTGTGAGTGTTGCTGTCGTTCTTCTTCTTTCTGTTCTCTGTGCTGTAATTTTTTTTACTCCTTCTCTCTTTGGTTCTAGCAGCAACGTGAAGGCTCGTCCCTCGCCCTTCATCCTTATCCGTCCGCCACTGCAAGGAGTTCCAGTGCGGTCACAATCGACCTTCTCCCCTGTTCCGTGCTTGTGGAGAAATCGCCGATGTAGAGGTGCTGGTATGGAAGCCATCCCTCTTTCCTCTCCCCTGTTCAGTGTGAGTTTTGATCTCTCCTTCCCTTCTCTATTGTTAGTTGGTGATTTGAGTTATAGAAGCTTCAAGCTTTCTTCCCACTCGTTCTGTATGCGCGTGAGATGTCTTGTGATTTAGGTGGTGATTTTTTCCTGCTGCTGTGAGTATCGGATAGGGATGAGAAATTGATTCAAGCTGAAATCTTCAGTGCTAAGAGCTAGATGATAATTGATAGATTTGATTTTCTGTGGATTAAGGCTGATTTTTGTTGTTGAAGGAATGGAATTTGGTAAGCTAGATTTGTTCAAATATTGATATTAGAGTTAAAACTGATTTGCCTATTGAACGAATGGAACTTGGGAAGCTGATTAAATTAAATAATTATGTTAGAGGATCTTTGGAAAATGAAAATTGGATAGGAAGAAGCTTAATATAGGTTTGAATTTTGATGCATATGAAATGTTTGATAACATGCTTGAAAGGAAGTTGAAATTAGAAATAAAGATGTTTGAGAAAAGTGGAAGATAGGGTTCTTTGAAATTTTTGAATTCAAGTTGTGGGAAGTCCAATAAAATTCTATTATATTTTTTTTAATGAGATTGGAAGAGAAGAAAAATTGATATCATGGTTTAAACAATAATGCTTACAAGGTGTTTGGAACAATGCTTGTTAGAAGAATCTGACATATTATGACAGGAATATTCTTGTGAGTCAAAATACCATAGAAGACACTTCATAATGAAAATTGAGGCTGGAATTAGAGATTTGTAGAATAGGTAATTTAATTAGTAATTTAAGAGCTAGATTGCTATTGATATGTTAGTGTTATGTTAATCTTTGTAATTTTTAAGGAATAATTGATGCAATGTTTGGAAAAAAAACTATCTATTTTTATCTTTAAATAAATTTGGGTTGTAAATTTTAGATTGTTCAATGTATATAGAAATGACTATAGTATTATTTGAATAATAAAAATTTAAGGACCTTGAGTTGTTGCAAAAAGGTTCAATTTGAAAGTAAGTTATATATTTGAAAATATATCAAGTAAATGGATAGCGTTCCAACTTATTTATTAATAAAATTCTTTTTTCAAAATATTTTTTTAATAGACCATTCAATAACAATTATATTACATATTTAATATTTTAATTAAATTATTTTTATTTTTATCTTGAAAAATTATAAAGATATGTTGAAGGATATTTAAATTATGGCATGGGTATCTGTTCTTCCTAACGAAGGATTCTTTCAAAATTGATGAGATTAAATCTATTGAGTCTGGTTATTTTTGGGTTACTCAATAAATGTTAAGCATGGATATTAGATATGAAATTTTATTTTGGCATGTTTTTAATACTCAAAGCTATTCATGCGAGTTTGAATTTAAAAATGAAAACTGTATTTTTATAGTGATGATTTTCTCGTATGTTTCAAAATAAATTTGGAGAAAATTTTATACAGAATACTGGTTGCTAACGACAGTTATGTTAGCCCTTGGCGTGCCATGGTCAATGATTAGCTAGTTTGATTTTTATGAGCTCTGTTCTCATGTTTGTTATTCATGGGTTTAGCATTTACGTTTGTTTTCATGGCATAAGTTGCGTTTAGTTATTTACCCTCGTGGATCGTGTGTTCATGTTTGTTTCGTAACTTAGGCTATATTTGGTTACTTACTCTTGTGGAGACTGTGTCCACATTTGTCTTTGTAGCATAAGCTGTGTTTGGTTATTTGCTCTCGTGAACTATGTGTCCATGTTTGTGAATTGTTCTAATAAATTGCCAAAAAATATGTGAATTTTTTATTATTTGGTGATTTCATACGTAATGGTTTTTAATTTAGTGAGTACTATTATTTTATTATTTATTTAATCATTTTAACTTGTCAAAATTAAATGTTAAAACTGCTTTGTTATTATAGATTTAAATATTCTTATCATTGAAGTTATATAGAACTTTTATTCTAAGTTTACAAATTTATTTACATTGAATTACTTTCTCCTTAATTTATGTAATTATTTTATTTTATTCATTTTGATTTTACAAAACGTCATGGTTGGGACGTTATTCATTGAAAATTATTTTTGGTCTTAGATAGCATAGTTGACCCTGTACCTTTGTCAAATTGGTGAAGAGATTTTGCTTCTGGATTGAAGTTAAGACACTATTTTGATGTAAAATCATAATTTATATATTGTATCTCTATAAATAATGTTTTAGGTGCTCCACATAGACTATGGTTTGAATCCTTGTTTGGTTACCTATATTGTTGGTCTGTAGATAGGAGTTGAGCTTTCTATTGCTATATTGTGTGAAAATGTTCTTATAATATTTTTGAGAAGTTCTATTCTCAAGGAAGGCACTGTCGTGTTTCTACGAAAATTTATGAGTTTTGTTATCATAAAAGGCATTTTATTAAATAACTTCACTCTGTATGATAGATACATTTATGATTGCTGCAGGCATTTCTTGAGTTAAGATTTACGGGATATAGTTTATGGGGGTATTCTGTGTCGGTCAATCCTTAATGCCTCATTTGGTATGATGGAAGAGTTTTTGATGGAATCGGAATTGGAATCAGAATAGAATTGAGTTATAAATGTATGTTTGGTATGAAGATGAAATCTGAATATAATATTAATAAATATATGTATTTAAAATAGATAAAAACCAAAATGCCCTTATAAAAAAAATAAAAAACTCAGCGATCATGATGGAGTGTGTATGTGGGGCACTTATGACAATTCCATGGAATTGTGACAATTCCATCATGATGGAGATGGAATTAAATTCTAGGTATTTTGGTAGAATTGGATCCATAAGGAATTGAATTCATGCATACCAAACAATTGAAAACATGATTTCAATTCCAATTTTATTTCTCTTAGACCTAATTCTAATGTACCAAACATGACCTAAAATCTTGGGGCGTGACAACTTCGTTCGGGATCAAGTTCTTAATCGTACTCTTGAGATTCGCTATGTCCCTTCTGCTGAACAAACCGCGGATCTCTTAACTAAGCCTCTAGGAGCTTCAGCCTTCAGCTACTTACGTGACAAACTTAGGGTTACTCATCCACCCTCTCGTTTGAGGGGGCTGTTAAAGAAGTCCATTAAAGCCCAGTGCACAACCCACTTTACATGGCCCGAGTTGCGTGCTTCTGTTGCATGTATCTTGCTGTTAGGATATTATTATATTTTATCTTATATATTTCAATTACTGTATTCACGTGATACTGATACGATTGATTCTGTACGCCTTAACATATGTACCCCTCATGTACAACTTATTCAATCAAGTCGTTCATTTACTTTTGCTCCAGTTTTTCTATTGGTGTCCCTAATATGGCTTTGGGGTCACTCTATATGAGCTGGGTGGAGGACGTACGTGAATGTTGGTGGTGAGATCTAATTTGCAGTAACGGCGAACGTTATTTTTATTTGAGGATGCTGATCATGATCATGGTTAATTTGTTGGGTGTTCCCTCCGCCAAAACTCAGGACTACTCAGGACAAAGTATTAGCTCATATATCTTCTCTACTTGATTTAACTCACCGTGTATGACCATGACCATTTCAACTTCAAACCCTTGCACCACTAGTTACGTTATTCAATCACTAGCCATAGTGTAATTAATTAGTTTCATGTGTAAAATGCTAGCTTATGTTTGTGATATCCACGCACGTAATATATGCAACATCTCAACTGTGCATGTATGGCGTGTTTGAAGGTTCAATCAAGGATACTGTTGTATTATTAGTATTTCAGGTACAGTAATTAACATTTATTTGCTTGCGCTTCTGTGCCCTTGAGGTTACCATTAATGAATCTTGTAGCAATTGGGCCTAAAAAATTTGGATTTAAATTCTCTGAAGTTGGGAAAGGTAAATTTCTTTGAAGTTTTCTATTTTTAGTATTTTCTGTCATTTATTATTTTTTATAAAATATACAATTTTTTCTTTCTTTCTTAAAAAGGAAAACTTTACAGAAATTTACCATTTTCAACTTCAGAGGATTTAAATCCAAAGAAATTCATCATCTTGTATGAATAAACGTTTGCTTTTACCACCAGGCTGTGTCGAGTACTGTTGGGGACCAAATTAACAATAATGATAGCCTCAGGGAACCGTAGAGAGCCTCTTGAGTTTATTGTTTCTTCTCTAATTTAGATTTTTGGGCTCAATCTATCACTATGCTCAGTCGTTCTCACAGCATTCCAGGTTACCTGAGTGAGTTTATAGATATGGATTAAGAACGATGTGAATTTCATAAAGCTAGAGTAGCTATGGACATTAAACAGTGTGGTAAGGTCATGAAAGTTTCCTCATGCATGTGACCTTTTTTATTGTACATAGTTGTCCCTCTTAATTAAACATTAAATATGAGAACCTCTTCCAATGATCTCTACCACTCATTTTGGGTAAATGATGAGTATAAATATGTTGAAAAAAAAAACATGGGCATGTAAATAACAGTTTTAGAACAAAGAGAAACAAAGAGATAGTGAATGAACATGTTTTAAATGTTAAGCGTATTATGAGCTTAAAGAGATGTTTCAGGTGAGACTCCAAAACCCAACTCATAAAATTTTACTGATAAAAAATTAAAAGAATAAATTATCTTTTTTAAGCTTCTCTAAAATTTTATTGATTATATTATTGTTATTATGGGTTATTGTATCTCCATGGCACTAATGTATTCTAATAACCTATTGGATTCCAAGTCCGTATCTTAACTAGTCTTAATTATAGCCATTGGATGTCATCAACATCTTAAAATTATTGAGATATATTTTATAGCCATTGCATATTTTTATTGGACAGAACATGTGCATGATGTAGTTCACCAAGTCATTCTCTTATATTCTAGGGGGAATGACAATTAAGTCCTGAACGGATCATTTTATTTAAGTAAAGCCTGAACAAATTTTAAAATGTAAAGTAAGTCTCTATTCCTTAATTGTTATCACTTATCATGTACGTCATCGTCTATCACTAGCTTTCTCCCATATTTTTGTTTTTTACAAGAATATAGGCTTCCCAAAATTTGCTGGAAATTTGGGCTATTTTACACAAAGTGAACTGAAGCTTCATTGTTAAGATTCTCTTATACGATTTTGGGATCGGAGTCAAAAACGTAACTTCACAACTAAGCTAAGCTTCACCTAGCATGTTAAAATATATACAATTATGAATTTAAATATTAAAAATATCAAATGTATTATCTGGTTAATTACTAGACAACTGGAATTGAAAGAAATTATCAACTGTTATTTGTTACCATGCATGATGCGTTAATCTTTCTTGTTTGTTTTTTTAAAAAAGATCATTACATATAGTATAGTTAATATATTCTGATCCTTATTTGTATATTTCAAACCATCAATTAATAGTTTAATACTCATAATTATCAAACATTTAACAATTCACGTTATTTCAAATGTCACATTTATGACCGACATGGAAAGTTCATCTGCTGAAAATTAAAAGGACAATAAATGAAAGGAACCTATGTTAATTAATCATGTTTATTAATTTCTCCAATATTTTGTGCAAGTTGACTGTACAGCATAATAGGGACATGATTTATTATTCAAATATTTTCCAATTAAAAGATAATAATATAATTATGTAAATAAATTAGTTTTACAATTTGATCACTTACCTTAAATTTTAGAAATTTAAATCAAATTACGTGTGGAACATTTTTAATATTCGTATGTAAATGTCAAAAGTGAAGAAATGTGCGAGGGTTAAACTATTCAGACACATGACTTTGTGTTATATATAATTGCTATGAATTATGATTACATCAAACAAAAAAGTTACAAATGAAAGCCACTGAAACTAATAACTAACTTACGCTGTATTATTTATGGAAGCAAATACGAACAACAAATCAAGCCTATAGAGGCAAAACAAACTAACCAAAAAAAAAAAATTGATAGCAGATTCTTATTCTTGTTACCTAATTATATATTATAGCGTGTGCGTGTGTGTAATTATTGTTGCCTTGTAAGTTTTTGCTTCCATTCTTATTCTTTATCAAGCCACCATCTCATATATAACCGGCCCTTCACAATCTGCTCGAAAATGAAAACCAAAATGAGCTTCATCAAACGAGACACCAAAACATAAATAAATAAATAAATAAGAAGAACAAGGCTGTTGTAAGACAATCGGCTAACTAGGATTTGTCTCTTCATACTTTGGAGTAATTAAGATTACATTACCAAGAAGGACGAGAATCTAAAAATCTGTTTATGTAGGTACTTAATTACTACAAAATTCTTCAATGTCAAAAATATGCTCCAATACTGTGTGTGTGTGTTAATGACCTGTTTGGAAACTCATTTTCATATGTCACGATGAACATAAATTAGGAACCAAATAACAGCCATCATATTCAACCTTCATGGTAAACTGATGAAGATCTAATAAATATGGAGGTCCTGAATTTGAAACCAAGATCTTAATAACAAAATATCTTAAAATAACACATAATTCATCAGTTTTTACTACTAATTAATGAAAATGAAAGAGGAATCATAATTGAGTATAAAAGAAAGGAGTAAATATATAGTAAGCAGAAAATGAAAATGCAAATGAAATGAGACTAGTACGTCATCGTGGTCGACTAGTGGAAAAGACGCCCTGCGCATTAGGGATTCGAGTTCCAGGTTTGATATTGGAGCCTTGAGTCTGAGAAGGTGGCCTAGTGGTAGGGCACAGACTCTTCTGAACATCAACGCCCGAAGGACTCGGCATACTGCACCTTCACAAGGATCTTCTTCTTCTTCAAGAGTTAGGGTTTGGAGTGAAACTGGAGGAATCAGATGCATGTATTTATGCTAGTCTCAAGGTACTCTATGATGCGTGTTGGTTCAAGTGATTACCAAGTGATTGTTGAGGAAATTTACATCCAAATTCTCATCTCGTGTGTGTCAGTATATTAATTAGCGCCCAGCACTTTGAACTTTGAAAACGCAGCGTGTAGCATAGGGTCACAATAAGCAAGTCATTTACGTGGATCGTCTATGACCACTTCAACTTCAAACCTTCACTCCAGTAGTTACGTTATTCAATCACACACACACATAGTCAGAACAGCGTGCATGTAATAAATTAGTCTGATGTGTAAAATAATGCTTATTATGTGTTGGTCTGTTTATAAGCGATCCATTTTGTTCGAAATCCCCACTTGCATTATAATTCACGTAATCGATCTCCATCCTACATGTCACCCACTTGATTCCACATGTCCCCATCTTATTTACATGTAAAAAGTGTTACAAATAAAAGTCGGCTACTTTTGAAACGAATAATTAACCAACGCTATATTTACACACAAATTAATAATAGGGAATATGATATAAAGGATCCAAAAGAACTAATTAATTTAACTTAGGTTTCAAATGATAAACTTTAGAAATTTACAAGTTTGACTCTTAATTTTGCAATTTTATTGTGAATTTGCAGCTTATTTTTTAAATTTTAATATGGTTGAAGAATAAAAAAAATTAATTTTTTATTAAAATTTAAAATACAAGTTGTAAATTTATCGTAGCAAAGTCATAAAATTGAGAATTGAATTTGTAAATTCATAAAATATATGTTATTTCAGCAGACATTGAACCTTAGGGCCTATTTGGTTATGTTTTCACTCTTCATTTTTAGAAAATATTTTGTAATATAGTTTTTAAAATTAGTTTTCAGAACAAAATAAAATGAAAATCCATTTCATTATATTAATTTAAAATTAATTTTAGAGTTAAAAAATAGATTGATGACAAAAGTTATAGATGGTTAATTGTGATAATTTATGATAAAAATTAGTTAAAATAACTATAATTTTTAATAATCAAATATAGTGTATTTTGAAAATAAGAAAAATAAAATGAAAATAACTCAATATTGTTTCTATTTTTTGTTTTAAAAACAATTTTTTTTTGGAAACAATTAAATCAAGAACACTTATCCAAACAAGTTTTTAAAATTTTCTATTTTCAAAAGCAAAAAACGGTTTTTAAAAACTGAAAACAAACATGCCCTTAATTATCGCTTTTCTACTTCTGAATTAGTCCAACATGATTTGTTTTCCCATGTATGCATCGCTAAATTTCCAGGAACTTCACTATTGATATATAGAAAGTCTTTTTGTATTTTACCCAGAAAAGAAAGAAAAGCTTAAGGCGTGAATCTCCTGGGCCAGAATCAGAAGTACGTAACGCGAAGGTTTGAATGTTGAAAACGCCATTAATTAAGATTAATTGACCATCGAGGTTCTTTTGGAGTCTGCTTCACGTCAACTTCAACAAATTGAATCATATTTAGTTATTTGCAACATAGTGTAATTAATTTATCTGATGCTCAAAATGCTTGGTCTCTTTATTATTTAGCTTTTCGTTTTGGTCTCTTAAATATTTTTTTACGTTAATTTGATGAGTCTTTCAACTTTTCGAACCGGAATAACCAAGTAATTAATTAATCATTTTCGTCCATTCTGGTTCGGTGCATGTGGCACTCCATTCAAAATTATTTTCAGTTTAATTTGACCCGTCAATTTTTATTCATATTTTGACCAAATTGACTTCTGTTTATTCTCTCCCATGTACACGGAATTAGTTTATTTTTTTCGCTTATTCACATGAAATTCAATCTCAATCTTTGACTCCTTATTGCCAATTTAAATTAAATTTCTGATTTCCTTTTGTGATAATAATTACACCGCGTAAGATGCTCCATTGCATTTATGGGTGAAATTTAAGCTGCTTTTAAATAATCAAGTGGATTCTATGACAAATGTATAGCGTATTCTGAATTTGTGATAATAAACAGAAACCTAACATCATTATATATAAATTTAGTTTTTCTCTTTGAAAGTTGAATAAATCTGGATTAGATTTGCGAATATACTGATGAGAAGTGACCAGATAAAGTTGTAATTAATACTATAATAACAGTAGGCAAGATCTGTTTATACTGCCTCCACTTCGGTTCAAAAATAAAAGAAATTTTTTTGAAAAATAAGATGTTAGAAAGCACTCCCTCCGTCCCAAATTTTAGAACATTCTTAAAAGAGTTTGTCCATCCCAAAATATAAAACACTTTAGATAGATTAGTATTTCATTAAATGTGCCAATTTCAATATTATCCTTCTTCTCTCTATAATTAATTTTTGTTCCTTCTATTTTCAATATATTAAATGATAGGTATTTTTAAAAGTTTATATTTTTATTTTGAAAAGATAAGATTGTTAGGTGCATTTAATAAGGTTTATTGGTATGTGAGATTTTGTCTAAAAGTGTCTTATAATTTAGAATGGAGGGTATAAGAATTTTGGATCTTTCAAGATGCAACTAATAAGATTTTTTCAAGATACTCTTAACTAAGAGGTGTAATTAATAATTTTTTTTATTCAAGACATTTTATTAAATAAGGATAGGCATGTAAAGAGTTTATATTTTATAGACAAATAGCTAATTTATTGGGAGATGTAATTAAACATCTGGCTCCAATTGTTCTTGCTTGAAATTAATTGCACACACTTTGTTGATGAAATACTTACAATTCACCCCAAAAAAAAAATTAAACTAGTTGGACGCACTTTGTTGGTGAAATATTTAACCAAATGTATTGGATAAAAAATAAAGCTTACTAACTCTGGCAAAAAAAAAAAAAGCCTACTAATGAAATTGTGTTGATTAATTTACTTAAATTAAACACAAAATTTATATTTAATGTCATGACTATGGCCGTGACAAGAAAAATGATCTCTCTATATCAAATGTGGACTTACATGTATTTTCTTTAATAAATTTAGAAATATCGCTAATTTATCTCCCCACATTGTTTTATAGAATTCAGTTTGACTTTGGCCCTCCGTTTAATTTTATGTAATCTAGATCATAATTAATCTCCTATTAGTATTCCGGGTGCGTGCGTGCGTGTGTGATATGAATATAACAATAACATATAATTAACGTATAAAAGTGGATTGACACTAACATCAATAGAGCATCTTAATCCAAAATCAGAAGATAATGAATTTAAGCTCAGCTCTATGTAATATGAGATTTTTTGTGATATCAAGTCAAGTTCACTTACAGTTGATATATCAGACAGTTTGCTAGCTACAGCTTTATTGTCTACTGTGTGGGTCTTTATATTAGATGTATGTTAAAGGATGAAAAATGAAGCTTAAAAATGTGAAAAGTCTGATTTATATATTTTGTTTTGAAAGTTTAATCTCCATATATTTGCTTTTGTCCATTTTGAGCTAATTAGAACTTGTCAAATTCTTTCCCTTAATTACTAGAAATGCTTAAATTTACCCAATCGTTATAATTAAGAATAATATATAATTGATGTTTTCATTTTGAGCCCAAACATCACGACTTTGAATTGATTCAGAACTATTCGCGAATGTAAATTCAAATCAATTTTCCTCATTTGCTCCTTGCTCTCTAAGTTTTCTAGATTGAAAGTCTTGACACGGAGGATTGATGTCTCGTGGAAATAATTAATTATAAGGTCAACCCAAAGTTTGCTTTTGGAAAAAATATTTTATCAAATAGTTTATTTTATCAAAAAAGTTTAAACCATTTAATTAGACACATTTGAACCTTTATATATTTATCATCTATTTTTTAATTTTAAAAAATGGGACTTTTTTAACTCTAATATTTCCTTTTCTACTTTTTTTTTCATTTTTTTTGCCTAGGCTTATATATATATATTTTAGATTCAAAGGCCTATACTCTATTCAATTTTTCTTCTTCTTCTCTCTCTTCTCAATCTCTTTTATTTTTCATCTTTTTCATTCTTTTTTGTTCCCTTTCTTTTTCACACACAATAAGCACACATCACGTCCCATACACACACCCAATACAATTTTCCCCCTTAACTGCTTGGGGAATTGATCATACCAATGGAGCTACAAGCTTTTGGCTTAAGTTTTTTTTTTTTTTTTTTCCTTTGTTCTTTGTTTAGTCACTTAGCTTGAAGATATGCCAAAATGGAGGGACCAGGGGCCTATTCATTCGCGACACGATACTTTTTGGGACAGGATTCATAATGACCTGGAAAGCAGTCGCGCACACCATGGGGTTGTTATATTGTTCAAGTGAAGCAGATACTCCAAGTCAACCAATGAAATCTTGAGAAGGCTATTGGATTCATTCATCAATACATTACAGAGAGAAAAAGCTTCCAAGTGGGCCTTCCTCCCTTGGCTGAATTGGATCCTGGCCCATTAAGGCCTCATTCATAGGTCCAGATGATCTCTATCAAGTCGGATCTTTTTGTGACATTTGATAGTGGTCTCGGTGCGTTAGCATTACGTGCCATTACTCAAGCACTAAGCTTGTGAAAGAAAAATCTTAGGACCTCATTAATCTTGTATAAAGATTCAACTTTACTCCTATTAACCAAAAAATACTCCAACATTGAATAATCTTCCCACTATTTAAAGATGGATACAAGAAAATTATAGAAGTGTCATATATATATGTATATATGTTTTATATCAACCGGACTTAATATTTGGCCCAACTATTTTTTTCTACAAACTGAATAATTTATCATTTGTTGTTATGTTCTATATAAATTTTCTTCTAGAGACTAAGTAAAACCGCACGTACATTAATTTATCAGTAAAAGTTTCGTGTCCCGTATCAAATTTTGCCTTTATGCGCGTCGTCAGCGATGAAAAGGTCAAAACGGCCAACTCCACAACATTCCGTACCTGTCCTATTTTAATTTATTTATCTTTTAAATTGATGAAGGTATCTCTGTTTTTAACTTCTTACAATATAGTATTAGTACGTACAGCATCAATTTAGTCCATTTAATATTTTACAGAAGATCTACCAGAATAATTCCCCAGTTACTATTTTATTCAAAAAGTATTATAAAATGTTAAGAAAGTTACAATTTTAACAAATACTCCGATGATAATTTTCTTAATTTAAGAGTAACTGTCTTCAAATATAATGGAGCGTGTAAAAATCCTGCCTGCTTACTATACATAATTTTCAAATTCGTTTCTAAGGTAAGTATTTTAAGCTTTGAATTTCTGTTTCTTTCTGGTAATTTTTAATAAAAATTGGTTTAATTTCAGATCTAACGCAAAGCATTACAGTAATAGTCTGCAATATATACAAGGGAGAATAACAATGAGGTCTCAAAACATTAAATTAATAACACTTAATTTCTAACAAATTTTTTCAAAAAAATTAGTTGAAAATATTAATCCAGAAAATTACAAATACAAGAATTTCAATTATAAATAGTTGTTTAAATATAAAATGTAACTTTTAAATTGTAACAAAAATTTCTATTTATATAACTGTTTAAATTAATATTCACAATTCATTTTATAAAAAAAATTTATTAGGGACCTAGTTATCGTTTATTCGGTATTGCATTGTGATATTACATTGTGAACGTTGGGATGGAACTTTGAAAACACAGCGTTGCATTGGGACACAAGTAACCCGGCCAATCAATTCCATTTCCGCGGACGGTGTATTTATTTCCAGCTGGAACCTCATATAATTCTTCATATAAAAATATAAATAAAAAATATCAAAGAAAACAATGAATTAAGCCTAATAGAGTGTGAACAGAAGAATATGATTTCTAAATTAAAGCTAATACCAAGATTTGAATTTAACGTTGAATATATACGCGCCAACATATATATAAGTTAATTGGTTTGTGGTCTTTGAGTCTTCTTCACCGAGCATGGCGACTCTGTCAACCTTCCCGTACGTACGGCCCTGAGACATTGAATCACATCTAACTAACATGTTTTTTTTTTTTTTTTGGGTATGAATATCTAACTAACATGTTAATTAATCTTAATCAGGTTTCTATTCATCAAAATGCTTTTGTCTTGGTCTTTGAATACTAGGAATTATATTCCCTTTCATCTCTCTCCAATCAGTTTCAAAATATTTTAAAAACTTCTCAACTTTTCTTCTCCATTCTGCTCAACGCTACCGTGTTGAGTTGGCACCCCATTTAATTTTTTTCAAGTTTACTCGTTAATTTTTATTTATTCTTTCATTTTTTTTAAACTAATTGACTTCTTTCTTCCTTCTTTATTATTCCCATGAACACGGAATTGATTAGTTTATTTCTTTGACGTGAAATTCAACGCTCAATCTTTGACACTTTTTGTTATCTATTTAATTCAAACTAATTTTAGTCATTGTAATTTTATTTTTTAAAATTTAAGAAAGAGAGTAATAGTTGAGAGCAATTTTATTTGAGGCACTATCAAATACTAAATAGTTTTTTTTTATAATGAGTAAAAATTTAAGAATTAAATTATGACTGAGTCAAAATTAAGGAAACCAAATAATTAATTTTTCCAAAACAAAAAGAGCCAAACCTTATGACCTACTTACTTAAAGCCTATCCAGTATGTCTATATAACCTACCTGTTTTATATTTATATTTATATTTATATTTATATTTATATGCGCACACACAAATTCACATTGGATAAAAGTATACTCTTCCATTAAAAAATGTAAGATATTTTTAATCAAATCTCATTCTCAATAAAGTTGTTACTTACTTTCAAACTAATCTTATATTTTTTTATTTGTCCCAATTAAACACTTTACAATAAATATAAAATCATTAATCAATAAGGACATTTTTTAAAAAAAAAAGAGGCAATGATTACAACTCAAAAAACTAAAAATATTTTACATTTTTAAACATTCAATTTCAAAAAAAAATGCGTTATATTTTTTAATGGAGGGAGTACTAATTATGCCTTACCCTTATGTTATTTGGTCACTTTGACTCTTTTCTTTAATTTCTTGATTGCTTCCTACTAAACTTGCAATATCCCCTGGGGGGATAAAAGGAGAGTATTGATGGAAGATTCTTGAAAGAATTTAACTTTGTGAGAGGATACCTGACAGATTAGATAGTTTGTTAACACAATAATTTTATTTATCAGTTTGTAAACTCTTGCTTGTCAAATCTCCTTTTAAGAAATTAAAATTTTTTTGATGATCTTTTATTGATATTCTCTCAAAAATAAAAAGGCATTCACATGAATTTTTGGCCCAAAATCTCGTCTTCTTCCCCATGTGTTCTCCCATGAAATGTTCGTCCTTACCAAACATGACGTAAGTGCTACGAGGAAAAATGTCAAAAGCGAGCAGTCACATTCAGGTAGGAAAATGAATAATACACCAAATTAAACTTGATCATTTATAATTATATATTAGAAGAATGACAGTTAACACCCAAAAGAATGAGTTAATGACAGTTAGATTTTCAATAAAAAAATTTTCATAATAAATTATAAATATCAATTCAAATAGTTAAAAATAAAAATTTCTATTACAATCTAAGAGTTACATTAAATATTTAAATATTTATTTACAATTAAAATCCTTGAAGTTGTAATAATTTGGATTGATATTTTTTACTTGTTTTTTTTTAAAGTTTGTCAATGACTTAACTATTATTAATTCATTCTTTTAGAATCTAACTGTCATTCTCTCTTATATATTCTAACGATTTACATCACAACGTACAGGAATAGCAAATTGCTGATGAAGACGAATTGAAGCGGATTTGCAAAGCTATTTGAAACAAGTAACCTATATTCGTGGCAGCACATACAATTTGGACAAAAATCAAACCCCGGCGCAAAACAAACAAATAATTAAACAAGTTAACTCTGTGTGTGTGTGTGTGTGTGTGTGTAAGTGCATGCTTCTTTACGAATACATTAGGAAGTAATCAGTAATCACGCAAAGTTATTAATTATTATATGAGTTGGTAGCTAGTAGTTAATTTTCAAACACGTATTGACCGATTCAATATGTATACAAAAATTCATATTAACCTTTGTTGTTACTATTGAAAATTTATATTAATTAAAGTTGAAGTGAGTAGTAGAGATTCTCATCAATCAAGTAATTGGAGGTTTTAATGCTTGCCTTTGTGTATGTAATAGTTTAGTTGAAAGTGGCCTATGCTTTGCTTTTGGTAGTTCAGGGGAGATAATTTTTACTTTTGACAAAGCCTAATTCTTGTGCTATAAAAAAATTATTAGTGAAAATTAAAAATGATTTTATTTCGAATAAAATATCAACTTAATTAATAGAACACGTCAAAGATCAATTATAGTCATATGGATGAATAAATTAAATATTGAAAGTCCTGTCCCAAATAATTATTATTTCATGATCACTAACTTTCTCTCAGATTTTTTTGTTACTAGAATAGGCTTCCCAGAATTTGTTGGTGAAATTAATTGGGTTATTTATACATTTTCAAAATCCACTGAAGCTTCCTCGTAAAGATTTCCTTATACGTTTTGGCAGTCAAAAACTTCACAATTAAGCTAAGCTTCACCTGGAATGATAAAATATAATTTTGAATTTAAATCCTAAAAAATAAAATATATTATCTGGTTATTTAATTGCTAACTGGAATTGAAAGAAATTATCAACTGTTATTATTGTTACGCCGATGCGTTAATCTTTCTTGTTTTTTTTTTAAAGATCATTATATATAGTTAATATATTCTGATCCTTATATGTATTTTTCAAACCATTAATATTTTAATACTATTAATGGCTTACGCAATGTCAAGTAATGCTAACATGTGCCCAGTCAATTTTCAAAGGTCGCATAAAAGACCGACATGAAAAACATCATCTGCTGAAAAAGGACAAGAAATGAAAGACTCTTGCTCCCGGAAAATTACAGTTCAAGTCTCGTAAAAAAAAAAAAACAAAGAAAGTTAATTGCTATAAAATTTATAATAATTGAATTGAGATCATTGACAAAAAGTGATGTTAATTTAATTGTTAATGGAGCTTGTAATAATTAATTGTTTTTTGTGAGACTTAGGGTGTAACTCTCCTTCAATATATAAGGGGGAAAAAAACTATATCATACAATTTAAAAAATATATATTAACTACAATAATTGTGTCTGAAAATAAAAATTTGCACTAAAATATTATGTGTTAATCAACATAAAGATGTATTAATTATTTCTCGTTAATGTAAATTTTGAGAAGTAATTTAAAAAATTTATAATAAATGCTTATTGAAATATATATTTTTGCTTATAAAATGGACAGACTATGTTAATACGAAATCAATTGATTCTGAAAGCCAAGACGATGGATTGAAATTTAAAAGGGACCAATATATTTTATTCAAATATTTTCCAATTTTTCTAAATTGAAAGAGTTAAATAAATTTGAGTACCATAAGTCGCAGTGGATCCATCGGCATTTCGTAGATTGCGGATGAAATTAAAGGTTGGTTGTTGATAGTGAGGTAAGCTCAAAGTTAATTTGCTTATTGTGAACAAAATTAGTTATTATTTATTTTTATGGAAAGATAAATTAAAAAATTAATCTTAAAATTAAATAGAGTTATATTGTTAAACACTCTAAAAGCAACAAATATAATGATTACTCGTGCGTTTAGACCTTTGTTTTAGGACCCTAAAGCGGATGTTTTCTAAATCTAATAGTTAATATTGGAAAACAATATAAAAACATATGTGGTTGAAAAAGTCAAAAATTAATAAAATATTAAAATCTAGTTTTACATACTTTAATTTGAGGAGCAATATTAATGTACCATATTATTACAACTAAATAGAATATAATATATAAAACAAGAATAATATAACTATGTAAATAAATTAGTTTTACAATTGGATCAGTTAGCTTGGATTTAAATTAAATTACGAGGCACATTTTTAAATTTTAAAAACAATGCTTCTAAGAGCAATATCGTACGAAAATGTCAAAACTCAAAGGTGGAAGAAATGTTCGAAGGTTAGACTATTCAAGTCACAGACACTTGACTTGGTATTATTATTGCTATGATGACATGACATCAAACAAAAAGGTTACAAATGAAAGCTAGCTACTTTGAAAAGAAGAAATAACGCTGTATTTATGGAAGCAAACAAGAACAACAAATCAAGCCTAAAGGTAAAAACAAACAAACCAAGAAAAAAAATAAATAATCATGTCGATAGTATATTTATTATTATTCTTGCTACCTAATTATATATGACTGAATATATATGTGCGCAACTGTGCGTGTGCACGTGTAATTGCCTTGTAATATATTGCTTCCATTATTCTTTATCAAGCCATTTCACATGTCACCGGCCGGCGCTTCACAATCTGCTGATGGAAAATGGAAACCAAAAATGAGATTCTTCAAACGAGACATTAAAACATAAATAAGAAGTACGGGAGCAATGTTTCAACAAGACAAGAGCTAATTAGGATCCCTTCATAATAATCTGGATCAAGATTACATTACAAGAAGGGCGAGGATCTAAAAATTAAAGCAGAAGGTTAATTAAAAGTATAGGTACTATATATATTCATTAACTAATTGTTTGAAGAAAACTAATTTTCATGTGTGATGTTCAAATTAAATTAAGAAGCAAATAACAAAATTGAAGCAAGAACTTAATAACAAAAACAAACGATTGATAAGTACTATAAAAGAAAGGAGTGAATATATATTAGGCAGGAAATGAAACTGAAATGAAACGAGTACGTCAGCGTGGTCAGCTGGTGGAATAGACACCCTGGGCATTAGGGATTCGAGTGGAAGGTCTGATATTGGAGCCTTGAGTCTGAGAAGATGGCCTAGTGGTAGGGGACATTGCAGCCTGTGTATTAACGTCTGAAGGACTCGGCATGCTGCACCTTCTTCAACACAGTTAGGGTTTGGTTTATAATTTGATAATCAGAGAGGTTGGGTTTGCTGTGAAACTGGAGGAATCAGATGCATATGTATTTATACTATAGCTCGTCTCAAGGTATTGTATGATGCGTGTTGGTTCAAAGTAATTACCAAGTGATTGTTAAGGAAATTTACATCCAAATGCTCAACTCTTGGGTGTCAATATATTAATAGCTTTGAACGGATTAACTTTGAAAACGCAGCGTGTAGCATTGGGTCACATGCAAGTCGTCTATCAATTAATTAACTTGTTTCCAGGAACTTGATAACTCTTCAGACACGCAAACATATACACGGGCTTTTTTTTTTTAATTTTTTTAAAGGAAACGAAACGAGGGGGAAAACAAAAGGCTAAGTTCTTGATATATCATACCAAGGTTTGAACGTTGAAAACAGAATTAAGACGAATGTGGGTCGTCTTGAGTATATACATCTTCTCACCGTGTATGACCACTTCAACTTCCAAACCTTCACCCAAATCACCCCAGTAGTTACGTTATTGATATCTCTCTCATACACACACCCAGAGAATATAGCGTGATTAATATATATAATTAGTCTGTTGCGTAAATAACTCTTATGTTGTTTATATATATATATATATATATATCCATGATATCCACGTACGTAACTACATATATTGACCATTACGTATACACAACATCTCAACGGCACAATAATTTATAATAAATAAATAAATAACTCCATATATATATATATATATATATAAGTTGAAAAATGCCCAACTCGCATAGTTGCATTATAACCGTATATTGGCTGCTCTACTATTGCATTCCTTCGCCAACAAATTAAATAACAATCCACCGCTACAAAAAAAAATGTTTTAGTAAATAAACCATTCATGTATGGAGAATTTAGCTAGGGTGTGTCTGGATTTGAGTTGAAAAATTAAGTTTTGTGGTAATTGAAGTTTATTTATAAGTTTGACTTTGAATACAATTGAAAAACTAGCAGTAAAACTATGGTTTTGTAAAAATATATTCAAACATTCACATGCTCAAATAAATTTTGAATCTAAAATAACAATTCATCATCTCTAATTTTCCCATAGAAAGGGGCAAAACTAATGAAAGAAAATGTGGGAAAAATAAAATGTTGTTTTTTTGTAATTTTTTTGTCATACTCTTCTCTCTTCGTTATTTTTCTCTCATTCCAATGGAAGGGTACATGTTTGTGGCTGCTGGATCAATTGTCCGCACTATATTATGGCATACTATTGTTGTGCACGTGTATTTTAATAAATAAATCATCCATGTTTCAAGAATTTATTAGAATTTGAAGCTTAAGGTCAATTTGATCGCTTGAATTTTACTGAAAGTTAAATTAAATTAAAAATTGCGCAACTCATTTTTTAACAACACTGGTTCTAACTTCGAAGAGAGTCCTATGTCATAACTAACGCGATCTTATGCTAATGGCAACAAACAAGAATAATTATTTGATAATGTTCTTGCTAATTACACCACCTATTCCTATTATAAGATACCTTCAACTACCTCACCGAAATAAAAAATATATAGTTAAATTAATAATTTTGTCTAAAAATAAAATAAACTTCTAATTTTACTCTTATTTAAATTTAAAAATTTTAAATTTACATTACATTATTTCTCATAATTAATTAATAAATTTAAAAAGGTGTAATATTGAAAAAACATAATTGATATTCTGTGCCTTATTAATATATTTAAAGAAATACTTCTAAAAAGTATCCAATTATAGGGATTGGAATGAATAAGATGAGTTTGTGTAATTTCATGTAACCACCTCATGGAAATTAAAAAAAAAACATTAAAACTCATTAACTCCATCTACAAATTTACTAAGTTTCTAATTTTGTCTCTAGTTAATATACAAAGTTCAAACTCTAATTGATCCTTTTTATAAGGTAAATTTGAGAAGAGATAAATGATTCTTGTTATAAATTACTTGATGGGGTATTAATTAAATATTTTCAATATTTTCATTATTTAAATTTATTAACTTTGAGAGATAATGTAATGTAAATATGGATAAAATTTAAAATTTATTCTAAACAAAATTAATGACTTAACCACACATTTTCTGAGTTTCTGAGGTGCTTACAACTCTCAATTAATGACTTAACCTTAATTAGTATTTTGCCCAGAAAAGAAAGAAAGGATTAAAGTGTGGACCTCTCGTGCCTGAATCAAAAGTAATCCCAAGGTTTGAACGTTGAAAACGCGACTAATTAACGAGCTTCTTCACCGTGTCTGACCGCTTCATCTTCAAATTGAACCATGCATCCTGTAATTAATTTCTCTGATGCGATACATCATTAGCTCTTTTTTTTTTTTTTCCTTTTGGTCTCACAAATTAAATAACACAGTAATTAATTAATCCGTTTTGTCCGTTCTGGTTCATCAGTCCATTTCCATGCATTTAACACTTTCCAGTTTGATTCGTCATATTTTAACCAAATTGACTTCTGTTTTATTCTCTCCCATGCACACGGAATTAGTTTATTTGTTTATTAACATGAAATTCAACCTCAATCTTTGATGCTTGCATTTTGTGCCTAAACATCACGACTTTGAATTGATTCAGAACTACTCGTGAATGTGAATTGATACAACAGTGACATGATTGGGATCATGTATCATTCAACTTGCTGTGGACCGTACGCGTCGGGTTCGAATCAATTTTCCCCACTTGCCCCTTGCCCTCCAAGTTTTCTAAATTGAAATTAAGTCTTGACACGGAGGATTGATGTCACGTAGAATAATTAATTATAAGGTCAACCCAAAGTTTATTTGCTTGCAGACTTTTTTTTTATATTTCTTACGCAAAGATAAATTAAAACCTAGTGTGCGCGCGCGCGCGTCATAACAAAATGTAGGTATATAGTTATTAAACACACCCAAAATGTAAAAACATAAAATTTGAATATTCTGAAATTGAGTTTCTGTAATTTTCATAAATTTTGGAAGACAAGATTTTATATTTTATAAAAAATAATAAAATTAAAAAAATTAATTTTTTTACAGAAATTCATATATATATATATATATATATAAATTTTAGAGGATTTAAATTGAAAATATATAGTAATCAATTACTTGGCACAGTTTTTTAATAGAAATGGTTATTATATAGATTATCTAAATGTCAAAAATGAATAATACACTTTATT
The DNA here is from genome assembly GCF_029017545.1 of Prosopis cineraria. NCBI lineage: Eukaryota > Viridiplantae > Streptophyta > Magnoliopsida > Fabales > Fabaceae > Prosopis > Prosopis cineraria. The sequence goes on along the minus strand of NW_026555342.1, from coordinate 6,464,835 downwards.
ATTTTTTTGGTTCCACTTTATTTTCCCTCTCCAGCTCTTTTATTCTCTGCCCATGAACGCGGAGTTGATTAATGGTTGCTTTTGCTGTTTATCTCCCTTCGACTGTTCAGAGAAAAATAATATCTAAAAAAATGAATGAAATCATATAAATAATTGTAACAACTCTAAATCTTAAATTAAATAAATTTTTCTCCCAATTAATATTTTATTTAATTGTTAAAAATTTAGAGTAAGTAGAGAGTAGTAGTTTGTCAACTCTTACACTAGTAATATTCATGAAGATCCATAGTTTAAATTTTATTGAGTAAAAGTTTGGTTTTATTTTGTTTTACATTAGAAAAAAATTTGTTGCATTCTTCTTGTAATTTTTTTTGCCCTTTTGTGTAATTTTTCTTGTGCCCTTTCTCGTAATTGTCTCATTTATTCTTATATCCAGATTTTTCTTCTTTTCTCCGTGCGCAAAACAGAGCATTCCTCTTCTCTTTCTTTTTCCATCGACCGACATCGTGCTCTCCTTCTCTCCTCACTGCCGGTTCCTCTTCTTACCGTTGAACTCCTCCCTTCACAATCGGTTTCTTCCCTCGCCGTCAACCTTTTCCTCTGCTCGCCGAAGCTGCCGCAGTCAGGAGTGGTGGACGCTGAATGATTTCCTTTCTCTTCCTCGGTTGCTGTCGTGGGAGTTTGGGAGGTGTGTAGATTTCTTGGTCTTTTTTTTTTCTTTCATTGTTGTTGGTTGCTGAGGTTAATTTTTCGGTCAGCCGTTGGGAGTGTTGAGCTGTATAGTGTTTTGGTTCTTATCATTTTTCAGAGTCAGCTCTATCTTGCTTCCTTCCTATACTGTGATATTGTTGGCTGTGGGTGCAAGGTAGTGATAGAGACTCATGGTTTAGATAAGTTTCATATTGTATCTCATCTTCCTCTAGCTTTTGGCATGCTGATCATTGAAAGGGTATGAGATTAGAACTTTTGCTTCTTTCTCCCTGCTAATTGGCCAAGAATTTAGGGAATGTTGATGAGATTGATAAAATAAAATCAATTATTTTCCTATTGTTAGGTGCTGATTGGAAGTATGAATTGGGAATTTTATATATTCTAGGCTTGATGATGGAAATCTGCTTGAAAGAAATATCTTATATATATATATTTAGACATGAGGAAAATTTTAAATGAATGAGCTGTGGTGTATGGTGTTGTTATATTGCATTTTCTTGATGGTGTTGGACTGTTGGTTTCAAGGCTAAATGGAACACTATTGTATAGATTGATACAATGTTATTATGGGAATTATTTGTGAGTGCTTCCAAGATGTTTGTGTAAGTGATTACGATAAGAGTAATGTGTTTGGAATTCATCAATAGAGAAGGAGGAAATTATACTCTGGAATAAGAGTTTAAATTGATGTTGAGGAAACTTTAAGAAATTTGCATTTGAGTTTGAAAGTGGGGTTGTCTATTTTAGATCAAGGGGTTATTTCTAAACTTAACTTGGAATGTTCATGGAGTGTTTGTTAAAATGTCTAAGAAAGAAATTGGAGCTGGATTGAGGAAAGTATTAGAATCTTATTAGGTGTTTATTGTAAATTAAGCCTTGATGCACTCAAGGTGTTTGGAAAAGGAAGAAGAAGAAGAAGCAGAAGAAGAAATGCTTGAAAGAAAATTGGCAAAAATGCAAGTTGCTAAATTTTCATGTTATTAGTTTTAAAGGAATATGTGTAAGAGGTGGCTCAAGTAATTAGATTGGAATCTTGAGGTGTATTTAAGGTAGATAATGTTGAATAATGGTTATTGTGCTTCATTAAGAGTTGAAAAGGTATAAAAGGAATAGAAGATCTTCTATTGCTCTAGTTGGGCTATTGATAAGTTACTAAATTGATAATGAAATTGTTGGCTGTGTATACTTAATTGTGATGTTATTTGGGATCAATCTATATTCCACTAATTATTTGAGAAAATTATGTAGTGAAATTAAAGAATGTAGAGAGAATGTATTGGGGTAAAAGGAATTTTATTAATGTTGAAGGTTAGGTTGTTAAATATTTACTTAATTTAAGAAAAGAATAAATAAATGATTTTAGAATTTTTATTTCCTTGCTAGGAAATTAATGGCACTATTGGAATTAAAGTGAGAAATGGAAGTGAACAAATTTAAGAATTCTTGGAGAATTTTTCAGGTGAGTGGGTAGCGTCTCAGGTAATTTTCTCATAAAATATTTATAAAAATCTTGTTATTTAAGTTTTAATATTATTAGTTCTTTATAAGTTATATGAACATTCTTGTCCATTCTATTTTTTTAATAATGTGTTTTTTTTATCATAATTATGTTATTAATGAAGATATCTTGATTTTACTAATAACTTATGTTATTAATTAGTAATGACTGAAGTTAATACATGAAAAATGGTGTTGCTTTTCAAAAACAACTTAATTGCTTTACTTTATGTTTGGTATGCAAATTTTTAATACAACAACTCGTGCATGGAGGATATGAAAATGAATTTGTGAATGAGAGATGGCAACTGAATTGTATATTTTGAAAGCAAAAATTTTAAAATTGTTTTTCAACTCCATGCATGCTTGATTGAAATAGGGGGACTGAGTTCAGAATGCTAAATGCTAACGGCAGTTCCATTAGCCCTTGGTGCGCCATGGTACACCTAGCTAGCAGGGTGCTTGTAGGAGGTGCTAGCCCCATGAGCAGGCCAATGCATGTGGAATGGAGGGGTGGACATTCTTGAGCATTGTACTCACGCTTGTTTCGTGGGCTTAGTGCATGCGCTTATTTCGTGGCTTCTAGCTGCACTTGTTGGTTATTTATCCTTGTGGACTATATGTCAATGCTTGTTATTCGTTCTCATAAAGCCCTCCTCGAATTAAATTAAAAATTTATCATTTTTATATTAATTCTCTAAAATCATTCTACCTAATTTTATCATTATTTGAAATTTTTATATTCTATAAACAGTACAAATTATGAATAAATTTATTGTTCTATTATCATTGTTTAATTTCACAATTGTATTATTGAAGAAACTTGTTTTTTATTGTTAGTTCAAGTATTTGCCTCAGTATCATTAACTTGTTTAAACTAAATTTATTATTGCTATCTTTATAAATGTTTTTTTTTATCAAGACTTTGTTTGGGACGCTACTCACCTAAAAATTTTTTTTTGATATTAGATATTGAAATTGAGCCTGCACCTTTTGCTGATCGGAGGGACATAATTGTTTTTCTGGAACCTGGGAAGCATGCATTAGTTACTTTTAATGTAAATATATTTTGTATTATGAAATGTTAACTTAGCGCTTCACGTACACTGTAGTTAGATCCTAGTTTTAACTTGTTAGTATGAATTTGTTGAATTAATTGACAGGTTTTATTATTATAGAAATTTTGGAAGGTCCAAATTACAAAGGAGATTCTGTCAAAATTTCTACAAAACATTTAAACTTTACGAACTGAATTATTATTATATATAACTTAGATATCAATATTTTAGCTTAATCTCTAGCTAATTAAGGTTTATGGAATATGAATTCACCTCATATTTCATGCGAGTCATATCCTTAATATCGAGGTGTGACAATAATCATTTTCCAATTTCACAAACAGCTACTCCAAAAGAAAGTAAAAATGATTGGCTTTTAATCAGACTGCTGCATTTTCTTTTGTGCCTTAAGCTATGATGATGTTGGGAATCATGTGCCTCAGTCATTTGTTTATTTTCTTAGCAATGTTCTTGTTTCATGGCTTGAATAAATTATGCTCAATACAAACTTGGGACAATCTAAGCCTAAATACTTTGAGAACTAATTAATTCATGGCTAATCATGATCATATCATACACTAATCAAGGCAATGTTGGTTTTTTATACCTTGTAAAATACAATCCTCCAGCCACAGAACGTGATCCAACAAAACTTGACATTCCGTTTCGGCTCATTCTTAGGGCCTAGTCTTTATTGGGTTGTTGTCGTTGCATCAGAATCAGGCCTTAATATATTTACCCTTCAGCCCAGTCATTTTTCCTCATGTCGATCAAATTCATGCCGATACCATTTTAAAAGTAAGAGTGATTAATTTGACCATTTTGCAAATTTTACTTTCTATTTTTTTAAGTAATTATTATGTTTTAAGGGTGCTCAAGGAGAATGGTTGCTTAAGAAAAGAAGGATGGGAACCACCAAGTAAATTGGGTGAGCGGCATTGCCCATTGTAGTCGCTACATGAGACTGGGGTGTGTGGCTAAGCCGCCACAACTTATTGGGCCAGAAATTAAAATTTAAAGTAGTTTTCATTCTGATCATCAACATATCAAATAAATGTTTCAGAGGAATCTCATAATTATCGAAGGTTATAAAAAGAAAATGGTATATTAATGGAAGCGTGATAGTGACGGATTGGACAAGGGGAAGACAAGGTTATTGAATGGAGATTAAAGGTCACATGGATGGGAGGGTGAAATTCGAAGAAGGAACAACTCATCAATTAACAACTAAAGTTAAGAATATTTACACGTTACGTAAATATAAATATAGCTAATAGCTTGAATAGTGTTATCGAACATTTCATATGGCAGCAGGAGCAAACCATGTCCACTTGGTGGAGGAGTTGTTGAAATTAATGGACGAGAGTGACTTGGAGCTGCAACACTACAAAGGGAACACTGCCTTTTGCTTTGCTTTCTGGAAACACGAAAATTGCTGAAATAATGTGGCAAAGAAATGCACTCTTGCGAATAGTCAGGGGTGCACAAGAAGTGAGACCTGTAGTCATGGCTGCTTTACAAGGGAAAAGTGCAATGGCATGGTATCTATACCCTAAAACTGTTGAAATGTTTGGAGAATTGGATTGGATTCTACTGTTCTTCATTTCTATCAACACTAGAATATATGGTAAGTACATGGTCCATAACCTGTCAATCAATATAGGGTGTCAGACAAAACAGTTTATCTGAGGCTTTAAAGTTGTTAAACATGTCATTCTTTATTGCTTCCGATCTGAACATCATAGGGAAACTTGAGATAATAGCAATTACGCTTGAAATAAGTAAACGTCTCTTTTCACTATTATATAAACTCTTTAAGCTAGTCTTTGTTCCTGCCTGTGCTAATTGGTCTGACAAGCTAGCTTATGCAGTAAACTTGGAGGCCGGCCGGAGGGATTTGGTTTTTGGATTAGTCAAGTCATATTTATCAATTCAGCTGGCAAAGTTCAATAGATAGCCACCCAACAATTGATGATTGATCAAAATTGAAATAATGGATCGTAACATTTACTATTTTCACCTTTCCTAAAGTTGCGTCGTGAGAATGCTCCAACTTACTCTTATGTATGACTCCACTTGATGTAGCTTGTGAATCACAACTACCTCATTAGTTACACATATATAAAGCCTTGTATGAGTTGTAACCAAGGAAGTCGAAACATGTACATATGGACACCAACAATTTGCAGATTAGCTTTTGCTCAGGATGGAAACAAAGGCACAACTTTAAACGTCTTAGCTTGAGAACCTTCAAATTCTGGTCCCCAGAGTTTGTCATATCAAAAACAAATCATGAAGTCCTGTGAGTGACTACAATCAACGCTATCAGGAAAACTAAATCATTTAGACTATGAAAATTCACTATCCATCTATTTTTCCGAGTTATGTTATTTAATGGGCAGAGGAAGAAGTACTTAATATTCTTGATTTCTTGAACGAAGGAATGGAGGGTGGTGAAAGAAGTCGCCATCATTCCTTGCTTGAAAGATTCGCAGGAAGAAAACTGTCCTTGCTCATTTTTATCTTCATTATGGCAAGCGTAGGCTGAATCTAATGTTAAAAGCAAAAGTACTCAAAGCATCCTATACGTAATTAAATGTATTCATCCAAGGGTAAGACTAGGAATAGTTTATCAAGGACCAATTCAACTCAAAACATCTAGCTACAATGTGGCAGTCTTTCTGTAAGTTCATCTGTAGCTATATTGGAATATTTAATTTGCCTTTCATTTGAACGTTACTTTAAGAATGAGTATGGATACGGTTCCACCACACTTTAGTGCAAGGAGGTGGATAGGATTAAACTCTAAACTGCTTAATTGATGATCCGTAATATGCTAATAGCAAACTCAACTTAGAAGTTTGAAGTGTGAAGCGAAAGCTTGGTAATAGTTCAAATGCTATCAATATATATATACTTTCTGGTATTGGTTTTCTAAGATGAGTTTTTCATTGTCTTACTTTTTCATCACATGAATAATTCCAGGTGTGAACCAAAATCTGGTCATTGAGCTTGTTAAGAAAATTTGGAAAGAAATTCTTCTTCTAGACGAGTTGAGCATGATGAAAGTCATAAGGGAACCTTCACAAGTAATATTCGATGCTGCAGAAGTTGGAAATTTTGAGTTTCTAGAAGAGCTTTTGGGCTTTTACTGTGATTTCATCATTTCATGATGGAAAGGGATAGCAGATGACAAGTTAATAGACAAAGATCAAGTGGATCGGTCGACGTCCAGAACAAAGGCCAAAGTCACGTCCATATGTTCTAAATTTTAGAAGTGCAGTTGAAGTTGTTATGCAACACGTGGGCTTGATAGTTTTAGTTAGGACTGATTAGTTGTATTATTGTTAATCTGTTATTTACGTGTATGCGCTGGCAGTCTCTCATTAGTTCACTTGTACTTATCTTTATTTATATTAGAAGAGTATGTACTCTGAGATGAATAAGACAAGAACGTCATTCTCACTCAAATTCTCTTTATTGCTTTTCTCTCTCTTAGTTTTGTTTGCAGAAACTAAAGTATAATTGACATTGCTGTCTTGCATCATCATGCCAGTATCTTCAATCTCATCCATGAAACTGGTCCAAATAAGGATTCCATAGTTTCTTCCCTCGATAGTAATGATAAATGCAATTTATTGCATTTTGCTGCAAAATTAGCACCACCAAACCGACTTGACTTGGTTTCAGGAGCAGCTTGTCAAATGATGCTTGAGCTGTTATGGTTTGAGATATATATATATATATATATATATTCGCCTTAACTCCATAGCCTGTGCATAAAAGCTCAAGCTTCTTTCACTTTCTGTATGTATGTGGCATAATAAATTCATGGTTTGATGTGGCAGGAGGTGAAGAAGATAGTGCAACCATCATTGATAGAGATGAAAAACTCTGAAGGCCTGACTCCTAGCGAATTATTTACCAAAGAACACCCAAAATTGCTAAAAGAAGCAGAGTCTTGGATGAAGGCAACTGCAAACTCTTGCATGGTAGTTTCAACACTGATTGCTACAGGAGTATTTTCTGCTGCATTCACCATTCTTGGAGCTAACAACGACACAGGAACTCCAAACTATTTGGAGAAACTGCCATTTTTGATATTTTCTATATCAGATGTGCCTGCACTTATTTCATCCTCAACCTCCATCCCCATCTTCCTCTCCATCCTTATCTCACGTTGTGCGGAAGAAGACTTTCTCAAGTCTGCCATATTCCTATTGTACAAACATATCAACATATAACTAAGGCTATGATTTGATTTATGATCGGATTACTTTGTTGTATAAATTTTTAATATTATAAAGTATATTTTGGAACCCTTCACTGTGAAAACTAGCATTAAGACCGCGCAGGGAGAGTTTCTATGCATTAAATTTAGACTAAAAAATAATATAAAAATTTTACAAAACCTATTAAAATAGTATGATTGTTAAAAAATATTAAAATAATATAAAAGTAAATTTGTCCCAGAATGCCAGGGCCCAAAAGCGTTAAATAGCCGCCACTACAAAGCAATTTCAAACTACAATTTTAATATTGTAGAAGTTCAAAATAAATCTGGTAGATCTTCAAAATATATTAAATGGACTAATAGATGTTGTAGGTATATTATAAGAAGTTACAAACTGAAATAGTTTCATGAATTTGAAAGATAAATAAATTAAAATAGGACAGATACGTACGCTGGAATGGGGCGTTGTCTGTTTTGACCATTTCACCGCTGATGACGCGCATAAAGGCCAATTTGTTCCGATACAGGAAAATTTTGCTGATAAATTAATGTAACCATTTTTTGTGACGTACATACGATTTTATTTAATTTGTAGAAGAAATTTGGATATAACAGCATATGATAGATTTTTCAGTTTGTAGGAAAAAAATAGTTGGGCGAAATATTCCGGTAGATATAAAACATATATAGTACTTAAAGAATAAATAAAGTTAAAAGGGGAGAGATATTGAATTGTATGTGTAGTTTTGTATTTTGACTTTCTGAGCGATATACATAATGGACAAATTTGAGGATACGCGCACGAAACTTATAATCCCAGTGTGTTTCGATGATGAATTATTAATTACAATAAGCAAACAAAAAGTACAAGGAAACAGAAAACAGATACAAGAATTAAGCAGCTTTATGAAAAGATGGACAACTTAAGAAAGAGAACAAAGAATAAAGAACATAATCAATCTTATCATGATGATGAACCCTACAGATGCGACGACATTCATTAATCATTTTTCCTTTACATCGAACCACTTAACTCCATTACCAACGATGAACGTACGCTTCATGGATCTGCATTAAAATGAAATCCAAATCAAAATCATGCGCACAAAGTACTGCTTCTGTGCCTGGTGATGGACATAAACACGTAAAAACAACATCGGCCGGTCCAACTCAAGAAGATGAATTTTGCGAGCATAAATCTATATCTCAAATTTGAAAACCAATCTAAAAAATTACCTTGTTAGGGGGGAGAATTTCTTAAACTTATAAACCCCACATCACTCCCTGACATGTGGAACTCATAACAATGAATATCAGATCAAAATGGAAGTAAATATTGACCTGGGGAAAGGAACGGAATGAAAAGAGTCATCATCTTCTCTTGGAAAAATGATCCTTGGAAGTTAGGATGTGAGTGCCAGATCTTGTCGAGTTATTAGAGTCCTGAGTCCTTGGAGGAGGCCTAGTGGTAGGGCAAAGAATGCTCTGGATGTTGATGCTTGCAGAACTCATATTTCTTCTCACAATTAATCCAAGGTTCTCTCAATTAACGTTGATCAATCCTCACAGAGAGAGGTAAGGTTTTTTATGAATGAAGAAGCTTGATGAGGAATATAATCCGATACAGGTATTGTATTTATAGAGAGAAGCAACGTGTAGATGGGCTATAAGACGGCTCAACACGAAAGCAAGTGATAAGAGATTGTTGAATTGATTATTATCAAGAAATGAAGAGAAATTTACAGAGAAAGTTCTGAATAAGTTCGGGGCTCAAGCAGACGATCGGTTAAACTAAAATAGACAGTGTTAAAGCCGTGTCGGTGATCGCCGATGATGTGGTGCGCTGGCAGTCAAGTCTAGTTACATTTCAGCTTATTTGGAGCCATGGCGACATATAACTTCGAGGAATGTAGAGTGCGAATTGTCAACCCCTCCATTCTATTTCTATGCGTGCAATATTTCTGCATGGTAATTTTTTGCGAATGTCCCATTTTGCCCCCACCTTGGGTTTTATTTGGCCGTCATATCCGTGGTGGGCTCTTTTCAAAGTTTGACCAAAGGCCTCTTCAAATGGAGTAGTTATTAAGTTAATTCCAACTTAATTACCATACAATGATGAGCTGTAATGTGTTCATTACTCCCTCTGTCCCAAATGATAAGATATATTTTGAAGAAATCTAACATGTAAAAACATAAAATAATTTAAAAAGATTAAAATTTCATTAAATAAGCTTATTCCAATAATATCCTTTCTAGCTCTCCATTTAATTCTTATCCTTCTCTTTAATTTTTAATACATGAAATGGAGGATATTTTTAAAAATTCATATTTTTGTTTTGAAAAAAAAAATATTATTAAATGTATTTAATGAGGTTGTTAAGTTTATATTTCATGAAATTTATAAATTTAACTTTAACTTTGTAAGCTTTTGATATAGAAAATAAACGGATCAATTGAAGTATAGGAAGTTTATGGGGGAAAAATTAATTAAGTACTATGAGAACTAAATTGAAAGCAAACTTTAGGATTTAAAATATTAATTTTCCCTAATTTGTATCTGGGCCTGTTTCAAGTTTCCTTCCCTGATTTAAAATATTAATATTCTTGGCTGTCATAATCCTAGCTAGTTGAAACCCTGCATACTTTATTAATCATGACAATCCTGCCAAACAGATTCAACTGAATGATTGATGATCGTGTAACACATTGCTTACAACACACTACTGAAATGGCGGCTTTAAGTGCCCATATATAATTCTACTATGCTATATATATACACGGCCAAAAAGGAGAAAGGTACGATTAGGAATTCTATAAATACGGCTTACAATCTTTACGTTGAAAGTGAAATTGATTATACAGGATCAAATGAAACATTATCTTATTCGAAAAATTTCGAACAACAAAAACAAAGTATACCGACAAGAAGGTCAATTGAAATATTGAATATCTCCATTATTGGAAAAGCAGATACGGACAAGAAATTGAAGACATACAGCTATACATTTTCGGCGTCAAGGTTGAAAGATATATATTCATACAATCACACTAGACACATAGCTATACGTAACATGCACAATTTAAGAAAATGAATAAATAGTAATGAATAAACACATAATTGGCTCCATATATATCCACATTGTGAGTGGTCATCGATGTCTCTTGGAAAAGATATCCTGGGCACTTGGGATTCGAGTACTAGGTCTTGTTGTCGGAAGGTTCTGAGTAGATGGCCTCGGAGGCCCAAATATCTTCGGAGTCCAGAACTCATCTTGATGATCGATTCAAGGTAATAATATTGGTTACACAGTCAGCTTTTTAAGGTAATTTGATTGACGTGATGATCGCACGGATAGAGTTAATTTGGCTTGATTTGAAGATTGAAGTGTGCTTTTATGTATAGACAAGGTATTTATTGTGATCCACATGTTCAATAACTGATAACATCGGAAGAAGGAAAGTTTATGGGAGGTAACCTAGTGATTGTTAAGGTATTTACGGAGTGAAATCAATTTGTATTGTATCGCATCAATTTCCAAACATTTTGAAATATAAACTCATTTACTCGGAAAAACCAGCATTAGATTAGGGCACACGTCAACCAAACTCTTATATATATATATATATATATATATAAATTAAAGTATACATTTAGTTATTTAACTTTACATGTCATTTTATTTTAGTTCCTTAACTTTATAAAGTATTTTTTTAGTCCTTTAACTCTAATACTACTAGCTTTATTTTAACAAATTTTTATATTAAACTTTTAAACATTAATAAAATATTATTAAATGTTAATATATTAAGTTTAATTTTTTTAAAATAATAATGATTGATACAAAAAATAATTATTTAAAACTAACGATGTTAGTGTTAAAGAATTAAAAAGATACTTTATAAAATTAAAAGATCAAATTAAAATCATATATAAAGTAGAGAATTAAAAATATACTTTAACCTCTCTGTGTGTGTGTGTTTTCTGCTTCTTATTACACATTTAATTAATTTTAACTCTGTTGATATACATTAATTATCATTTAATATCTGAAAAATTTATTCATATACACATACATACATACATACATACATACATACATATATACATATATATATATATATATATATTATTTGAACTATGAATACGCGATTCAGGAACCTTTCTGCATATTTCCCAACGTATTAACGTTGATGTTCCAAATTCCACTTTTGTTCCCATAATTGCCATCTGATATGAGGTTTTTTTTTTTTTTTTTTTCCTGATAGGATCGATATGCCTGTTGAAACCACCAACAGTTGCATTATCTAATCAATCAACGCGGTTTATTTGATCCCAGCATGAAAGAACCTCAACTTTTCATCTTTTTTCCCCATATTCATCAATGGTCAGCATATAAGAGATAAACGCATTATATTGTACATATGTCTGACAGTGGATGGATGATTATATTAGGGAAATTATTTAAGTAATTACGATGCCATATTTATATAGGGATTACGAACTTGCGTGAATGTTAAGGAAGTCATTCACAGAGAAATATGCTGGAACTTTAATTTCTGTATTAGTTTAATTTCTAATTAATATAACACTTGGAAGGTAGAAAAAACTTGGAAAATGTAGTGAGTTTTCATTTAAATGAGATAGACACAATTCATGTGTGTCTATACCGTGTTGTATGACTTCAAAGCCGTGAGTTATTTCTCCTTCCATTCCATCCTTTAAGTTTGGTTTATATTTTATTAGACTCTATACAATGCATATATAGGACCCACACTAATTTTACTATTAATTAATTATATATTGATCAATGGATAGAAATTTTAAACATTGCTATTAATATATTTTTTTATAAGTTTGGTTTATATTTATTAGACTCTATACAATGCATATATAGGACCCACACTAATTTTTACTATTAATTATATATTGATCACTGGATAGGAATTTTAAACGTTGCTATTAGTATTTTTTTTTAAAAAGAAAAATTGACACGTTTAGCTCGATCGAGACAGAGACCAAATCTACGGAACGATAACAGAAACATAATTAATGTTTTTTTTCTTGTAGTTAAGTTGAATAAATCAAATTATGAGAGATTTCCTAACAATTTGTTGAAGTTCTCACAGCATTGACCTGTCTCTCTCATTTACATTTTCTTCGGTCAAATAGAAAAGTGTATGTGTATGTCTGTCTAATGTCCTTTAATTTTCATAGAATTTTCTGTACCAGAAGGACTCAACAAAATAAAATTTTCATATCATCTCAACGATTATGTGGTCGAATTTCCACGTTAATTTGCTGGCCTAATCTGCTCGGTTTTTCCTCTCTTCTTTATAAGATAAATATTATACTCTATTCGTTACAAAAATTTACAAGACATTTTAACCAAATCATAGCCCAATAAATTACTTAATTGTCTTTGAGCTGATAACATTTTTTCACATTTATCTTTATTTAATACTGTGTTTAATTTAAAGTGAAGTGTTGGATGATTTATTTATTAAATTATGACCTATTAATTACATGTTGAAACAAAAAATACTTATATTTTTTAATGGAGAGGGAGTAATTTTTACATGAATTGGTAGCTAGTACTTACTTTTCAAACACGCATATGTCTGATTAAATATATACACAGCCAATTCATTATAAACTTGTGTTATTATTAGTGAAAAATGATTTTATTTGGAATCGAATATCAACTTAATTAATAGAACACGTCAAAGAATGTTTATAAAAAGAAAAAAAAAGAACACGTCAAAGAAACAATTATAGTAATATGGACGAATAAATTAAATATTGAAAGTCCTGTCCAAAAAATCTTACCATGCCATGATCACTAGCTTTCTCACAGATTTTTTTTTAATTACCAGAAAATGCTTCCGAGAATTTGTTGGTGAAACTGAGGCTATTTGATTCAAAGTCAACTGCAGCTTCCTCGTAAAGATTCTCTTGTACGTTTTGGGAGTCATCAAAAACTTCACAATTAAGCTAAGCTTCACCTGGCATGATCAAATATAATTTTGATTTTAAATACTAAAAAAATCAAATATATTGTCTGGTTAATTAATTGCCAACTGGAAATGAAAGAAATTATCAACTGTTATTTTATTTGTTAGGGTTAATCTTTTTTTTTAAGATCATTCTGTATAGTTAATATATGTTCTCCCATCATTAAAAAATGTAAGACATCTTTAATTTTTTGAGGTGTAATATTTTATTTTTTTAAAAAGTTTTATTATTAAATAAATTACTTTATATTTATTTTAAAGTGTTTATAATGAGAGATAAATATAGAAACATAGGATTAATTTAAAAATAAGTAAATAATTCATTTGGAGTGAAATTTAATTAAAAATACCTTATATTTTAAATGTTAATAATTTAATATTATTAATGGCTTACGTAATGTCAATTTTCAAATGTCACATAAAAGACAGGCATGGAGAAACATCATCTGCTGAAAAAGGACAAGAAATGAGGCCACCTATGTTAATACAAAGTCAATTGATTCTATACATGTCAGCGAGTACACAGAGCCAATATAAATCAATCGATTCTGAAAAGTGCAAAGACGAGGAATTGAAATTTATAAGGGCCAATATATTTTATTCAAATATTTTCCAATTTTTCTAAAGTGAAAGAGTTAAATAAATTTGAATACTATCAGTGACAGAGGATCCATCGGCATCTCGTGTAGATTACGGATGAAATTAAGTTGTTGATTATAAGGTAAGCTGAAAGTTTGCTTATTGTGAACAAAATTATTAACAATTTCTTTTTATGGAAATATAAATTAAAAAATTAATCTAAAAAATATTTATTATTAAATATAGTTAAACACCCCAAATTAAATGCAAAAAATATAATGATTGCCCATGCGTTTGGGCCTTTGTTTTGGGACCCTAAAGCAGAGGTTTTCCAAATCTAAACAATTAATTAATATTGGAAAAGTACGTCCATTTTGAGGAGCCCAAAATGGAGATTTTGTCAAATAGACATATATTTTATTATTTAACGTACAATATATACACATATGTCGTTGAAAATTCAAAAATTAATAAAATATTAAAATCTAAATTTACGTACTTTACTTTAATATTAAAATATTATTACAACTAATTAGAATATAATATATAAAACAAGTATAATATAATTTTGTAAATAAATTAATTAGTTTCACAGTGGGATCACTTGGCTTAGATTTCACGAAATTTAAATTAAATTACGTGGCACATTTTTAAATTTTAATAACAATGGTTCTAAGAGTAATGTCGTACGTAAATGTCAAAACTCAAAAGTGCAGAAATGTACGAAGGTTAGACTATTCAGAACAGACACTTGACTTTCCATTATTATTGCCAAGATGACACGAGACATCAAACAGAAAGGTTACAAATGAAAGCTACTTTGAAAAGAATACATAACGAACACTGTATTTGTGGAAGCAAACAAGAACAACAAATCAAGCCTAGAGGCAAAACAAACAAACCAAAAATAAAAAATAAATAATTTTGTTGATAGTATATATGACGACAGAACATATGTGTGTGCGACTGTGTGTACGTGTAATTGCCTTGTAATATATATATTGCTTTCATTATTCTTGATCAAGCCATTTCACATGTCACCGGCGCTTCACGTTCTGCTGGGAAATGAAGACCAAAAATGAGATTCTTCAAACGAGACATTAAAACATAAATAAGAAGAACAAGACTACTGTTTCAACAAGACAAGCGCTAATTAGGATGTCAAGAAGGACGCGAGAACCTAAAAAGCTAGAAAGTTAATTAAAAATATATATATCAATGACTTGTTTGAAGTAAACTCATTTTCACGTGACTTTTTCGATTAATCTGGATTCATTTAACTGTGTATGTTTTAAACTATATATGAAGTCAAAAAATTGAACGTCGTCCCTTATTATTGGATGGTTGACGACATGCATAATTAAATTGACAGACTCCACGGAAATAATTATTTATTCAACAATGTTTCATGAAAAATACCGCAAAATTCATTTACAAAATTAAGTGCCATGTCTGGAATAAAACAAAATAAAGACGATATCAAATCATCATTTGAATGTCCTTTTTGGAATTTTCACCTTAATTTAATGGGTTTAATTCTCTGTTCTTTTCTTATTTATTTATTTTTATGTTGAGGATATAAAAGAGAAAACGATGGATAGTAACTAGAGAAATTATCACATATCTTTGTGACAAATGCAATTTGGTCTAACAAATAATTTAATATATTATAATCAATTTGATCGTATCGTATTCCAAACGTTTCAGGAAATTGAATTAAATATATGTGCTCATATCTAATCTTTCATCCTCCCCCCCCCCATAGTGATAGTCAACATATAAGAGACGAACACATTATATATATCTGACGGTGGATGGATAATTAAGGAAATTATTAAGTAATTACAACACCATTTGTTGTAATGTGTTAGACGCTGTAGCTTTGTGATAAACACACAATTTCGTCTCTCGCATAATTAATTAATATTATTTATAATGAATAATGGGAAACTGACAAAATAAAGTATTTTATAGTTTTCATTTTTTTGAGTGTTTTTAATTATTGGCAAAAAGAACTTTTTGGATGGTTGAATATGTAAAACAAATTATTGCAAATTTAATTTCCTAACAGTTTGATGGAAGTTTCTTTCGTCCAAAAAAAAAAAAGATGGAAGTTTCTCATATCACTGAGTCAACTGACCAAAAGAAAACTTTGAAATTGGTATATTATCACCTAGCTACAAGGTGGTGGACGTTTATATCCTGCTGATATCATAAATTTACAACAATGAAGCTCATTTGAAAAAGCTAACATAGGGTTCACAATAATTAAATGGATTTAGAAAGCTTCCTCCTTTGCAATGAATAATTTGTATATATATTTATATAATTAAATTGCACAATTCTTACATTATAAATAATGTGTTTCTCCTCATCTTTACATTAACGGGAGAAAATTAAGGACAAGAAATTAAGCAATCAAATCAAACCTAGACGCAAGTCATATATTGTTTCATATCTCTTCTAGAATATTATTTCCTATATGTATTTATGAATGTATAATGTGTGGATTCTTCTATATATATATGTGTGTGTGTGTGTGTGTGTGTGTGTGTGTGTGTGTGTGTGTATCGAGCATTCTAACTTCAATATCCAATATCTCTGGGACTTCACCACAATCTACGTGAAAATGAAACATCAACATGAAATTGGGAATCAACAGAATATTGAAAGAAGAATAAGATGAATATTACCCACGGTACATACAGGTTAATAGACTAATTATATTAACGAGTTTGAACATTTGTCGTATGGATTTAGGGTAACAAGATTTAAGATTATTTAATAAAATGGAACAGAGAAACATTAAACAAATGTTCTGTGCCGTTTCTTTGTTACGATAAAATTCTTCGATACTAAAAATAAAGCCAAAATGCGAAAGCTTTTAATTATTGCTCAGCAGGTAACATGTACTCCTTCCATCTCAAATTATAAAATACTTTTAGACAAAATTTTAAATATCAATAAACCACATCAAATACACTTAACAACCTTATCTTTTCAAAACAAAAATATAAACTTTTAAAAATGCCCATCATTTAATATATTGAAAAGAGAAGGAAGGAAAATTAATTATAGAGAAACAAAAAAATATTAGAATTGATGCATTTAATAAAACCTTAATCTACTCAAAATGTCTTATATTTTGAGATAGAGAAGCTCATTCAAAAGTGCTGTATAATTTGGAATGGAGGGAGTATTATACTCCTACCATCTCTATATATAAGATATTTTTTAAAACCTTTTTTTATCATTAAATATAAGATGTTATTTGTATATTTTTTTAATGAATAGACCATTATATCCTTATTAAATTGAAAATAAAAAAGATAAATACTCTCATTAATTTACTTTTGAAAAAGAGATTCATTTTTTATTTACAATAATTAGGGGCAAAATTGAATGTTGTTGTGTTTTTAATTAGATAATCAACTTTTATTAGTTTGTGTAATTCGGTTAAAAACATCTTATATATAGGGATGGAAGGAGTCTATTACTAGTATTGAATACTTAAAGAACCTCAGATCCAATGTCCAAAAGAAAGCATTTAATCCATATATATTATTACCTTCAGATGTATATATTTTATCTGTTAAAAAATATAAGACATTTTTTATGTAAGATGCATGTTAAAAAAATTTAAGACATTTTAAGTCTTAATTTCAATAGTGTAGTAAATAAGATTTTTTTAATTGAGATGCCCTAATATATAACTTTTAAAACAATTAATTAACACATGATGATACATGTAATTCGGTTAAAATGTCTTACAAATATATAGAAGGAGAATAAGTAATATTAATAATGAGCCTGTGAGAGAACATGTTTTCTTGGAAAAGATCTTGTTGGGGGGGTTCAGATTGGAGTAGGAGTTCTTACAAGCGGTCATTCCCCATTCCTAACAATATTATTAGAGTGGGAAAGAAGCTTCTGAGGAGTTGGGATTGGAGTAGCATTATTAATATTATGAGAGGCCACCTGAGTCTGAGGTGATGGCCCAAAAAAAAGCTTCTGGGTGTTGATGCTTTTAGAATTCATGGTGTTGCTTTCTGTCTAACAAGAAGGAACAATCAAAGTTACAGAGAAAAACTGATGAAATGATGAGAGGTAGATGACAGGATTGGTTTGAAGCTTGTTGGTGAAGAAGAGAGGTATTTATAGAAAGGGTACAAAGTATGATGATATTGGACATTCAAAGAAATCTAGAGAGAAAGTTTTGGGAAAGTTTGAAGTAGTAGCGTGTGGTAGAATTAATTAATTGGGCTTGGAAACCAAAAGATGGAAGGCCGAATGGAATTAAAAGGCCACATTAATGCACGTGGGACAGAAGGTTAAATAATGGTTAATGTGTGTTTAGTCTTGTTCACCGCGTACCATACCAACACCAACCACTTCAAATTTAAACCTACATACGTGAAATTAAATCGAGCGTTAGATATCTAATTAATTAATAGAGTATTATTAATTTGTTTCTCATTGTTATAATGCTTTTCTCTCGCTCTCTTTCATTTAATAAGGAAATTTACATACAAATAATGTTATACACACCTGTGTGTCCATATATATATATAGCAGTTTGTTATAATAACATTACGATTTATGAAGGTGAGAAACTCGGAAAATGCAGTGAGTTTTCTCTAATTAATTGGATTAAATGAGTGATTTAAAATCACTCTCAATTAATTAAGTGGACATATCTTAATTACAGCCATTGAATTTCATCAATTTTAAAATTATCTTCAAGAATTCAAAGCAATCATGATAATCAGAACACCTCTTACATACATTGTCCCTTTTAAAAATTTTGGATTTTGTGCTTTTTGAATATTAATTATATGATAAAATGTCTGATTGTGTTTTGATTAATTTGAAAATTATAGTCGTGCCACATCATGAAATATTATTGGGTATCTAGATTTAGATCACTCATTAAATCACAGTCCTAATTAATGTAATTTCCGCGGAAAGGGATAGATTGGCCATGTCGTCGTAAAGCAGTGATGAATTCTTTATTGTCCTTCACCTAAAGGTCAACTAATAGGCCCTCTTCCTATCATGTAGAATAAGAAACAAGCAATTTGTTGGTGAATTATATGAATTTCGTAATTAACTGTTATTGATTACATATTTAATGTATATTGGCATCAATATCGATTGATTCGGAATATGGAGATGAATTTTTTTTTTAACTCCATCAAAGTGCAATATATACCAACACACGTATGAATATGATGATTGGATAAATTTAAATACTGCTATTATTTTATTGACTTGTATATTTTTAAATACTGTAGAATTTTCCACTTGTTGGGTGGTTTTTATTTTTATCGGCAAAGAAGGAAAAAACTTTTTGGGTAGTTGAATAAAACAAATTAATTATTGGAGATTTCCTAACAGTTTGTCGTAAATTCCCGTACCATTGACCTCTGTTTTTTTTATTTCCTTTCGGCCAAAAATATATATGAATAGTACAAAGCATGTCATTTCATAGAATTCTCTTTAATTTTCAGAAGGACTGAAACAAAAAAAAAAAACGATATTATCATGTCACCGACTAGGTGATGGAATTTTTGCATTGATTTACTGGGCTGATTTTATTTCCATTTTTTTAATCTTTTAGCATTCAAATAGTCACCATGCAAGAGATAAGCACATTACATATCTTACGTTGCAAGTAACCTGCGGGTGATCATTTACGTAGAAACTTTGCAGTGGGTGTGTGTGATCTTCATTTTTTTTTTCTGTTTTTTGTTTGGTAATTTTTTTTGGCACCTCTCTCATTTTCTTTCTAAATTTTATAGAGATTTTTCCCCATCGTAACATATTTTTGAAACGCTCTCCAACGTAACTTTAATTGAATTAATTAAGCTTGGATAGAGCAAATTTACAGACTCAATCTTATTTCCCCAACAACTTTAAGTGATTTTTTTTGGCATGATGATAATGATGATTTAAAAAAAAAATTGAAGGGTGAAACGTTAGAATATTAATGCAAAACATTCTTATCATATTTTAAATTGATTTGATCAACTTTTCTTTTTCTTTCTCTCTTTATTGTTTATCCTGCCATTCTCCAATATTCTATCTATATCAAAAGTCTAAGGGGGAAAAAAATTACTGAATCATGTCTCGCGCTGGATGCGTCATTAAATTTATAAATTGTAGGTGCAATTGATCTGCATGCTTTTTAAAATCAACTGAAACGAGTCCGAGCCCATATATCAACATTAATTACATATATGTGTATTTAAAATACACATGGATACGGACTTACAAAACCTAGACATAAAACCAAACAAGGAAATTGAACAAATCTACTGATATTATTTTTGGTAAACTAACAGACCAGAATACATTTGTCCTAGATATATGGACCCAACAAAACGAACAAAGAAAATGAACAACTAAGTTTTATTTAATTCTTCCTTTATTCCAATACCAAGGGCACCGAGGTTCATCACAATCTGTATCAAAAACAATATAGAATAGGATGAGCAGTATAATAATAACACAAATTAAAGAGAAATAAGAAGGGACAGAAATTACAGAATATAAGCGAGCATTAATTTGCTAAATCGGTTGAAAGTTGAGGAGTTTAAATAGCTTGATGATGATAACAAATTAAACACAGGTGGAGCATGGGCCGGTATTAAGAGTTTAAAGATGAAAGAGGTGAATTAGATTAAAGTAAGTAAAAAGATCAAATAATAACCTGATAAAGATATGGAATGAATCATGATCAACGACTCGTGGAAAAGGTACCCCGAGTGGTAATAATTGTAGTCCCAGTAGATGTTGGAGGGTTATTAGACTGTGTCCGAGGAGGTGGTTGATAAGACAAAATGAAATGAAAAATGATTGATAAGTATAAAAGAAAGGAGTAAATGTATATAGTAAGCAGAAAATGAATAAATGAAATGAGACGAGTACGTCACTATGGTGACGGGAGGAAAAGAGACCCTTGCTTGTTGGGAGTGGTGTGGGATTCTTGATATTAGGACTTGGAGTCTGAGGAGTGTCGCCTGAAGGACTCGACATGCTGCACCTTCTTCAAGGTAGGGTTTGACAACGAGAGATCGAGGTAGGGTTTGTTGTGAAGCTGGAGGAATGAGATTCGTGCAATTTATACTAAGCTAGTCTCAAGGTATTGCAGGGTGATGCGTATTGGTTCAAGTAATTACCAAGTGATTGTTAAGGAAATTTACGCTCTGAACTTGCCATGGAATTGAACTTTGAAAACGCAGTGTGTATCCTAGGGTCACAAGAGAGTCATTTATTAACTAACTTGATAACTCTTCACACCCGCACATATGTCATATACACTTGGCCTTACTATTTTTCATTGCATCAAAAAGGCTTTGTATTCCTTAAGCATACTTAATATAAGAAATCTAATATAGTGTTAGAGCTATTCGATTGGGTACAAAAAAAACAATAAAAGAAGAGGAACAAAAGAAAAAAAATGAAAGAATGAAAGATGAAAAATACAAGAGATTAAAAAAGAGAGAAGGAGAAGAAATTCAATAGACCTAAGGCTCATAAGACTTAAAAAAAATACGAGCCCAACAAGAAGAAGAAAAAACTGAAAAAAAAAAGAGAGGAAAAAAGTAAGAAAAGGAATATTAGAACAAAAAAAAAAGTCTCACATTTAAAAATTAAAAGATAGATCACAAATGAATAAACTTAAAAAATATCTAACAAATGGCTTAAGCTATTTTGATAGAATATAATAATATCTCTAAGCATTCTTAAAATATATAAGAAATCTAACATGTATTTTACCCAAACGAAACTAGCAGGAAAAGAAAAGGCTTAATTCTTGACATATGTATCATAGGGAGGTTTGAGCGTTGGGATTAAATGAGATTAAGATTATGAATGTGGGTGGTCTTGAGCATATATCTTCTCACCGTGTAATTAAATGAGATTAAGATTATGAGCATGTACAGTGTAATTAATTAGTCTGATGCATATATTGACCATGTATATACGACATACGTCATTATTTTAACCAAAGTGACTTCTTTCTTCTGTTTCATATTCTCTCCAATGTACACGGAATTAATTTATTTCGTTTAACGTGAAATTCAACCTCAATCTTTGACTCTTTATTGGAAATTTAGATCAAATTTCTGAATTACTGTTTTTGTGGTATTGAATTGCACCTCGCAAGATGCTTCATTGCATTTATAGGTGAAATTTAAGCTGCTTTATTTAAATATTCAAGTGGAATCCATGACAAATGTACAGAGTATTGTGATAATAAACTGAAACCTCACATCATTGTAAAATTAGTTTTTCTAGTTGAAAGTTGAATAAATCTCAATTTTAAATATACATTGTTTTGTAAGTTTGGTTTCCTTATATTTTTATTTCGTCTATTCAGAGCTAAAACTTGTCAAATTCTTTCCCTTGCTAGCAATGCTTAATTAAATTTTCCCAATCATTAATAATAACAATTATATAATTCATGTTTGCATTTTAAGCGTAAATAGCCCGGCTTTGAATTGCTTCAGAACTATTCATGATTGAATGGTGACGTCACACGCATTCAGCGTTCATGTATTTGAAGAATGTTCGTCGAAATTAAATTATATATTCCTAACAAAACAGGATTAATAGAATTAATGTGCAATTAACGCCTCATATATATTTTCACCACGGAAAAAGATTTTCAGTGCTTGAGTCCCAATCTGACGTTGGTGGTTCCACCAGTCCCTTATATATAAGATGTTTTTTTAAAAAAAAATAAAAGTTAATCCAAATTATAAGATGTCAACAATATTAAATAGTATTCTATGTTCTTCCTTATACTTTTAATATTTTTCTTGTAATTTGGGCAAGATTTGATAAGGCTCCTTTTAATTAACAAGCGTATAATTGAAATATTGAAATGCTTTTAAGAAATAAAGTAATCTAACAATTTTTTTAAGCTGCGTGAAAAATGTTTGAAATACCTTATACAAGGAATAAGAGGGGTCATGATATTATGAACATTAATTTCTCAGCAAATTTTGCTTAATTAGCTACTTTCCCTGTAATTTCCTTCTTTCAAAACGTAGAGCATGAATCAATCATTAAGGGCCTGTTTGATTTCTATTCTCATTTTTTTTTTTAAAAATTATTTTGTAATATAGTTTTCAAAATTATTTGTAAAACAAAGTAAAATGAAAATCTGTTTGGTTGTATCAATTTAAAAACAATTTTAAAATTAAAAAATAGATTGATAGTGATGGTTGATGGCTGTGATTAACAATAGAAATTAGTCAAGGTAATTTTCAATAATCAAATGCAGTATATTTTAAAATAAGAAAAATAAAATAAAAACAACTTACATTTGTTTCTATTTAAAAAAAACAAAAAATGAAAATTTTGGAAGCACCTAAATGAAAAACACTTATCCAAACAAAAATTTAAATTTTTTTGTTTTCAAAAATAAAAAATAATTTTTTAAAACAGAAAACAAACGAGTCCTAAATATCTGACCATCTAATCAATCATGAAGCAACCTTTTTTTTTTTTTTGGTGTACAACCAATTCAGGAAGATTGGGTTTTTTTTTTTTTTCCTCCCTCTGTCAAAATTTATGCGTACACATGTACTTCCTCTGATTCTTTTGAGGGACAATTACAATGAAGGACCTCTGGAGGATTTTATTTACATAAAAGGACTAAATGATTCTGAATTAACTTTGCATGATAAAGAGATCAAAATATAATTAAATCTTAGTGTGAAAAGATAAAACTAACTCTCATTAAAAGAACCTCCTCACTATCATCGGTCACCAGATCACCCCGTCGGACTAGCCACTAGAGTGATGAGGGAGGCAAATTAAATTTTTGTAAGGTGGCCAAGGAGGTTTGAACCACCAAGATCAGTTAAAAATTTCTTTCAATTTTATAATGTAAATTTTTATATTTTAAACTTTGTTTTTACTTTTTATGCCAATTATTAGGAGCTTAATGGTTACTTATCATTTTACAAATGACTACTTATTAAATTATAGGACTTGTTAAAAAAATTTATATGCATTGATTTTTATAAATGTTTACTTATTTTTATTACCAGGAATGACAAGTCCTCATTCATAATTTAACAAATAATCATTTGTGAAACGACAAGTCATATTGTTAGTTTTGAAAACCTTTCTTGATAATTTGACAAATAAGTTCCCATTAATAATTTAATAAGTAACTATTTATAAAATGATAAGTCTTGTTACTACCTTTGAAAATTTTTCCTAATACTTTAATAAGTAAATTTTAATAAAATAACAAATTCATATAAACTTTTTAACATGTAAAATTTTGGTAATAAAAACAAGTAAACATTTATAAAAATCACTTCATGTTAAATTTTTTTAACAAGTTTTCATTAATAATTTAACAAGTAATGATTTGTGAAATGACATGTCCCATTACTAGCTTAAAAGTAAATTTTAGCTAAATATCAAGTTCACATAAGACTTTGACATGTAAATTTTTAATAATAAAAAAGTAAACATTTATAAAAATAACTCAATATTAAACTTCATTAACAAGTTCCCATTGATAATTTAATAAGTAATTATTTGTGAAATGACAAGTCCCATTACTAGTTTTAAAAATTTCATGTTTTCATGTTTTTTGAACATTCAAGAAGCAAAAAAAAAAAAAAAGAGAAGATGAATTTAAGTTCTTTAGAGTAATGTGTATGTAACATCTATCAAGCCGTATTTCAAAAATATTTTTCAGGAACACGGAATCCAATTCCAAATATTAAATAATAAAGTTCTTGTCTAATGAAATATGAATAATGTAATATCTCAATATTCCTCAATTGAATTTGGAACATGGTTGAAAACAACGGATGGTACAATTTACTTAATTAAATTTATGGTTGTACAATAACATCGTTTGACAATAAACAAATATTTATTTTGTTATTGTCGTTTTTTACAAGCCTGGATCCAAATATTGCATAGTTTCTGTATTCACGTGACTTTTTTTATTAATCTGAATTCATTTAACTGTGTATGTTTTAAACTATATATGAAGTCAAAAAATTGAACGTCGCCCCTTATTATTGGATGGTTGACGACATGCATAATTAAATTGACAGACTCCACGGAAATAATTATTTATTCAACAAAGTTTCATGAAAAATACCGCAAAAGTTCAAGGACATTCATTTACAAAATTAAGTACCATGTCTGGAATAAAACAAAATAAAGACGATATCAAATCAATCAAACCTGGCTGTTATCAAATCATCATTTGAATGTCCCTTTTGGAAGTTTCACCTTAATTTAATGATGGGTTTAATTATCTGTTCTTTTCTTATTTATTTATTTTTATGTTGAGGATATAAAAGAAAAAACGATGGATAGCAACTAGAGAAATTATCACATATCTTTGTGACAAATGCAATTTGGTCTAACAAATAATTTAATATATTATAATCCATTTGATCGAGTCGTATTCCAAACGTTTCAGGAAATTGAATTCAATATATGTGCTCATATCTAATCAACGCGGAGCTTGTTTAATTATTTCGTTACAACATGGAATATAACCTCAATCTTTCATCTTTTTCCCCCTATTGATAGTCAACATATAAGAGATGAACACATCATATATATCTGACGGTGGATGGATAATTAAGGAAATTATTAAGCAATTACAATACCATTTGTTGTAATGTGTTAGCCGCCGTAGCTTTGTGATAAACACACAATTTCGCCTCTCGCACAATTAATTAATATTATTTACAACGAATAATGGGAAACTTACAAAATAAAGTATTTTATAGTTTTCATTATTTGGGTGTTTTTAATTATTGGCAAAAAGAACTTTTTGGATGGTTGAACATGTAAAACAAATTATTGCAAATTTAATTTCCTAACAGTTCGATGGAAGTTTCTTTTGTCCAAACAAAAAAAGATGGAAGTTTCTCATATCACTGAGTCATCTGACCAAAAGAAAACTTTGAAATTGCTATATTATCACCTAGCCACAAGGTGGTGGAAATTTATATACTGTTGATATCATAAAGTTACAACAATGAAACTCATTTGAAGTTAACATAGGGTTCACAATAATTAAATAGATTTAGAAAGCCTCCTCCTTTGCAACGAATAATTTGTATATACATTTATATGATTAAATTGCTCAATTCATACATTATAAATTATGTGTTTCTCCTCATCTTTGCATTAATGGGAGAAAATTAAGGACAATAAATTAAACAATCAAATCAAACCTATACGCAAATCATATATCGTTTCATGTCTCTTCTAGAATATTATTTCCCTATATGTATGTATGTATAATGTGTGGATTCTTCTATATACATATATATATATATATATATATCGAGCCTTTTAACTTCAATATCTCTGGGACTTCATCACAATCTACGTGAAAATGAAACATCAAAATGGGAATCAGTAGAATATTGAAAGAAGAATAAGATGAACATTACGCGCGATACATACAAGTTAATAGACTAATTATATTAACAATTTCGAACATTTGTCGTATGGATTTAGAGTAATCAAGATTCAAGGTTATTTATTTAATAAAATGGAACGGAAGAAAAATTACACAAAAGTTCTGCATCGTTTCCTTGTTACGATTAAATTCTTCAACACTAAAAATAAAGCCAAAATGTGAAAGCTTTCAATTACTGCTTAGCAGGTAACATGTGTTTCTTTCATCTTAAATTATAAGATACTTTTAGACAAAATAATGTTACACACACCTGTGTGTCCATATATATATATATATAGCAATTTGTTATAAAAACATTATGATTTATGAAGGTAATAAGCTCGGAAAATGAAAATGCAGTGAGTTTTCTCTAATTAATTGGATTTAATGAGTGACTTAAATTCACTCTCTCAATTAATTAAGTGGGTATATCTTAATTACAGCCATTGAATTTCATCAATTTTAAAATTATCTTCAGAATTCAAAACAATCATTATAATCAGAACACCTTTTACATACATTGTCCCTTTTAAAAATTTGGATTTTGTGCTTTTTGAATATTAATTATATGATAAAATGCCTGATTGTGTTTTGATTAATTTGACAATTATAGTCGTGCGACATCATGAGATATTATTAGATATCTACATTTAGATCACTCCTTAAATCACAATCCTAATTAATGTAATTTCCGCGGAAAGGGAGAGATTGGCCATGTCGTCGTAAAGCAGTGATGACTCCTTTATTGTCCTTCACCTAAAGATCAACTAATATAGGCCCTTTTCGTATCATCTAGAATAAGAAACAAGTAGTTGGTGAATTATATGAATTTCGTAATTAACTATTATTGATTACATATTTAATTTATATTGGCATTAATATCGACTGACTCGGAACATGGATATGAATTTTTTTTAACTCCATCAAAATGCAATATATACCAACACACGTATGAATATGATTATTGGAAAAACTTAAATATTGCTATTACTTTATTGACTAGTAGTTTTTTAAATACTGTAGAATTTTCCACTTCATGGGTTGTTTTTATTTTTATGGGCAAAAAAGGAAAAAAACTTTTTGGTTAGTTGAATAAAATAAATTAATTATTGGAGATTTCCCAACAGTTTGGCTGAAATTCCCGTACCATTGACCTCTACTTTTTTTTATTTCTTTTCGGCCAAAAATACATATGAATAGTACAGAGTATGTCATTTCATCGAATTCTCTTTAATTTGCAGAAGGACTAAAAAAAAATAAACGATACTATCATATCACCGACTAGGTGGTGGAATTTTCGCATTGATTTACTGGGCTGTTTTTCTTTCCATTTTTTTTAATCTTCTAGCATTCAAATTGTCAATATGAAAGAGATAAGACATTACATATCTTACGTTGCAAGTAACCTGCGGGAGATCATTTACGTAGAAATTTCGCTGGGAGTATACTGTGATCTTCCTTTTCTTTTCTGTTTTTTGTTTGGTAATTTTTTTTTGGCACTTCTCTCATTTTCTTTCTAAATTTATAGAGAATTTTTCCCCATCGTAACATATTTTTGAAACCCTTTCCAACGTAACTTTAATTGAATTAAGCTTGGATAGAGCAAATTTATAGACTCAATCTTATTTCCCCAGCAACTCTAAGTGATTTTTATGTTTTGGCATGATGATGATGATGATGATTTCTTAAAAAAAGAAAAAAGAGCTTGAAGGGTGAAACGTCAGGATATTAGTGCAATACATTCTTATCTTACTTTAAATTAATTTGATAAACTTTTCTTTTTCTTTCTATGTTTATTGTTTATCCTGCCATTCTCTAATATTCTATATATATCAAAAGTCTAAGAAAAAAAATTACTGAATCATGTCTCGCGCTGGATGCTTCATTAAATTTATAAATTATAGGTGCAATTGATCTGCATGCTTTTAGAAATGAATTGAAACTCTCGAGTCCGAGCCCATATATCAACATTAATTACCAATATGTGTATTTAAAATGCATACGGACATGGGCTTACAAAACCTAGACTTAAAACCAAACAAAGAAATTGAAGAAATATACAACTAGTTTTTCTGGTAAACTAACACATCAGAATACATTTGCCCTGGATACATGGACCTAATAAAACGAACAAAGAAATTGACTAAATAAGTTTTATTTCATTTCTCCTTTATTCCAATACCAAGGGCAACGGGCTTCATCACAATCTGTATCAAAAACAAAATAGAATAGAGTGAGCAAAATATAATAATAATACAAATTAAAGAGAAATAGGAAGGGACAGAAATTACAGAATATAAGCGAGCATTAATTTGCTAAATCAGTTGAAAGATGAAGAGTTTAAATAGCTTTATGATGATAACAAAGTAAACAAAGATGGAGTATGGGTATTATTAAGAGTTTAAAGATGAAAGGGGTGAATTAGATTAAAGTAAGTAAAAAGATTAAATAATAACCTGATAAAGATATAGAATGAATCATGACCGACGACTCTTGGAAAAGATACTCTGAGTGGTAGGAATTCGAGTCCCAGTAGATGTTGGAGGGTTATTAGACTGTGTCCGATGAGGTGGTTTAGGGGAAAGGACTTTCTCGATGGTTATGCTCTGAGAACTCATGCTACTCTTTCACTAACAAATCAGATCTTCTTCTTCAAGGTTGCTTAGCTTGTGATTTGATCACACATGCAGATGTGGCTTCCTTGATGATAAGAGAAACCACACATAGGTAATTTTTAGGATTACGAACTTGCGTGAATTAAGGAAGTAATTTACACAGAAATATTCTGGAACTTCAATTTGTTTATTAGTTTCTAATCAATAACATTTGGAATTAAGGTAGAAACAACTTGGAAAATGCAGCGGGGTTTCATTGAATTGAGATAGATCGTACGATTAATCTGTGTTTATGCCGTGTATGAATTGAAAGTCCAGAGCCATTTCTCCTGCCATTCCAACCTTCACATGTTCATGAGTTATCACCATAGATACTGTGGCTTATATTTATTAGACTCTATACCATGCATATATAGGAAGTGATCAAAAAGCTTACTAACATATTTACACAGAAATATTCTGGAACTTTAATTTGTGTATTAGTTTAATTTCTAATTAATATAACACTTGGAAGGTAGAAAAAACTTGGAAAATGTAGCGAGTTTTCATTTAAATGAGATAGACACAATTAATGTGTGTCTTTACCGTGTTGGCGTGTTGTATGAATTCGAAGCCGTACGTGAGCTATTTCTCCTTCCATTCCATCCTTTATATGTTCATGAGTTATCACCATATATATTGTGGTTTATATTTATTAGACTCTATACAATGCATATATAGGACCCAGACTAGTTTTCACTATTAATTATATATTCACGGATGGATAGAAATTAAAACATTGCTATTAGTATATTTTTTAAAAAAGAAAAATTGACGCGTTTTAGAACGATGTAGACAAAAGCAAATCAAAGAAACCTAATCAATGTTTTTTGGGGGTAGTTAAGTTGAATAAATCAAATTATGAGAGATTTCCTAACCGTTTGTCGAAGTTCTTACAGCATTGACCTCTCTCTATCTTTACATTTTCTTCGGTCAAATAGAAAAGTGTATGTATATATCTCTCTAATCTCCTTTAATTTTCATAGAATTTTCTGTACCATAAGGACTCAACAAAATAAAATTTACATATTATCTCACCGATTATGTGGTGGAATTTCCACGTTAATTTGCTGGCCTGATCTGCTTGGTTTTTCTTCTCTTTTTTATAAGATAAATATTATACTCTATTTGTTAAAAAACTATATAAGACATTTTAACCAAATCATAATCCCAATAAATTATTTAAGGGTTAATGAGTAAATAGAATTCTGAATTTTTGCTTGAAAATTGCCTTAAACCCTGAACTCTTAAAATATACAAAATAAATCCTAAATTTTTAAATTCATAATAAAATAAATCTTGACCGTTAACTTTTTTAACACCATTACTTTCCATGCTGGTATTGTAACAGTCAGGATTAAATTCGTAAAAAATAAACCCTAAATAGTACTTGTGTGAATAGTAATGATGTTAAAAAATTAACGATCAAAGTTTATTTTGCTACGAATTTAAAAGTTTAGATTTATTTTACATATTTTAACAGTTTAGGATCTAGGGTAATTTTTGAATATGAGTTTAGGATCCTATTTGCTCATTAACTCATTATTTAATTGTCTTTAAGTCGATAACATTTTTTCACATTTATCTTTATTTAAGAGTTTGTTTAATTTAAAGTGAACTGTTGGATGATTTATTTATTAAAGGTATAACTTATTAATTACATGTTGAGACTAAAAATACTTATAATGTTTAATGGAGAGGGAGTAATTTTGACATGAATTCGTAGCTAGTAGTTAATTTTCAAACACGCAGATGACTAATTGAATATATACACAGCAAATTCATTATAAACTTGTGTTATTATTAGTGAAAAATGATTTTATTTGGAATAAAATATCAACTTAATTAATAGAACACGTCGAAGAATGTTTATGAAAAATAGAAAAAGAACACGTCAAGGAAACAATTATAGTAATATGGATGAATAAATTAAATATTGAAAGTCCTGTTCAAAGTATCTTATCACGTCGTGATCACTAGGTTTCTCCCAGATTTTTTTTTTAATTACCAGAAAAAGGTTCCCAGAATTTGTTGGTGAAACTGGGGTTATTTTATACAAAGTCAACTGCAGCTTCCTCGTATAGATTCTCTTATACGTTTTGGGAGCCGTCAAAAACTTCAGAATTAAGCTAAGCTTCACATGGTATGATCAAATATAATTTTGCTTTTAAATACTAAAAAATCAAATATATTTTCTGGTTAATTAATTTCCAAGTGGAATTGAAAGAAATTATCAACTGTTATTTTATTTGTTACCACAATGGGTTAATTTACTTTGTTTTTTTTTAAGATCGTTCTATATAGTTAATATATGTATTTTTTTTAAAACCATTAATTGTTTGATTCTATTAATGTCTTACGTAGCGTCCCCTAATGCTATCATGTGCCAAGTAAATTTTCAAATGTCACATAAAAGACAAACATGGAAAAACATCATCTGCTGAAAAAGGACAAGAAATGAAAGCCACATATGTCAATACAAAATCAGTTGATTCTATATATGCCTGCAAGGACACATACAGAGCCAACATAAAATCAAGGGAGAATGACAATTTAGGACCTGCTAAGAATATTAATCCCAATTACGGACCGTAAAATTTTAAAATCCGAGTTAAGGACCATGGTCCTTAATTGTGATAAAAAAATGAAATTTGTGAGGTGAGATTCGCTAACTCGACTTGAGAATTCACTAACCCAACTTGAGAAAATTTGTAACGTATATTGTGAAAACATGGAACCCCACTTGAAAATGGAATGTTTAAAAAAGCGCCACTTGGGAATTCACTAACTAGACTTAAAAAAATTTCTAACGTATATTGTGAAAATATGAAACTTCACTTGGGAATCGATTGTTTAATAAAAAACACCAATTTGGATAAGTCACTTTTTATTAATGATTCTCAAGTGGGGTTTCATTTTTTCACAATATACGTTAGAAATTTTTTCAAGTCTAGTTAGTGAATTCTCAAGTGGCGCTTTTTTAAACATTCTATTTCCAAGTGGGGTTCCATGTTTTCACAATATACGTTACAAATTTTCTTAAGTTTGGTTAGTGAATTCCCAAGTCGCGTTAGTGAATCCCACCTCATAAATTTCATTTTTTTATCACAATTAAGGACCATGGTCCTTAACTCGGATTTCAAAATTTCACGGTCCGTAATTGGGATTAATGTTCTTAGCAGGTCCTTAATTGTCATTCTCCCTAAAATCAACTGATTCTGAAAAGGGCAAAGACGATGAATTGAAATTAATAAGGGCCAATATATTTTATTCAAATATTTTCCAATTTTTCTAAATTGAAAGAGTTAAATAAATTTGAATACTATCAGTCACAGAGGATCCATCGGCATCTCGTAGATTACGGGTGAAATTAAGTTGTTGATTATAAGGTAAGCTCAAAGTTTGCTTATTGTGAACAAAATTATTTACTATTTAATTTTATGGAAAGATAAATTAAAAAATTAATCCAAAAAATGATTGGCCATTTTGTAAATAAATTAATAAGCTTCACAGTGGGATCACTTGGCGTAGATTTCACGAAATTTAAATAAAATTACGTGGCTCATTTTTAAATTTTAATAACAATGGTTCTAAAAGTAATATCGTATGTAAATGTCAGAACTCAAAAGTGCAGAAATGTACGAAGGTTAGACTATTCAGAACAGACACTTGACTTTCTATTATTATTGCCAAGATGACACGAGACGTCAAACAGAAAGGATACAAATGAAAGCTACTTTGAAAGGAATATATAACTAATGCTGTATTTGTGGAAGCAAACAAGAACAAATCAAGCCTAGAGGCAAAACAAACAAACCAAAAAGAAAAAAACAAATAATTATGTTGATAGTATATATGACGACACGACATATGTGTGTGCTATTGCCTTGTATTATATATTTTGCTTCCATTATTCTTGATCAAGACATTTCACATGTCACCGGCGCTTCGCGATCTGCTGGAAAATGAAAACCAAAAATGAGATTCTTCAAACGAGACATTAAAATGTTTCAACAAGACAAGCGCTAATTAGGATGTCTTCATAATAATCTGGACCAAGATTACATTACAAGAAGGACGCGAGAACCTAAAATGCCAGAAAGTTAATTAAAAATATAGGCACTATATATATATATATATATATATATCAATGACTTGTTTGAAGATAACTCGTTTTCATGCGTGACGTTGAAATTAAATTAAGAAGCAAACAACAAAATTGAGCCAAGAACTTAATATATAACAAAGTACCTATAAACAAGACATAATGAAATGAAAAATGATTGATAAGTATAAAAGAAAGGAGTAAATGTATATATAATAAGCAGAAAATGAATAAATGAAATGAGACGAGTACGTCATGATCGGTGGTAAAGACTTGCTGGGCATCAAAAATTGTTGTGCCATTGGAGTTTTGAGTCTGAGTAGGCTTCACCTTCTGCTGGAAAATGAAAACCAAAAATGAGATTCTTCAAACGAGACATTAAAACATAAATAAGAAGAACAAGAATACTGTTTCAACAAGACAAGCGCTAATTAGGATGTCTTCATAATAATCTGGACCAAGATTACATTACAAGAAGGACGCGAGAACCTAAAAAGGCAGAAAGTTAATTAAAAATATAGGCACTATATATATATATATATATATCAATGACTTGTTTGAAGATAACTCATTTTCATGCGTGACGTTCAAATTAAATTAAGAAGCAAATAACAAAATTGAGCCAAGAACTTAATATATAACAAAGTACCTTTAAACAAGACATAATGAAATGAAAAATGATTGATAAGTATAAACGAAAGGAGTAAACGTATACATAGTAAGCAGAAAATGAATAAATGAAATGAGACGAGTACGTCATGACCGGTGGAAAAGATTTGCTGGGCATCAGACATTGTTGTGCCATTGGAGTTTTGAGTCTGAGGACGTGGCCCACTAGTGGAAACGGCTGCCTGAGCAGTAGGCTGAGTAGTAGTGTCGCGTGAAGGCCTCGGCATGCTGCACCTTCTTCAAGAGTTAGGGTTCGGTTAATTAAGCAGAGAAAAGATGGCTTATGATTTGATAACGAGAGATAGAGGCAGGTTTTGCTGTGAAGCTGGAGGAATCAGATTCGTGTATATTTATACTAAGCTAATCTCAAGGTATTGTATGGTGATGCATATTGGTTCAAGTAATTGCCAAGTGATTGTTAAGGAAATACACTCTAAACTTGCGATGGAATTGTATTGAACTTGGAAAACAAAGCATGTGGCCTAGGGTCACAAGCAAGTCATTTATTAATTGACTTGATAACTCTTCACACGCGAGCGTATATACACGGCCTTAGTATTTTTTATTACATCAAAAAGATTATGAATGTGGGAGGTCTTGAGAATTTATCTTCTCATCGTGTATGACCACTTCAAACCTTCACACCAGTAGTCACGTTACATTGAATCACACACACACAGAACATATACAGTGTAATTAATTAGTCTGATGCATATATTGACCATGTATATACAACATACGTCATTATTTTAACCAAAGTGACTTCTTTCTTCTGTTTGATATTCTCTCCCATGTACACGGAATTAATTTATTTCGTTTAACGTGAAATTCAACCTCAATCTTTGACTCTTTATTCGAAATTTAAATTAAATTTCTGAATTACTGTTTTTGTGGTATTGAATTACACCTCGCAAGATGCTTCATTGCATTTATAGGTGAAATTTAAGCTGCTTTATTCAAATATACATTTCTTTTGTAAGTCTAGTTTCCTTATATTTTTATTTTGTCTATTTAGAGCTAAAACTTGTCAAATTCTTTCCCTTGCTAGCAATGCTTAATTAAATTTTCCCAATCATTAATAACAACAAATATATAATTCATGTTTGCATTTTAAGGGTAAATAGCACGGCTTTTAATTCATTCAGAACTATCCCTGAATGAATGGTGATGACATGCGTATTCAGAGTTCATGTATTTGAAGAATGTTCGTCGAAATTAAATTATATATTCCTAACAAAGCAGGATTAATAGAATTAATGTGCAATTAAGGCCCCATATATATATCTTCACCACGGAAAAAGATTTTCATTGCTTGAGCCCTAATCTGACGCTGGAAGTTCCAATAAGCAAGTCATTTATTAACTTAGTAATGTGGATCGTCTTCAGTGTCTTCTTCACCGTGTATGACCACTTCAACTTCAAACCTTCACTCCAGTAGTTACGTTATTCAATCACAAGCACACACACACACAGAGTCAGAACAGCGTGCATGTAATAAATTAGTCTGATGTGTAAGCGATCCATTTTGTTCGAAATCCCCCACTTGCATTATAATTCACGTAATCGATCTCCATCTTACATGTCACCTACTTGATTCCACATGTCCCTATCTTATTTACATGTAAAAAGGGTTACAAATGAAAGCCAGCTACTTTTGAAACGAATAATTAACCAACGCTATATTTACACACAAATTAATAATAGGGAATATGACATAAAGGTTCCAAAAGAATCAATTAATTTAACTTAGGTTCCAAACGATAAACTTTAGGAATTTGCGAGTTTGACTCTCAATTTTGCAATTTCATTGTGAATTTACAACTTATTTTTTAAATTTTAATATGGTTGAAGAATAAAAAAATTATTTTCTTGTTAAAATTTGAAATACAAGTTGTAAATTTATCACAATAAAATTATAAAATTAAAAACTAAATTTGCAAATTCCTAAAATATATGTTATTTCAGTAGACGTTGAACCATAGGGCCTATTTGGTTGATGTTTTCGCTTTTCATTTTTAGAAACTATTTTGTAATATACTTTTTAAAATTAATTTTCAGAATAAAATAAAATGAAAATCCATTTAATCATATTAATTTAAAATTGGTTTTAGAATTAAAAAATAGATTGATAATAAAAGTTATAGATGGTTAATTGTGATAATTTATGATAAAAATTAGTTAAAATAACTATAATTTTTAATAATCAAATATAGTGTATTTTGAAAGAATGTTTATAAAAAAAAAAAAGAACACGTCAAAGAAACAATTATAGTAATATGGATGAATAAATTAAATATTGAAAGTCCTGTCCAAAAAATCTTATCATGCCATGATCACTAGCTTTCTCTCAGATTTTTTTTTTAATTACCAGAAAATGCTTCCGAGAATTTGTTGGTGAAACTGAGGCTATTTGATTCAAAGTCAACTGCAGCTTCCTCGTAAAGATTCTCTTGTACGTTTTGGGAGTCATCAAAAACTTCACAATTAAGCTATGCTTCACCTGGCATGATCAAATATAATTTTGATTTTAAATACTAAAAAAATCAAATATATTGTCTGGTTAATTAATTGCCAACTGGAAATGAAAGAAATTATCAACTGTTATTTTATTTGTTAGGGTTAATCTTTTTTTTAAGATCATTCTGTATAGTTAATATATGTACTCTCTTCATTAAAAAATATAAGACATCTTTAGTTTTTTGAGGTGTAATATTTTATTTTTTTAAAAAAGTGTTATTATTAAATAAATTACTTTATATTTATTTTAGAGTGTTTATAATGAGAAATAAATATAAAAACATAGAGTTAATTTAAAAATAAATAAATAATTTATTTGGATAAAATTTAATTAAAAATACTTTATATTTTGAATGTTAATAATTTAATATTGTTAATGGCTTACGTAATGTCAATTTTCAAATGTCACATAAAAGACAGGCATGGAGAAACATCATCTGCTGAAAAAGGACAAGAAATGAGGCCACCTATGTTAATACAAAGTCAATTGATTCTATACATGTCAGCGAGTACACAGAGCCAATATAAATCGATCGATTCTGAAAAGTGCAAAGACGAGGAATTGAAATTTATAAGGGCCAATATATTTTATTCAAATATTTTCCAATTTTTCTAAAGTGAAAGAGTTAAATAAATTTAAATACTATCAGTCACAGAGGATCCATCGGCATCTCGTGTAGATTACGGATGAAATTAAGTTGTTGATTATAAGGTAAGCTGAAAGTTTGCTTATTGTGAACAAAATTATTAACAATTTCTTTTTATGGAAATATAAATTTAAAAATTA
Organism: Prosopis cineraria; assembly: GCF_029017545.1. Classification (NCBI taxonomy): domain Eukaryota; kingdom Viridiplantae; phylum Streptophyta; class Magnoliopsida; order Fabales; family Fabaceae; genus Prosopis; species Prosopis cineraria. Next base: position 6,427,543 of record NW_026555342.1, on the reverse strand, counting down.
ATCTAAAAAATATTTATTATAAAATATAGTTAAACACCCCAAATTAAATGAAAAAAATATAATGATTGCCCATGCGTTTGGGCCTTTGTTTTGGGACCCTAAAGCAGAGGTTTTCCAAATCTAAACAATTAATTAATATTGGAAAAGTACGTCCATTTTGAGGAGCCCAAAATGGAGATTTTGTCAAATAGACATATATTTTATTATTTAACGTACAATATATACACATATGTCGTTGAAAATTCAAAAATTAATAAAATATTAAAATCTAAATTTACGTACTTTACTTTAATATTAAAATATTATTACAACTAATTAGAATATAATATATAAAACAAGTATAATATAATTTTGTAAATAAATTAATTAGTTTCACAGTGGGATCACTTGGCTTAGATTTCACGAAATTTAAATTAAATTTTAAATTTTAATAACAATGGTTCTAAGAGTAATGTCGTACGTAAATGTCAAAACTCAAAAGTGCAGAAATGTACGAAGGTTAGACTATTCAGAACAGACACTTGACTTTCCATTATTATTGCCAAGATGACACGAGACATCAAACAGAAAGGTTACAAATGAAAGCTACTTTGAAAAGAATACATAACGAACACTGTATTTGTGGAAGCAAACAAGAACAACAAATCAAGCCTAGAGGCAAAACAAACAAACCAAAAATAAAAAATAAATAATTTTGTTGATAGTATATATGACGACAGAACATATGTGTGTGCGACTGTGTGTACGTGTAATTGCCTTGTAATATATAGATTGCTTTCATTATTCTTGATCAAGCCATTTCACATGTCACCGGTGCTTCACATTCTGCTGGGAAATGAAAACCAAAAATGAGATTCTTCAAACGAGACATTAAAACATAAATAAGAAGAACAAGACTACTGTTTCAACAAGACAAGCGCTAATTAGGATGTCAAGAAGGACGCGAGAACCTAAAAAGCTAGAAAGTTAATTAAAAATATACATATCAATGACTTGTTTGAAGTAAACTCATTTTCACGTGACTTTTTCGATTAATCTGAATTCATTTAACTGTGTATGTTTTAAATTATATATGAAGTCAAAAAATTGAACGTCGTCCATTATTATTGGATGGTTGACGACATGCATAATTAAATTGACAGACTCCACGGAAATAATTATTTATTCAACAAAGTTTCATGAAAAATACCGCAAAATTCATTTACAAAATTAAGTGCCATGTCTGGAATAAAACAAAATAAAGACGATATCAAATCATCATTTGAATGTCCTTTTTGGAATTTTCACCTTAATTTAATGGGTTTAATTCTCTGTTCTTTTCTTATTTATTTATTTTTATGTTGAGGATATAAAAGAGAAAACGATGGATAGTAACTAGAGAAATTATCACATATCTTTGTGACAAATGCAATTTGGTCTAACAAATAATTTAATATATTATAATCAATTTGATCGTATCGTATTCCAAACGTTTCAGGAAATTGAATTAAATATATGTGCTCATATCTAGTCTTTCATCCTTCCCCCCCCCCATAGTGATAGTCAACATATAAGAGACGAACACATTATATATATCTGACGGTGGATGGATAATTAAGGAAATTATTAAGTAATTACAACACCATTTGTTGTAATGTGTTAGACGCTGTAGCTTTGTGATAAACACACAATTTCGTCTCTCGCATAATTAATTAATATTATTTATAATGAATGATGGGAAACTGACAAAATAAAGTATTTTATAGTTTTCATTTTTTTGAGTGTTTTTAATTATTGGCAAAAAGAACTTTTTGGATGGTTGAATATGTAAAACAAATTATTGCAAATTTAATTTCCTAACAGTTTGATGGAAGTTTCTTTCGTCCAAAAAAAAAAAGATGGAAGTTTCTCATATCACTGAGTCAACTGACCAAAAGAAAACTTTGAAATTGGTATATTATCACCTAGCTACAAGGTGGTGGACGTTTATATCCTGCTGATATCATAAATTTACAACAATGAAGCTCATTTGAAAAAGCTAACATAGGGTTCACAATAATTAAATGGATTTAGAAAGCTTCCTCCTTTGCAATGAATAATTTGTATATATATTTATATAATTAAATTGCACAATTCTTACATTATAAATAATGTGTTTCTCCTCATCTTTACATTAACGGGAGAAAATTAAGGACAAGAAATTAAGCAATCAAATCAAACCCAGACGCAAGTCATATATTGTTTCATATCTCTTCTAGAATATTATTTCCCTATATGTATTTATGAATGTATAATGTGTGGATTCTTCTATATATATATATATATATATGTATATGTATCGAGCATTCTAACTTCAATATCCAATATCTCTGGGACTTCACCACAATCTACGTGAAAATGAAACATCAACATGAAATTGGGAATCAACAGAATATTGAAAGAAGAATAAGATGAATATTACCCACGGTACATACAGGTTAATAGACTAATTATATTAACGAGTTTGAACATTTGTCGTATGGATTTAGGGTAACAAGATTTAAGATTATTTAATAAAATGGAACAGAGAAACATTAAACAAATGTTCTGTGCCGTTTCTTTGTTACGATAAAATTCTTCGATGCTAAAAATAAAGCCAAAATGTGAAAGCTTTTAATTACTGCTCAGCAGGTAACATGTACTCCTTCCATCTCAAATTATAAAATACTTTTAGACAAAATTTTAGATATCAATAAACTACATCAAATACACTTAACAATCTTATCTTTTCAAAACAAAAATATAAACTTTTAAAAATGCCCATCATTTAATATATTGAAAAGAGAAGGAAGGAAAATTAATTATAGAGAAACAAAAAAATATTAGAATTGATTCATTTAATAAAACCTTAATCTACTCAAAATGTCTTATATTTTGAGATAGAGAAGCTCATTCAAAAGTGCTGTATAATTTGGAATGGAGGGAGTATTATACTCCTACCATCCCTATATATAAGATATTTTTTAAAACCTTTTTTTATCATTAAATATAAGATGTTGTTTGTATATTTTTTTAATGAATAGACCATTATATCCTTATTAAATTAAAAATAAAAAAAGATAAATACTCTCATTAATTTATTTTTGAAAAAGAGATTCATTTTTTATTTACAATAATTAGGGGCAAAATTGAATGTTGTTGTGTTTTTAATTAGATAATCAACTTTTATTGGTTTGCGTAATTCAGTTAAAAACATCTTATATATAGGGATGGAAGGAGTATATTACTAGTATTGAATACTTAAAGAACCTCAGATCCAATGTCCAAAAGAAAGCATTTAATCCATATATATTATTACCTTCGGATGTATATATTCCATCTGTTAAAAAATATAAGACATTTTTTATGTAAGATGCATGTTAAAAAAATTTAAAACATTTTAAGTCTTAATTTCAATAGTGTAGTAAATAAGATTTTTTTAATTGAGATGCCCTAATATATAACTTTTAAAACAATTAATTAACACATGATGATACATGTAATTCGATTAAAATGTCTTACAAATATATAGAAGGAGAATAAGGAATATTAATAATGAGCCTGTGAGAGAACATGTTTTCTTGGAAAAGATCTTGTTGGGGGGGTTCAGATTGGAGTAGGAGTTCTTACAAGCGGTCATTCCCCATTCCTAACAATATTATTAGAGTGGGAAAGAAGCTTCTGAGGAGTTGGGATTGGAGTAGCATTATTAATATTATGAGAGGCCACCTGAGTCTGAGGTGATGGCCCAAAAAAAAGCTTCTGGGTGTTGATGCTTTTAGAATTCATGGTGTTGCTTTCTGTCTAACAAGAAGGAACAATCAAAGTTACAGAGAAAAACTGATGAAATGATGAGAGGTAGATGACAGGATTGGTTTGAAGCTTGTTGGTGTAGAAGAGAGGTATTTATAGAAAGGGTACAAAGTATGATGATATTGGACATTCAAAGAAATCTAGAGAGAAAGTTTTGGGGAAAGTTTGAAGTAGTCGCGTGTGGCAGAATTAATTAATTGGGCTTGGAAACCAAAAGATGGAAGGCCGAATGGAATTAAAAGGCCACATTAATGCACGTGGGACAGAAGGTTAAATAATGGCTAATGTGTGTTTAGTCTTGTTCACCGCGTACCATACCAACACCAACCACTTCAAATTTAAACCTACATACGTGAAATTAAATCAAGCGTTAGATATCTAATTAATTAATAGAGTATTATTAATTTGTTTCTCATTGTTATAATGCTTTTCTCTCGCTCTCTTTCATTTAATAAGGAAATTTACATACAAATAATGTTATACACACCTGTGTGTCCATATATATATAGCAGTTTGTTATAATAACATTACCATTTATGAAGGTGAGAAACTCGGAAAATGCAGTGAGTTTTCTCTAATTAATTGGATTAAATGAGTGATTTAAAATCACTCTCAATTAATTAAGTGGACATATCTTAATTACAGCCATTGAATTTCATCAATTTTAAAATTATCTTCAAGAATTCAAAGCAATCATGATAATCAGAACACCTTTTACATACATTGTCCCTTTTAAAAATTTTGGATTTTGTGCTTTTTGAATATTAATTATATGATAAAATGTCTGATTGTGTTTTGATTAATTTGAAAATTATAGTCGTGCCACATCATGAAATATTATTGGGTATCTAGATTTAGATCACTCATTAAATCACAGTCCTAATTAATGTAATTTCCGCGGAAAGGGAAAGATTGGCCATGTCGTCGTAAAGCAGTGATGAATTCGTTGTTGTCCTTCACCTAAAGGTCAACTAATAGGCCCTCTTCCTATCATGTAGAATAAGAAACAAGCAATTTGTTGGTGAATTATATGAATTTCGTAATTAACTGTTATTGATTACATATTTAATGTATATTGGCATCAATATCGATTGATTCGGAATATGGAGATGAATTTTTTTTTTAACTCCATCAAAGTGCAATATATTCCAACACACGTATGAATATGATGATTGGATAAATTTAAATACTGCTATTATTTTATTGACTTGTATATTTTTAAATACTGTAGAATTTTCCACTTGTTGGGTGGTTTTTATTTTTATCGGCAAAGAAGGAAAAAACTTTTTGGGTAGTTGAATAAAACAAATTAATTATTGGAGATTTCCTAACAGTTTGTCGGAAATTCCCGTACCATTGAACTCTGTTTTTTTTTATTTCCTTTCGGCCAAAAATATATATGAATAGTACAAAGCATGTCATTTCATAGAATTCTCTTTAATTTTCAGAAGGACTGAAACAAAAAAAAAAACGATATTATCATGTCACCGACTAGGTGATGGAATTTTCGCATTGATTTACTGGGCTGATTTTATTTCCATTTTTTTTTAATCTTTTAGCATTCAAATAGTCACTATGCAAGAGATAAGCACATTACATATCTTACGTTGCAAGTAACCTGCGGGTGATCATTTACGTAGAAACTTTGCAGTGGGTGTGTGTGATCTTCATTTTTTTTTTTCTGTTTTTTGTTTGGTAATTTTTTTGGCACCTCTCTCACTTTCTTTCTAAATTTTATAGAGATTTTTCCCCATCGTAACATATTTTTGAAACGCTCTCCAACGTAACTTTAATTGAATTAATTAAGCTTGGATAGAGCAAATTTACAGACTCAATCTTATTTCCCCAACAACTTTAAGTGATTTTTTTTGGCATGATGATAATGATGATTTAAAAAAAAATTGAAGGGTGAAACGTTAGAATATTAATGCAAAACTTTCTTATCATATTTTAAATTGATTTGATCAACTTTTCTTTTTCTTTCTCTCTTTATTGTTTATCCTGCCATTCTCCAATATTCTATCTATATCAAAAGTCTAAGGGGGAAAAAATTACTGAATCATGTCTCGCGCTGGATGCTTCATTAAATTTATAAATTGTAGGTGCAATTGATCTGCATGCTTTTTAAAATCAACTGAAACGAGTCCGAGCCCATATATCAACATTAATTACATATATGTGTATTTAAAATACACATGGATATGGACTTACAAAACCTAGACATAAAACCAAACAAGGAAATTGAACAAATCTACTGATATTATTTTTGGTAAACTAACAGACCAGAATACATTTGTCCTAGATATATGGACCCAATAAAACGAACAAAGAAAATGAACAACTAAGTTTTATTTAATTCTTCCTTTATTCCAATACCAAGGGCACCGAGGTTCATCACAATCTGTATCAAAAACAATATAGAATAGGATGAGCAGTATAATAATAACACAAATTAAAGAGAAATAAGAAGGGACAGAAATTACAGAATATAAGCCAGCATTAATTTGCTAAATCGGTTGAAAGTTGAAGAGTTTAAATAGCTTGATGATGATAACAAATTAAACACAGGTGGAGTATGGGCCGGTATTAAGAGTTTAAAGATGAAAGAGGTGAATTAGATTAAAGTAAGTAAAAAGATCAAATAATAACCTGATAAAGATATGGAATGAATCATGATCAACGACTGGTGGAAAAGGTACCCTGAGTGGTAATAATTGTAGTCCCAGTAGATGTTCGAGGGTTATTAGACTGTGTCCGAGGAGGTGGTTGATAAGACAAAATAAAATGAAAAATGATTGATAAGTATAAAAGAAATGAGTAAATGTATATAGTAAGCAGAAAATGAATAAATGAAATGAGACGAGCGTCACTATGGTGACTGGCGGAGAAGACACCCTTGTTTGTAGGGAGTGGTGTGGGAGTCTTGATATTAGGACTTTGAGTCTGAGGAGTGTCGCCTGAAGGACTCGACATGCTGCACCTTCTTCAAGAGTTAGGGTTCGGTTAATTAAGCAGAGAGAAGATGGCTTATGATTTGATAATGAGAGATCGAGTTAGGGTTCGCTGTGAAGCTAGAGGAATGAGATTCGTGTATATTTATACTAAGCTAGTGTCAAGGTATTGTATGGTGATGCGAATTTGTTCAAGTAATTACCAAGTGATTGTTAAGGAAATTTACGCTCTGAACTTGCCATGGAATTGAACTTTGAAAACGCAGCGTGTATCCAAGGTCACAAGAAAGTCATTTATTAACTAACTTGATAACTCTTCACACCCGCACATATGTCATATACACTTGGCCTTACTATTTTTCATTGCATCAAAAAGGCTTTATATTCCTTAAACATACTTAATATAAGAAATCTAATATAGTGTTAGAGCTATTCGATTGGGTACAAAAAAAACAATAAAAGAAGAGGAACAAAAGAAAAAAAATGAAAGAATGAAAGATGAAAAATACAAGAGGTTAAAAAAGAGAGAAAGAGAAGAAATTCAATAGACCTAAGGCGCATAAGACTTAAAAAAATACAAGCCCAACAAGAAGAAGAAAAAACTGAAAAAAAGAGAGGAAAAAAGTAAGGAAAGGAATATTAGAACAAAAAAAAAGTCTCACATTTAAAAATTAAAAGATATATCATAAATGAATAAGCTTAGAAAATATCTAACCAAATGACTTAAGCTATTTTGGTAGAATATAATAATATCTCTAAGCATTCTTAATATATATAAGAAATCTAACATGTATTTTACCCAAACGAAACTAGCAGGAAAAGAAAAGGCTTAATTCTTGACATGTGTATCATAGGGAGGTTTGAGTGTTGGAATTAAATGAGATTAAGATTATGAATGTGGGTGGTCTTGAGTATATATCTTCTCACCGTGTAATTAAATGAGATTAAGATTATGAGCATATATTGACCATGTATATACGACATACGTCATTATTTTAACCAAAGTGACTTCCTTCTTCTGTTTCATATTCTCTCCCATGTACACGGAATTAATTTATTTCGTTTAACATGAAATTCAACCTCAATCTTTGACTCTTTATCGGAAATTTAAATCAAATTTCTGAATTATTTTTTTTGTGGTATTGAATTGCACCTCGCAAGATGCTTCATTGCATTTATAGGTGAAATTTAATGTGCTTTATTTAAATATTCAAGTGGATTCCATGACAAATGTACAGCGTATTGTGATAATAAACTGAAACCTCACATCATTGTAAAATTAGTTTTTCTATTTGAAAGTTGAATAAATCTCAATTAATTTCCTTATATTTTTTTGTTGTCTATTTAGAGCTAAAACTTGTCAAATTCTTTCCCTTGCTAGCAGCGCTTAATTAAATTTTCCCAATCATTAACAATAATAAATATATAATTCATGTTTGCATTTTAAGTGTAAATATCACGGCTTTGAATTGCTTCAGAACTATTCATGAATGAATGGTAATGTCATAAGCATTCAGCGTTCATGTATTTGAAGAATGTTCGTCGAAATTAAATTATACATTCCTAACAAAACAGGATTAATAGAATTAATGTGTAATTAACGCCTCATATATATTTGCACCACGGAAAAAGATTTTCACTGCTTGAGCCCTAATCTGGCGTTGGTGGTTCCACCAGTCCCTTATACAAAAGATGTTTTTTTCTTAATAAAAGTTAATCCAAATTATAAGATGTCAACAATATTAAATAGCATTCTATGTTCATCCTTATAATATTAATAGTTTTCTTGTAATTAGAACGAGATTTGATAGGGCTCCTTTTAATTAATAAGCGTATAATTGCAAAATTGAAATGCTTTTAACAAATAAAGTAATCTAACCATTTTTTTAATCTGCGTGAAAAATGTTTGAAATATCTTATACAAGGAATAAGAGGGGGCATTCTATTATGAACATTTATTTCTCAGCAAATTTCCTTAATTAGCTACTTTTCCAGTAATTTGCTTCTTTCAAAACGTAGAGCATGAATCAATCATCAAGGGCCTGTTTAGTTTCTATTCTTATTTTTTGTTTTTAAAAATTGTTTTGTAACACAGTTTTCAAAATTATTTGTAAAAAAAATAAAATAAAAATCTGTTTGGTTGTATCAATTTAAAAACAATTTTAGAATTAAAAAATAGACTGATTAATAATAGAAATTGATTGTGATAACTATAATTTTTAATAATCAAAAGCAGTGTATTTCAAAAAGAAGAAAAATAAAATGGAAACAACTTAAAGTTGTTTTCTATTTTTTAAAAAATGAAAAATTTGAAAACACCTAAATGAAAAACACTTATCCAAGCAAAAATTTAAAATTTTTTGTTTTCAAAAATAAAAAATAATTTTTAAAAACAAAAAACAAACAAGTCCTAAATATCTGACCATCTAATCAATCATGAAGCAACCTTTTTTTTTTTTGGGGGCACGACCAATTCAGGAAGATTGGTTTTTTTTTTTTTTTTATTTCCTCCCTCTGTCAAAATTTATGCGTATCCATGTACTTCCTCTGATTCTTTTTAGGGACAATTACAGTGAAGGACCTCTGGAGGATTTTATTTACATAAAAGGACTAAATGATTCTAAATTAACTTTGCATGATGGAGAGATCAAAATGTAATTAAATCTTAGTGTGAAATGACAAAACTAACCCTCATTAAAAGAACCTCCTCACTATCATCGGTCGCTGGATCACCCCGCCGGACTAGCCACCAGAGAGATGAGGGAGGCAAATTAAATTTTTGTAAGGCGGCCAAGGGAGTTTGAACCACCAAGATCGGCTAAAAATTCCTTTCAATTTTATAATGTAAATCTTTATATTTTAAACTTTTTTTTCACTTTTCATGCCAATTATTAGAAGTTTAATAGTTATTTATCATTTTACAAATGACTACTTGTTAAATTATGGGACCTGTTAAAAAAATTTATATGCACTGATTTTTATAAATGTTTACTTGTTTTTATTACCAAGAATGACAAGTCCTCATTCATAATTCAATAAATAATTATTTGTAAAATGACAAGTCATGTTATCAGTTTTGAAAATCTCTCTTTATAATTTGACAAACAAATTCCCATTAATAATTTAACAAGTAACTATTTATGAAATGAAAAGTTTTATTACTAGCTTGGAAAATTTTTCCTAATACTTTAATAAGCAAATTTTAATAAAATAACAAGTTCATATAAACTTTTTAACATGTAAAATTTTGGTATTAAAGACAAGTAAATATTTATAAAAATCATTTCATGTTAATTTTTTTTTAACAAGTCTCCATTAATAATTTAACAAATAATGATTTGTGAAATGACATGTCTTGTTACTCAGGAAGAAAACTGTTCTTGCTCATTCTTATCTTCATTATGGCAAGCGTAGGCTGAATCTAATGTTAAAAGCAAAAGGACTCTAAGCATCCTATACGTAGTTAAATGTATTCATCCAAGGGTAAGACTAGGAATAGATTGTCAAGGACCAATTCAACTCAAAACATCTAGCTACAATGTGGCAGTCTTTCTGTAAGTTCATCTATAGCTATATTGCAATCTTTAATTCGCCCTTCATTTGAATATTACTTTAAGAATGAGTGTGGATACAGCTCCACCACACTTTAATGCAAGGAGGTGGCAAGGATTAAACTGTAGACTGCTTAACTGATTACCCGTAATATGCTAATAGCAAACTCAACTTAGAAGTTTGAAGTGTGAAGCGAAAGCTTGGTAATAGTTTAAATGCTATCAATACAATATATATACTTTCTGGTATTGGTTTTCTAAGATGAGTTTTTCGTTGTCTTACTTTTTCATCACATGATTAATTCCAAGTGTGAACCAAAATCTGGTCATTGAGCTTGTTAAGAAAATTTGGAAAGAAATTCTTCTTCTAGATGAGTTGAGCATGATGAAAGTCATAAGGGAACCTTTACAAGTTATATTCGATGCTGTAGAAGTTGGAAATTTTTGAGTTTCTAGGAGAGCTTTTGGGCTCTGACCCTGATTTCATCATTTCATGATGGAAAGGGATAGTTGATGATAAATTAATAGACAAAGATCAAGTGGATTGGTCGACGTCCAGAACAAAGCCCAAAGTCACGTCCATATGTTCTAAATTTTAAAAGTGCAGTTGAAATTGTTATGCAACATGTGGGCTTGATAATTTTAGTTAGGATTGATTAGTTGTATTATTGTTAATCTGTTATTTACGTGTGTATGCGCTGGCAGTCTCTCATTAGTTCACTTTTACTTATCTTTATCGATATTGGAAGAGTATGTAATCTGAGATGAATAAGACAAGAACGTCATCCTCACTCAAATTCTCTTTATTGCTTCTCTCTCATTTTTGTTTGCAGAAACCGAAGTATAATTCACATTGCTGTCTTGCATCGTCATGCCAGTATCTTCAATCTCATTCATGAAACTGGTCCAAACAAGGATTCCATAGTTTCTTCCCTGGATAGTAATGATAAATGCAATTTATTGCATTTTGCTGAAAAATTAGCACCACCAGACCGACTTGACCTGCTTTCAGGAGTAGCTTGTCCGACGATGCTTGAGCTGTTATGGTTTGAGATATATACATACATACATATATATATATATATATATATTCGCCTTAACTCCATAGCCTGTGCATAAAAGCTCAAGCTTCTTTCATTTTCTATATGTATGTGGCATAATAAATTCATGGTTTGACGTGGCAGGAGGTGAAGAAGATAGTGCAACCATCATTGATCGAGATGAAAAACTCTGAAGGCCTGACTTCTAGTGTAATAGCCCATAATAATAATAACAATAATAAGTATATATTTATAAGTTGGTATGTAATAGTAGTTATATTAATTTGGGAACATGTTAAGTGAGGAGAAGTGTTGGTAGAGTGGAAGCATGCATGTTAGAGTAATTGAAGGTCCCAGGTTTGAATTTCCGGTGTAAGAAATGAAATTTTTATTTTGTTTAGCTCCTCTGAAATTACCAGAATACCCTAGCTCCATCAAATATATTTTCTTTCTTCTCTCTCTTACCCAAGTCAGTTTTACAGAGTATGAGAAAAAGGTAGAGAAATCTGGAAGCTTATACCGATTCTTGCTCTTCGTTCTGCAGTGGTCACCGACTAATCTTCTCCTTCATATTCTCAATGGTCGCCAGCCAGAGTGGAGCTTGGGCTGCGCTGGGTTGATCTACCCATGCTTCTTGTCTCTGTTTTCCTCTTTGTTTTTGGCTCTGTTTCTTCGAGTGCCAGGTGGGACGAGAGAGAGAGAGAGCTGCGAAACTACACCGAACTTATGCTCTATTACCATCGAATCACTATCTTCTTCTTTCTCAACCAAGAGTTGCAGCCGTTTATGCCAGTCACCACCGCTACTGTCGTGAGTTTCTCCTTGTTTAGCCATTTTTCTTCTCTGCTCGTTTTCATGGATACAAGCTAAAATGCTTCTTGTTCTTCTTACTCGTGATGTGGCAATCTAAGTCTGTCCATGGGAAGAAAAACACGTGAAATTAGGCTCGCTGGTTGAGGGTCGATCACCGAGCTTTATCTCCTCTGTTTGGCGTTCCATATTTTCTTTTCCTTCTCTTTGGTTGTCTGCCACTATACAGCGTAATTGGGTTGAGGTGAGGAGCTTCAATCCTTTTATTATTGACTTAGCTATGCTTGTGAGTGTAGTTATCTGCTGCTGCTGCGTGTGCATGAGATTTCAAAAGGTTAGCGTGTTCTGGTTTTGTCACTATTGTGCTGTGTAGTGAGAAAATGAATAAATTAAGTTAAATAAGCTTGAAACCCATCTGAACTTGGTAATGATATATGTATATACGTGATTTGAGGGTTGAAGTTTAGGAAAAAAAACCAATCATCTCCCCTATTAACCATACATGCATGTGAGGAAGGAGATGTTATTGTAGCCTAGAATGCTATTTGGAATTAATCAGATTATCAATGTTGTGAGTGTTTAAGGATGCTGAAATCTAGAAAGAGAGACTAATCTTGGTTTGGTAATTATGCTCATAAGTATTCGATATCATGATTGGTGGGAGTAATATGTTAATATGGGAGCTATTGCATTATGAATGGAATGTTTTGACTAAAACAAATTGGTAGATATTAGGGATATTAATGATAAAGATTGGATCAACTCTAAGAATGATATTGGTTTGGAATTTCAAATGATAATGGTTGATTTTGAATCGTGTTGAAAAAAAAATTATTTAATTATATCCTTATAGGGTATGAGGAAGAATGAGACCCTTACCAGAATTAAAGGTAGGGATATCTTTGAGAATTTGAAGTTCTAATGAGTAAGTGAATAGCATTCTATTTAATTTATTTTTATTTTTGATAGCCTTTTTCTTGAAATATTTTATTCTTATGAATTATATTAATTTTGAAAATTATGAAATATCAATGAAGGACAAATGAGTTATGATATGTGCATTTATTGATTCTTGAAAATATATTTGCAAGATGGATGAAAGCATTTTTGTACGGTTGTTAAACTTTGAAATTTATTAGATACTTAATTAATGTAAGTTTATGATTCTGACAAATATTAAGATTTGAAACAGTTCATGTGAGTTTGATAGTAAGAATGATAATTTATTTCAATGATAATTGTCTTTCTCACATGTTTGAAGTGTGATTTTAAGAGAACTCAAAATAGAACAATGCTGCTAACGGCAGTTCTGTTAGCCCGTAGCGCGCTGTGGTTAAACACTAGCTAGTTTGTTTCGTAAGTTTTATTCTCACATTTGGTATTCGTGGGCTTAGTACCTGCGTTTGATTTTGTGGCCTGAGTCACGTTTGGTTATTTACTCTCATGGAATGTGTATCCACGTTTGTTTCGTAACTTCGGCTGCATTTGGTTACTTACTCTCGTGAACTGGTGTGTCCACATTTATTTTCATAGCACAAGCCGCGTTTGGTTATTTACCCTCACGAACTGTGTGTTCACATTTGTAATCTGTTCTATTGAGTTTTTAAAATTCTAAATGTTGATTAAAGTGTTTTTTAAAATTTATATGATTTTGGCTAACAATTTTACTACTTTAAGGAATATGTGAGTAAATTGTTTTTTTTTTAAGCATGATAACATAAATTGTTTTCAATTTATTCTTATTTTACAATTATGGATATAACTTATAGGCTTGCAAATCTTTGTGGAATCATTTTTAATTAGTTGATACCATTATTGAAGTTTATTGATTTAAATTCTAAGAATTTTACCATGGGAATGCTATTCACTGAAAAAATTATTTGGGTCTCAGACTTGTTAGTTGACGTTGATCCCACCATCAACCTCAAAAGGGCAACTAGTTATAGTGGGTGGACATTTTGATTGGTATTGTTGCTTTAAGGTAAATATATAATTTGTATGTCTTTTTTATTTGAAAGAAAGAGTATATGCTTCACATAGGTTGTTGATAAACCTTATTTTTAGTCTGTATATTGGTTGCTGCCTGGAAGGAGCTACACTCCTAATTTATACTATTATTTGTAAAAAAAAATTTTGTTGTAGAATTTTCGGGAGATCCTAGTTATAGGGGAGGTTCTGTCGAAATTTCTACAAAAGCGTCGACACTTTCTTATGATAATGAGTTTAAAGGATTTATTTTAATTCTTATGTGATTTGATTAAATTTTGTTTTTTTTGTAAAATAGAATAAATGTTTATTTTGAGGCTTATGAGAATGTGTGAATGGTTCACACTTATGCCAGTCACCCTCTATTTTTGAGGTGCGACAACTAGCGAATTATTCACCAAAGAACACACAAAATTGCTAAAAGAAGAAGAGTCTTGGATGAAGGCAACTGCAAACCCTTGCATGGTAGTTTCAACACTTATTGCTATTGGAGTATTTTCTGCTGCATTCACCATTCTTGGAGCTAACAACAACGACACAGGAACTCCAAACTATTTGGAGAAACTGCCATTTCTGATATTTTCTATGTTAGATGTGTCTGCACTTATTTCATCCTCAACCTCCATCCCCATCTTCCGCTCCATCCTTATCTTACGTTGTGCGGAAGAAGACTTTCTCAAGTCACCGCCATATTTCTATCGTACAAACATATCAACACATAACTAAGGCTATGATTTGATGTATGATCGGATTACTTTGTTGCATAAATTTTTAATATTATAGGGTATATTTTGAAATCCTTCACTGTGAAAACTAGCATTAAAACCGTGCAGGGAGAGTTTCTATGCATTAAATTTAGACTAAAACATAATATAAAAAATTTACAAAGCCTATTAAAATAATATGATTCTTAAAAAATATTAAAATAATACAAAAGGAAATTCGTCCCAGAATGCCAGAGCCTAAAAGCATTAAATAGCCGCCACTACAGAGCAATTTTAAACTGCAATTTTAATATTGTAGAAGTTCAAAATAAATCTGATAGATCTTCTTCAAAATATATTAAATGGACTAATAGATGTTGTAGGCATATTATAAGTTAGAAACTGAGATACTTTCATGAATTTGAAAGATAAATAAATTAAAATAGGACAGATACGCACGCCGGAATGGGTCGTTGTCTGTTTTGACCATTTCACAGCTGATGTCGCGCATAAAGGCCAATTTGATCCGATACAGGAAACTTTTGCTGATAAATTAATGTAAACATTTTTTGTGACATACTTACGATTTTATTTAGTTTGTAGAAGAAAATTGGATATAACACAAATGATAGATTATTCAGTTTGTAGAGAAAAAAATAGTTGGACGAAATATTCCGATAGATATAAAACATATATAGTACTTAAAGAATAAAAAAAGTTAAAAAACGAGAGATATTGAATTGAATGTGTAGTTTTGTATTTTAACTTTCTGAGCGATACACATAATGGACAAATTTGAGGATACGCTCACGAAACTTATAAT
This sequence comes from Prosopis cineraria, assembly GCF_029017545.1. Lineage (NCBI taxonomy): Eukaryota > Viridiplantae > Streptophyta > Magnoliopsida > Fabales > Fabaceae > Prosopis > Prosopis cineraria. The sequence goes on along the minus strand of NW_026555342.1, from coordinate 6,411,868 downwards.
CCCAGTGTGTTTCGATGATGAATTATTAATTACAATAAGCAAACAAAAAGTACAAGGAAACAGAAAACAGATACAAGAATTAAGCAGCTTTATGAAAAGATGGACAATTTAAGAAAGAGAATAAAGAATAAAGAACATAATCAATATTATCATGATGACGAACCCTACAGATGCAACGACATCCATTAATCATTTCTCCTTTACATCGAACCACTTAACTCCATTTCCAACGACGAACGTACGCTTCATGAATCTGCATGAAAATGAAATCTAAATTGAAATCATGTGCACAAAGTACTGCTTCTGTGCCTGGTGATGGACATAATCACGTAAAAACAACATTGCCCGGCCCAACTCAAGCAGATGAATTTTGCGACCATAAATCTATATCTCTAATTTGAAAATCAATCTGAAAGATTACCTTGTTAGGTGGGAGAATTTCTTAAACTTATAAACCCCAGATCACTCCCTAACATGTGGAACTCATGACAATGAATATCAGATCAAAATGGAAGTAAATATTGACCTGGGGAAAGGAGCGGAATGAAAAGAGTCATCATCGACTCTTGGAAAAGTGATCCTTGGAAGTCGAGATATGAGTGCCAGATCTTGTCGAGTTACTAGAGTCCTGAGTCCTTGGAGGAGGCCTAGTGGTAGGGCAAATAATGCTCTGGATGTTGTTACTTGCAGAACTCATATTTCTTCTCACAATTAATCCAAGGTTCTCACAATTAACGTTGATCGATCGTCACAGACAGAGGTAGGGTTTGCTGTAGATGAAGAAGCTCGATGAGGAATATAATCCGATACAGGTATTGTATTTATGGAGAGAAGCAACGAGTAGATAGGCTATAAGATGGCTCAACACGGAATCAAGTGATAAGAGATTGTTGAATTGATTATAATTAATAGAAATGAAGAGAAAATTACAGAGAAAGTTCTGAATAAGTTCAAGGCTCAAGCAGATGACCGGTTAAACTAAGAGAGAGAGTGTTAAAGCCGTGTGGGTGATTGCCGATGGTGTGATGCGCTGGCGGTCAAGTGTAATTACATTTCAGTTTATTTGGAGCCATGGCGATATATAACTTTGAGGAACGTAGAGTGTGAACTGTCAACCCCTCCATTCTATTTCTTGCGTGTAATATTTGCTGCATGGCATTGTTTTGCGAATGTCCCATTTTGCCCCCACCTTGGGTTTTGTTCCGCCGTCATATCCGTGGAGGGCTCTTTTCATAGTTTGACCAAACACCTCTTCAAATGTCCCGTTTTAAATTATAAAATGTTTTTAGATAAAATTTTACATATCAATAAATCTCATTAAATATATTTAATAACTTTATCTTTTTAAAAAATACCCATCATTTAATATATTAAAAATAAAAAAGATGAAAATTAATTATAGAGAGAGAAAGCATGATATTAAAATTATTGTATTTAATGAAACTTTAATATATCCAAAGTGTCTTATATTTTGAGATGGAGAAATTCTTTTAAAAATATTATATAATTTGGGACGGACTTATTAACGTTGGTGTTTCAAATTCCACTTTTGTTCCCATAATTGCCGTCTGATATGATGGGTGTTTTTGACATCTTAATTTAGATGGGTCATGGGATTCGGAATATATGCCCTTGTTTTTGTTTTTTTTTTTTCGTAGGATAGATTTGCCTATTGGAAACACCAACAGTTGCGTTATCTAATCAATCAACGCGGTTTATTTGATTCCAGCATGAAAGAACCTCAACTTTTCATCTTTTTTCCCCATATTCATCAATGGTCGGCATATAAGAGATAAACGCATTATATTATACATATGTCTGACGGTGAATGGATGATTATACTAGGGAAATTATTTAAGTAACTACGATGCCATATTTATATAGGAATTACGAACTTGCGTGAATGTTAAGGAAGTCATTTACAGAGAAATATTCTGGAACTTTAATTTGTGTATTAGTTTAATCTCTAATTAATATAACACTTGGAAGGTAGAAAATACTTGGAAAATGTAGCGAGTTTTCATTTAAAGGAGATAGACACAATTAATGTGTGTCTATACCGTGTTGTATGACTTCAAAGCCGTGAGCTATTTCTCCTTCCATTCCATCCTTTATGTTTGGTTTATATTTATTAGACCTATACAATGCATATATAGGACCCACACTAGTTTTTACTATTAATTATACATTGATCAATGGATAGAAATTTAAACATTGCCATTAGTACATTTTTCTAAAAATAAAAATTGACACGTTTTAGCTCGATCTTGACAGAAAGAAAATCAACGGAAGGATAACAAAGAAACATAATCAAGGTTTTTTTTTGGGTAGTTAAGTTGAATAAATCAAATTACGAGAGATTTCCTGACAGTTTGTCGAAGTTCTCACAGCATTGACCTATCTCTCTCATTTACATTTTCTTCGATCAAATAGAAAAGTGTATGCATATAAATATATCTGTCTAATATCCTTTAATTTTCATAGAATTTTCTGTACCAGAAGGACTCAACAAAATAAAATTTTCATATCATCTCACCGATTATGTGGTGGAATTTCCACGTTAATTTGCTGGCCTAATCTGCTTGGTTTTTCTTCTTTTTTTTATAAGATGAATATTATATGCGATTCATTACAAAAATATATAAGAAATTTTAACCAAATCATAATCCAATAAATTAATTAATTTTTTTTAAGCTGATAACATTTTTTCACATTTATCGATCTTTATTTAATAGTGTGTTTAATTTAAAGTGAAGTGTTAGATGATTTATTTATTAAAGTATAACTTATTAATTACATGTTGAAACTAAAAATACTTATATTTTTTAATGAAGAAGGAGTAATTTTTACATGAAGTGGTTGCTAGTAGTTAATTTTCAAACACGCATATGTCTGATTGAATATATACACAGCAAATTCATTATAAACTTGTGCTATTAGTAGTGAAAAATGATTTTATTCGGAATCGAATGTCAACTTAATTAATAGAACACGTCAAAGAATATCTATAAAAAAGAAAAAAAAAAGATTGAAAGTCCTGTCCGAAATATCTTATCATGTCATGATCACTAGCTTTCTCCCTGATTTTTATTCAAAGTCAACTGCAGCTTCCCGGAAAAGATTCTCTTATACGTACGTTCTGGGAGTTGTCAAAAACTTCACAATTAAGCTAAGCTCCGCCCGGCATGATCAAATATAATTTTAATTTTAAATACTAAAAAAATCAAATATATTGTCTGATTAATTAATTGCCAACTGGAATTGAAAGAAATTATCAACTGTTATTTCATTTGTTATCCTGATGGATTAATCTTTTTTTTTTAAATCATTCTATATAGTCAATATATATATATTTTTATTAAAAAAATATAAAACATTTTTAATTTTTTAAGATGTAGTAATTATTTTTTTAAAAAAATATTTTTATTAAATAAATTATTTTATATTTATTTTAAAGTGTTTATAGTCAAGAATAAATATAAAAAGGTAAAATTAATTTTAAAATAAAAAATTAATTTATTGAAAATAAAATTTGATTAAAAATATATTATATTTTAAATATTAATAATTTAATGTTATTAATGGCTTACGTAATGTCACTTTTCAAATGTCACATAAAAGACAGACATGGACAAACATCATCTGCTGACAAAGGACAAGAAATGAAGCCACCTATGTTAATACAAAATCAATTGATTCTATACATGTATGCGAGAACACAGGGCCAATATAAAATCAATCGATTCTGAAAAGCGCAAAGACGAGGAATTGAAATCTATAAGGGCCAATATATTTTATGCAAAATTTTCCAATTTTTCTAAAGTGAAAGAGTTAAATAAATTTGAATACTATCAGTCATAAAGGATCCATCGGTATCTCGTAGATTACGGATGAAATTAAGTTGTTGATTATAACGTAAGCTCAAAGTTTGCTTATTGTGAACAAAATTATTTACTATTTATTTTTATGGAAAGATAAATTAAAAAATTAATCTCAAAAATATTTATTATTAAATATAGTTAAACACCCCAAATGTAAAAAAAAAAATATAATGATTGCCCATGCGTTTGGCCTTTGTTTTGGGACCCTAAAGCAGAGGTTTTCCAAATCTAAACAATTAATTAATATTGGAAAAGTACGTCAATTTTGAGGACCCCAAAATGGAGATTTTGTCAATTAGACATCTATTTTATTATTTAACGTACAATATATGCACATATGTGGTTGAAAATTCAAAAATTAATAAGATACTAAAATCTAAATTTACGTACTTTAATTTGAGGAGCAATATTAATATACCATATTATTACAACTAATTAGAATATAATATATAAAACAAGTATAATATAATTTTGTAAATAAATTAATTAGTTTCACAGCGGGATCACTTGGCTTAGATTTCACGAAATTTAAATAAAATTACGTGGCACATTTTTAAATTTTAATAACAATGGTTCTAAGAGTAATATCATACTTAAATGTCAAAACCCAAAAGTGCAGAAATGTACGAAGGTTAGACTATTCAGAACAGTCACTTGACTTTCTATTATTATTGCCAAGATGACACGAGACATCAAACAGAAAGGTCACAAATGAAAGCTACTTTGAAAAGAATATATAACTAACGCTGTATTTGTGGAAGCAAACAAGAACAACAAATCAAGCCTAGAGGCAAAACAAACAAACCAAAAAGAAAAAAATAAATAATTGTTGATAGCATATATGAGGACAGAACATATGTGCGTGCGACTGTGCGTGTGTGTAATTGCCTTGTAATATATAATTTGCTTCCATTATTCTTGATCAAGCCATTTCACATGCTTCACGATCTGCTGGAAAATGAAAACCAAAAATGAGATTCTTCAAACGAGACATTAAAACATAAATAAGAAGAACATGACTACTGTTTCATCAAGACAAGCGCTAATTAGGAGAAGGACGCAAGAACCTGAAAAGCCAAAAAGTTTATTAAAAATATAGGCACTATATATGTATATATATCAATGACTTGTTTGAAGAAAACTCATTTTCGTGCGTGACGTTCAAATTAAATTAAGAAGCAAATAACAAAATTGAGGCAAGAACTTAATGTATAACAAAGTATCTTAGAACAAGACAAAATGAAATGAGAAATGATTGATAAGTATAAAAGAAAGGAGTAAATGTATATATAGTAAGCAAAAAATGAATAGATGAAATGAGACGAGTACATCACCGTCAACGACTGCGGGAAAAGACACCCTTGGTTTTAGGGATTGTTGTGGGACGCCTGATATTGGGGCTTTGAGTCTGAGGAGGGGGCCTGCTAGTGGAAAAGACTCCCTTAGCATTAGGCTGAGTATTAGTGTCGCGTGAAGGACTCGGCATGCTGCACCTTCTTCAAGACGTAGGGTTTTGTTAATTAAGTAGAGAAAAGATGGCTTATGATTTGATAACGAGAGATCGAGGTAGGGTTTGTTGTGAAGCTGGAGGAATCAGATTCGCGTATATTTATATTGCTAATCTCAAGGTACTGTATGGTGATGCAAATTGGTTCAAGTAATTACCAAGTGATTGTTAAGGAAATACACTCTGAACTTGCGATGGAATTCTATTGAACTTTGAAAACGCAGCGTGTAGCCTACGGCCACAGGCAAGTCATTTATTAACTGACTTGATGACTCTTCACACACGCGCGTATATACACCGCCTTAGTAATTTTTTATTACATCAAAAAGACTTCGTATTTTACCCAAACGAATCGAGCAGGAAAAGAAAAGGCTTAATTCTTGACATTTCATAGGGAGGTTTGAACGTTGAAATCAAATGAGATTAAGATTATGAATGTGGGAGGTCTTGAGCATATATCTTCTCACCGTGTATGACCACTTCAAACCTTCACACCAGTAGTCACGTCATATTGAAACACACGCAAAACATAGATAGTGTAATTAATTAGTCTGATGCATAAAATAATGCTCATGTATGTGATATCCATGATATATCCACGTAAGTAACTATGCATATATTGACCATGTATATACAACATCTCAGTGCTAGCTAATTAAGGAGAATTACATTTAAATCCTACTCAAGACAATTAATTACTTCAAGGTTCATTATGTTGTCATAAGCTTAGTTGTTAATGGACCTATGAGTAATTAATTATCTTATAATATGAACTAGAGTGGTACTTTTTTCTTACAAACATTATTTAATAGAGGTCACAGAAACAATTTCCAATAAAAATGTAACGGCATGATTTATAAATAAGATAAAAAAAATCTCTCTCTACCTTATAAATACTAGAATTAGAGGGGGGTATTAATTACTCCCTCTAATCCTATTTATAAATCACTTTTAGTATATTTCACTAGAAAAACTTTAAATTTCATCAACTTTATTTAAAAATTTAATAAATTTTCACCTTTACCCCTAAAAAATGTTCTTAAATCTTATTAATGGTATTTTTATTCAAAGCATTCAATAAAGGCAAAAATGTAAAGAGGAGCATTGGAAATTAGCAAGTACCATATAAATAAAATCAAAATTTTCCTTCTCTTTCCGCCTTATAAATAAGATCAGAGGAGTATATTATATACATTGGAATCATATACACACACTTGAAAATGCAGCATAGCATTATTGGGTCCACTCAAGTAATTAAGAGAGCTTTTTTCTTTTTAGCCAAAGAAACCTACTCCCTCCATCCCTATATATAAGATGTTTTTAACAAAATTACGTAAAAAATATTAAAGTTGATCATCTAATTAAAAGCACAGCAATATTTTAATATTGCCCCTAATGATTGTAAATAAAAAATAATTTTTTTCAAAGTAAATTAATAAAAGTACTTATCTTTTTTTCATTCTAATTTAATAAAGATATAATGGTCCATTTATTAAAAAATATAATTTTAGGATTCATTTCCTTTATGAAAAAACAAGGAGTTTTTCATTAAACTCCCTTTTAAGAAAAATGAAGATATCAACCCAAGAAAAGCATCTCATCCAGGAATGAATCCAAAAGATCTTGCTTTGGCCAGAGAAAAATGTGCAGCTCTACTCAAACAAAGTCTTATTGAGCCCATAAAGTCAGATTGGCCGGGCTTGCCAAGCCTTTTATGTAGAAAAAAGATTTGAAAAATGAAGAGGGACAAAGAGGATGGTAATTGATTATACACATCTTCATGCTTTTCTTCAAGATGACAAATTTCCTCTGCCCAAAATTAACACCTATATAGTACATTTGAAGCAAGCCAAGATATTCTCAAAATTTAATCTCAAAGCAAGATTGTGGCAACTTGGACAGTTCTTCAAGAACAAATTCAACATCCTGATCATCATCAAGAGGAATGACAGTCTCAAGATTTTAATAACTTCATATCTTTCTTGAATTTGTTGGGACATCTTTTTGCAAAGTGTCCCATCTGTCCACAGATGAAATATCTATTTGATCTCTTGGTTTTTGAAGTTCTTTTCTTGAAAAATCTAAAGACCTCTTATATATAGGGATGAAAGTAATAAGTCAGTTAATTTCATTAATTATCACTTTACTATAATATCCCTACCATTCCAAATTATAAAATATTTTTAGACAAAATATCATTTACCAATAAAACCTCAGTAAATATATTTAACAACTTTATCTTTTCAAAAAAAATATAAGCTTTTAAAAATACCCATCATTTAATATATTAAAAAGAGAAGAGACACAAATTAATTATTGAGAGAGAAAGGATAATATTAAAATCGTTGTATTTAATAAAACTTTAGCCTATTTAAAATGTTTTATATTTTAGGATAGAGAAACTTCTCCAAAAACGTTATATTATTTGGGACGGAGCGAGTATATAGAAAGTCTTAATTAGTATTTTGCCCCGGAAAAAAGAAAAGAAAAGCTTAAAGCGTAAATTCTTTTTTTAAAAAAAAAAAAAAGTTTAACGCGTTAAACTCCCGTGCCCGAATGAACTTTAATCCCAAGGCTTGAACATTGAAAACGCCATAAATTAACGTGTCTGACCGCTTCATCTTCAAATTTGTTCATACTGCAATTAATTCATCGGATGCGATTAATTATTAGCTCTTTTCCTTTTGCTCTCACAAATTAAATACCTTTAACGTTAATTTGAAAAATTTTTCAACTTAACCTTTTAGACCACAATAACAAAGTACTCGCTTCGGTTCAAAATATAAGTAATTTTTAGAAAAAATTGGCATATCAATAAAGTTTTCATTTCCATAAGAATATGTATTATTTTTCTTTTTTTCCCTAGTTTAAATCACCAAAGCATTTAACACCATAAGAATATATATTGTTTTCCTTTTTTTCCTCTAGTTTAAATTAATTAATCCTTTCGTCCATTCTGGTTCATCAATCCATCTCCATGTTTGACTCGTCATATTTTAACCAAATTGACTTCGTTCTTCTGTTTCATATTCTCTCCCATTACACGGAATTAATTTATTTCGTTTAACGTGAAATTCAACCTCAATCTTTGACTCTTTATTGGCAATTTAAATCAAATTTCTGAATTATTGTTTTTGTGGTATTGAATTACACCTCGCAAGATGCTTCATTGCTTTTATAGGTGAAATTTAAGCTGCTTTATTTAAATATTCAAGTGGATTCCTTGACAAATGTACAGCGTATTAGGATAATGAACTGAAACTTCACATCAATATTGTAAAATTAGTTTTTCTATTTGAAAGTTGAATAAATCTCAATTTTAAATAAATAAATAAAATATATATATATATATATATATTGTTTTGTACGTTTAGCTTCCTTATATTTTTATTTTGTCCATTTAGAGCTGAAACTTGTCAAATTCTTTCCCTTGCCAGCAATTCTTAATTAAATTTTCCCAATCATTAATAACAACAAATATATAATTCATTTTTGCATTTTAAGCGTGAATAGCACGGCTTTGAATTGATTCAGAACTATCCCTGAATGAATGGTGATGACATACGTATTCAGAGTTCATGCATTTGAAGAATGTTCGACGAAATTAAATTATAAACTCCTAACAAAACAGGATTAATATAATTAATGTGTAATTAAGGCCCATATATATCTTCACCACGCTGTATATAAGATGCTTTTTTAAAAATAAAAGTTAATCCAAATTATAAGATGTCAAAAATATTAAATAGTATTCTATGTTCATCCTCATAATTTTAACAGTTTTCTTGTAATTTGCGCAAGATTTGATAAGGCTCCTTTTAATTAATAAGCGTATAATTGGAATATTGAGATGCTTTTAACAAATAAAGAAATCTAACAATTTTTTTTAATCTGGAAAAATGTTTGAAATACCTTATACAAGGAATAAGAGGGGGCATGATATTATGAACGTTAATTTCTCAGCAAATTTCCTTAATTAGCTACTTTCCATGTAATTTCCTTCTCTCAAAACTTAGAGCATGAATCAATCATTAAGATATCTGATCATCTAATTAACCATGAAGCAACATTTTTTTTTATTTTTTGTGTATAACCAATACCGGAAGATTGGTTATTCTTTTGTTTTCTTCCTCTTTTATCAAAATTTATGCATACACATATATTTTCTCCGGTTCTTTTTATAAGGCACTTGAAAGGGGTAGATTAATGTGATGCAAGTAAGCGTGAATTTAATTAGCTGGCCATATCATTATTGTTCTGTGAATTTCCCAACATGTTTTTTTGGTAATTAATATGTAGATAGGTCACTCCAAGCTTTTGTGTTGATACACCAGTGACATGCTTGAGATAATTTATTATTCAAATTGTTGGGGACCGTACGTGTTGGCTTTAAAACAATTGCCCTTAACTTGCCCCTTAGCTTGCTCTCCAAATTTTCTAAATCAAAATTTAGGGAGGATTGATGAGTATTTGGATTTGGTAGCTGTACTTAATAAAGGCATTGAATGCCTGTATCATCTAAATCATTGAAATTCAGATCAACGATTAAGATAAATTTACTAATTTATTAATCTTAAATGGAGTATAAATTTACAACCATTGATTTGAATTTTAATAGTTCAGTTGATATAGGTCACCAAACCCAAATCCAAATTGATGTCTTGTAGAAATAGTTAATTAGGTCGACCCAAAGTTTTTTTTCCTTTTGTTTTTTGTTTTTTGTTTTTTTGTTTTTGCCATCACTACCCAAAGTTTATTTGCTTGCGGAGAAAATACTTTATTTTTATGGAAAGATAAATTAAAACCTAATATATATCATAATAAATACAATTATATAGCTATTAAACACACCCAAAATGCAAAACATAGCATTTAAATCTTAAGAGAAGATTTTATATTTTATTTTAAAAAAACTTGACAAAAATTCAAAGATATCAAGATTAGAGTATCCCAGCCTACGTACGTAAATGTCAAAAAAGAATAACATTGTTGATGGTGGAGGACATGCATGACGTACGGTTATACTTTTCAGGGAATTTGGTCTTATTCTAATGATTACTATCATGAGTCCCACATTCGAGAGTCTCACAATGTGACGAGCACAAGCCTAAAGAGAGAGGTCATTCCAAAAGATTAGTTTGTTGGGTGGGAGAGCCCCTTAAACTTATAAATCCCACACCACTTGTGAGTCTTCCCGATGTATAACTCGTGACAATTATATGAAGGTCATGAAAGGGCTATAGAACAAATTGAAAAACAAGTCAAGCCAACCAAGAAGCTAGAATGTACAAATCATTCCAAGACGCAAAACATCAAACAAACAAAGTAAACAAACATAAAAATGAATAAATGCATGATGTGTGTGTGCGCGTGTGTTTTATACATATTGATGTCCTAAAACTTTGTTTCTGTTCTTTATCTTCAATATCACCGGGCCCTTCATCACAATCTGCATGAAAAATATATAGAAGCTAAGTAAGTGAGAGATCAGATATAGTTTCATACCATTTCGTATAAATTGGCAGTAAGATCACATGATAAAAACGAGGAGATGACTTGATAAAGTTGTTTAAGTATTCTTTATAAAATTCTTCAATATTGAAAATATTAGGAAGCTGATGGTTAGTTAAAAACCTAATAGCTAAAATTAGAAAGTTGCTCAGAAGATCCGACGCAAAGCATTATAGTAATAGCCTGCAATATATATAAATGATTTTTCATGCATGTACGTATAAAGACTGATCAAACATGAGAGAGAGCAACATTAACCTGAAGATTAGATAATGAAGGCATGATCAACGTCTCCTGGAAAAGATATTGGGGGCAGTTGGCATTCGAGTGGAAGGTCTGGAGGTTTAGATGGCTGATTAGTCTGAGAAGGGGGCCTAGTTGTAGGGCATAGAACATTCTGGATGTTTATGCTTGACGATGAACTCATTCTTCTTCTTCTCCGAGACTACTAATGGTTTCACGGATTAATCAGACGCAGATAGTGTTTGGTGTGAAGCTAGATTGAAGAACCAGACACAGGTTATACCCTGTATACACAAGGTACAAGAGAGAAGGGGGTGTGTGGGGGGGGTGTTAGGATTAAAATAACAATGTTAGGATTAAAGGATTAAAAAAAATACTTTATAAAATTAAAATAACAAATTGAAACTATATATAAAGTTAGAGGACTAAAAATATATTTTAACCTATATATATATATATATATATGTTTTCTGCTTCTTATTACACATTTAATTAATTTTAACTCTGTTGATATACCTTAATTATCATTTAATTTCTGAAAAAATTCTTCAAATATACATATTAATTGGACTTTGAATACACGATTCAGGAACCTTTCTGCATGTTTCCCACCGCATTAACGTTGATGTTTCAAATTCCATTTTTGTTCCCATAATTGCCGTCAGATATGAGGGGTGTTTTTGACATCTTAATTTAGATGGGTCATGGGATCGGGAATATGCGAACTTGTTTTTTTTTTTTTTTTATAGGATAGATATGCCTGTTGGAACCACCAACAGTTGCATTATCTAATCAATCAACACAGTTTATTTGATTCCAACATGAAAGAACCTCAATTTTTTATCTTTTTTCCCCATATTCATCAATGGTCAGCGTATAAGAGATAAACGCATTGTATTATACATATGTCTGACGGTGGATGGATGATTATATTAGGGAAATTATTTAAGTAATTACGATGCCATATTTATATAGGGATTACGAACTTGCGTGAATGCTAAGGAAGTCATTTACACAGACATATTCTGGAGTATTAGTTTAATTTCTAATTAATATAACACTTGGAAGGTAGAAAAAACTTGGAAAAATGTAGCGAGTTTTCATTTAAATGAGATAGACACAATTCATGTGTCTCTATACCGTGTTGTATGACTTCAAAGCCGTGAGCTATTTCTCCTTCCATTCCATCCTTTATGTTTGATTTATATTTATTAGACTCTATACATGTTTACTATTAATTATACATTGATCAATGGATAGAAATTCAAACATTGCCATTAGAACATTTTTTTAAAAAAGAAAAATTGACACGTTTTAGCTTGATCTTGACAGAAAGTAAATCAACGGAAGGATAACAAAGAAACATAATTAATGTTTTTTGGGTAGTTATTGAATAAATCAAATTATGAGAGATTTCCTAACAGTTTGTCGAAGTTCTCACAGCATTGACCTATCTCTCTCATTTATATTTTCTTCGGTCAAATAGAAAAGTGTATGTATATATCTGTCTAATGTCCTTTAATTTTCATTGAGTTTTCTGTACCAGAAGGACCAACAAAATAAAATTTACATATCATCTCACCGATTATGTGGTGGAATTTCCACGTTGATTTGCTGGCCTAATCTGCTTGTTTTTTCTTCTCTTTTTCATAAGATAAATATTATCCTCTATTCGTTACAAAAATATACAAGACATTTTAACCAAATTATAACCTAATAAATTACTTAATTGTCTTTAAGCTGATAACATTTTTTAACATTTATCTTTATTTAATAGTGTGTTTAATTTAAAGTGAAGTGTTTGTGAAGTGTTAGATGATTTATTTATTAAAGTATAACTTATTAATTACATGTTGAAACTAAAAACACTTATATTTTTTAATGGAGGGGGAGTAATTTTTACATGAATTGGCAGCTAGTAGTTAATTTTCAAACATGCATATGTCTGACTGAATATATACACAGCAAATTCATTATAAACTTGTGGTATTATTAGTGAAAAATGATTTTATTTGGAATTGAATATCAAGTTAATTAATAGAACACGTCAAAGAATATTTATAAAAAGAAAAAAAAGAACGCGTCACAGAAACAATTATAGTAATATGGATGAATAAATTAAATATTGAAAGTCCTGTCCAAAATATCTAATCATGTCATGATCACTAGCTTTCTCCCAGATTTTTTTAATTTACTAGAAAAGGCTTCCTAGAATTTGTTGGTGAAATTGGGGCTATTTTATTCAAACTCAACTGCAGCTTCCTCGTAAAGATTCTCTTATACGTACGTTTTGGGCGTCGTCAAAAACTTCACAATTAAGCTCAGCTTCGCCTGGCATGATCAAATATAATTTTGATTTTAAATACTAAAAAAAAATCAAATGCATTGTGTGGTTCATTAATTGCCAACTGGAATTGAAAGAAATTATCAACGGTTATTTTATTTATTACCATGATGGGTTAATCTTTCTTCTTCTTTTTTTAAGGTCATACCATATAGTTAATATATATATATTTTTTATTAAAAAATATAAAATATTTTTAATCTTTTGAGGTGTAATAATTATTTTTTCTAGATATTTCTATTGAATAAATTATTTTATATTTATTTTAGGGTGTTTATAGCCAGAAATAAATATAGAAAGATAAAATTAATTTAAAAATAAGTAATTAATTCATTCGGGATGAGATTCAGTTATAAATACTTTATATTTTAAACATTAATAATTTAATATTATTAATGACAAACGTAATGTCACTTTTCAGATGTGACATAAAAGACAGACATGGACCGACATCATCTGCTGAAAAAGGACAAGAAATGAAGCCACCTTTGTTAATACAAAACCAATTGATTCTATACATGTCGGCGGGAACACAGAGCCAATATAAAATCAATCGACTCTGAAAAGTGCAAAGACGAGGAATTGAAATTTATAAGGGCCAATATATTTTATTCAAATATTTTCCAATTTTTCTAAAGTGAAAGAGTTAAATGAATTTGAATACTATCAGTCATAGAGGATCCATCGGCATCTCATAGATTACGGATGAAATTAAGTTGTTCATTATAAGGTAAGCTCCAAGTTTGCATATTGTGAACAAAATTATTTACTATTTATTTTATGGAAAGATAAATTAAAAAATTAATATAAAAAATATTTATTATTAAATATAGTTAAACACCCCAAATGCAAAAGATGTAATGATTGCCCATTTTGTAAATAAATTAATTAGTTTCACAGTGGGATCACTTGGCGTAGATTCACGAAATTTAAATAAAATTACGTGGCACATTTTTAAATTTTAATAAAAATGGTTCCAAGAGTAATATCGTACGTAAATGTCAAAACCCAAAAGTGCAGAAATGTACGAAGGTTAGACTATTCAGAACAGACACTTGACTTTCCATTATTATTGCCAAGATGACACGAGACATCAAACAGAAAGGTTGCAAATGAAAGCTACTTTGAAAAGAATACATAACTAACGCTGTATTTGTGGAAGCAAACAAGAACAACAAATCAAGCCTAGAGGCAAAACAAACAAACCAAAAAGAAAAAAAATAAACAATTTTGTTGATAGTATATATGACGACGGAACATGTGTGCGCGACTGTGTGTACGTGTAACTGCCTTGTAATATATATTTTGCTTCCATTATTCTTGATCAAGCCATTTCACATGTCACCGATCTGGTGGAAAATGAAAACCAAAAAATGAGATTCTTCAAACGAGATATTAAAACATAAATAAGAAGAACAAGACTACTGTTTCAACAGGTCAAGCGCTAATTAGGATGTCTTCATAATAATCTGGACCAAGATTACATTACAAGAAGGACGCGAGAACCTAAAAAGCTAGAAAGTTAATTACAAATATATGTACTATATACATTAATGACTTGTTTCAAGAAAACTCATTTTCATGCGTGACGTTCAAATTAAATTAAGAAGCAAATGGCAAAATTGAGGCAAGAACTTAATATATAACAAAGTTTCTTTAAACAAGACATAATGAAATGAAAAATGATTGATAAGTATAAAAGAAAGGAGTAAATGCATATATAGTAAGCAGAAAATGAATAAATGAAATGAGACGAGTACGTCACTATGGTTGCCTGGGGGAAAAGACCCCCTTCTGGTGAGGCACTGGTGTGGAAGGCTTGGTATTATCGGGGCTTTGAGTCTGCGAAGATGGCCCAGTGGTAGGGCATGCAACAGCCTGAATGTTAGTAATTGGTGTGGGAGGCCTGATATTGGGCTGAGTATTAGCGTCGCCTGTAGGACCCTGCATGCTGCACCTTCTTCAAAAGTTAGGGTTCGGTTAATTAAGCAGAGAGAAGATGGCTTATGATTTGATAACGAGAGATCGAGGTAGGGTTTGCTGTGAAGCTGGAAGAACTAGATTCATGTATATTTATACTAAGCTAATCTCAAGGTATTGTATGGTGATTTGCATTGGTTCAAGTAATTACCAAGTGATTGTTAAGGAAATTTTCACTCTGAACGTGCGAGGGAATTATATTGAACTTTGAAAACGCAGCGTGCAGCCTGGGGTCACAAGCAAGTCATTTGTTAACGTACTACTAGATAATTCCTCACACGCGCACGTATCTGCACGGCCTTACTGTTTTTTATTACATCAAAAGGACTTTGTATTTTACCCAAACGAATCGAGCAGGAAAAGAAAAGGCTTAATTCTTGACATTTCATAGGGAGGTTTGAATGTTGAAATCAATATATGTGCTCATATCTAATCAACGCGGAGTTTGTTTAATTATTTCGTTACAACATGGAATATAACCTCAATCTTCCATCCTTTTCCCCCCATATTGATAGTCAACATATAAGAGATGAACACATTATATACATCTGACGGTGGATGGATAATTAAGGAAATTATTAAGTAATTACAATGCCATTTGTTGTAATGTGTTAGAGGCCGTAGCTTTGTGATAAACACACAATTTCGCCTCTCGCATAATTAATTAATATTATTTATAATGAATAATGGGAAACTTACAAAATAAAGTATTTTATAGTTTTCTTTTTTTGGGTGTTTTTAATTATTGGCAAAAAGAACTTTTTGGATGTTTGAATATGTAAAACAAATTATTGCAAATTTAATCTCCTAACAGTTTGATGAAAGTTTCTTTTGTCCAAAAAAAAAAAGATGGAAGTTTCTCATATCACTGAGTCAGCTGACCAAAAGAAAACTTTGAAATTGCTATATTATCACCTAGCCACAAGGTGGTGGAAGTTTATATGCTGTTGATATCATAAAGTTACAGCAATGAAGCTCATTTGAAGCTAACATAGGGTTCACAATAATTAAATGGATTTAGAAAGCTTCCTCCTTTGCAATGAATAATTTGTATATATATTTCTGTCATTAAATTGCACAATTCATACATTATAAATAATGTGTTTCTCCTCATCTTTACATTAACGGGAGCAAATTAAGGACAAGAAATTAAACAATCAAATCAAACCTAGACGCAAATCATATATTGTTTCATATCTCTTCTAGAATATTATTTCCCTATATGTATGTATGTATAATGTGTGGATTCTACTTCAATATCTCTGGGACTTCACTACAATCTACGTGAAAATGAAACATCAAAATGAAATTGGGAATCAGCAGAATATTGAAAGAAGAATAAGACGAATATTACGCACGATACATACAGGTTAATAGACTAATTATATTAACGAGTTTGAACATTTGTCGTGTGGATTTAGAGTAACAAGATTTAGGATTATTTAATAAAATGGAACAGAGAAAAATTAAACAAATGTTCTGCGCCGTTTCTTTCTTACGATAAAATTCTTCAATACTAAAAATAAAGCCAAAATGCAAAAGCTTTTAATTCTTGCTTAGCAGGTAACATGTACTCCTTCCGTCTCAAATTATAAGATACTTTTAAACAAAATTTTTCATATTAATAAACCATATTAAATACACTTAACAACATTATCTTTCCAAAACAAAATATAAAAATATCCATCATTTAATATATTGAAAAGAGAATAAATAAAAATTAATTGTAGAGAGAGAGAAGATAATAACAGAATTGGTGCATTTAATGAAATTTTAATCTACTTAAAATGTCTTATATTTTGAGATAGAAAAGCTTATTTAAAAGTGCCATATAATCTGAAATGGAGGTATTATACTCCCACCGTCCCTACATATATTTAAATTTCCTTAACTAGCTACTTTTCCTGTAATTTCCTTCTTTCAAAACGTAGAGCATGAATCAATCATGAAGGGCCTGTTTAGTTTCTATTCTTATTTGTTGTTCTTAAAAATTGTTTTATAACACAGTTTTCAAAATTGTTTGTAAAATAAAATAAAATAAAAATCTGTTTGGTTGTATCAATTTAAAAACAATTTTAGAATTAAAAAATAAACTAATAGTGATAGCTCATGGTAGTGATTAAGAATAGAAATTGATCATGGTAACTATAATTTTTAATAATAAAATGCAGTGTATTTTAAAAATAAAAAAATGAAATGAAAACAACTTAAAGTTGTTTCTATTTTAAAAAAAACAAAAAATGAAAATTTTAAAAACACCTAAATGAAAAACACTTATCCAAGCAAAAATTTAAATTTTTTTGTTTTCAAAAATAAAAAAATTAAAAAAAACAAACTGGTCCTAAATATCTGACCATCTAATTAATCATCAAGCAACTTTTTTTTTTGGTGTACAACCAATACAGGAAGATTGGTTTTTTTTTTTTTTTTGTTTCCTCCCTCTGTCAAAATTTATGCGGAACGCATGTACTTCCTCTGATTCTTTAGGGAGCATTACAGTGAAGGACCTCTGGAGGATTTTTTTCACACAAAAGGACTAAATAATTCTGAATTAACTTTGCATGATAGAGTGATCAAAATGTAATTAAATCTTAGTGTGAAAAGACAAAACTAACCCTCATTTAAAAAAAAACTTCCTCACTATGATCAGTCACCAGATCACCCTGCCGGACTGGCCACCAGAGCTATGAGGGAGGCAAATTAAATTTTTTGTAAGCTGGCCAAAGCGGTTTGAATCAACAAGATCGGCTAAAAATTACTTTCAATTTTATAATGCAAATCTTTATAAAACTTTGTTTCCACTTTTCATGCCAATTATTAGGAGCTTAATGATTACTTATCATTTTACAAATAGTTACTTGTTAAATTATAGGACTTGTTAAAAAAGTTTATATGCACTGGTTTGTATAAATGATTACTCATTTTTATTATAAGGAATGACAAGTTTTCTTTCATAATTTAACAAATAATCATTCGAGAAATGACAAGTCATGTTATTAGTTTTGAAAATCTCTTTTGATAATTTGACAAACAAGTTTCCATTAATAATTTAACAAGTAACTATTTATAAAATGATAAGTCTTGTTACTAGCTTTGAAATTTTTTTTCTAATACTTTAATAAGTAAATTTTAATAAAATAACAAATTCATATAAACTTTTAACATGTAAAATTTTGGTAATAAAAACAAGTAAACATTTATAAAAATCACTCCATATTAAATTTTTTTAACAAGTCTCCATTAATAATTTAGTAAGTAATGATGTGTGAAATAACATGTCCCATTACTAGCTTAAAAGTAAATTTTAACAAAATAATAAATTCATGTAAGCTTTTCACATGGAAAATTTTAATAATAAAAAAGTAAACATTTATAAAAATAACACAATATTAAAGTTCATTAACAAATCTCTATTGATAATTTAACAAGTAATCATTTGTGAAATGACAAGTTCTGTTACTAGCTATAAAAATTTCACATTTTCATGTTTTTTGAACATTCAAGAAGCAAAAAATAAAAAAAAATGATAAGATGAATTTGATATTGGAGAACATTTATTATAATAAACTTAAGTTCTTTAGAGTAATATGTATGTAACATCTTCTTTCAAGCCGTATTTCAAAAATATTTTTCATGAACGCGGAATCGGATTCCAAATATTAAATAATAAAGTTCTTGTCTAATAAAATATGAATAATGTAATATCCCAATCCTCAATTGAATTTGGAACAGGGTTGAAAACAATGGATGGCATAATTTACTTAATTAAATTTATGGTTATACAATAACATCGTTTGACAATAAATAATTATTTATTTTGTTATTGTCGTTTTTACAAGCCTGGATCCAAATATTGCATAGTTTCTATATTCATGTGACTTTTTCGATTAATCTGAGTTCATTTAACTGTGTATGTTTTAAACTATATATGAAGTCAAAAAATTGAACGTCGTCCCTTATTAGTGGATGATTGGCGACATGCATAATTAAATTAACAGACTCCACGGAAATAATTATTTATCCAACAAAGTTTCATGAAAAATACCGCAAAAGTACATGGACATTCATCTACAAAATTAAGTACCATGTCTGGAACAAAACAAAATAAAGGCGATATCAAATCAAATCAAACCTAGCATTTATCAAATCATAATTTCAATGTCCTTTTTGGAATTTTCACCTTAATTTAATGATGGGTTTAATTATCTGTTCTTTTCTTATTCATTTATTTTTATATGTTGAGGATATAAAAGAGAAAACGATGGATAGTAACTAGAGAAATTATCACATATCTTTGTGACAGATGCAATTTGGTCTAAAAATTAATTTAATATATTATAATCCATTTGATTGTGTTGTATTCCAAACGTTTCAGGAAATTGAATACAATATATGTGCTCATATCTAATCAACGCGGAGTTTGTTTAATTATTTCGTTACAACATGGAATATAACATGAATCTTTCATCTTTTTTTCCCCATATTGATAGTCAACATATAAGAGAAAAACACATTAGATATATCTGACGGTGGATGGATAATTAAGGAAATTATTAAGTAATTGCAATACCATTTGTTTGCAACGTGTTAGACGACGTAGCTTTGTGATGAACACACAATTTCGCCTCTCGCATAATTCATTAATATTATTTATAATGAATAATGGGAAACTTACAAAATAAAATATTTTATAGCTTTCATTTGTTGGGTGTTTTAATTATTGGGAAAAAGAAAGCTTCCTCCTTTGCAATGAATAATTTGTATATATATTTATATCATTAAATTGCACAATTCATACATTATAAATAATGTGTTTCTCCTCATCTTTACATTAATGGGAGCAAATTAAGGACATGGAATTAAATAATCAATTAAAGAGTTAATAGACATATTAAATAATCAATTAAAGAGTTAATTTCTCCTCCTTTGCAATGAACACACAATTTCGCCTCTCGCAAATCATAAGTCGTTTCATATCTCTCCTAGAATATTATTTCCCTATATGTATGCATGCATAATGTGTGGATTCTTCTATATATATATATATATATATATATCGAGCCTTCTAACTTCAATATCTCTGGGACTTCACCACAATCTACGTGAAAATGAAACATCAAAATGAAATTGGGAATCAGCAGATTATTGAAAGAAGAATAAGACGAATATTACGCATGATACATACAAGTTAATAGACAAATTATATTAACGAGTTCGAACATTTGTCTTATAGATTTAGAGTAATCAAGATTTAAGATTATTTAATAAAATGGAATAGGGAAAAATTAAACAAAAGTTCTGCGTCATTTCTTTGTCACGATAAAATTCTTCAATACTAAAAATAAATCCAAAATGTGAAAGCTTTTAATTACTGCTTAGCAGGCAACATATACTCCTTCTATCTCAAATTATAAGATATTTTTAGATAAAATTTTACATATTAATAAATCATATTAAATACACTTAACAACTTTTATCTTTTCAAAATAACAATATAAATATTTTAAAAATATCCATTATTTAATATATTGAAAAGAGAAGGAACGAAAATTAATTATAGAGAGAGAAAAAGTAACATCAGAATTGGTGCATTTAATGAAACCTTAATTTACCCAAAGTGTTTTATATTTTTAGACAAAGAAGCTCCTTTAAAAGTACACTATAGTTTGGGATGAAGGGAGTATTATACTCCCATTGTCCCTACATACAAGAAGTTTTTTAAAACCTTTTTTTATCATTAAACATAAGATGTTGTTTGTATATTTTTTAACGAATAGATCATTATACCCTTATTAAATTGGAAGGAGAAAAAGATAAGTACTCTCATTAATTTACTTTTAAAAAATAGATTCATTTTTTATTCACAATAATTAAGGGCAAAATTGAAATGTTGCTGTGTTTTTAATTACATAATAAACTTTTATTGGTTTGCATGATTCGGTTAAAAACACTTCATATATTAGGATGGAAGGAGTATATTACCAGTATTGAATACTTAAAGAACCTCATATCCAACGTCCAAAAGAAAGCATTTAATCCATATATATTATTACCTTCGGATGCATTTACTTCCTCCTTTAAAAAGTATAAGACACTTTTTAAGTAAGATGCATGTTAAAAAAATATAAGACATTTTAAGTCTTAATCTCAATAGCTTAGTTAATAAGACTTTTAATTGAGATGCCCTAATATATAATTTTAAAAACAATTAACTAACACATGATGATATGTGTAACTCAGTTAAAATGCCTTATATATAGAAAGAAGTAGAATAAGAAATATGAATAATGAGCCTGTGAGAGATCATGGTTTCTTGGAAAAGACCCTCTTTGGGGGGGGGGGTTTGGGATTGGAGTAGGAGTTCTTATAGGCGGTCATTCCCCATTCCTAACAATATTATCGGAGTGGGAAAGAAGCTTCTTAGGGGTTGGGATTGGAGTAGCATTATTAATATTATGAGAGGCCACCTGAGTCTGAGGTGATGGCCGGGAAAAAAGATTATGGGTGTTGATGCTTTTAGAATTCACGGTGTCGCTTTCTGTCTGACAAGAAGGAATAATTAAAGTTACAAAGAAAAATTGATGAAATGGAGAGAGGTAAATGCTAGGATTGGTTTGAAGCTCTTGTTGGTGAAGGAGAGAGGTATTTATAGAAAGGGTACGTAGGATGATGATATTGGACATTCAAAGAAATTTAGAGACAGTTTTGGGGAAATTTTGAAGCAGTAGCGTGTGGTAGAATTAATTAAGTGGGCTTTGAAACCAAAAGAAGGAAGGCCGGATTGAATTAAAAGGCCACATCAATGCATGTGGGACAGAAGGTTAATGCGTGTTCAGTGGTGTTCACCGCGAACCACACCAACACCAACCACTTCAAATTTAACCTACGTATGTGAAATTAAAACAAGCGTTATACATTGAATTCATTAACAGAGTATGATTAATTTGTTTCTCATTATTACAATGCTTTTCTCTCGGTCCCTTTCATTTATATCTTAATTAAAACTATTGAATTTCATCAATTTTAAAATTATCTTCAAGAATTCAAAACAATCATTATCATCAGAACACCTTTTACATGCATTGTCCCTTTTACAAGTTTTGGATTTTGTGCTTTTTGAATATTAATTATATGAAAAAATGTCTGATTGTGTTTTGATTAAATTGACAATAATAGCCGTGCCTCATCATTATGGGATATTATTAAGTATCTAGATTGAGATCACTCCTTAAATCACAATCCTAATTAATTTAATTTCCGCGGAAACGGATAGATTGGCCATGTCGTAATAAAGCAGTGATGACTCCTTTATTGTCCTTCACCTAAAGGTCAACTAATATAGGCCCTTTTCGTATCATCTAGAATAAGAAACAAGTCGTTGGTGAATTATATGTGTTCGTAAGTGCCTATAATTGATTACATATTTAATTTGTATTGGCATCAATAACGATTGATTGGGAATATGGACATGAATTTTTTTAACTCCATCAAAAAGGAATATACGCCCACACACATATGAATATGATGATTGGATAAATTTAAACACTGCTATTGTTCTGTTGACTAGTAGATTTTTAAATACTTGTTCCATATCAAATTATAAGGAACTTTTGAAGGAGTTTTTGCGTTCCAAAATATAAGACATATTGGATAGATTAATGTTTCATTAAATGCACCAATTTTAATATTATCATTTCTCTATCTATAATTAATTTCTATCTTTTCTTTTTTTTAATATATTAAATGATGAGTATTTTTGAAGTTTATATTTTTGTTTTGAAAATATAAGGTTGTTAAATATATTCAATGAAATTTATTAGTATATAAGATTTTATCTAAAAATATCTTATAATTTCAGTCGAGGGAGTACTTTAGAATTTTTCACTTGTTGGGTGGTTCTTATTTTTATCGGCAGAAAAGGAAAAAGCTTTTTGGGTAGTGGAATAAAACAAATTAATTATTGGAGATTTCCTAAAAGTTTATCGGAAATTCCCGTACCATTGGCTTCTATCTTTTTTTTTAATTTCTTTTCGGCCAAAAATATACTCCCTCCGTTAAAAATTATAAGGCATTTTTTGAGGAGTTATATGTTCAAAAATATAAGACATTTTTAATCATTGCTTTTTTTTCAAAAGTGCACCTATTAATGATGACTTTATATTTATTGTAGGGTGTTTAATATGAATAAATATGAAAAAATAGGGTTAGTTTCAAAGTAAGTAACTAGTTTATTAAGGGATGAAATTTGATTAAAAATGCCTTATATTTTTTAATAGATGGAGTATATGAATACTATAGAGTATGTCATTTCATCGAATTCTCTTTAATTTTCAGAAGGACTTAAAAAAAAAACGATATTATCATATCACGGACTAGGTGGTGGAATTTTCGCATCGATTTACTGGGCTGCTTTTCTTTCCATTTTTTTTTTTTTAAATTTTAGCATTCAAATAGTCAATATGCAAGAGATAAGCACATTATATATCTTACGTTGCAAGTAACCTGCGGGTGATCATTTACGTAGAAACTTTGCAGGGGGTATACTGTGTGTGATCTTCTTGTTTTTTTTTTTTTTCTGTTTTTTGTTCGGTAATTTTTTTGGCACATCTCTCATTTTCTTTCTAAATTTATAGAGATTTTTTCCGCATCGTAACATATTTTTGAAACGCTCTCCAACGTAACTTTAATTGAATTAAGCTTGGATAGAGCAAATTTATAGACTCAATCTGATTTCCCCACCAACTTTAAGTGATTTTTTTTTTGGCATGATGATAATGATGATTTAAAAAAAAACTTGAACGGTGAAACGTTAGAATATTAATGCAACACATTCTTTTTTGTATCAACCAAAAAAAAATCTTGTTTTTAAAACTGAAACTCACGAGGCCGAGGCCATACATCAACATTAATTACATATGGACATGGACTTACAAAACCTAGACGTAAAACGAAACAAGGAAATTGAACAAATATACTAACATTGTTTTTGGTAAACTAACACATCAGAATACATTTGTCCTAGATATATGGACCCAATAAAACGAACAAAGAAAATGAATAACTAAGTTTTATTTAGTTCTTCCTTTATTCCAATACCAAGGGCACCGAGCTTCATCACAATCTGTATCAAAAACAATATAGAATAGGATGAGCAGTATAATAATAACACAAATTAAAGAGAAATAGGAAGGGACAGAAATTACAGAATATAAGAGAGCACTAAATTGCTAAATCGGTTGAAAGTTGAAGAGTTTAAATAGCTTGATGATGATAACAAATTAAACACAGGTGGAGTATGGGCCGGTATTAAGGGTTCAAAGATGAAAGAGGTGAATTAGATTAAAATAAGTAAAAAGATTAAATAATAACCTGATAAAGATATGGAATGAATCATGATCGATGACTCTTGGAAAAGGTACCCTTCTGGGTAGGAAGTTGAGTCCCAGTAGATGTTGGAGGGTTATTAGACTGTGTCCGAGGAGGTGGTTTAGGGGACAGAACTTTCTCGATGGTTGTGCTCTGAGAACTCATGCTGCTCTTTCACTAGCAGATCAGATGTTCTTCTTCAAGGTTGCTTAGCTTGTGATTCGATCACACAGATATGGCTTCCTTGATGATGAGAGAAACCACAGATAGGTAATTTATAGGATTACGAACTTGCGTGAATTAATGAAGTAATTTACACGAAATATTCTGGAACTTTAATTTGTGTATTAGTTTCTAATTAATAATATTTCGAATTAAGGTACAAAAAACTTGGAAAATATAGTGAGTTTTCATTTAAATGAGACAGACACAACTAATGTGTGCCTATACCGTGTTGTACGTATGACTTCAAAGCCGTGAGCTATTTCTCCTTCCATTCCATTCCATCCTTTATACAATGTATCTAGCCCAAAAAAAAAAAAGACTCTATACAATGCATATATAGGACTCACACTAATTTTTACTATTAATTATACATTGATGAATGGATAGAAATTTAAACATTGCTATCAGTATATGTTTTTAAAAAAAGAAAAAGAAAAATTGACGCGTTTAGCTCGATCTAGACAGAAACCAAATCAACGCAAGGATAACAAAGAAACATAATTAATGTTTTTTTGGGTAGTCAAGTTGAATATATCAAATTATGAGATTTCCTAACAGTTTGTCGAAGTTCTCACAGCATTTACCTATCTCTCTCATTTACATTTTCTTCGCTCAAATAGAAAAGTCTATGTATATATCTGTCTAATGTCCTTTAATTTTCACAGAATTTTCTGTACCGGAAGGGCTCAGCAAAATAAAATTTTCATATCATCTCACCGATTATGTGGTGGAATTTCCACGTGAATTTGCTGGCCTAATCTGTCTGGTTTTTCTTCTCTTTTTTATAAGATAAATATTATACTCTATTCGTTACAAAAATATACAAGACATTTTAACCAAATCATAACCCAATAAATTACTTAATTGTCTTTAAGCTGATAATATTTTTTCACATTTATCTTTATTTAATAGTGTGTTTAATTTAAAGTGAAATGTTGGTTGATTTATTTATTATAGTATAACTTATTAATTACATGTTGAAACTAAAAATACTTATATTTTTTCAATGGAGAGGGAGAAATTTTTACATGAATTGGCAGCTAGTAGTTAATTTCCAAACACGCATATGTCGATTGAATATATACACAGCAAATTCATTATAAACTTGTGTTCTTATTAGTGAAAAATGATTTTATTTCGAATCGAATATCAACTTAATTAGAACACGTCACGTCAAAGAAGCAATTATAGCAACGTGGATGAATAAATTAAATATTGAAAGTCCTGTCCGAAATATCTTATCATGTCAGGATCACTAGCTTTCTCCCAGATTTATTTTAATTACCAGAAAAGGCTTCCCAGAATTTGTTGGTGGAAACTGGGGCTATTTTATTCGAAGTAAACTGCAGCTTCCTCGTGAAGATTCTCTTATACGTATGTTTTGGGAGCCGTCAAAAACTTCACAATTAAGCTAAGCTTCACCTGGCATGATCAAATATAATTTTGATTTTAAATGCTAAAAAAATAAAATATATTTCCTGGTTAATTAATTGCCAACTGGAATTGAAAGAAATTATCAACTACTATTTTATTTGTCACCATGATGGTTTAATCTTTCTTTGTTTTTTTTTTTAAGATTGTTTTATGTAGTTAATACATGTACTCTTTTCATTAAAAAATATAAAATATTTTTTAAAAAATTAAATATTAAAAAAATATAGGATCTTTTAAATCTTTTAAAGTATAATCATTATCTTTTTCAAAAGTGTCTCATTAAATAAATTATTTATATTTATTTCAAGGTGTTTATAATCAAAAATAAATATAAAAAGATAAAATTAATTTAAAAATAGTTAATTAATTTATTAAAGATGAGATTTTATTAAAAAATTTTATATTTTGAATGTTAATAATGTAATATTATTAATGGCTTACGTAATGTCAATTTTTAAATGTCACATAAAAGACAGACATGGAAAAACATCATCTGCTCAAAAAGGACAAGAAATGAAAGCTACCTATGTAAATACAAAATCAATTGATTCTATATATGTCAGCGAGTACACAGAGCCAATATAAATTCAATCGATTTTGAAAAGTGAAAAAACGAGGAATTGAAATTTATAAGGGCCAATATATTTTATTCAAATATTTTCCAATTTTTCTAAAGTCAAAGAGTTAAATAAATTTGGATGCTATCAGTCACAGAGAATCGATATGCTTCTCGTAGATTACGGATGAAATTAAGTCGTTGATTATAAGGTAAGATCAAAGTCTGCTTAGCTTATTGTGAACAAAATTATTTACTATTTATTTTTATGGAAAGATAAATCAAAAATTAATCTAAAAAATATTTATTATTAAATATAGTTAAACATCCCAAATGCAAAAAATATAATGATTGTCCATGCATTTGGACCTTTGTTTGGGACCCCAAAGCGGATGTTTTCCAAATCTAACAATTAATTAATATTGGAAACGCATGTCCACTTCGAGGGTCCCAAAATGGGGATTTTGTCAATTAGAAATGTATTTTATTATTTAACGTGTACAATATATATACGTATGTGGTTGAAATGTCAAAATTAATAAAATATTAAGATCGAGTTTTACATACTTTAATGTGAGGAGCAATATTAATATACCATATTATTACAACTAATTAGAATATAATATATAAAGCACGTATAATATAATTATGTAAACAAATTAATTAGTTTTACACTGGGATCACTTGGCTTATTAGATTTCACCAAATTTAAATTAAATTACGTGGCACATTTTTAAATTTTAATAACAATTGTTCTAAGAGTAATATCGTACGTAAATGTCAAAACTCAAAAGTGAAGAAATGTACGAAGGTTAGACTATTCAGAAGAGACACTGGACTTTGTATTATTATTGCCACGATATGACATGAGACATCGAACAAAGCGGTGGCAAATGAAAGCTACTTTGAAAAGATATTTGTGGCAGCAAACAAGAACAATAAATCAAGCCCTGAGGCAAAACGGACAAACCAAAGGGAAAAATAAATAATTTTGTTGATAGTATATGACGACAGAACATAAGTGAGCGCGATTGTGCGCGACTTCGCTTCCATTATTCTTGATCAAGCCATTTCACATGCCATCGGCGCTTCACAATCTGCTGGAAAATGAAAGCAAAAAATGAGATTCTTCAGACGAGACATTAAAACAAAAATAAGAAGAACAAGACTACCGTTTCAACAAGACAAGCGATAACTAGGATGTCTTCATAATAATCTGGACCAAGATTACATTACAAGAAGGACGCGAGAACCTAAAAAGCCAGAATGTTAATTAAAAATATAGGTACTATATATATCAATGACTTGTTTGAAGAAAACTCATTTTCATGCGTGACGTTCAAATCAAATTAAGAAGCAAATAACAAAATCGAGCCAAGAACTTAATATATAACAAAGTATCTTTAAACAAGGCATAATGAAATGAAAAATGATTGATAGGTATAAAAGGAAGGAGTAAATGTATATATAGTAAGCAGAAAATGAATAAATGAAATGAGACGAGTACGTCAATATGGTTGACTGGGGGAAAGGCCACCCTGGCCATTAGGCATTTGTGTGGGAGGGCTGATATTACTGGGGCTTTGAGTCTCAGAAGATGGCCGAGTGGTAGAGCACACAACATCCTGAATTTTAGTAATTGGTGTGGAAGGCTTGATATTGCGGCTTTCAGTCTGAGAAGATGGCCTAGTGATATGGCACAGAGCAGCCTGAATATTAGCGTCGCCTGGACGACTCGCCATACTGCACCTTCTTCAAGAGTTAGGGTTCGGTTAATTAAGCAGAGAGAAGATGGCTTATGATTTGACAACGAGAGATCGAGGTAGGGTTTGTTGTGAAGCTGGAGGAATGAGATTCGTGCATATTTATACTAAGCTAGTCTCAAGGTATTGTATGGTGATGCGTATTGGTTCAAGTAATTACCAAGTGATTGTTAAGGAAATTTACGCTCTGAACTTGCCATGGAATCGAACTTTGAAAACGCAGTGTGTATCCTAGGGTCACAAGCAAGTCATTTATTAACTAACTTGATAACTCTTCACACACGCATATATGTCATATATACATGGCCTTACTATTTTTCATTACATCAAAAAGGCTTTGTATTCCTTAAACATACTTAGTATAAAAAATTTAATATAATATCAGAGTCATTGAATTGGGGACAAAAAAACAAAAAAAGAAAAAGAGGAACAAAAAAAAAATGAAAGAATGAAAGGTGGAAAAAAAAAACAAGAGATTAAAAAAGAGAGGAGGAGAGGAAATTCGATAAACCTATAAAAAAAATACAAGCCCAAGCAAAAAGAAGAAAAAAAAGAGTAAAAAAAAAGTAAGGAAAGGAATATTAGAATATAAAAAAAGTCTCATATTTAAAGAGTAAAAAATAGATCATACATTAATAAGTTTAGAAAATATCTAACCAAATAGCTTGAACTATTTTGGTGAAATATAATATCTCTAAGCATAGTTAATATATATAAGAAAGCTAACATGTATTTTACCCAAACGAAACTAGCAGGAAAAGAAAAGGCTTAATTCTTGACATATGTGTCATAGGGAAGTTTGAGTGTTGGAATTAAATGAGATTAAGACTATGAATGTGGGTGGTCTTGAGTATCTATCTTCTCACCGTGTACGACCACTTCAACTTCAAACCCTCACACCAGTAGTCACGTTATATTGAATCAAACACACACAGAACATATACTGTGTAATTAATTAGTCTGATGCATATATTGACCATGTATATACAACATACGTCATTATTTTAACCAAAGTGACTTCTTTCTTCTGTTTCATATTCTCTCCCATGTACACGGAATTAATTTATTTCGTTTAACGCGAAATTCAACCTCAATCTTTGACTCTTTATTGGAAATTTAAATCAAATTTCTGAATTGCTGTTTTTGTGGTATTGAATTACACCTCGCGAGATGCTTCATTGCATTTATAGGTGAAATTTAAGCTGCTTTATTTAAATATTCAAGCGGAATCCATGACAAATGTACAGAGTATTGTGATAATAAACTGAAACATCACATCATTGTAAAATTAGTTTTTCTATTCGAAAGTTGAATAAATCTCACTTTTAAATATACCTTGTTTTGAATAAGTTTAGTTTTCTAGAGCGGGGAGGCAAACTAAATTTTTGTATGGTAGTCAAGGGGGTTTGAACCCACATCCCCTTGCCACCAACAAGATAAGCTAACAATTCCTTTCAATTCTATATTGTAAATCTTTATAAATTTTTTAAACTTTATTTTCACTTGTGATGCAAATTATTAGGAGCTTAATGTTTATTTATCATTTTACAAATAGCTACTTGTTAAATTATGGGACTTATTAAAAAATTTTGTATGCATTGGTTTTTATTACTAAAAATGACAAATCTCCATTCGTAATTTAACAAATAATTATTTGTGAAATGAAAAGTCATGTTACTAGTTTTGAAAATCTCTCTTGATAATTTGAAAGCGTAACTATTTGTGAAATGAGATAAGTCATGTTACTAGTTTTAAAATTTTTTCTAATACTTTGGTAAGTAAATTTTAGTAAAATAATAAATTCATATTAATTCTTAACATGAAATCTTTTTGTAATAAAAATAAGTAAACATTTATAAAAATTACTCTATATGAAATTTCTTTAACAAGTCCCCATTAATAATTTAATAAATAACCATTTGTGAGATGACATGCCTGATTATTAGTTTTGAAAATTTTTCTTAATAATTTGACAAGTAAATTTTGGCAAAATAGCAAGTTCACATAAGCTTTTGACATATAAAATTTTAATAACAAAAAAGTAAATATTTATAAAAATTATTTCATATTAAATTTTTTTAACAAGTCTCTATTGATAATTTAACAAGTAATTATTTGTGAAATGGCAAGTTCTATCATTAGCTTTGAAATTTTTATATTTTCACTTTTTCTGAACATCCAAGAAGCAAAAAAAAAAAATGAGAAGTTGAATTTGATACTGGCGAACATTTATTATAATGAACTTAAGTTCTTTAGAGTAATATATATGTAATATCTTCTTTCAAGCCGTATTTCAAAAATATTTTCCATGAACACCGAATCCAATTCCAAATATTAAATAACAAAGTTCTTGCCTCATAAAATATGAATAATGTAGTATCTCAATCCTCAATTGAATTTGGAGCATGGTTGAAAACAATGGATGGTATAATTTACTTAATTAAAATTTATGGTTATACAATAGCATCGTTTGACAATAAACAATTACTTATTTTGTTGTTATCGTTTTTTACAAGCCTGGATCTAAATATTGCACAGTTTCTGCATTCAAGTGACTTTTTTGATTAATCTGAATTCATTTAACTGTGTGTTTTAAACTATATATGAAGTCAAAAAATTGAACGTCGACCCTTATTCCTGGATGGCTGACGACATGCATAATTAAATTGACAGACTCCACGGAAACAATTATTTATTCAACAAAGTTTCATGAAAAATACTCCCTCTATCTCAAATTATAAAACACTTTTAAATAAATTCTCACATACCAATAAATCTCATTAAATACACTTTACAACATTACTTTTTCGAGACAAAAATATAAACTTTCAAAAATGCCTTTCATTTAATACTCCATTAATAAAATAATATTAAAGAGAGAGCATGTATGAGAAGGGTAATATTAAAAAAAATATCATTAATAAAATCTTATTTTTATCAAAATATCTTATATTTTAAAATATTGAATCTTCTCTAAAAGTGTTTTATAATTTGAAATGGAGGGAGTAATGCAAAAGTACATGGACATTCATTTACAAAATTAAGTATCCTGTCTCGAATAAAACAAAATAAAGACGATATTAAATCAATCAAACCTGGCTATTATCAAATCATCATTTGAATTTCCTTTTTGGAATTTTCACCTTAATTTAATGATGGGTTTAATTATCTGTTCTTTTCTTATTTATTTATTTTTTATCTTGAGGATATAAAAGAGAAAACGATGGATAGTAACTAGAGAAATTATAGCATATCTTTGTGACAAATGCAATTTGGTCCAACAAATAATTTAATATATTGTAATCCATTTGATCGCGTCGTATTCCAAACGTTTCAGGAAATTGAATTCAATATATGTGCTCACATCTAATCAACGCGGTGTTTGTTAAATTATTTCTTTACAACATGGAATATAACCTCAATCTTTCATCCTCCCCCCCCCCCTCATTGATAGTCAACGTATAAGAGACGAACACATTATATATATCTGACGGTGGATGGATAATTAAGGAAATTATTAAGTAATTACAGTACCATTTATTGTAATGTGTTAGACGACGTAGCTTTGTGAAAAACACACAATTTCGCCTCTCGCATAATTAATTAATATTATTTATAATGAATAATGGGAAACTTACAAAATAAAGTATTTTATAGTGTTCATTTTTTGGGTGTTTTTAATTATTGGCAAAAGAACTTTTTGGATGGTTGAATATGTAAAACAAATTATTGCAAATTAAATTTCCTAACAGTTTGATGGAAGTTTCTTTTGTCCAAAAAAAAAAAAGATGAAGTTTCTCATATCACTGAGTCACCTGACCAAAAGAAAACTTTGAAATTGCTATGTTATCACCTAGCTACAAGGTGATGGAAGTTTATATACTGTTGATATCATAAAGTTACAACAATGAAGCTCATTTGAAGCTAACATAGGGTTCACAATAATTAAATGGATTTAGAAAGCTTCCTCCTTTGCAATGAATAATTTGTATATATATTTGTATCATTAAATTGCACAATTCATACAGTACAAATAATGTGTTTCTCCTCATCTTTACATTAATGGGAGCAAATTAAGGACAAGAAATTAAATAATCAATTTAATCAAACCTAGGCGCAAATCATATATCGTTTCATATCTCTTCTAGAATATTATTTCCCTATATGTATGTATAATGTGTGGATTCTTCTATATATATATATATATATATATCGAACCTTCTAACTTCAATATCTCTGGGACTTCACCACAATCTGCGTGAAAATGAAACATCAAAATGAAATTGGGAATCAGCAAAATATTGAAAGAAGAATAAGACGAATATTACGCACGATGCATACAAGTTAATAGACTAATTATGTTAACGAGTTCGAACATTTGTCGTATGGATTTAGAGTAATCAAGATTTAAGATTATTTAATTAATAAAATGGAACAGAGAAAAATTAAACAAAAGTTCTGCGTCATTTCTTTGTTACGATAAAATTCTTCAATACTAAAAATAAAGCCAAAATGCAAAAGATTTTAATTACTGCTTAATTAGCAGGTAACATGCACCCTTACATTCCAAATTATAAGATACTTTTAGAAAAAATTTCACACATCAATAAACCACATTAAATATGCTTAACAATCTTATCTTTCCAAAATAAAAATAGAAACTTTTAAAAATATCTATCATTTAACATGTTGAAAAGAGAATGCTTGAAAATTAATTATAGAAAGAAAAATATAATATTAAAATTGATACATTCAATGAAACTTTAATCTACTCAAAGTGTTTTATATTTTGAGATAGAGAAAGTTCTTTGAAAGTACCCTATAATTTGGGATGGAGGGAGTGTTATACTCCCACCGTTCCTATATATAAGAGGTTTTTTAAAATCTTTTTTTATCATTAAATATAAGATATTGTTTGTATATTTTTTTAATGAATAGACCATTATACCTTTATTAAATTAGAAAGAGAAAAAAAATAAGTACTCTCATTTATTTACTTTTGAAAAAGAGATTCATTTTTTATTTACAATAATTAGGGGCAAAATTGAAATGTTATTATATTTTTAATTAGATAACAAACTTTTATTAGTCTGCATGATTCAGTTAAAAATATCTTATATATAAGAATGGAAGGAGTATATTACTAGTATTGAATCATTAAAGAACCTCGGATCCAATGTCCAAAAGAAAGTATTTAATCCATATACATTACTTCCTCCGTCCCAAATTATAAAACACTTTTAGACAAAATCTCACATGCTAATAAACTTCATTAAATATAATTACTAACCTTATCTTTCCAAAATAAAAATATAAATTTCTCAAAATACCCATCATTTAATATGTTGAAAAGAGAAGTGATAGAAATTAATTATAGAGAGATAAAGGATAATATTGAAATTGATGTATTTAATAAAATATTAATTTACTCAAAGTGTTTTCTATTTTGGGATGAAAAAACTCTTTTAAAAGTGCCTTATAATTTGTGACGAAGAAAGTATTACCTTTGGATGTATATACTCCCTCCATTAAAAAATATAAGGCACTTTTTAAGTAAGATGCATGTTAAAAAAATATAAGACATTTTAAGTTTTAATTTCAATAGTTTAACTAATAAGATTTTTTTAATTGAGATGCCCTAATATATAATTTTAAAAACAATTAAGTAACACATGATGATATGTGTAATTCGGTTAAAATGCCTTATAGATATATAGAAGGAGAATAAGGAATATTAATAATGAGCCAGTGAGAGATCATGGTTTCTTGGAAAAGATCTTGTTGTTGGGTTGGGATTGGAGTAGGAGTTCTTATAGGCAGTCATTCCCCATTCCTAACAATATTATCGGAGTGGGAAAGAAACTTCTGAGGAGTTGGGATTGGAGTAGCATTATTAATATCATGAGAGGCCACCTGAGTCTGAGGTGATGGTCGGGAGAAAAGCTTCTGGGTCATGGTGTTGCTTTCTGTCTAACAAGAAGGAACAATCAAAGTTATAGAGAAAAAATGATGAAATGATGAGAGGTAGATTATAGGATTGGTTTGAAGCTTGTTGGTGAAGAAGAGAGGTTGATGATATTGGACATTCAAAGAAATTTAGAGAGAAAGTTTGGGGGAGTAGCGTGTGGTAGAATTAATTAATTGGGCTCTGAAACCAAAAGAGGGAAGGCCGAGTTGAATTAAAAGGCCACATTAATGCATGTAGGACAGAAGGTTAATGTGTGCTCAGTCTTGTTCACCGCGTACCACACCAACACCAACCACTTCAAATTTAAACCTACATACGTGAAATTAAAACAAGCATTAGATATCTAATTAATTAATAGAGCATGATTAATTTGTTTCTTATTGTTATAATACTTTTCTCTCGCTCCCTTTCATCTAATAAGGGAATTATTTAATTTTTCTATGTAGAAGGGATTATGAACTTGCGTGAATGTTAAGCTAGGAAATTTACATACAAGTAATGTTATACACACCTGTGTGTCCACACACACACACACACACACACATATATATAGCAGTTTGTTATAATAACATTATGATTTATGAAGGTAAGAAACTCGGAAAATGCAGTGAGTTTTCTCTAATTAATTGGATTAAATGAGTGATTTAAATTCACTCTCAATTAATTAAGTGGGCATATCTTAATTACAGCCATTGAATTTCATCAATTTTAAAATTATATTCAAGAATTCAAAGCAATCATGATAATCAGAACACCTTTTACATACATTGTCCCTTTTAAAAATTTTGGATTTTGTGCTTTTTGAATATTAATTATATGATAAAATGCCTGATTGTGTTTTGATTAATTTGACAATTATAGTCGTGCCACATCATGAGATATTATTGGGTATCTAGATTTACATCACTCCTTAAATCACAATCCTAATTAATGTAATTTCCGCGGAAAGGTATAGATTGGCCATGCCGTCGTAAAGCAGTGATGACTCCTTTATTGTCCTTCACCTAAAGGTCAACTAATGTAGGCCCTTTTCGTATCATCTAGAATAAGAAACAAGTAGTTGGTGAATTATATGAATTTCGTAACTAACTATTATTGATTACATATTTAATTTATATTGGCATCAATATCGATTGATTCGGAATATGGATATGAATTTTTTTTTTTAACTCCATCAAAATGCAATATATACCAACACACGTATGAGTATGATGATTTTACTTTATTGACTAGTAGATTTTAAATACTGCAGAATTTTCCACTTGGAGGGTTATTAGACTGTGTCCGAGGAGGTAGTTTAGGGGAAAGAACTTTCCCGATGGTTATGCTCTGAGAACTCATGCTGCTCTTTCACTAACAAATCAGATCTTCTTCAAGGTTGCTTAGCTTGTGATTTGATCACACAGATATGGCTTCCTTGATGATAAGAGAAACCACACATAGGTAATTTGTAGGATTACGAACTTGCGTGAATTAAAGAAGTAATTTACACAGAAATATTCTGGAACTTCAATTTGTGTATTAGTTTCTAATTAATAACATTTGGAATGAAGGTAGAAAAAGATTGGAAAATGCAGCGAGGGTTCATTGAAATGAGATAGATCGTATGATTAATGTGTGTCTATGCCGTGTATGAATTGAAAGCCCTGAGCTATTTCTCCTGCCACTCCAACCTTCTCATGTTCATGAGTTATCACCATAGAGTCTGTGGCTTATATTTATTAGACTCTATACCATGCATATATAGGAAGTGATCAAAAAGCTTACTAACATATTTACACAGAAATATTCTGGAACTTTAATTTGTGTGTTAGTTTAATTTCTAATTAATATAACACTTGGAAGGTAGAAAAAACTTGGAAAATGTAGCGAATTTTCATTTAAATGAGATAGACACAATTAATGTGTGTCTTTACCGTGTTGGCGTGTTGTACGAATTCAAAGCCGTACGTGAGCTATTTCTCCTTCCATTCCAACCTTTATATGTTCATGAGTTATCACCATATATATTGTGGTTTATATTTATTAGACTCTATACAATGCATATATAGGACCCAGACTAGTTTTTACTATTAATTATATATTGATGGATGGATAGAAATTTAAACATTGCTATTAGTAGATTTTTCAGAAAAGAAAAATTGACGCGTTTTTGCAGGATGTGGACAAAAGCAAATCTACGGAAGGATAACAAAGAAACATAATTAATGTTTTTGGGGGGTAGTTAAGTTGAATAAATCAAATTATGAGAGATTTCCTAACCGTTTGTCGAAGTTCTCACAGCATTGACCTATCTCTATCTTTACATTTTCTCCGATCAACTAGAAAAGTGTTTGTATATATCCCTCTAATCTCCTTTAATTTTCATAGAATTTTCTGTACCAGAAGAACTCAACAAAATAAAATTTACATATTATCTCACCGATTATGTGGTGGAATTTCCACGTTAATTTGCTGGCCTAATCCGCTTGGTTTTTCTTCTCTTTTTTATAAGATAAATATTATACTCTATTTGTTAAAAAAATATAAGACATTTTAATTGAATCATAATCTCAATAAATTATTTAAAGGTTAATGAGCAAATAGGACATTGAACTCTTGCTTGAAAATCACTCTGGATCCTAAACTCTTAAAATATACAAAATAAATTCTAAACTTTTAAATTCATAGCAAAGTAAACCCAAACTGTTAATTTTTTTAATATCATTACTGCCCATGCAGGTACTGTAACATTCAGGCTTAAATTCATAGAAAAATAAACCCTAAACAGTACTTGTATGGACAGTAACAATATTAAAAAGTTAACGGTTAGGGTTTATTTTACTATAAATTTAAAAGCTTAAGATTTATTTTGCATATTTTAAGAGTTTAGGGTCTAAGGCGATTTTCAATCAAGATTTCAAGGTCCCCTATTTGCTCATTAACCCATTATTGTATTGTCTTTAAGCTGATGACATTTTTTCACATTTATCTTTATTTAATAATTTGTTTAATTTAAAATGAACTGTTGGATGATTTATTTATTAATGGTATAACTTATTAATTACATGTTGAGACTAAAAAAACTTATAATTTTTAATGGAGAGGGAGTGATTTTGACATGAATTAGTATCTAGAAGTCAATTTTCAAACACGCATATGACTGATTCAATATATACACAGGAAATTCATGATAAACTTGTGTTATTGTTAGTGAAAAATGATTTTATTTGGAACAGAATATCAACTTATTAATAGAACACGCCGAAGAATGTTGATAAAAAATAAAAAAAGAATTCGTCAAAGAAACAATTATAGTAATATGGATGAATAAATTAAATATTGAAAGTCCTGTCCAAAATATCTTATCACGTCGTGATCACTAGCTTTCTCCCAGATTTTTTTTAATTACCAGAAAAAGCTTTCCAGAATTTGTTGGTGAAACTGGGGCTATTTTATACAAAGTCAACTGCAGCTTCCTCGTATGCATTCTCTTATACGTTTTGGGAGCCGTCAAAAACTTCACAATTAAGCTAAGCTTCACCTGGCATGATCAAATATAATTTTGATTTTAAATACTTAAAAATCAAATATATTTTCTGGTTAATTAATTTCCAAGTGGAATTGAAAGAAATTATCAACTGTTCTTTTATTTGTTACCACGATGGGTTAATTTACTTTGTTTTTTTTTAAGATTGTTATATATAGTTAATATATGTATTTTTTTTAAAACCATTAATAGTTTAATTCTATTAATGTCTTGCGTAACGTCACGCAATGCTCTCATGTGCCAAGTCAATTTTCAAAGTCACATAAAAGACAGACATGGAAAAACATCATCTGCTGAAAAAGGACAAGAAATGAAAGCCACCTATGTCAACATAAAATCAGTTGATTCTATATATGTCTGGGAGCACACATACAGAGCCAACATAAAATCAACTGATTCTGAAAAGGGCAAAGACGATGAATTGAAATTTATAAGGGCCAATATATTTTATTCAAATATTTTCCAATTTTTCTAAATTGAAAGAGTTAAATAAATTTGAATACTATCAGTCACAGTGGATCCATCGGCATCTCGTAGATTACGGGTGAAATTAAGTTGTTGATTATAAGGTAAGCTCCAAGTTTGCTTATTGCGAACAAATTATTTACTATTTATTTTTATGGAAAGATAAATTAAAAAATTAATATAAAAAATATTTATTATTAAATATAGTTAAACACCCCAAATGCAAAAGATATAATGATTGCCCATTTTGTAAATAAATTAACTAGTTTCACAGTGGGATCACTTGGCGGAGATTTCACGAAATTTAAATAAAATTACGTGGCACATTTTTAAATTTTAATAACAATTGTTCTAAGAGAAATATCGTACGTAAATGTCAAAACTCAAAAGTGCAGAAATGTACGAAGGTTAGACTATTCAGAACAGACACTTGACTTTCTATTATTATTGCTACGATGTGACACGAGACATCAAACAGAAAGGTCACAAATGAAAGCTACTTTGAAAAGGATATATAATTAACGCTGTATTTGTTTGTGGAAGCAAACAAGAACAACAAATCAAGCCTAGAGGCAAAACAAACAAATCAAAAATAAAAAAATAAATAATTTTGTTGATAGCATATGTGACGACAGAACATGTGTGCGCGACTGTGCGTGTGTGTAATTGCCTTGTAATATATATTTTGCTTCCATTATTCTTGATCGAGCCATTTCACATGTCACCGGCGCTTCACGATCTGCTGGAAAATGAAAACCAAAAATGAAATTCTTCAAACGAGACATTAAAACATAAATAAGAAGAACATGACTACTGTTTCAACAAGACAAGCGCTAATTAGGAGAAGGACGCAAGAACCTAAAAAGCCAAAAATTTTATTAAAAATATAGGTACTATATATGTATATATATATATATCAATGACTTGTTTGAAGAAAACTCATTTTCGTGCGTGACGTTCAAATTAAATTAAGAAGCAAATAACAAAATTGAGGCAAGAACTTAATGTATAACAAAGTATCTTAGAACAAGACAAAATGAAATGAGAAATGATTGATAAGTATAAAAGAAAGAAGTAAATGTATATATAGTAAGCAAAAAATGAATAGATGAAATGAGACGAGTACATCATCGTCAACGACTGCGGGAAAAGACATCTTTGTCTTTAGGGATTGTTGTGGGACGCCTGATATGGGGGCTTTGAGTCTGAGGAGGTGGCCTGCTAGTGGAAAAGACTTCCTTAGGATTAGGCTCCTTGGTATTAGGCTGAGTATTAGTGTCGCGTGAAGGACTCGGCATGCTGCACCTTCTTCAAGAGTTAGGGCTTTGTTAATTAAGTAGAGAAAAGATGGCTTATGATTTGATAACGAGAGATCGAGGCAGGGTTTGTTGTGAAGCTGGAGGAATCAGAAAGTATATTTATATTGCTAATCTCAAGGTATTGTATGGTGATGCAAATTGGTTCAAGTAATTACCAAGCGTTTGTTAAGGAAATACACTCTGAACTTGCGATGGAATTCTATTGAACTTCGAAAACGCAGCGTGTAGCCTAGGGTCACAAGCAAGTCATTTATTAACTGACTTGATGACTCTTCACACACGCGCATATATACACGGCCTTAGGAATTTTTTATTACATCAAAAAGACTTTGTATTTTACCCAAACGAATCGAGCAGGAAAAGAAAAGGCTTAATTCTTGACATTTCATAGGGAGGTTTGAATGTCGAAATCAAATGAGATTAAGATTATGAATGTGGGAGGTCTTGAGCATATATCTTCTCACCGTGTATGACCACTTCAAACCTTCACACCAGTAGTCACGTTATATTGAATCACATACACGCAAAACATATATAGTGTAATTAATTAGTCTGATGCGTAAAATAATGCTTATGTATGTGATATCCATGATATATCCACGCAAATAATTATACATATATTGACCATGTATATACAACATCTCAGCGCTAATTAAGGAGAATTACATTTAAATCCTACTCAAGATAATTAATTACTCAAAGGTTTATTATCTTATCATTCTCATAAGCTCAGTTGTTAATGGACCTATGAGTAATTAATTATCTTATAATATGAACTAGAGTGGTACTTTTTTCTTACAAACATTATTTAATAGAGGTAAGAGAAAAAATTTCTAATAAAAATGTAATGGCATGATTTATAAATAAGATGAAAAAACTCTCTCTCTCTCTCTCTCTCTCTACCTTATAAACACTAGAATTAGAGGGAGTATTAATTACTTCCTCTGATCCTATTTACAAGTCACTTTTAGCATGTTTCACTAAAACCAAAAAAAACTTTAAACCTTATTAACTTTGTTTAAAAATTTAACAAATTTTTACTTTTACCTCTAATAAACATTTTTAAATTTCATTATTAGTATTTTTATTCAAAATATTTAATAAGGATAAAAATGTAAAGATAAGTATTAAAAATTAACAAGTACTGTATAAATAGGACTAGAGGAGTATATTATATGCATCGGAATCATATACACACACTTGAAAATGCAACATAGCATTATTGGGTCCACTCAAGTAATTACGAAAGCTTTTTTTTTTTAGCCAAAGAAACCTACTCCCTTCATCCCTATATATAAGATATTTTTAATAATATTTTTAGAACCGGATCGGACATTGAACTGAAAAAGTCAGCGGTTCACGGTTCGCATGGTTCAACCGTTTGGACCAATGGTCCAATCGATGACATTATAATTAAATTAAAAAAAATTATATATATATATATATATATATAATAATTTAAATATAAGAAATACATATGAAATTACTATTTAACTTAAAAAAATTAAATATTTTAAGTTTATCATGACTTAACAAGCCATATGATACAATATAATATCAAATGATTAAAAAAATTAGTCATTTTTTTAAAAATTTGATAAAA
Source organism: Prosopis cineraria (assembly GCF_029017545.1). NCBI lineage: Eukaryota > Viridiplantae > Streptophyta > Magnoliopsida > Fabales > Fabaceae > Prosopis > Prosopis cineraria. Next base: position 6,370,174 of record NW_026555342.1, on the reverse strand, counting down.
AATAAAAAAAAGTTTTTTTTGAATAGTTCGGTTTTTGAAAACCGGATCTGGTTCTCGGCTTGATTCTGATTCCCGGTCCGACCACCGGTTCGAAACGACTCAAATCGACTCAACTCTTAAAACTGTTTTTTCCTTTGAACCAGACCGGTCGACGGTCCGACCAGTCCAACCGGCCGGTCCGGTCCGATTTTCAAAACAGTGGTTTTTAACTAAATCATACAAACCAATAAAAGTTAATTAGCTAATTAAAAGCACAGCAACATTTTAATTTTGCTCCTAGTGATTGTAAGTAAAAAATAAATCTTTTTTTAAAGTAAATTAATGAAAGTACTTATCTTTTTCTCTTTTTAATTTAATAAGGGTTTAAATGATCTATTTATTAAAAAATATAATTTTAGCATCCATTGCCTTTATGAAAAAAACAAAGAGTTTTTCATTAAACTCCCTTTCAAGAAAAATGAAGATGTCAACCCAACAAAAGCATCTCATCCGAGAGTTAATCTAAAAGATCTTGCCTTGGCCAGAGAAAAATGTGCAGCTCTATTCAAGCAAAGCCTTATTGAGGCCACAAAGTCATATTGGCTGGGCTTGCCAAGCCTTTTATGTAGAAAAAAGATCTAAAAAATAAAGAGGGAAAAAGAGGTTGGTAATTAATTATAAACATCTTAATGCTTTTCTTCAAGATGACAAATTTTCTTTGCCAAAATCAACACCTAGATAGTACATTTGAAGCGGGCCAAGATATTCTCAAAATTTGATCTTAAAGCAAGATTCTGGCAAGTCGGACTGTTTTTCAAGAACATATTCAATACCCTGATCATCATCAAGAGAAATGACAATCTCAAGAGATTGTAATAACTCCATATCTTTCTTGAATTTGTTGGGACATCTTTTTGCAAAGTGCCCCTTCTATCCACAAATGAAACATCTGTTTGATCTCCTAGTTTTTGAAGCTCTTTTCTTGAAAAATTTGAAGACCTCTTATATATAAAGACGAAAGGAGTAAGTCGGTTAATTTCATTAATTTCCACAAACGTTAAACCTTAATTAATAGTATTCTATGTTCACCCTTATAATTTTAATAGTTTTCTTGTAATTTGAGCAAGATTTGATAAGGCTCCTTTTAATTAATAAGCGTATAATTGGAATATTGAGATGCTTTTAACAAATCAAGTAACCTAACAATTTTTTTAATCTGCGTGAAAAATGTTTGAAATACCCTATGCAAGAAATAAGAGGGGGCATGATATTATGAACATTAATTTCTCAGCAAATTTCCTTAATTGGCTACTTTCCCTGTAATTTCCTTCTTTCAAAACGTAGAGCATGAATCAATCATGAAATATCTGATCATCTAATTAACCATGAAGCAACATTTTTTATTTTTATTTTTTGTGTAGAACCAGGAAGATTGGTTTTTCTTTTGTTTCCTTCCTCTTTTGTCAAAATTTATGCATACACATATATTTCCTCTGATTCCTTTTATAAGGCACTTGAAAGGGGTAGATTAATGTGATGCAAGTAAGCGTGAATTTAATTAGCTGGCCATATCATTATTGTTCTGTGAATTTCCTAACATGTTTTTTTGGTGATTAATATTTAGATAGGTCACTCCAAGATTTTGTGTTGATACAACAGTGACATGCTTGAGATAATTTATTATTCAAATTGTTGGGGACCGTACGTGTGGGCTTTAAAACAATTGCCCTTAACTTGCCCCTTGGCTTGCTCTCCAAGTTTTCTAAATCGAAATTCAAGGAGGATTGATGATGTCTCGTAGAAATAGTTAGTTAGGTCGACCCAAAGTTTTTCTTTCCTTTTTTTTTTTTTTGCCATCACTACCCAAAGTTTATTTGCTTGCTGAGAAAATACTTTATTTTTTATGCAAAGATAAATTAACACCTAATATATATCATAATAAATACAGTTATATAGTTATTAAACACACCCAAAATGCAAAACATAGCATTTAAATCTTAAGAGAATATTTTATATTTTATTAAAAAAAACTTGACAAAATTCAAAGATATCATGATTAGAGTATCCCAGCCTACGTACGTAAATGTCAAAAAAGAATAATACTGTTGATGGTGGATGACATGCATGATGTACAGTTACACTTTTTAGGGAACTTAGTCTTATTCTAATGATTACTGTCACAAGTCTCACATAAGAGAGTCTCACAATGTGATGAGCTCATTCCAAAAGACTAACCTGTTAAGTGAAAGAACCCCTTAAATTTATAAACCCTACACCACTTATGAAGCTTTCCGATATGTGACTCGAGACAATTACATGAAGGTTACAAAAGGCTATAGAACAAATTCAAAAACAAGTCAAGCCGAGCAAGAAGCTAGAACGTACAAATCATTCCAAGACGCAAAACATCAAACAAACAAAGTAAACAAACATAAAAATGAATAAAAGCATGATGTGTGTGTGTGTGTGTTATACATATTGATATCCTATAACTTTGTTTCTGCTCTTTATCTTCAATATCACCAGCCCTTTCACCACAATCTGCATGAAAAATATATAGAAGCTAAGTAACTGAGAAATCAGATATAGTTTCATACCATTTCGCATAAATTGGCAGTAAGATCACATGATAAAAACGACGAGGTGACTCAATAAAGTTGTTTAAGTATTCTCTATAAAATTCTTCAATATTGAAAATATTAGGAAGCTGATGTTTAATTAAAAACCTAATAGATAAAATTAGAAAGTTGCTCAGAAGATCCGATGCATAGCATTACAGTAATAGCCTGCAACATATATAAATGATTTTTCATGCATGTACATATAAAGACGGATCAAACATGAGAGAGAGCAGCATTAACCTGAAGATTAGATAATGAAGGCATGATCAACGTCTCCTGGAAAAGATATTGGGGGCAGTTGGGATTCGAGTGGAAGGTCTTGGAGGGTTAGAGGGCTGATTAGTCTGAGAAGGTGGCCTAGTTGTAGGGCATAGAACATTCTGGATGTTTATGCTTGACGATGAACTCATTCTTCTTCTTCTTCGAGACTACCAATGGTTTCACTGAATGAGACGCAGATAGTGTTTGGTGTGAAGCTAGATTGAAGAACCAGACACAAGTTATATGTTGTATACACAAGGTACGAGAGAGAAGGATATATATATATATATATATATGTATATGTATGGGATGTAACCAAGAGATTGTTGACGGAATTTACGCACAAATACTCAACTACTCTTTGTTACATATATTTATTCTCGTAATTACATTGTGAAGTGTGAACGTTGGGATTGAACTTTGAAAACGCAGCTTGCATTGGGCCACAAGTAACCCAGTCCTTCAATTCCATGTCCGCGGACGGTGTGTGAATTAGTCCGATACTGTTCTGCCACTGTATTTCCAGCTGGAACCTCATAATTATATGCTTCATATAAAAATATGAAAGGATTAATATTTTACAAATAAAAAGGGTTAAAAAACAATGAATTACGCTTAATAAAGTGTGAACAGAGCAGTGTGATTCTGCATTAAAACCAATACCAAGACTTGAACGTTGAATATATACACGATTAGGATTATGATCCGACATATAACTATATTAGTAGGCTTGTGGTCTTGAGTCTCGTTCACCGAGTATGGCGACTCTTTCAACCTTCACGCACGGACCTCACACATTGAATCATGTCTAATTAACATGTTAATTAATATTAGTTAGGTGTCTATTCATCAAAATGCTCATGTTTTGGTCTTTCATATAATTCCCTTTCGTCTCTCTCTAATCTGTATGAAAATATTTTAAAAACCTCTCAACTGTTCTTGTCCATTCTGGTCAACACTACCGTGTTGATGTGGCACCCCATTTAATGATTTTCAAGTTTATTCATCAATTTTTGTTCATTCCTTTATATTTTAAAACCAATTGACTTCTTTTTTCCTTCCACTTTCTTTATTATTTTTTTGTTTATTTTATTTTCCCTCTCCAGCTCTTTTATTCTCTGCCATGAACACGGAGTTGATTAGTTTATTTCGTTTAACTTGAAATTCAACGCTCAATCTTGGACTCTTTGCTAGCTATTTAATTTAAAACTTTTAACAATTTTTTTGTGCTGAGTAATGGTTGTTTTGCTGTTAATCTCCCTTCGATTGTTCAAAGAAAAATAATATTTAACAAAAATAAATGAAAGCATATCAATATTCATCTTCAAATTTCACAAACGGCGACTCCAAAAGACAAGAAATTACAAATGACAGGCTCTTAAACTTGCCAATTTCTGCATCTTGAATTTCTTCATTCTCAATTGTTTTTTCAAAGTTTAAACATACGGATGAATGCCTCACAGGCATTTTGTGCCTTAAGCTTTAATGATGTTCGAAATTATGTGTCTCAATCACTTCTTTTCTTTCTCAGCAATGTTTTCGGAGCTTGACAGTAATGAATAAATGAATTACGTTCAACATAAACTCGGGACAATCTAAGCCTAAATACTCTGAGAACTAATTAATTCATGGCTAATCATGACCAGATCATACACTAATCAAGGCAATGTTGGGTTTTTATACCTTGTAAAATACAATCCTCCAGCTACAGATGAGAAAAATGAAAGGCGGGCAGAAATATAGAACAGCCTGCGAGTCTAAACAATGAAATTATCATCTTCTACATTGAAATTTGAAAACAGTGAAATTACACTAAGCAGCGGGTTTAGTTGACTCTTCAGGCAGGTCATCCTCATCATGGTATATGTTCTCAGCCATCTGCCATATTTGGAGTATGTTGTCCTCTGCCACGCTTGCAACAACCCAGTCTTCACATGGATTCCAAGAGAAGTCAGATATTTTACTTGTATGGCCACCATGAATGAACAACAGTTCTGGAGGGCCATCTTCAGCATCTTCAGGCGTTTGCTCTTCATCAATCCTACAATACAAAATCAATAAGAATACACTTAGTCACCCTGGCAAATATTCTACCTGTAACGACCAGCTCATTTGGAATATCCATGACTCGTCATGATTTCCAATGTTTGGAATAAAATAATCCACTTTCATCAGAATATCAATCCTCAGTAACCATTTCATGCATCTTATTTTCATTTTTTTTAAAATAAAAGGTGCTTAACAGAAACGTCCAAGAAAATGATAATGAACAAAGATAGTCCATGTGCCTAATAATACAGACAAAGTCACAATGCTAAAACAGAATCTAAGTGAGGCTGCAGCTAACAAGATAGAGCTGGTTCCCTCCTTAAAGTTTCTATTCTAAGGATTGAAGTAAAGATTTGAGGTTACATGACACCACATTCCCCAGCAAAAGCAGCTAACTTAGCTTAGCGTGAACTTAAAATATAGCCTAAATAAAGACAAATCTAACTGGCTGCGTTGAAAACTGATGAATCAATACTACAATTCTTTGTTTATATTCAAGCATTACGTGTGCCAAAATGGCAGCATCACCAAGAGTAAATATTTCAGAACAGTGACAAATTGTAGTGGAGTACTGAGGATGGCAAAGAGAACAGATTAAGAGATACCTGCTAAGATCCCACACCATGAGCCTCCGACCAAGACAACAAGAAGCCAAAATAGTCTCATTTTTTGGATTCCAGCCAACTTGGAAAACCTCCTCCCTGTTGCACACGAACAGAAATCCATTTCAATAACTGGAGAATATAAATACATCTGGAGTAAATATTGAAAGCATTAGAGAAGGGGTGTTACTTGTGACAATCAAAGGTGTGAAGAGCAGTATTGATCTTGCGAAGATCAAATAATTTCACAGTTTTATCGGTAGACCCAGTAGCTACAACCCATTCATTAAAGGGATTAAAAGCTAAGCAGTTAACCTACAAAAACAATCCCAAATGAAAGCTTATATCAGTGGGCGTTCTGGAAATTTCTCAAAATTTGCCAAAGATATTAAAGTTAATAGGGAAAAAAAAAAGCAACAAAAGCACATTGAAAAATAACACTACAAAGCAGGTAGGAATTTTAGAGAGAAGGGAAAAGTTTTATCCAAAAGCAGAGCACCAAAAGCAACCCATGGAAGTGAAACGGCATTCAGCAATGTACTTACATCTGAAATTAAAGCCACTGTTAATTTTAGCAGTGATTAAAAATCATGCATTATGCTCACTGGCGATGCCATTGTTGATAATACTTCTTTCAACTTTTTAGACAATGACACAAGCATCTCTAATTCACATTTGATATGTACCAATATTATGGAAAATAGATCATTATTTTATAGGTTGAAACGAGCACAATTTCTCAAAACTATGCCTCTGTCCCCCCTCCCCAAAACACAAACACGCGCACACACAGAGTAGGAGTCTTTGGATAGACCTCGCTTTGATGAGCAACTACAGATTGGACAGGCTTGTTAGCTGATTGTGAACGGAGATCCCATATAAACAAATATTGGTCGTCACCAACAGAACCAAATAAGTATTCGTGCCTCAAATGCCATGCCACATCTTCAACAACACCTTCATGAACCTATTAGATAAATGAAATTAATGTCAGAGTTGATATGATACTGTCCAGCAGATGTTGGCATCATGAAAATGACAACAGATTTTTGGTTCTTAGAAGGTATAAATGCATGGATAAAGGAAATAGACCCAACACATTGCAATATGCTGAACATACCCCTTTTGCATAATGAAATAAGACAAGTTAATGTAAGCCATAAATAGTGTCAACTGTGCATGTAAAAATTACAGCAATTTTCCACCAATGCTAACAACACAAAAACGGTGCAACATAGCAGGTCGACTATATTTATGATACAAGGTGATTTAAGATTTAAAATTATCCTTCCAATTTGCAGTGTGTAAGGCGCTTTGATAAATCTGTTTTGTTCAACCACATTATCTGCATATAATCAGCCCATGTGACTTTTTAGCCTCTTCAACTTCAAATGATTCAAACTTGAACGACAAAATATGGACGCATCTAGAATTCAGAGACCTATAATTAGCAGCAAACATACATCCAATGTGGAAAAACATTTCTCTATTTGAAGGTTTGCAGAAACCACAGAAAACATAGAAGCAATTGCACCAGGTTCAACTACATTAAACAAATGAATCCAACGTGAGAAGAAAAAAGCACCTTAAATATCTGCATAGCCTCCAGGGTTTGGTTCTTAGGAGTAGCATTTATATCCCACAAGCATATCTGAGCATCATCAGAACCACTTAGTAAGTGGCCCTGCTTGAACTTACTCCATGATAAACCATATCCTTCAGTATTGTGACCTCTCAACCTTAAATCAGGATTACATGCACCATCTAGAGGAGGTTTTGATGGATGCTTGCTATAATCAAAGACATATACTTCAGCACTAACGGTCTTTGTTGCAATGATAAATGGGTTTTGAGGCATATATCGAGCCCTATTGACCTCTCCATCATGATTTATTTGCTGGATTATTTGAACCTGGAAGAAAAGAACATAATCTCAGAGAACAAAAAGCATCTAAAGACAAAAACTTCAACCATTACACAATCATCAAAAAAAGCAAAGGTGCATAGAGCTAAATTAAATCTGGAAAACCAGATTATGATTGATGCTAGGCTTAAGCAAATTATCCACTGGCAGGTTAATCATCACTTCCTACTTGTTTAACTGCTGAAATCAGGAGGCTTAGAATAGTTTATAGTGAGTGAAATTTTCTCTATCATTGCTGTATTGCAGCATTATGCTCAAAATTCTGAAAAGGGGCTGCTTTGTGGAGTCATTCAACCACCAAATCGAGAGTTTAATTGGGTTGTCATAATGTGTATGGAATCAAAACAAGCATAATATTAGGGACGCATATACATACATATGAACATATTTTGACATAATTCTAGATATCACTTCTAATGATATAGACATTAGAATTGCTGCATATAAAGCACATTATGCTTGTACCTACTCTATCATTACACATAAATATAACTTTATGAATTATCTACTTCACAACTTAAACTTATAAACACTGTAAGGAACATCTTTTTTATGGCAAATGTGAGTAGTTTGATAAAGAACTTGCAGCTTGTGGCATAATAAAAAGTATGACTTTGCATCTATATACACCTATTTATGCATCAAATTCCAAAGAAGACTGATCCTTCAGTAATTTGAGGCCTTTTCAAGAGGCTAAACAAAAATATCAAGATACATGGAACCTTTCCCCAAAAAAAAATAATAATAATAATAAATAAAAACTCTTTCACGAGGATCAGACCATGAAGTCAATGATCAACCAATGCCCAACTCAATGCGTAAGAAGCAAATAATTATGATATACAATAGTTTCACCTCAACTTAGAAAATAATAACATCATCACCCCCTCCTCTGTTAGGATTTCATATATTTTGCCCAAACTTTCTCAGCATCCACAGGCTTAATAATAACACAACAAGTAAATTCAAGTACAAGTAAAAGTTCAAGAGTTACCTTGCCATTAGCACATCCAAAGCCGCCTGCTTCAGGCCGGTCATCATCATAATGGCGTGCATCATTTTCAGCGTCCTCCAAAGGTAGCTGGACTTGGGCAATCATTAAGTAATTGGGCTCATTCTCTGAGGTGTGAGTGCCCAGAATCATCTTCTGGACGGAGTAGTCCTTCCCCGGAGGCTCATCTCGATCAGGCAGCCACTCTACAGTGAGGGAAGGCCATTCTAGGGCATGGGTTATTACCAAATCGTACAAGAAAGGAGTGTTTTTCTTCCATATTTTGTACTCCTCGTTTATCAGTCTCTCCTCTATCTCTCCCCTCATTTCATCCTCGTCTTTTCCCATTGCCCTTTTTTTTAATCTCTTCTCCTCTCGCTTTCTCACTCTTTATGTCAATTTATCGCCCACAATTGGATGCCAGATGGCAAGGAAAGTCCAAGCTGAATATAAAAAGAGAGACAAAAAAGCAATGCAGAGAAAAATTAGTTCAGAAACCCATGACAATTCTTCAAATTTGATTTCAATGCATCATCACAAGTAGTACTCAGGAAAGAAAACCCAAGACTGCTTCATATTTTCCCTGACTTTATCATGCTTCCAGTCGAATGTCTAACTGGAGGAAGAATTCCCGCCAAAAGTTGGAAGCGAGATAGATAAAGAGAGAGAAACCCAGATCGAATGTGAATTGATGGACCAAACTACGGGGCAGAAAGAAATGAGTCCACAATCGTCTCGAGCGTGCAAGTACATTTTTTGAAAACGGGAAAAATCAAAATTTGAGTCATTCAGCTTTACCTGAAATCCAAAAATGGTTCAAATCTCCGCAGCTTCAGACTTGTAGGTTCGCGCCTAAGTGGGGAATAGAGACACGGCTAGATGCCCATGATGCTGGCTGCTTAGATTTTACAACCTTATGCGGCAGAACAGGATTTAAGATTTAAACCCTAGGCGGGTAATTGAAAAATCGGAATTCGTTTCGCGGAAAAATAAATTTCAACAATATATATATACACACATATAAAATAACTTGTAGTATTGTAGCATTATTTATAAATTGAGCATACCTTAGTCTAATTATGGAACATATCTACTTTAAAATAATATTCCTCCGGTATTTCTACCAACTTTATAATATCAATGTAAAAAAATATAAAAAATAAAAATATGTGAAATTTTAAATATATTTTTATATAATAAATTTAAAAAGTGATATCATGTTACTTTTTTTTTATGAAAGATAATTTTAAAAATATTTTTTAAATATTACTTAAAAAATAATACTATAATTTATAAATGAAATCAAATATTTTTTTTAAAATGTGCTTCATAAATGGGATGGAAGAAAGTGTAATTCATTTAACCTAATTAAAACTCCCCACATCCTATTTTGTAAGAATTTTTTTTAATATAAAATTAGGGGAAGAGACCTGTGGCGTGGATGAGTAATTTTAACAAGCATTAGCTAAGTTGGATTTTGTAGTAAGTCATCAAGTGAATGTTGCCAAAAGTTAAAGAAAAAAATTGGAGAGTATAAAATTTTAGGGAGGGTCGGAAAAAACCAAACTAAATTCGTAGGAGGGAAAAATAACAGCTACTAAAGTGACGATAATTTTCTTTTTAAAATAATTAGAGAGACCAGTATTCTAGATCTAGATTACAAGTGAGATCATCTCCCACTTATAGTAGGAATTTACATGAAATAAGTTACAAGACAATTTACCATTGGCATGATTTTTTTTTTTATAAGACCATTGGCATAATTTTTTTATATTGATATATTGGAGCCAAAAAAATTATAGTTAACGTTTCCCTTTCAACAATTGAATTAAATTGATTATAACATTATTGCAATTAAAATAAAATAAACACGTTTGTTGGCAAAAATAAAAAAAACACGTCTCAACTTTCAACGTGCCCAGAAGTTCCCATCTCTCCGTATTATTCTTCTCCTCTCCGGCTGTGTTCTTGAAATGAAGCTTCAAATCCACAAGCCAAGATTGGTTCATACGTCTCTCTGAGTTTCGAGAATTTTTATTTCTCTGCTTGAAGATTTTTATTTTTCTGATCAGATCGGAAATCAAATTCCCCTGAAACGATGGATTTGGCGCCAGAAGAGCTCCAGTTCTTGAGCATTACGGACATTCTCAGAGAATCGATCTCAATCCCCAAGCGATCTCCCAAAACCTTCTATCTTATCACCATTGCCCTAATTTTCCCTCTTTCTTTTGCAATCTTAGCTCATTCCCTCTTCACGCATCCTATCCTTGCTAAGCTCGATTCTCCTTATGACGATCCATCTCAGACCTCTCATGAATGGACCCTCCTTCTCATTTATCAGTTCTGCTACCTCATATTCCTATTTGCCTTCTCTCTTCTCTCCACAGCCGCTGTTGTTTTCACCGTGGCCTCGCTTTATACCTCGAAGCCCGTTTCATTCTCCTCAACAATATCTGCTATACCGAAAGTTTTTAAGCGCTTGTTCATCACTTTCCTATGGGTATCGCTCTTGATGTTCCTCTACAACTTCATCTTTGTTCTTTCCCTCGTCTTGATGATTATAGCAATCGATACCCAGAACTCCTTTTTGCTTTTCTGTGCTTTGATTGTAATCCTCTTGCTTTTCATGGTTGCTCATGTGTACATTACCGCTTTGTGGCATTTGGCCAGCGTGGTGTCGGTGTTGGAACCACTTTATGGTTTCGCAGCAATGAAGAAGAGTTACGAATTGTTGAAAGGGAGGACTAAGTATGCGGCGATTATTGTCTTCGTATATTTAATCAGTTGTGGAGTAATCGGCAGCTACTTTAGCTCCATTGTAGTGCACGGTGGAGATGATTATTCGGTGTTCTCGCGGATTGTGGTCGGTGGGGTCCTAGTGGGCTTGTTGGTAATTGTCAATCTGGTTGGTTTGTTAGTGCAGAGCGTGTTCTACCATGTATGCAAAAGTTATCATCATCAAGAAATCGATAAGACTGCTTTGCATGATCATCTTGGTGGCTATCTCGGAGAATATGTGCCCCTGAAAAGCAGCATTCAAATGGAAGATTTGGCTGTGTAATGCAGGGTGAGTTTGCTGAGGGGAAATTGCGGTGACATGTAATTTCAGTTCTTTGTTCTGCATTGAAAGAACGTAAACAGAGCGGCAACAGATTTTATAGTTTGTATGTTGAATTTTTGACATTGTGCAGTGTTTCTATTTGTTGTTCTGAATAAGTTATCGAGAGAATGCCTTTTTAGCGGCTGATATGTTGTTGACATTGTTAATTGTTATCACCCTGTAGAAGATTTTCTCTGATCATTAATTCAAATTATCCCTTTTTTCTGTTATATAAAAGTAAACTTTCTAATTGGCTAACAAAAAAATTTCATTTATAAGGCGAATGCCCGTAGAAAGTGAAGTGTTTTCAACTTTCAATCACTTCTGGGGTTATCAAATTTAATAATTGATGAAATCTTGAAGGCAAATTCTCGGTTTAGGTCAGTGGTGCCTTGCGTTAGTTTATTAATTAGCTAATCCCTTTAATGGAATAGGCATGCTTGCTGAATATTCAAGCTTCAGAGTCAAGTTGTTGCCTTGGCAAAGGCTTTTCTTTTTCCTTACTTTGTCTGTCTTCCATGGAAAGCACCGGGAACTGGCACAAGATATAGCTGATTGTTTTCCATTTTTCTACACACTCTATAAATGTGTCATATTTCAGCTGTTCTTCGGGGCTGTAAATCCTGTCGAAAGTCCGGCGACTGTAATTTCGTTAATCCTCTTCACTCTTGGTGTATCATTGACAAGGACAAAATCCTGCAAAAAATAGTAATTAAATTTCTCATTCTATTCACATATAATGGCTCCAGGTGAGCATCTTACAATTGCTAGTGTAGGCTGAACTATTCCTTTTGTAATCTCTTTATCTGAAGGATAATTGTAACATTCCTTTAAAAGATATAGGATACGGAATATGTTAATTTGGTTCAATTTGAATCCATGTTATTGCTATGTTTGCCATCCACCTATGTCATGACAGATTACTGTCGTTTTGGTTAAACTACATAAAATTCGCATTTGCAAACCTATGCTGGGATAAACTTCTCTTCTATGTTTATGTCTTGCCTCTGTTGCTAATTCCCTCCTTTTAAGTATAGTACAAACTTCGGCATGTGGCCTGCAACAGTGATGCTTACATGTTGCATACTCTAGGAGAATGATGGTCTCATTGTACTTATTTTGATTCACATTTTCTGCTGCTCTTCTGCTGTGTATCACTTTTCCTCCTCTTATTACTACTTTAATTAATCTCAGGGGACGAATCACCTACTTTAATAACGAGCTTGGTGCTTCTGGTTTATATGCTGTCATAATGTTACTTTGTCTTTTAGTCTTTATTTAGATACACTCATAGTCGTAGATTGGTTGTGTATCTGGCTTAGCCTTGAGATTTTATTCTTTATAATTCTACTTGGTGAAACATCGGAAAGTAATCTGCCAAGAGAAAGATGAGACAAAAGGCCAAAAGAATGGATTAGCTTAAGCTCATCAAAAAGCTGAGAAGTATCATTTATTACAGAACTAATCTTGCTGTTGATGGTTCTAGTTAGAATGTAGTGGTTCCAATGGAACATTTCTTTTGCCTTTGAAATGTTCTGAATAATTCAGTAAAAACAAAAAAAGAAATGTTCTGAATAATAAACTCTTCTTTTATTAAAAAAAGTTGTTAAGGTCTCGCAAGTCTTTTATTGGCGGGTGGCAGAATCCTTTCCTTGGTTATGGATCTCCTAATCCCATTTCTTTTCCTGCTTTGTTGAAAATTGTTCTACTTGAAGGTTTTAAGCATGTGTCTATTATTGCTGTTATGTTATAGATTTTTTATTTTAATATTGATATTGATACATTTATTGATGTTATTAAGAATGTTTGTTTAGCCATGCAGAGATTCTGCAGATGGTTGGACTGAATCTGCATTAAAGTTGCAGTACGAGACTTCGCTTGGTTTCAAGCCCTAGCTTGATACCTCCTTCCCCCTTGTTTTTCGGTTATGAGAAATCTCGTTGACTCTGTGGCCAGCTTAACCATCAATTACGAGACCACGTTTTGCTGTCAAAATCTGCTCATTTTATATTCAATTTGTTTTGTTTGGTAAATATTCCGAGCCGCTATTTTTCATGTTAATTCAAAATTCTTCTCTGTGCCTGAGGAAATAGTTGACATTTAAAAACAAAATTTAAGAAATGAATTTTAGAGGGACTTTTCAGGACACCATGAAACCGTGTTCTGTTCTGAACGACAGTCTCCATGAAAGTTGCCTGTTGATGTTTCTTTGTTGTGCTTTAGTGAGCATTTACCCTTCTTTATATCCTCTTTTTTTCCTTTTTTCAAAGTAATAAAAAGTTAATTATTTTGATGACAAAACTTTAAATAAACTTTTATTAGTGTTTGTAATAAAGTTCTTGTTTTCTGCTTCGCCGATTCATCCGGCAAAAAGAATGTTTTTACTTTTACTTTTTCTTTTTTTTTTTCAAACAAAGGGTGTGCAGACATTAAAAAAGAAATGGAAAACATAATTTTTTATCCTTATAATTTCATTGAATTTTACTTTTAATCCCTGTAATATTTTTCAGTATTTTTAATTCTTATAAAAAATATAAATATTAAAAAAAATTAAAGCTATTGGAATTTAAAAAACAAATGTCACTCAATCTTTTAAAATTATAGAAACTGAAAATACTCAAACAAATTATAAGGATTAAAAGCAAAGTCCGATGAAATTATAAGGACCAATTATTATAGTTATAAAAAAAAAGAATAATACACTGTACTTCTCTAGTTTTATTTATTAGTTGCTTTTAACATATTTCACTTGTATCAAGAAAAACTTTAAAGTTCATTAACTCTATCTAAAAATTTAATAAATTTTTAACTTTACTCCCATTAAATATACATACTTCAATAACATATAACAGAGGATAAAAGAGAAAATTTGTTATAAAAATTTAATGACATGATTTATAAATAGAATAAAAAAATCCTTCTCTCTCCCCTATAAATAGGACTAGAGGAAGTATGGTGTAAAAAAAATTCACGTATTATAATTAAATTGAAAAATATTAATAGTGAATGTCTAAGGTTTTTAATTATGTATGCATGGGAAGCCAAAATTTGGTGAAAATAAACGAAATTTCTTCTTTCAATCAATTAAAAAATTAAATTTAAATTTGTGTTAGATATGAGTTGCTTGACTGGCGTAGGGGAGAGCGCTCGGGTAATATAAAGATAATGACACTTAATTATGAACGTGTGTATAAAAAAATATTGCTTTCTCTATTTAAAAATATAAAATATTTTTAAAAGAGTTGTATATTTAAAAATATAAAATATTTTTAATCTTTCGAAATGTTTTGATTACCTTTTTTTTTAGTGCATCTATTGATAGTAACTTTATATTTATTATAAGGTGTTTAATAAGGATAAATATAAAAAAATAAGGTTAGTTTGAAAATAGATAACTATTTTATTAAGGGATAAAATTTAATTAAAAATACATTACATTTTTTAACAAAAAAAATATTTAAAAAAGACAAACCTTTAAATAATACTCAGGCTTCCTCTTCTTAATAGATTAATCTTACATGCTGTAAAGATACTTTTGATAATAATAAAAATGGTTAAGTGTCCAAATCCTTTTTTTAAATAAAAATAATAATATGTGACCCGTTTTTATATAATTTGAGAAATAAGCCTATAAATTTTTATTTTGTGGATTGAACGATGAAATAGCAAAGGCAACATAATTGGAAAAAAGGTGACTTTTTAATTTAAATATAAAGTATCGTGTGTGTTTTTAATAAGAAATATTAAATAAAGAATAAAATAATTAAATAGTAATTAGATTAAAATGTACTTTTATTCTTCTAACTTAATATTTATCCTCCTAATTTTAAAATATATGTTTTCAATACTTTAAATCTAATACCACTTATTTTAAATTATTATTTTAAAAATTAATTTTAATATATTAATAGTTGAAAATATTAAAATTTTTAATAAAAATTTTTTATGAAATTAGCAGAGCTAGTATTAAAAGACTGAGAAAACATGATATAAAATTAAAAAAATAAAATAAATTTTTTGTATAAAGTTAAAAAAATATGAAATTAAAATTTTAAAATAATAAATTTATGACAATTAAGTCTTAACAAAATTTTTCACAAAATTACTTGTAAATATACTTTTTAATTAAGAAATCATAATTATAAATGACATATTTAAAATTTAAATATAACTCTTACTTTATAATTAAAATTTTTATTTATAATTATTTAAATTAATATTTATAATTTATTTTTTAAAATTTTTTATTAATAACCTAACTATTATAAAACTTTATTTTCGTCCCCCACCTTCAAAGCATTGATAGTGTTTTTAGCCCAATAATTATTTAAAAATGGATATCTATTTATTTTTTTTCTCTTTCTAACTAAACGCGGGCCACAGTCGGCTGAGGCACGCCATCTTAACACGTCATCTTTTCCCCTCTTCCACCTGCCGACTGGAATCACGAAGACTAGAACTTGGAATTGGAGCCACATCCACCGCAAGTCAAGTTCGATTCTTTTTTCCTCTCTAAGCAGTCTCTGAGCATTTCTCAAATCCCTGTACCGTACCAGATCGACCAACAACTTCGCCTTCAACAGATGGATCTTGCCCCGGAAGAGCTTCAATTCTTGAGCATCCCAGATATCCTCAGAGAATCCATCTCTATCCCCAAACGATCCCCAAAAACCTTCTACTTGATCACCGTAGCCCTAATTTTCCCTCTTTCCTTTGCAATCTTAGCTCACTCCCTCTTCACTCATCCCATCCTTGCTCAGCTTCAATCCCCTTATGACGATCCGTCTCAGACCCCTCATGAATGGACCCTCCTCCTCGTTATTCAGTTCTGCTACCTCATTTTTCTCTTTGCTTTCTCTCTCCTCGCCACCGCCGCCGTCGTCTTCACCGTGGCCTCTCTCTATACCTCCAAGCCCGTGTCCTTCTCCTCGACTTTATCTGCAATCCCTAAAGTTTTTAAGCGATTGTTCATTACTTTTCTCTGGGTGTCGCTCTTGATGTTTGCTTATAACTTGGTCTTTGTTCTTGGCCTGATTCTGATGATTATAGCAATTGATACCCAGAACACCGTTTTGTTCTTCTTCGCTCTGCTTGTGCTTCTCGTTCTGTTCTTGGTTGTTCATGTGTATATCACTGCCCTGTGGCACTTGGCCAGCGTGGTGTCGGTTCTGGAACCAGTTTATGGTTTTGCTGCGATGAAGAAGAGCTACGAGTTGCTTAAGGGGAGGACCAAGTATGCAGCTTTACTTGTGTTTGTTTATCTGATCTGCTGTGGAGTAATTGGAGGCATATTCAGCGCCGTTGTTGTGCACGGCGGAGGTTATTATGGGGTGTTCACGCGGATTGTGGTCGGTGGATTCTTAGTGGGCGTATTAGTAATTGTTAATCTGGTTGGGTTATTAGTGCAGAGCGTGTTCTATTATGTATGCAAAAGTTACCATCATCAAGGGATTGATAAGATTGCTCTGCATGATCATCTCGGTGGCTACCTTGGAGAGTATGTGCCTCTGAAAAGCAGCATTCAAATGGAAAATTTAGATGTATGATGCAGGGAGACTTTACCAAGTGAAAATTGAATTTACTTGGAATGTAAGTTCATTTACGTATCCTGTAATGAATTGGTGTAGAAGAAAGGGGGCAGACTTTATAAATTGTTGGGTTAATTTTGAAACTGTGCAGTATTTTCATTTGTTTCTTTGATAGTGCATCTTGCATACTCCAAGAGAATAATATGATATTAATTTTAATTGTATTTCATCAATTCATGGTTTCTGATTTTTGCTAGGGATCTCTGATCCTAAGTTTTAATCCCTAAAATATCCGTTTTTCTTTAACAATATCAGGCATTATCTTTGTAAATCATAGCTTTATCTGCGATAGTACGTTTTGTTTTGGTAATTGGACTTCCTTATATACGTCTTCGATTCTTGGAAGACCCAACTTTTTCTGTGTTAGAGCCTGCTTTTGTTGTATAACACAGTTTTCTTTTGTTTGGTGTTGCTCCGTGTTTTTTAAAAACGTGGGGGCATATTTGTTAGTGGTCCAATATTTGTGCAGTAGATTGTTTGAAAACTGAAAACGTACCAAATAACAGATTACAAAGGTGACCTTCCGCAAAGGCAGTGTTTCTCCTCATTTGTGGATTTAAACATTGGTGCATTTATTAGATAGAAAATTGTAAAAGTATTCTTACAAGAACAGAAAGTGAGAATTGAAGAAAGACATAGAGAATCAAATAAGTGAGACAGTCTAGTGGAATGTTATTAAATTCATGGTAGAGTCAATCGAGAGGATTTATAAATGATGTAATCTTTGTTTTGATCCTTGTTGGAATCTAGTGGTTTTTGTAGAAGGTGTCCTCTGCCTTAGAAAATGTTCACTTCTATTGCAATTAAGACATTGTAGGTCTATTTTGCATGATAAACCCTAGCACTAAAGTATTAGGAGGTAGTGGTACTTACGTGAGGAAGAGAAAGAATGAGACACGCGAGTTGCCAGCATGGAGAGTGTGCAGAATTCTTATTGGGGGAGGGGTGAGTAACAGAGGACAAGCTTAAGGATTAGTTTTGGAAGTAATGGAGAGAGCCTGGCCTCTCAAATGTCGATGGTCATGTACCAACAGGTATTGGTACTTGGTCCTAATAGAAAGAAGAGTTATGACCGCTTAAGCATGAAATCTCAGATTCAATTTTGTGTAAAAGCAAAAAAAGATGTTGGGAGAGCTACCCACAATTGGGCTGGATAATGCTAGGATATGACCAATCAGGCTCAGATAGCCAGATCATTAAAGGACCAGGGTTCTTGTTGGTTTACGTTCTTTCTTGTGTTTTATCTGTTATGTTCTGTAACTGGTGGTTACTACTTTCTTAGTTCTCTGTTAAGACCATGGGCCTGTACCTCTTTCCACATAAGTAAAAATTTAGCTTCATCTGGAGGAATACGTTTTTAAGGACCAAATTGAGCTTAGGACAAAACCCTATCCCTGATTCAGGGATCCACTGCACCTTATTATTCTGTTTCATTGCCTTGTCTGCAGATACTTCAAATTTGAGCCTTTGAGGCATCTACTCAGTATTGCTGTGTTATGCCATTCCTACAATGTTCTTAGACTGCTAGTTTGCAATATTTCTTAAAACTTGATTGATGATAGAGTATAAAGGTGGTATCATGCAATCTATGTAATTCATCATACTAGTGGGATAAGGTTTATTGTTGTTGTACAATTTTCTTAGGCTGTCTCTTTTAGTTAAAGGCTGTAGGATCATTGAATCAATTCTATCATGCATTATAAGGTTATGCTTGGTCATCTCGATTCATTTGCACTTTGTTTTCCTTTTTTGCCCTTCCCACTTGGACCATTATTCACATTTTCCATGCGCTTTAAGTGCTTGTTCAGCAGAATTGGGTTCTCTCTAGGGTAGATTTAAAGCGTACTTGTATGAACATTTTTCCCAGCACGACGTAAAAACAACTATCTAATGTGTGTTCATGGATGCCTCTCTAGATGTATGTTCTTGACCTCATGTGTGTGGATGTTCACTTGAACTACCTGATATCTTGTGCTCAGCACATGCTTGTTGCACGTGCCCCAACTTCCCACTACAAATCAAAGACAAAGAAAATGCACGTTCCAGCGCCTCTCATTCCAATGTCATCACTCCTGCACCATGCAGTGATTACCAGTCTTGCACTATTATCATGCAATAACAGTGTTGGGTCTCCATCTAGAAGCTCGGAAGAGTCAGTCAATATTTCAATTGTTATCCATGGCAGACAAAACAAACCAACTGATCCGGAAGAAACAACCATTAATTAATAATACGAGTCCGTATCTGGACTATATGGAGAGGTCACCTCACGGGTAGATAAAACATACAATGGTTTTTTATCATAAGGAAATGTATCCTCTAAAACTGAGAATTTGTAAATTTCATAAATTTTATTTTTTTAAAAAAAAATAGAGATGAGATTTTATGTTTTATAAGAAAAATGAGATGAAAAAAATATCAAAATAATTTTCAGAAACTTATAGATATTTACTTATAACAATCTGTTTTTCATGCTGACTTAAGAAAGAGTGTGTATAACACTATATATTCTTTCGATTAAAGAATTATAAGGCTTTTTTTAATTAAATTTTATTTTAATAAATAGTTATTTATTTTTAAATTAATATTATTTTTTATATTTATTCTTATTTAATAGGATATTTCACTTTAAAATAAATATAAAATGATTTATAAACACATAAAAAATAATAATTACATTTTAAAATATTAAATTTTTTTTATATTTTTAAATATTTGAATTTTTAAAAAATACTTTGAGGAAGAATATATCAAAACTTTGATATAAATGATAATATTACTTTAGCTTGGGGCGTCCTTTCCTGATTTTCTTTTGCTCCTGAGAAAACTCTCTCCAGCATATATAATCATCAATTGAGACCTTTTTCAGTCGCTAACATCAGTTGTTTTCGCATTCGCGTTGTCTTGTCCCAGGTTGCTAAATATTTTTCTGATGCTCGAGTTCCACGTCATCTTTCTCCTATTTAATTTGCAGACAAGAACTTGGAAGCCACACTCACGTATGACGTATCTAATCAAGTTTGATCCTTCTTCTCTGACTCGTCTCTAAGCAGTTCCAAGATGCCCAGAAGAGCTTCAGTTCTTGAGCACCCTTCTCGCTCATCCTCTTGTTGTTGCTTCAAAACACTTGTCACCATCAAGGGAGTTGCATTTCATTGATCAACTCATTATAGCTTCGTCGATCTTGGTCAAATGCATCAAGGGAAAACACAACTTTCCATCCTATAGTTTTTTTTTTAAAAAAAAAAAAATGAAATCTGATCCTGTAGTTTAACAGTTTTGATATAGCGTCCTCTAATTTTTTCCTTGTTTCAGATCCCTTTCGATGTTTTTACTCATTCATAATTCCATCTCATCAATATTTGAACATTTCAGCACAAACATCAACAGCATTAATGACAAGTCAGAAAATTTAACATTATTAGGATTACCTGCTCGTTTTTTTAACAATATTTGGAATTAGAGAGATTAACAATGGCGGATAAAAGAGAGGAACTCTAACAACGAAAGAAACTAACTTATACCGAAACGCCTATTTAAGGGTTCAAAGTTGTGCTTTCCCACTCATCAAACATATAGCATAGGTTCTTCAAACTTCTGCTCATTGAGCATTTTTCAAGACAGATTAGACTATCAAGAGAAATTGGTGTTTCAAGCATAGAACTGTCTTCTTCTCTTTGCATTTACAAAACGCACTACAAAACTATATTGTTGCTGAACTACACTACCAAAGACAGGATCATCATCATCTTTTTTAATGCATTCGAAAGACAATCATCTTCGGAATGCATGTTAAAAAGAAATTAGAGTGAA
This sequence comes from Prosopis cineraria, assembly GCF_029017545.1. Taxonomy (NCBI): domain Eukaryota; kingdom Viridiplantae; phylum Streptophyta; class Magnoliopsida; order Fabales; family Fabaceae; genus Prosopis; species Prosopis cineraria. The sequence continues at coordinate 6,349,246 of NW_026555342.1, read as the reverse complement.
AATTCTCAAGAAACGACCAAAATTCTTCTTCTAGAGAGTAAGAGTTCATATTACCTTTGCATGTTGGAATAATTTTTTGTTGGGGGGTGGAATCTTTTTAGTTGAGAGTTCACGCCAAGCAAGCCATGCAGCACTGAAACTTAGCGGAGCAGAGGGAATTTGAGCCGGAGTTGACAACGGCGAGGGAGGTGATAAAAAAAAAACATTTCGATTAGGCATTGAATTAGGGCATCATCGATAGGTGTCTCATCACTCCATTGAGCTAGTTTGGTTTGTTGGAATATTATTTATGAATTAGCATTAATTAATAAGCCCAATAAATTAGTCCTTATGATTTTGTGTGGACCGTGATAGGTGGACCACACAAGTGAACCCAATGGGCAGAGGCCCAACCCACAACCCAGTAGCCGTCAGTTATTTCCTATCTCTTAACTCGACTGAGTCAGAGATAATAGATAATATAATTATTTAATTATATTAATAAGGTGGTTACTGATCTGATCTATATAAGACGATTAGTCGGTAACCACAAAGACACGACTCATTTCTTCTACTTCCATTATCTCTGAACTCTCTGAAGGCTCTGGGGACCTGAGGGTTGTGTACCTGCCTATACTCGAGGTAATCGAAATTTCTCTAACACTCATGAATTCTTCAGGTACGCATGAATTACTTTATTCTATCATATTTTATTATATATATGAATTGAGATATTCAGATTCAACATGGTTTCCTTGGCTGGTGAAGCTGAGTCCACGCCACGGCTTCCGTGGTAATCGGCGGCGTCGATTCCGACGGGGTTGCAAGCAGTCAGTGAGTGAGAAGTTACGTTAGGCTAACTGGCTAGATAGTGTGATTGCTGATGCAACAGATGTCCTCTTTGAGTAACGTGGCATTACGACAGCGGCAAGATTAATCTAACGGCTGAATTTTGAAGCTGCATCACTCTTGTTCTTTTTTCACAGAAGCAGAGAAGGAATCCGAATCCCTCAGGGCATATGAGCATATCACTCCGTAGTCTCCAACTCCAACGGACTATTCAAGGAGGAATCCTGTATTGAAGAAAAGGCTTCTCCTTTCTTTCCAGTGTTCTACTTGTGACCGCACTGAAAGAGAAGCAGATTTGGTCTTCGACTTCGACCCCACCAGACAGTACAAACCAACAGAGCTGCGCAGGTTTGGTTTTCGATTTTCTGAACTATAGTTTGAATCATCGATTGTTCTTCTAATTGGTTATTCTGGTTTGATGCTTTTCTTATCTTTTCGATGGTTGCATTTCACTGCGAAAAGAAAAAACAATAATAAATAAGATAAAATAACATTGTTACTCTGCACGCCTTTGTTGGGATGCACGAGTCGAGATGAAACTAGTGAAGAGGGCAAGAGAATGCAAAAGCACTAGAAGAATCTGTTTATCGGTGTTGTCTGTGTTCTTGGTCTATTTCTGACCATTTTGTTTTAACTCCTCCTCCTCCTCGTCTTTTCTGAAAACCTTTTTTGCTCTTTCCTTCCGACATTATTTCTTGTCATATCCACTGCTAGTTTTAATTTTTCTTTGTTATAAATAATGCTCAATCCGATCCCATCTAGTGGGATAAAGGCTTGTTGTTGTTGTTGTTGTTTTGTTTTATTGTATAAATAATGCTCAATAACTAACACATTTGGAGAGAATTTAGAGTGGCAGTGCTTTCTTCAATTAGATTGCTTTGGTTGGTATTTTGTAGCCCTTTGGTGACATGGTGACATTTCTCGTCTGCTAGTCTTATATATGAAGAATTGCTTGCTGATTTAGGTTTGAATTACTGCTAATAAGCTTATTTTGGGACTTCTGGGTATTTGAAATCTAACCTACAGTTCTGTGCTTTTTAGGTTTCATCTTTTTTTGCAATGGCTGCTTCCTCCACTCTTTTCTCCTGCACGGTGCACAAAGAGACACTTGCTCTGAATATATCAGAACGCACTAAAGATTTATTATGTTGCCATTGGAAAATGTCATACAAGCCGTCCAATCATTTGAAGCTAATATCACAAAGAAACCACATCCACTGTCAGGCTCTGAAAATTGAACACCCATCATCCTTGTCAGTGGGGCAGAAATTTCATCTTGATGATGTTATTGAAGCACAACAGTTTGACAGAGATACTCTGAATGCCATATTTCAAGTTGCACGAGAGATGGAAAACATTGAAAAGAATGCACCTGGTAGCCAACTTTTAAAGGGTTATCTTATGGCAACCCTATTTTATGAGCCCTCTACTAGAACCAGACTTTCATTTGAGTCTGCCATGAAAAGATTAGGTGGTGAGGTTTTAACAACTGAAAATGCAAGAGAGTTTTCATCAGCAGCCAAAGGAGAGACATTAGAAGGTGAAGTTTGTACTTCAGATTTCAAGTTCCTCATGGATGCTTTTTCTGAAGGTTCTCAAATATTTGCTTGTAGATTCAATAAGAACAGTTGAGGGTTACTCTGATATAATTGTGATGAGGCACTTTGAAAGTGGTGCTGCCAGAAGAGCTGCTGCTACAGCCAGCATTCCTATAATTAATGCGGGGGATGGTCCTGGGCAGCATCCCACCCAGGTAGGCCTGCATTTGGCAGGGTATAGGATACTGCAACAAATTTATGCTTCAAAAAGAATGTCATATAGGCTGGACAAATGATAGATTGTTCTGCTTGAAAAACCAATTCAGGCTACTAGATTTTTTTTATTCCTTTTCATAGTTTCATTCTTCTATTTCTCCAAAGGGCTTTGCTTAGTAACATGAAGATTGACCCAACACCGGCAATATAACTAGCTCTTTCCTTGAAGGTCAAAATCTGAGTCTTTAGTTTTAATCGTAGGAGTAGGAGCAGCATCGATTTATCTGTAGGAAGAAATTAATTTAGTATGAGGGAATTTTACGGCCCTTGCTGGGGAATGACCAAGGTTTGCATGGCAGATATTGTACTTGTGACATTGATTTAGGGAACTTTCCATTTTGCTTAAAACTTTCCACTTTACTCTTTCTTCTACAGGTCTTGTATATATATTGATTAATATATAACCCTCAGATTGTAACTAATTGTCACTTTGGGGTATGTCTTGGGTGAATCTTGTGTTTTTAGATCCATTATGAATTATATATTATGGGCTTCCTATTTACAGTGTTTCAATTACCTTTTAGTTATTCTTCCAAAGATGATTCTACATGTTGTGAACCAAGGAATAACACCAAGAAGCAATTTCCCTTTTCACAGCTTTTTATGCTATTTTCATAGTTATTCGAGGGTATATTTAATGTGATGTCTTGTGTTGTGTTGTGGTTGATGGTATAAATGAAGTGCTATGCTGTATGGACATTGGCATGAATTAAAATGTTTTGTTGAGTTTGAAACATGTGATTGGCACGACGCAACTTCGTTTTTGAAGTATTGCTTCATAACGTATGAGAAGCTGAGATCAAATTTTAGTTCCTTTTCAAACTACTCAGGCACTTCTGGATGTTTACACCATTGATAGAGAGATAGGAAAACTCGATGGAATAAAAGTTGGGCTTGTGGGAGACCTTGCTAATGGAAGGACAGTTCGCTCACTTGCATACTTGCTTGCCAAGTACAATGATGTGAAAATTTATTTTGTCTCTCCTGATGTAGTTAAAATGAAGGTAAATTGTTTATCATGCTTTGATTTTTGATTCAGCACAAATAATATTTAGAGAAGTTGCTAACATAGTTGTTTCTTTGATTTTTGAGCCAATGAACATTTTCGGATCCCCAAAAAGATTTCCCTTTTTCAATCCTTCAAAGAGTATTTCACCATTAATAGAGTATTTTTCACTTTCACATAAAGCTTTACTATAGAGATAGATGACGTAGTCTAATGAGAAAGTTGATATGGTTGTTAAATTCCCAACTGTCATTGAAACGTGTCATGGCAAAGCACAGTTCCACTTAAATTAGTCATAACATGCTGTTTCGGTGATCTGTCATGGCATCTGGCCATTTAACAGTCATACCAGCTACACGTTGAACCATGCCATGCATTTCTTTAGATTGTCTGTATATTGAAGATGCCATACTCAGGAGAGGTGAAATAAGACATTCAAAACTTTGGAGGATCAAATTGAAACAAACTTCATTTTTAGAGGCCAAAAAATGTTAATTCACTCTTACATGTTCTTCTGCAGGACGATATAAAAAGCTATTTGACATCAATGGGAGTGGAGTGGGAAGAAAGTTCTGATTTGATGGAAGTGGCTTCTGAGTGTGATGTGGTCTATCAAACTCGTATTCAAAAAGAGAGATTTGGTGAGAGGATTGACCTCTATGAAGAGGCTAGAGGCAAGTACATTATAAATAAGGATGTTCTCGGAGTAATGAAGAAGCATGCGGTGGTGATGCACCCTCTTCCAAGACTTGATGAAGTAAGCATGCTCTAATAAATGTTGATTCTGAGTTCTGATCATGCCATTTTTTAAGGACCTAAACAGTATTTCAATATTTTTGTGTTCAAATGTTTGCTAGCAAACACTTACTGAACTTCAGTTTAATCAGCCTTGTCCTTTACTCAATGGATTCTGATTTCATTCATGCAGATCACCGCGGATGTTGATTCTGATCCCAGAGCTGCTTACTTCAGGCAGGCCAAAAATGGTCTGTATATTCGGATGGCCCTTTTAAAACTCTTGCTTGTTGGGTGGTAAGGAACCTTTCGTTTTATCTTCAAAACGAATCACGATACTGCTATCAGTATCACAGTTAAACTAGTTTGCTTTCAAGTCTCCCTTGTGGTTTCTTGAATTTGATGTGTCTCTTGTTTTTTGGCTGCACCATCCGCAATCTGTCGTTTACTAAGCATGCTAACTAAAAGGTGTCAAAGAGGGGAGCAATGAACTGGTGAATAAATCCAACTTAAACTCCGAGTTCATGGTGGCTAAAAAGTTACTTCCTTTCTTCAAAGTATTCAATTATTATTATTATTTTATTTCATCGCACCTTGGAAAATCTAGGATATTATCACTATTCATCCAGACTAATCTGGACCCACACTGGGACTGTTTTTACCAATAGCAGCATCACATATACCTTGGGGATGCTTTGAATATATTTTATATTTAACGTGACTGTATGTCGTAGGACTTTAATTTGAGATTTAGGATAAGTTGATTCGACTCCTTGACAAGTTGAACCAAACACTCCTCGGTCGTATGTTCAATTATTGTCCCTCTAGTCTAAGTTAGTCTCTTTGCTTATTATATAGGTTTTGACAATGCACATCTGTCGTCTTGGAGAACTTAAACATCAAACTATACAACTTGCATTTGGTGATGTTTTTCTAATTCTAAATTTTATTTTTTGGGTCTATTTTTAAAAATTTGAGGTTTATCATTGAAATTTTAATGGAGTTTAGTAGATTTTAACAGAAATTGATGGATGTCTAAAGTCAGAAATAAACGACTAGGAAATTGTGGGAGTTAAATCACGAAATTCTCTAAATTATGAAGAAAAGTTAAAAATAAAAACTGCCTAAAAAATAAAAATTTATAATAGTATAGCCTATTGTCAATGAATATTTTGTTTTTATTAATAGAATGAATTAGAAGAGAATAATTTTTAGGAGCATTGCCTGTCAAGTGTTTTGGTGAATTGCTCATCTCATAATCTCATTCTCAATTTCTCCTTGATATTTGACAATATTCAATGAATTGAATTAAGGGTGTTCAAAATCGATCCAAACTGAAAGGATCGATCCAAACCAATCCAAACCGACAAAAACCGATCAAAATCGAATAACAATCAGGTCTGCTTCAGTTTTTATGATATAAAAATCAATTGGTTTGGTTCAAGTTCAGTTTTGAGTACTAGAAACCGAACCAAACTTGATTAAAAAAATTTTATTTATTTATTTGTAAAATATATAACCATTTATCTACAAGAAGCATTTTGTTTTGAATTTTTTATAGTAATAAATAAACATTTTTAAAATACTTGAATAAAAATGCATAATATTAAGTAATTATAATAATCATGCTATGATCATCATTTAATTATTTACAACCTAAAAGCCTTAGCATTCAATTTATCTACAAGAAACATTTTGTTTTGAATTTTGTAGAATAAGTTTTTCATTATTTATTAAAATATAAATACATAGATAAATATTTTCAAAGGATTTTAATGAAAATACATAATATTAAATAATTTTAATCTTAAAAACTTATATCAATTTTTATGATTAATTATTATTATCACATTGAAATTTTATTATATTTTTATACCTCTATTTATGAAAAAAAGGAGTCAAAAAGAATTAAATTTAATTTTAGTACATAGCACCATTATGAAGATGGAGAAAAGGAAAAAAAATTAAACAAGTGCATTAAAACTTGATCAAGATCTTAATTAAACCAAACCAAACCGAAAATAAAATCGAACTTCATAAAAATCAATCAGGTCTCAATTATTAGTAAATTAAATGGTTCAGTTCGGTTTGATTTTTACCCAAAATTAAACCGAACCGAATCTATGAATACCCCTAAATTTAACTGTGAAAAATGAGATATGAGGCATTCAGGCTGGCGTTGACTCCCTATAGAGAGCACGAATGTCAGAAATGAAAAACAATACAATGATAGGAGTAGACTACCCTGCTACTGCTAGGCATGATTTGTGCATTTTTATTTTTTAAATGCCTATTTTGGATGAATTCAAGTCCAATATACAGTATTAGTTTACACTCATGTACCTTGTGACAAGTCCATGCTAGATTTGCTCGTTTCATATTTGAAAAAATTAATTGCTTGGTCTTATAATTTTAATTAAATTATAACTCAATTTTTAAATTGTCACATTATAATTTAGTTCTTATAATTTTAACTTAGTTATAATTCAGTGATTAAATTTTATCCTTATAATTTTAACTTAGTTATAATTTAATAATTAAATTTTAACTCCTGTAATTTAATCCTTATAAATTTAACCATTTAAATATTAATTTTTATATTTTAAAAAATAAAATTATAAATATTAAAATTATATTAAAATTTTAGTTTTTATAATTTTTATAAATATTAAAAGGGTTTAGTAATTTAAAATATTATTTTTAAATTTTAACATAATTTTAATATTTATAAATTTATTTTTTAAAATACAGGGTGCAATATTTTAATTGATTAAAACTATAAGAATTGAATTGTAAAAGTCAAAATTTAATGATTGAATTATAATCAAGTTAAAACTATAAGAATCAAGTTATAATATGTCAAAATTTAAAGGCTAGTCAAAATTTCAAATCTTTAATGATTAATTTTTGCTTTTTATTTCTTTGAAAAATTGGAAAACTATCTTTATGAAAACTAATTTTTTTTATTTCTTATTATTTTTTAAATAAACTAAATGATGGTAATTTCATTACTTTTCAAGAATTTTAATGCCATATTTTTACTTTCTCATTCAAACAATCTCGAGAAAGCTAAAGGGCATTTTATTTTTGAGACCCGAGAGAAAATTGTAGAACAACATAGTAACATGTAATTTTTGAAATCAGTGCACTTTTGCTTTTTTTTTTTTTTTTTGGGTTTGTGATGGTCAATGTTGGGTTAAAATAAGTCTCAACCATGCATCAACAGTTGGCTGCATGTTGACGGTTAAAACAATATTTTATTTGTTTTAAAAGGCTGTTTACTATATTGTGTCATAATTTTTTAAAATGTTCATACCTCCTTCAAAAATACTTTAAAGTGATATTTTGGATTCATGGATTTGGATTTTGTTTTTTAATTTAAATTATCATATTTAAAATTTTTTATTTGAATAGTATAAAATTTTCAGGAGGTGAGAGGGTGGGGAGAGAGAGCTAAAGTTCGAAGCAAAAATAAAAGATTTAAAATAATAAAGTTGCCTTTATTTTTCAATTGATGCAAGATGAGAAGAGAAATATGAGATGAAATGAGTGTGATAAAGGTATAACAATGAAAATGTTAAGAGATTTAGAAGGTTACGGTAACTAAAATTTCAAATAATCAAGATATAAAAAAAATAAAAAATTATAACTAAATTATAATAAAAAATAAATTTGAATTTATTAATTCTACTGAAACTTAAATCCTTGTTAATTTAAACGTAACGTAAAGTTAAAAATACGCTTTGAGCCTTGACTTAATCTGAATCCTCTTTTCAATACATTTCTACTAAAATTAGAGCAGGCCTGAATATAACTAACTAAAATTAATAGAGGATAATGTTAATGTTTTCTCAGAAATCCTTACAATAATATCCTTGTTTAGTGCGGATAAGTATTTTTAATTGAAATAAAAGTAAAAATGGAAGTGAAAGTGAGGGTGGAAATAGAGCTTAAGAGTATATTTGAAATACGGATGCAAATGAGATAAAAAAAATTGTATCCAGTAAATGCATTTATGTTTTGAAAAGACCAAAATACTCATATGTTTTTTAAGTAGACGCGAAACAAAAACGAGAGACCTCAACATTTTTTCTTCTATTTAAAGTAGTAATTATTTGTGCCAGAAACCTTACAAAAGCGAAACGTTGTTGCCGGAAAAAAGGATAGCCAAACATTATTATCAAATATGGGGCAACACAAAAGTACAAATTATAATTGAGAATCATTAAATTAAACTTTTCTTCATTTCGAAAGATTTAATAATTTATTATACCTTCATATGTCTTCTTTCATTTATTCTTATCCACTATACTGCATATAATGATGCAATTTCGAAAGGAATAGATCGATGTGTTGTGTACAACATAAAATTGAAGAACATGTTCTCAAATAATTGGAAAACCTTATCCAAAATAGCACCTTTACCAGGGGTAGATCTTGCATGTGTAGAAGAAAATTATTGAATGGGGTTTTTAATCATTCAATTAATTTCACCCTAGGCGCTCCCATTCTTATAGCGTTTTTAATATGCACAATTAAATAAAATAGAGTTAAAAACAAGAAAGAGTCTCACAAGTAGTTAAAGATTCAGATCTCTTTAAAATTGTTCCAGGTCTTGCTTAGGGGACATTCATTTCAAACAATTTTAGAAGTTTGATGAAAATAGTGTATCTACAGATAACACTATGGAGTGAATGCAATATTCCAAAATAAATAACACTATTTTGCATTAAACCAAATGGATACAAATATCCAGTATTTATACAAACGAATTTGAGGCAAAATACAACAATACCCCCAATAACTAATAACAAACTAAATTAACAAATAATATGAGATCATTACATATCTTCAACACTCCCTCTCAAGTTCAATCTATACAAATCTATAGTTTGCAACTTGCTGAGAAATCTATCATGTAATTTCTTTCCCAATGCTTTAGTTAGAACATCAGCCTCCTGTTCTGCTGAACGAACATGGTGTAAAGAAATAATCTTCTGCTATAATTTCTCTCTAACAAAATGACAATCCACCTTTATATGTTTTGTCTTTTCATGAAAAACATGATTATTTGCAATATGAATGGTAACCTTACTGTCACAATATACCTTTATTGGCCCTATATTCTGAAAACCCAGATCCTTCATTACCCCTAAAACCTAGATAACCTCTGAAACAGCAACACTAAGTGCTCTATATTCAGCTTCAGCCGATGACTTAGAGAAAATTTCTTGCTTCTTTGCCTTCCAGGAGATTAAGGAGTCTCCTATTTTCAGTAAATAGTCAGAAATTGACCTCCTTGTAGTATGACACGCTGCCCAATCTAAGTCACAGAAGCACCTCAATGTTGTACTGTGTCTCGAGCTTAGAAGTATTCTAAGTCCTGGGTTATTCTTCAAATATCTCAGCACATTCTTTGCAGCTGCCATGTGAACCTTTGTTGGAGTTTGCATGAATTGGCTCAAACTCTGGACAAAGAAAGAAATGTCAGGACGAGTCATTGTTAAGTATATTAACTTACCAATGAGTCTCCTATACTCCCCAGGGTCTTTCAACAGCTCTTCCTTCTTGTTTCTTCCCTCCTCGTATGCAGTGAGCCTCAAATTAGAGGCCATAGGTATTGTCAGTGGCCTACAGCCGCTCATTCTTGTCTCAAACAACAAGTCTAAAACATACTTTCTTTGCTTCATGACAATACCCCTTTTAGAACATGCCACTTCAATTCTTAGGAAATACTTTAACAGACCAAGATCCTTTATCTTGAATTTACTGTGTAAAAACTCTTTAGTTTCCTTAATCCCAGATTTAAAACTCCCAGTGATTAAGAGATCATCAACATACACAAGGATCAAAATAATGCCATCATCAAAATGCTTAGAAAACGGTGAGTAATCATGCATGCTTTGATTGTAACCACCTAATTTCAGTGCCTATGTTAGTTTATGGTTCCATTGCCTAGAAGTTTGTTTTAATCCATACAAGGATTTATTAAGTTTACAAACTTTAGTCTCCCCCTTATTAAGAAAACCCTATGGGATAGTCATATAAACTTCTTCATTAAGATCACCCTGTAAAAAAGCATTAAAGACATCCATTTGATTCAGAGACCAATTATATTGAATGGCCAAAGAGAGTACAATTCTAAAAGTCACCATTTTTACCACAAGGGAAAAAGTCTCTTGATAGTCTATCCCCTCCCTTTGGCTAAATCCTTTTGCTATCAATCTAGCCTTATACCTTTCTATACTCCCATCAGCTCTATGCTTGATCTTATAGACCCACCTAGAACCTATAGGTCTTTTACCCTTAGGTAAATCTACTATAGTCCAGGTTTTATTTTCTTCCAGGGCCCTAAGTTTATTGTTCATAGCTTCCACCCATTTCTTATTTTGTATAGCTTCTTCATAATTCCTGAGCTCAGTGTTAGCATCAAGGGATAACAAGAAGCATTTATGTGATGGAGAGATATAATCATAAGATATATGAGATTGAATAGGATATTTAACTTTAGAAACAGTAGCAGAACATATGTAATCTTTGGTCCATATAGGAGGCCTTCTCTCCCTGACCGATCTTATTCTATCTTGTTCTAAAGTAGGCTGTTCAATCAAGTTGTCTTCTGAAATATTATGTGGTTCTCCTAAATCATTATTATCTGAATATTTTTCTGTAATGGGCTGAATAGTTCGAGAATTACCATGCATTTTTTGAACTTGCAATAAATCAAAATCATGCCAAAACACATTGTCAAATGACTGCTTTGCCTCACTTTGTATAAAATTTCCATCATCTTTAAAGGAAACTTGTTCTCAATGAACTTAACATGCCTGAAAACAAAAAGGCGCTTACTCTGTAAATTTAGCAAAATAAATCCCTTTTGACCCTTTGGATATCCCAGAAAAACACATGGTTCAGATCTAGATTGAAACTTGTCATTAACAGTTAAATTTGTAGAAAATGCCAATGAACTGAAAATTCTTATATTGGTAAAATCAGGAGTTTTCTAATAAATGATTTCATAGAGGGTTTTAACCTATAAGATCTTAGATGGCATTCTATTTATCAGATATGCAGCCATCTAAACGCATTCCCCCTAATACTAAATTGGCAAAGCTGATTGTGAAATAAGACATCTTGAGACTTGTAAAAGACTCCTATGTTTCCTCTTTACAACCCCATTCTGCTCTGGTGTATAAGGACAAGTAGTTTCATGTAACATCCTTTTACTTTCAAGGAAAATTCATAGTTCACTATTAATGAATTCCTTTCCATTATCTGTCCTAATTCTTTTAATGTGAATAGGAAATTGATTTAAGACATATGCAACAAAATTTTTAATACAGCCAATAGTCTCATGCTTATGTCTCAACAAAAACAGCCAAGTAGCTCTAGAAAAATCATCTACAACAGTAAGGAAGTATTGATGTCCTTGATGTGTCGGCACCCTATAAAGTCCCCACACATCCATATGTAACAACTTAAAATAGAATGAGGTTTTAATTGAACTAGAAGGGAAAGAGAATTTGGTTTGTTTATACTGAATACAAGTATCACAAAATTTATTATTCAGATGAGAATCATCTCTTAGCAAATGTAAATGTCTCATTACAGGAAAGGAAAGATGGCTCAGTCTGTAGTGCTATAGCCATTCATCAATCAAGTCATTGGTAACAACATTTTCAGTAGCATTAGTAGCATGGTTATCAATATTTAGAAAATATAAACCCTCTTTCAGCTTACCGATCGCTTTCATCCTGCCACCCTGAAGGTCCTACACCAAACAGAGGTTAGGAAAGAAAGCAACAAAACAATTTTCTTCCTTTGTTAGCCTAGGAATAGAGATTAAATTAAAACATAATTCGGGTGCATATAAGACGCCTTTTAATGTTATTCCTTCTATGGAAACATTTCCTATATGAGTAATTGGGACTCTCTGGCTATTGGGTATTTTAATATGTTTTATAGGACTTGAATATTCTTTATAGCAATCTAAAAATCCCAAGTCACTCACCATATGAGTAGTAGCACCAGAATCTAAAATCCAATGAATTTTAGGCCTAAAAAAGGAAGAATCACGTAAAGCTATACCAGTAAGGGTGTGCACATTAGGCTCCAAATCCTTCTTTAGCAATTGAAGAATCTGTTAGTACTATTCTTAAGTGAAGGTGGGTGCTACAATTTGCTCCCCATCATCTGCACCATTAGCAGCTTCAACCTTCTTCTGGGCTGAAGGCATTTAGTTTTATTTCCTCGAAAATTCTCAGGAAATCCTATGATTTCAAAGCAGTTCTCCTTAGTATGTCCTCGTTTGTGACAGTGGGTACATTTCAAGGAGGGATTTCCACGTCCTTGATTACCACGTCCTTGCCCTTTACCCACAACCATGGCATTGCCTTCAATCAGTGGAGGCTAATTTACTTCAACTATATTCTTTTGTGCTTTATCTTCCATAATCATGCTATAAGCTTGATTCACCATTGGTAGTGGAGTCATTAAGAGGATATGTGATTTGGCCTGGCTATAGGAATCACTAAGCCCCATCAGAAATTGCAGTAAACATTGATGCTGCATTACATTAGCATATACTTTCGAGGCTTCACACTTACAGGAAGGTATCACGACTAAAGCAGATTGTTCCTCCCAGAGCTCCTTAAGCTTGGTAAAGTAACTAGAAATCAAAAAAGATGACTGGGTAAGAGAATTAATCTCTTAGTGAATGGAGAAAATGCATGAACATGTAACCTTATCGAATCGTTCCTTAAAGTCAATCCATACGAGATGTGCGCTCTGAGAGAAGGCAATTCCACTAGCTATTTCTTTCGAGACAGAACTTAGCAGCCAAGACAGCACAACAGTGTTACACCGTTCCCACTAGTTGTGTAGAGAAGGATCTTGCAATTCTTTCGAGCAAGATCCATCGACTATGCCCAATTTGTGTCTGCCAAGAAGGGCGATCCGCATCCCATGACTCCAGACAGGGTAGTTCTCTGGTCTGGTGAGCACGTGTGGAACGAGCGCCATCGCCTGAGTGTTTAAAGGATGTAAATAGAGCGGATGGATAAAGTTGATCATTGCAGCCACCGAGCTATCTTTTAAGTTGTCGTTCTTCTCATAATTCCATATCCTCTCAGATTTTTGGCTTTGTGAGAGATAAGTAGGGTTTAGAGAAGACGAGAGAAGAGGACGAGCGATTCTCGAAGATGATAGATTATACAAGGAACGCTACAATTGAGCTACAGGGAAAAGACACGGTGCGTCTAAATATTGGGCTTCTGTGCTTATTCACTTCTTGAAGTCACAGCCTAATTCTTGATAAACCGGTAAAAACTGAAAGACGCATCCAAAGAACAAGAATTGGCACAAGTTTTAGCTCTAGATACCATGATGAAAATAATGTATCTACAGATAACACTATAGAGTGAATGCAATATTTCAAAATGAATAACACTATTTTGCATTAAACTAAATAGATACAAATATCCAGTATTTATACAAATGAATTCCAGGCAAAATACAACAATACCCCCAATAACTAATAACAAATTAAATCAACAAATAATATAAGACCGTTACATATCTTTAACAAAGTTAAATTTCATATTTAGAATCAAATATTTAAAATTCATGCATTTAAAATTTTAAAAGAAAATGAGAGACAAATTGAAATTTAAAGTGAAAACAAAAGACGATGAGTGACAAGTTTATTCTATTATTCAACCGCTGAGAAACAAAAATGCAAGATGAGGGAAGAAAGACAAAGGCACTAACCACAAAAAATGTAAAAAGAATTTAAAATTATAAAAAAATATAATGAGAAATGGTTGGGTTCATAAAATTTCATGTATTTAAATAAGGAAATTGTCTCAAATTTAAATAATCCAAACACAACGTTAGCTTATTATCAATTAAGATTAAGAGTATCTTTCTTTTCTATCATATTTAATGAAGGGTGAATTTCATCCAACGACCATAGGTGTGATATACTTTCAAATCAAGCTCAGCACAATTTAACATTTCACTGTAGGATGTTAGGCATGAGTTGAAATAAAATTTTAAAATAAGATGACCAAAATATCTCTCTTTCAATGTTTTGCAATGTAACAAGACATCTGAAGAAATTAACAAGTGAAACATTTAACAAGCAATGTAGTTTGATTAACAATAAAAGTCCATGTGGTGAAATGAATTTGTTACTCATTAAATAATTATTATAACTTATAAAATCAATTACATTACTTGTTACATCCAATACATTACAACTAGCGACAAAGTCAGGACCCTAGCTCAGGAGGCTATGGCATAATTTAAAATATTAATATTCTAAAAAAAATAAAAAGTTAATAATTCAAAAATAACTATACACATTACAAGAACAGAGGTGAAAATAATCTCTAAAGTATAATATTTTTTGACTTTATATTCTAAAATCATTGAGCAAGAAATAAAAAGTAAATAATTATAAAAATCATTGAGGTTTTATAAAGGTAATATTAATGTTTTGTGTATAGCAAGAGTTTAATATTTTGGGTTAGAATTTATTATGCTTTAACTAAATTATCATGGATTTGGAAAATTTGTATTTGATCATTTTGTTCAAAAATTTTATTTCAATTCAGGTTCAACATCTTACATTAAAATTTCATATTGTAGTAGGTTTTATTTAAAAATATGTCACATTTATGATTTTTAGACAAAATTCTCCCTTTAATAAAAAGGGAAATGTATTTCGTGCGTAGGATTCGTGTATGCTAAAATTTTACTTATTTCTTTCAAGACCACCAAATAAGACCTTTTATTCTAAATTATAAAGAATAGCATATCATCAAACTTTTTTCAAGACTTTGAATCAAGAACATTACTACTCTCTCCCGTATTCAGTATAACCCGTTTTAGAAGAATTATTATTTGATTATTAATATAAATCACATGAATGCCTATTAGTTAACATTTTCTTTATTTTATCCTAGAAAATTATTAAATGACAGTAATTTAATTCTAATATGGTGTTTTAATATAGCTATTTAACTGTTGTCTCCCCCCCCTCCCCCCATTCATTCAAATAGGTCCAATTTGATTTTAATCCCTATCATGGTTAGTTTCATCAACAATTTTTTTAAAATAATAATTATTGACAACAAAAGTAATCATAAAAATTGATAGTGTCAAGATTAGAAGAATAAAAATATATTTTTATAAAATTACATGATCAAATTAAAATCATTTATAAAGTTAGAAGATAAAAACTTACGCTTTAACCTAAAATATATTAATTTCTTATAACATTTGATGGTCATATAAGAGAAAATGACAATAAAATTATATCAAAATATATAAATGACAATTAGGTCACTTTAAATGTCATAATTCCTTTGAAATTTCTGAATATTTTTTTGGCATTAACAATTTTAGATTAAATAATTGAATTATCTCTTATTTAGAATAAAAAAATAATGGATTTATGTGGGAACTTATAATTTTTTGTTTAATTTTTATAATTTATAGAATAAAATTTGTGATTGCTGAAATAACATTTATACTTGGTCATTTTTTGAACTTAGACTTCAATAATAATGAAAAAATCATATAAAAAGTTGTGACTTCTTATTTAATTCTTACAACTCACATAATAAAATTTGTTATTGATTGTTTTTAAAACTTAGACTTCAATAATAAAAGATATTTCAAGTGAGAAGTTGTGATTTTTGTCCAGTTTTTGCAATTCACAAAATTAAAGTTGTGATTATTTAAACAAAACTTGCATTTGGAATTGGTTATTTTCAAAACTTATTTATCAATCATAAATAGAAATTTTACATGAAAAGTTGAAATTTTTTGTTCAAATTTGTGATTCACAGAATGAAAGTTGTGATTACTTAAACAAAAATTATAATTGACAAAAATGGAGTTAGGTTCATTATTTTTATTTTAAATAACGAGCAATTTAGTTATTTAACATAAGATCATTAATGTTAGAAAAGTATCCATGATTTAAGAGAAATTATGATATTTTAAGGGATCTAATTATTATTTATATATTTTAATAAGATTTTATTATCATTTTTTTAATTTTATAAAATATTTTTTCAATTCTTTAACACCCGTTTATTTCAAATAATTATTTTTTATGTCAATCATTATTATTTTAAAAATTTAAATTTGATATATCAATATTTAAAAATATTTTATTAATATTTAAGAGTTTAATGTATAATTTGTGTGTGTGTGAAAACTAATAGTATTAAGATTGAAGAGTTGAAAAAATGCTTTATAAAATTAGGTAATAAAAAATATATTTTAACCCATATTTATTGACGGGTTTGACCGGTAAGGAGTGGACTTTGGGTTTCATTAGTTTATGCCTCGGGTTTTTCCTTGTCATCCTCATGCATTCTGACATAATCTTTTTGAATTGAATTTCATTTATTTTTATAATAGGCTATTAAAATTTTAATATACCCACGCTCTTGTGCTTTGGCAACATTAATCTATTGTTATTTTTGTCATTTAGCGTCCCCCCTTTTTTTCCCTTCCAAACATGATAACTTTTTTTAAGAAAATAATCAAATAAATGTAAATAATTATCTATTTGTCTCCCCGCCTAATTAAAAATAAAGATATGAAATAAACTTAAATTAGGTGCAATTTTTTTAAATATAAAAAAGACATTCAATGCATCTGGTGCCACTCTCAACTCATCATGCCTGATGCGTAGAACGTGATGAGATGCGGCGTTCAACAGTTACATTGAATATCACAGTTTTTATTATTTATTTATTTCTTTATTATTCATTCATTTTCCTCAAAATGCGTTTGTTTCTTTATTTAATTGTGAGTATCACAAGCCACTACTAATGAAAAAACAACGATTGTTTATTTTAATAAAAGAAAACAATTGTTTGGTCCTACATGTAAATAAAGATTATTTTGGAGAAAAACGACGATTGACTTGTGACTTTTAATGTTGGCAGATGCAAATCTCAAAAATTATTTTCTTTGAGAATGAAAAGTGCATTATTCTTTTTGCTTCATAAAATTATCATGCAGACAGCCTCCGCAACTTTATAGTATCTTCAAATGATAAAATACTATTTTAATTTAATTCAAAGCTTACAAAATCTAAGTGTGTGTTTGGATAGAGGGAAAAATTTAAATTAGCCAAACGGTCAGAAAAGAATGAAAATTGATTCTGAGCCCATACCTGCGTTTTTCCCTAAGCTACTTCGATAGCTTTCTGATGAAAGTATGTCAAAAACATTGGGAAAATTATAAAGATAGGCTCAAGAAAAAATTATAAAGAAAGCACATAATTTAATAAAAATAAAATTAAACTCTCTTCTTTTTCCTTTTTTTCCTTAATAAAATTTAAACTTTGTATGTTTAAAAAATTAATATTTGATATTTAAAAATTAAATTATATAGTAATTTATATAGCTAAAAATTAATTTTGATTAAATTATCTAAATATCTCCAATTCTATCAAAATTAATTTTAGAAAAACAGTATCCAAACATATTACGTTATAACATAATTAATTATGATTAAAATTTACCACTCAATCAATTATTTTCATAATCTATCATACTCAATTAAAATTTAAACGGACCCTAAAATATTTTTGTACAAGAAGCTGCGGCTATGTCAATTTTGGATTCTTGAATGTAATTTTCTCCAAGCATTTATATCAAAATTTTCTCATTTTCCAATGTGAGTGAGATGAGTCTAAAGATCCAAGGTATTGAAGAAGTTTTCCAAAGTCAACGTTTAAGTGATGAATTGTACTAAAAAATTCAGTAAAAAATTTATTTATAAATAAGAATTAATAAAAAAATTTATTTTAAAAAATATAAGTTCACATTTTTGTTTTAATAATAATTTATTTTATATTAATTTTTGTTTGTAAATAAATTTGTTGTTAGGCCCTTGAATGTAATTTCCTTTTATTTAAAAGCGGCAGCTTATTTTGTTAAACATAGATTATTTTTTGGGCTAAATAAATTATAATTCTTGTCCTATATAAGGATGTATGATGTGTTCTGTTGTTGATTAAGCATTTCCCCTTGATATTTCATGACTTATTTTTTTTTTCTTTCCGCTCAAAATAAAAAATTTAAATAATCCCTCCATTAAATCAACAAAGACATTAACACATTGTATAGCATGCCAAAATATGTAACCTTTGTTTGGATGGGAAAAAATTATAGACGAAAAAAATAGGAGAAAAGCTATGAAAAATGGTGAAATTTTATTTTTCCTCACAATGGTTAGGAAAAAAACAAACATACATGTTCAACTTTACATAAGATTTCAACTTAATTTCTCAATTTCATAAAATATTTCTTCAATTCTCCAATCCTAACATTATTAGTTTCATTAATAAAAAATGTCAATAGCATGATTTTTAATTTTGACAAAGTATTTTCAAACACTAATATATTAAGTTTAATTTTAAAAAAGAAACATGGTTGATTTCAAATATCATTTGAGAAATTTTTTTGCTAGCATTTAAAATTACAATATTAATATTTTTCATCAATGAAATTGATAACATGGGAGTTAAAGGTGTGAAAAGATATTTTATAAAATGTTAAATGAGTAAATTATCTTTTAAATTTTAAGTCTAGTAGTATTATAAACTTTAAATTTGTTTATTGTATAAATTATTCTCTCAAATTTTAAAAATAATACATTTTGACCCATCCAGTTAACAAAGTCCATCTTGATCATTAATTGACCATAAAAAGATAGCAAAAATTATAGAAAGGGATAAAAAAAATTGAGTCATTTTGTTTAACTTTTGATATCATTTTCTATTATTTATAATTAACTAATAGTTAAAACTAACTTTTATTAATATCAGGAACCAAATTACACCCTTTTTAAATTAATAATTTGTACAATAAATAAGTTTATAGGTTATCATGCTATTTGATTCAAAGTTTAACAGGTAATTTATTTATTTATTTTTTATAAAATGAAAGAACTAAAATAAAATATTGAATAAAATTGAAAATATTAAATATGTACTATTCTCCAATGTTAATTAACAATTTAATCTAGTCATTAAAAAATGCTAAGCCACTTTAAGAATGCGTTATAAGAAGAACTGAATAATGTGATGGCGACATGAATACTTGTGATTCACATTTCCTACTTACACCCCGTCACTTTAATCTTTAACTACTTAGTGTGTGTTTAAATTAAAAAATTTATAATTAAAATTAAGATTCAATTGAAGTTAAAACAAAAGTCTATGACTTTATCGTGATTTATATTTAAATATTTTTTTTAAAGTCAGTTGAACAAACTAAAATTTATTTAAATAATTTAATTTAAAAATCAGTTGAAACATATAATAATAAAAATAGATATGAAATTTTTTATATATATTTTTGTGACTAATTTAATATTTTTAAGAAAAGATATTAAACTTAAAATTATAATTTTTTAAATAATTAGATTACAAATAAAAAATACATTGATAAATCAAAAATCTTAATTTTTAATATTGCCAACAAAATATGTGTATATGTATATATAGTAATTTAATTTAGGCAGCATAAAGTGATTTAGTTAATTAATCTAAGATATTAATCAATTGTTTGAAAAAATTAAAATTAATTATGTTCAATGTTTTTTTAATTATAAACTGCCAACAATTTATATATATATATATATTTATATATTTATATATACATAATTGTATTAATATACTAACAAGATATAATATAATTATAATATAATATAATAATGGACAATTATTTCATTTGATCTTTGTAATTGTGATAATGACTCATGTTGCTTCTTCATCAAAGGTGAATGCATTGAGGTTAGAGCAAGTTTAGGAACAAGATGAGTATTGACTTTTGAAAAAGTTCAAGTAAGATCTCAATATTTAAGAGAAGGTCCAGCTCAAGAAAAAATTTATGAAATTTTTGAACCTTTAAAGACTGACAGATCAAGGAGACGAGAGGAGAACTCTGAGAAATAAACAGACTCTCATGAGAATAAAGATGAAAAAGGTAAGAACAAATTTTTAAAAGACATTTAATACTGCCAATGTGATCTCTCTCACCCAACGCTTGGTTAAAAGCTCCTCAAATGAGCTTCACCCAGAACGTCTTTTTAGCCAGATCGTGCGTTTAATCTTCTTTTTTTTAACAAACATGTGCCGATGGATTTTTTTACTCCTAACTTAGGTCAGGGGCCCTCAACCTAGGTTGAAAAAGTTTTCCAAACACACACTTAAAAACCCAAATAACTTTGGATGTACCAGATAATTTATTCCACGAATCATTAGTCATCACATCTTTTCAACGTGAGGTTGGATGGTTTTAACCCAAAAAAAAAAAAAAAAATGGCAAAGGCACCTTTGTCGAATATGAGGTTTAGGATTCTAACCACCTATATTATTAACACACGCGTGTGAGCTTTAAATATAAAATTAATTTATTTAAAAAATTGGAAACTGACGGTAATAATTATATATTTTGGTTTTTTTCAATATTAATTTTTAAAATATTAACTAAACATAATATTATTTATTTTCTCAAAAATGAAATTAATAAACCTGATGAACAATGGTGCGTGATATACTATATTTTTATAAGCTGCAAAAAAGATATACATGCGTTTATGATTTTATAAAATTTGTCAATTACTGTGTTTAGATTTAAGATAGTAATGGTAATAAATTGACACTGTTAGACTTATTACGTACATTTAATAGTACGAAATTTTAATCATGTATTAAATTTTATTAAAAATGGTTTTTATATATTATATGTATCTAAATTTTGTTTTATATCATTTTAATATACAAGTAAACACAACCCCTCCCCTTGTAAATACAAATAATTAATGGTAATATATTATTTTCTAGAAAAACTTAACCTTGATTAAAGTGGGATTTTAAATTTGCACAATAGGTAACTTTCAAGTCTTAATTTTATAATGTTAAAAGAAACCCACACAACAATTTTTTATTACAAAGAACAGTACGCGGGCCCCACTCACATTTTTCGTCCGCCTCTGTCTCACCCTATGTTCCCTCCCTATATCGGAGAGGCCTTCCGTGCCGTCTCTCTCTCCCCCCACTTGCGGTGCAGTGGCTATCTTGTCTGTTACTGTTAGCTCATAGGACAGAGCTGTGTGTTTGTGTTCGAGGAGGGATTACAAGAAGAACAAAAAGACGCTTGCTATCTTGAGTAACAATACGCCAATATCTCTCTTCTTCTGTTTTACAGTCTTCGCCTTCTCGAGAACCGACTTCAATTTGTGTCCATCTCCAAGTGCTGGTGCTTGGAGATGTGAGACCTAGCTGGGTTTCGTGATCCTGTGGCTCAGGCTGGACCGTTTCTTCGGCTGACCCCATTTTGGTGTTCTCTTTGACAGGTAATATACAAGATGAACGCTTTGTCTTTTCCTATTGTCTGGCAGGTGAAGCCTTGTTCAATATCTACTTCTCCAGCTTTGATTGTATTTCTCTCTTCAAAAATTGAAATCTTGGGCTCTCTTCTTCCTATCTTTTTTGGCTTAGTAGAACTTTCAAGCTTATTTCAGAGATGGCATGGTTGCAATTTGTAAATAGAATTACTCAGTCTGATGATATTCGGTTCTGGTTACATTTCCAGATTCTCGATTAGTTTCGATCTGTAGTTGGAGCGGGTTGTGTTTTCCCAGTGACGCTAGAGTAGAAGACTTTCTTGCGAATACTATCCTGTATATTTTGCTTGTGGTCAGCGGAGCTGAGGAAAGGGAATAAGAGGCAGGGGAACTGTTACTGATTACAACTTAGAACTTATCGAAGAAATATCTAAATGGCTTCATTAGAGGCCGATGGAGACAGTGATAACAAAGGTAGCATGTGGGTTTTGGATCAGAAGATTGACCAGCCTATGGATGAAGAGGCAGGAAGGCTCAGAAATATGTACAGGGAAAAGGTATGTTGCTATTCTCTTTTAACTTTCTTATTTTTCTCTCTTTCATCCTCTTGCCCACTTGCACAAAATTTGAATATCTAGTCGAGGGAACCGCAAAATGTTAGTCCTTAATGGATTTCTTACCAGAACACAAGTAAACGGTTGTAATAACCGTTCATTAAACCCCCCCCCCAACAGCGCGCGCGCGCGCGCGCACAAGGAATGTGACATATGTAAGTGTAATTAGTCTAGGCCTCTGTAGTATCTTTCTCCGAGCAGCTCTCTAATTCGCCTTCAATGAGATGTTGGATTTTGGCTGGAACTCCTAGTTATTGATTGGTTTGCTATTCAAATTAAGTAGGTTTATCAAAAGAGATACACCGCAGCAATACTGATTTCTCTGCTTGTTATATAGTCAATACTTTTGAAATTGCTTAGGATTTGTGGATGTGAATTTGAATTCTATGTGTGAAGTCATGCAAGTGATTGTAAAGTAAATTTTAGTTTATATCTTCTCATTCATTTTTACTGATAAAAAAGAAATATACCTGGTCAGCTATAGGCATGCTGGTTATAATTCCTGGCTGATGTTTTGATTTGTTCAGAAATTTTCTGCGCTATTACTTCTGCGGCTTGCATATCAGAGTCTTGGTGTGGTTTATGGAGATTTGGGTACTTCCCCTCTGTATGTTTTCTACAATACGTTCCCTCAAGGAATTACAGATCAAGAGGACATTATTGGAGCTCTTTCTTTGATTATATACTCTCTCACTCTGGTGCCACTCCTCAAATATGTTTTTGTTGTATTAAGGGCAAATGACAATGGCCAAGGTATAGTGTTTTGTTAATTTTGGAGTTCTTTCATTGATTATATACTCTCTCACTCTGGAACATGCTCTTTCATTGATCAAGAGCACAATGACAATGGCCAAAATATGGACGATTTTATTGATTTTGGTCTTAAGATATTTGAGCTGGATTAGGAGTAGGTTGCATTTTAAGTGGTTGCAACTATAATCTCTATTTCCTTTCATATTTAGTGTCATCAAATGTAGCATAGGTTCTTTGGAAGTAAGCTATCACATCTTACATAATCATGTTTGTGCTGATTTAATTCTGAAAACATATAGATTTCTTAATTCCAAAACTTCTACTCCTTACTTAGTTTAGTCTGGGAATGATATCTAAGGATCTATACATAAGCAACTTCTGACAAAAGAACCAATCTGGATTTCAGCAATTATTGTATCTAAACCCCTCTAGTATATTGAAGTGGTTGTGTTTTAGATTTATCTGTCTATTCAACACTGCAGTGCTGCTATGAGTTTTTCCAAACTTACATATTTGTGATGCAGGTGGAACTTTTGCACTTTATTCCTTGCTTTGCCGACATGCTAAAATAAAAACAATTCCTAACCAACATCGCACTGATGAGGAGCTAACAACATATAGTCATTCTACCTTCCATGAAAGGTCATTTGCTGCAAAAACTAAAAGGTGGTTAGAGGAAAATGCATTTAAGAAGAATGCCATTCTTATTCTTGTCCTCGTTGGCACCTGCATGGTGATTGGAGATGGTATACTTACCCCTGCCATTTCAGGTATGTCTTCCATTTGAAGCTGATCTTCTTGTTCCCATTTATCCTTTTGTCATCAACTGTCGACATAATTGCTAGATATATTTCTGTATGTATACCTTCATATATTGAACGTGCGGATTCACCACGCTAAAATAAAGCAAAATGATTTCTTGGACTGAGAGAAGTGGCACGCAAAAGGCTTATAATTTAAAATTATTCTGTTGTTGAATTATTTTATTGATCAAGTGGAACTTGTTGAAATGGTAACGCAAACTGATTCAGTGTTGGAGCTTGAAAGGGACCAAAAACACATGATCTTAAATTCTTAATACATTACTAGTAAAACTTTTTTCTTTTTGGTGTATTTATTCCAGGGGATTTTTTGGGGGAGGGGGGATATGGTTGTTTATTTTGCAAAAGACCATTCTTTTCTTTTCTTTGGATGCATCCCCAATTCCCATGTTCATTGCCCTTATAGTTGCCAAATAAAATTACAGATATTCTTATATTTCTCCTCTACTTTGGTGCCTTGCTCTTAACAATCTATTCCATTGGCCACTATATAATAGAGAAAAAAGGTCATCTGATGTTATTGTGTATTGTAGGAATCTAATCAGAATACTTAGAATTGTTCTCTCAAATAGCTATATTTCGCTCAAAACCTGCAATGCTGCAGTAATTTATCTTCAAATAATATGTATATGCATGATTATGGAATTTCATTGTTCTGTTTGATTTGCTATTATATTTTATGAGCTTGTTTTCACCTGGATGAGGAGGGTGATCTGGCTTTGAAATTAATAAGATAGGAAAAATTTGATGCATGAAGTTAATTGGAGCCTTGGAATACTAGTGGCAATACTTTTGATATCTAACTTTGAGCTCTGAGGTTTTATTAAAGTTTTCCTTATGTATTGATGACCTTGTTGGGAAGGATTTAAAAACAAACATTGTAAGAAAAAGGGAAAACTTAATCTTTAGTCTCTATAGTTTTATTAGGTTTTGCTTTTAGTCCTTGTAGTTTTTCTTCCAGTGTTTTCGGTCCCTATAGGGATTAAAACCATTGAAAAAATAAAAACTATCGGCCTGAAAAACAAAAGTTATCCAGTTTTTTGAAACTATAGGGATTAAAAACAAAACCTGATGAAACTATAAAGACCAAAGATTGTGTTTTCCCTAAGAAAAATTAACTGCATTTTATTGATAACTTTTCCACACAACAATAAGAACAATAAAAACAATAATACCTTGTCTCACTAGGTGACATTGGCTACATGGATTGCAGAACATCTTTGTGCTCTATTAACAACCAACTCTTTATATAGACTGTTCACCAAAAAGTGCTGTTCAGTAACTTCCTTAAGAGTTCTTCTTGGTTGGTTGCAACTCTTTAGATAATTCTTCCATTCAAATGAAAACAATCTTTTGCATTGCCTGCTTGCAAATTTTTTGTACAGTCTCCTAGAACAAGTTATGGGGTTAAGTACTTATCCTATCTCTGTGATATTGTTGGTACCTTTGGCAAGAGAAGGATTATCATACCTTCAACGATGAGGAGAAACCTTGGTAGACACAGTGATAATTTTATGTATTTTTTGTTATAACTGATTCAATTAACTTGTCTCAGATCTTCACCTGCCTTGAAGTCTTAATTGGGTTAAAATTTGAAGCTTAGCTAGATTGCTCTTCTATTTCCTAGGAGGTGGGCATTTCTGTGCTGTGCCCTTATGGTGCTTGCTAAAATCGTCATTCCTTATGGATGAAGTTATATGAGAAAAACATTAATATGGGTGATTGGAGAATACATATGCATTTCTGATTTCAAACATTCTTCAATATTTCTGTTAAGTATGTTGAATTGCTAGAAGGCCCAGAAAATTATAATTCAGTGCAATTACTCTGCTTTGTAAGCTTCTCTCTTGTTTCTTAAGCATCACCTTTGGTAAGTCTCTAGTGCTACCAATTGACCTGAAAACATTTTTTCTGTTGTAGTTTTATCAGCTGCTGGTGGCATCAAGGTGAACAAGCCTGGAATGAACAGTAGTATGATCTCATACCATTTTTCTTCTACTTCTTTGTTTTGAAATTAAGTCCTTGTGGGTTTCAAATGAGTTTAATTTCCTTGTCCTTTAAATCCTATTTCTTTCTGGGAAGCAGGTATAGTTGTGCTGGTTGCTGTGGTAATATTAGTTGCTTTATTCAGCATGCAACACTATGGTACAGATAAAGTTGGTTGGCTCTTCGCTCCGGTTGTCCTTCTTTGGTTTCTTTTGATCGGAGGTATAGGCATATTCAACATCCAGAAATATGGCACCACTGTTCTAAAAGCTTTTTCACCTGTGTATGTCTATAGATATTTTAGAAGAGGAGGAAAAGATGGTTGGACTTCCCTTGGAGGTATCATGCTCAGCATAACAGGTAAATTAAGTATTTGTTTTATTTCCTTCTTGTTCAGAATCATTAATAACGGAAGTATGTGGTACTTTATGTTTAGACAACTTGCAATGATTCATTACAGGGACAGAGGCTCTTTTTGCCGATCTAGCTCATTTTCCTGTTTCAGCTGTACAGATCGCATTTACTCTACTTGTGTTCCCCTGTCTTCTTTTAGCTTATTCTGGACAAGCTGCCTACCTAATGAATAACATGGATCATGCACAAGATGCTTTTTATCGCTCCATTCCAGGTTTGTTATATGCTTCAGTCTCTACTGAATTTGTGCTTGTAGTGTACATTGGCTTGTCATATTTAGAATCTTGTTGACAACTGCCAAATTAGTTACTTAGCAAATTTAACTAGAAATAAATGAATTGAAGCACTTGGTCCAAATTGCTTGTGTGATTGCATCCAGTTTGTGGGGATTACTACCGTTTGTATTTCAGTGAGATGAAACTATTAAAAGATTTTTATAATTAGAATAATGTGCTCTATTTCTTCGTGCAGTAACTGGTCATTTGTTAGATGTTGAATTTGATAATCCTTAGTTCTGCAGATAGAATATATTGGCCAGTATTTGTGGTAGCAACAGCAGCAGCTATAGTTGCAAGCCAGGCCACAATAACTGCAACCTTTTCAATTATCAAGCAAGCCCTAGCACATGGTTGTTTTCCAAGAGTGAAAGTTGTACACACATCGAAGAAGTTCCTTGGCCAGATATATATTCCAGATATTAATTGGATCCTCATGATTCTTTGCATCTCTGTTACTGCTGGCTTCAAAAATCAAAATCAGATTGGAAATGCGTATGGTAAGCTTTTTCCTCCCATTGTTTGTGGCATATGTTATGTGCTGTTGATTAAATGTTGAAATTGAATTTCTAGTATCATGGTTTATGAGAAGACAATCTAATACTCGAATGATCTTGATGCCAAAAAATTTCGAGATGTCTAAGATAATAATTCATAAGCATTTATTAAAATGGAGCCTCTTGTGAAACGGCGTTATTGGAGTTCTATATTTTCATTTCCTGAATAAAAACTGTTTGGAGAATGTCCTTTACAGCAAATGTAATTTATCATATTTTGATGTTAATTTAATCATAATTCTGTAGCTTTTTTTAATAATAATTTTTATTTATTTTAGAAGACATAGTGTTGTCAGGTTTTTATCTTATCTTTCTATATCTTATAATAAGATAATATATTTTAAATTTTTGCAAGTTAGTTAGGCCGCTTGGGATGGACTGATCTTTTGACCATCAATCCATTTACTTGAGTATTTGGGACAATAAGAATCAAAACACCATTAAACTCTTTACGTTCTTCTGGTATTAGAGCCTACATTTCAAAATTTTGAATGAGTAACCATTAAAAATTTGATTTTGTTCTTTAATGTATTCATACATTTGGAAAGAGAGTGACACAAAATAATGTAGTTGTGCATGAAGTTCACACCTCATAATTACATACATATACCATTTTCGTTGTCTCTCTCACTGAATACGGTCTACATCCACAAACATGAATGTAGAGGATCCATATCGGATCATTTTAAACAGTCCCATGAGATAGAAAGATAGGTGGGATCATCTTTCCATCTCCTTTCTTTCAGAAATAAAGGAGGAAATCCTCATTGGTGAAGTGAAGCACCTTGGCCCCAGCAACCCAAAACACCAGCTTTAGGTTGCTCAAAATTATTTGGTTATATCATGGCTTATGAGTTCCATGATATCTGAGGGGGAAATTTCATCCTACAGTCCCTACATCTACATAGATATGTGAAGTATCTCAGTAATCATGCTCAATGAGTGGAAATTTTGCAGTCTAGGAGAAGAATAAATTACATGGACTTTTTCTGAGTTTTGTTAAAATTATGCAGCTTTCTTATAATTTCAAAATAAGAGGGGTAGAGGAAGACTAAAGAGAAGATTTGTAAACGAGATTTTTTAGTTAACAATATTTTTAAAAGCTTGGTTGATGATGGAGTACAATGGCATCCTGCAATCCGTATGGCCGATCTTACTTAGTGGGATAAAGCTTGTTATTGTTATTGTTGTTGTTGTATATGAACTTCCCCTGAAATAAAAAGTTGTGTTATACTTAGTTTAATTTTTTATTATCAATAAAATTCCCTTCATTAATTTATGCATGACTTGGACATTTAAAATAATAAGAATCAAAGCATCAATAAACTCCTTAAATCCTTCAAAAGCAACCTGCAGTGTAGGGAACTATTTGATTCTCAGCAACTTGTTATTTCACTGCTGCACATATAACTTATTTCATAATTTTTTTCAAGCGTCTGGTCAATTCAATAGTGTTATTGTTATGACAGGTACTGCGGTCGTGATAGTTATGCTGGTTACAACATTGCTTATGATTCTAATCATGATATTAGTATGGCGCTGCCACTGGATTCTTGTCTTCATCTTCACTGGCTTATCACTGATAGTGGAATGCACATACTTCTCAGCTGTCCTCTTCAAAGTTGATCAAGGCGGGTGGGTTCCCCTTGTAATTGCTGCAGCATTTCTTCTTATTATGTATGTTTGGCACTATGGCACCGTGAAACGCTATGAGTTTGAAATGCATAGTAGGGTCTCAATGGCATGGCTTCTTGGGCTTGGTCCAAGTTTAGGGCTTGTTCGTGTCCCTGGGATTGGTTTAGTCTACACCGAGCTTGCAAGTGGAGTACCCCACATCTTTTCCCACTTCATCACCAACCTGCCAGCTCTCCATTCTGTTGTTGTTTTTGTATGTGTGAAATACCTCCCCGTCTATACTGTCCCTGAAGATGAACGATTCCTTGTCAAGCGAATTGGACCCAAAAATTTTCACATTTTCCGATGTGTGGCACGATATGGCTATAAAGACCTGCATAAGAAAGATGAGGATTTTGAGAGAAAACTCTTCGACAACCTTTTCATTTTTGTCCGGCTTGAGTCTATGATGGAAGGATGTTCAGATTCAGATAACTACAGTTTACCTGGACAACAAACAGAGCAGTCAAAAGATGGCCTGCTGCTAAATAACAACGAAAACACATTTTCATCTCTGGTGGATTTAACCATTTCATCTGTGGATTCGATAGTGCCAGCCAGATCTCCATCCCATGTAAATAATACTCTCGGGTCCTCTGGTCTATCAAGTGGCCATCCTGAGGTTGATGAACTTGAATTTTTGAAAAGCTGCAGGGGTGCAGGAGTGGTTCACATACTCGGGAACACAGTTGTGAGAGCTAGGAGGG
Source organism: Prosopis cineraria (assembly GCF_029017545.1). Classification (NCBI taxonomy): domain Eukaryota; kingdom Viridiplantae; phylum Streptophyta; class Magnoliopsida; order Fabales; family Fabaceae; genus Prosopis; species Prosopis cineraria. The sequence continues at coordinate 6,319,680 of NW_026555342.1, read as the reverse complement.
ATTCAAAGTTCTACAAGAAAATAGCTGTTGATTACATATATGCATTCCTTAGGAAGATATGCAGGGAGCATAGTGTCATCTTCAATGTCCCTCATGAGAGTCTTCTAAATGTTGGTCAGATATTCTATGTATAGCCCTTCCCCCTCCCATTCTCTTTATTTTGGTCCATGGTCAATAAGATGTATCCTTTGAAACTGCCATTTTGTGCACCGTTGAGCATAGTGTAGAATATGGCAATCGTGTCACAAATGGAAGGAAAAAGGCTAGAAAAGAAACTCGTTTTAAGCCTCGAACGGCTGGCCAGGTTGATCCCTTCAATAATCTGCTTGGATATTGAACATGATTTGCATGGCAAGTCGCTTGAACCTTCAGATTGGAGAGATCATTATTCTTTCAAGTCCATGCTCATTGGGCGGCACCAAGCGTAATGGATCGTAATCTCTTATTTCTTATTTTGTGTTGAAGCTTTGATTTAATCTTTTGTCATGGTAAAGTCATGCATGCAGGTTCTCTCATGACTCCCCAATAACAAGTGGGCAATTTTTGTCTGCGCCTCACATTTATTCGCGGTAATAGAAATGTATCAAAATGAGTACATGATCACTAAACTGGTTTTTTTTTTTTTCTTTTTTTGAGTTGTGCCTTCAGAGAGTGGTCAGAAAGTATAACTGTGTATAGGTTTTTTTCCCCCTCCCTTTGCTTTAGTTTTCCTTGTACTTTTAGATTTCAAATCTTTTTCGGAGAGTATTGTATGAAATTATTGTTAACACCTAATAAATTTTTTATTGAAATTGGGGCAGCTTTTCTTTCAGTTCTTGTCATTTTTGAAATCACTTTTTTTCCCACTCTCCTCTCTCTCTCTCTCTCTCTATATATATATGTGTGTGTGTGTGTGTGTATATATTAACTATTTCACATATCATTTTCTACTGTTACCCTTTTCTATGCTATTTCTCATAGAATTCCATCTTCATTCAAATAAAGAAACACCAACTATCTTCCTTCATTGCAACCTATCAGACTCTCTTAACTTGAGCAAAGAGTATAGTGAAAATGAGAGGGTAGAGAAGGCAGATGAGAGAAATTACTGACTGGTATAGTAGGTAGCCTTATAATAATAAACTTATACACAATTTATAATGTACAAATTGACCTCGTTGACCTTGTCAAACATAGGCAGTATAAATGTAAGATATCGAGTTCAAGTCTTTGTGAATATACAAAATATTTTTGAAAGAATTATCCTAATTGGATCTTACAATGCTTGCATTTAATAATTATATAAATTTTTGTAATAACTTTTAATATTTTTAAGTCAGTATTTTTACACCTTAATTATCACTAAGATAACCCAAAGCAAACTTAGATCAAGATCCCTGACTAAACTAAAACGAAAAACAAAAAGCATAAACACGGCCAGGTGGGGATAGCAATGACCCTTTAAAAACAGTGTAAAACGAAGTAGCCTATGGCCAACAAAACATATCATGGCACTACCATTCATTCCATGATAGCTGTCTTCAAGCATAAAATTTTCAAACAAGGATAAAATAGGATTGAGAAAAAGCTGAAAATTCCAAATTAGGTTTTCGAAACTGGAACCCAAAAACACAGAAAAAAGAAGGGTAAAGAAAACTAGGGGACCAGTGGAGGAAAGGGGAGAGGCAGAGAAGTAGCGGTTATCTAATCGGAGGGGTAAATATTCAGTGACCCCAAACATCTCAGATAAAGCCATCTTTTCAATGTCTGCAAGCTTGTTAAGAAATAATGACAAATTAATCATCAATAATATTAATTATAGGTTCTTAAATATAATTTTCACAATTAAACGTTTAATTCGCTGCACCCATCTTGGCTGTGTCAAATAGAGACAACAATTATGGGTAGAATCCATTAGGTTCTGTCAGCTGGGCCCTGCTTTGCTATTCTCGGAGTCACTTCTATGGCTTTATATATTCACAATCACAGGCGCAAAGTCTTTTCTTTAACAGCAGAATGGCCACTGAAGTAGGCATATGGCAAATTCTGTCCAAAACGGCCTAATTATTCTCAACTCTCCCACTCCTTTTCTGATATTAAGTTTTTTTTTTTGGGGTAAACTGGTGTTACTATCTTTGTGGGGAAAAAAAAATCTCTTCACTATTGATCGCCCTCCACCACTATCAAGAAATTATTGAAAAAAAAAGATGACGTTGAAATCAATGACCAATTCACTTTAAGAAATAACAACTTTAATTATTGGATAAAAGATAACGTGAAGATCAATGACTAATTCACTTTAAGAAATAACAACTTCAATTGTTTAAGGTGACAATAAAAACTTCAACGCTGACAATTATCATTTTAAAAAGTTAGGTTTGGGTTTTAAATGTCATTCTATTTGAGGTAATCTTATTTGAGATATGATTAGGCACTAAATATGACTGCATCTTTCAATGACAATTCAAATTTTGATCCATTATGTTATGAAAAATTAATCTTTTTTATTAAATTTATCCTCGTTGGTTAAGAAACAACAACTTTAATTATATGAAATGACAACATAACTTTCATTGGTGATAACTTTAAAACTAAAAAGCTGAACCAACTGGCATTGAATTTAATAAAGAGAGTTACTCCCTTACAATGTAACAAACTAACGTCCCCATTGAAAAAATGTTCATATTTAATGTTCAAATGTGTTTCTAACAGGAGTTGTCTTTGCTAAAATTTTAATTACCATCGTATAATTAAAATTACTATTTCTTATGGTGAAATAATCATTGATCTCTAGGTCACTCCATTTTCAACAATTATCTGACAGACGGACCGTTGAAACTTTGAAAATTGATAGTTGATGGGGTTTTTTTTTTCTCATAAAGAAAATAATGTTATTTCACCAAAAAATTTGATTAAAAAAGGAGTTGGGACTTCAAAGTAATTAGACTATTCAATTATCCTTTTACTTTATACGCATATTTGTAGAGTCTTTTTTTTTTTGTGTGTCATCTGTTCTTTTTAGATAAGAAATCTAACAAAAAAATTTTAAAATATTTTCTATCCTAAATTCCAAATTAGTGGAATGGATCAATGATTATTTTCTATCCTCTTCGTATTGAATGCATTATCTTGTTACATATAAAAGGATCTTTACTCAATTTCAAATCATGAAACTTTACAAACGAAGATTCAGTTGCGAGAGATGTTGATAGTAACATTAACACAAATGTTAATATTGATTAATATTAATATTAATATTAATAGTAGTAATAAATTCCCGTAGTTAATATATTACTTTATTTTTGTTTATACGAAAAATATTAATAATATGTTTTCTTTTGGTCGGAGTATCATTTATTTTTTACTATGCGGAGATTTTTTGGTTGGCTCAAGAACTTGGCTCTATTTGTCAACGCTCAAAAAAAAAAAAATGGACTTGCCATGAACTTAAGTTTTTTTTTTTTTTTGCCCATTGACAATAATGGACAGAGTTCATTGAGAAAAGTCTTTAAATATCATTTTTGTTTGCTGGTAAAAAATATGATTTTGTTTTACAAAATTAGATGTGTCTTTGAGAAACATCCATATTAATTATCATATGATAGTAAAACTTACAATAAATTACAGTGTAGTTCATATGATAGTAAGATTCATTCAAAAATGTAGTTTGAATGAATCTTAGTTAACAATAAATTGGTAAATTAAATTTCATAAATTATCCATAAAAAGATCTTTCATTCATGTCAAGTTAGCATGTCTACTAAATAACCATGGCTTCTCTTTGAAAAAAAAAAAAATCCTGCAATAAGATAATTTGAATGACTAACTTGGCAATTTTTCTTTGTCTAAAAAACAAAATTAAAATATGAACAATTCTGAAAATAATTTACTTAAAATAAAACAAAATTTCGACTAATGATTACATAAAAATCTGAATTATTTAAAAAATAACCGAATTTATTTTAAAAAATCATCTGAGAAGGAAATCAGGAATAGAAAACTTATAGAAGACCTCCAAAAGAAAACAAAAACGGTTTTCAAAACTGCCAGTGAAAAAGATCAAAAGTGAAATTAAAAAATCGGAGCGAACACAACACACACATTAAAAAAAAAAAAAAGGGAAAGAAAGCAATTGATGGCGGCGAAGCGATGATGAGAAAGAAGAGAGCACTTGCTTGCTCTCAGAATCGTCGGAGGAGGGAGAGAAAGGGAGAGAGAAAAAGCAAATCACAGAAAAGGAAAGCGAGAATGAAACCTCAACACAAAAAAGAGAAGAATGGGAAGCAACACAAGCGAAGCAAATTCGAAGAGGAGAGAGCAGGAAGAGGAGCAAACTCTCCTGGTTTCGCCACGTGGCGGAGCTGGAGTGGTCGAACGCTTTGGAGGGTTCAACGAGAACATCAACAACAACATCCCACGCCTTCTCTCTCTCTCTCTCCTGCCATGTCAGAGTGTAACCCCGTCCCATGGGGACTATGACCCCGGCGATTCCGTATTTGTAGTATGCTTTCTCTCTCTAAACAAACACTCTTTCTCTATCTACAAAGCCAACATCAACAACTATCTTTTTATCTCTCTCTCTCTCTCTCTCTTTATTTTTTCTTTTGGCTGCCCCTTCTCGTTCCTCGCTCGCTTCTATGCCCTAATCTCCCACCTCTCTCCCCCACGCCTACTATCTACTTCTCATCTCCTTATCTGATGCAATCTATTTGATTCATGCTTTTTGATCCACCTGCAAGATTGGTATGCTGGTAAATTTGTTTCCTTTGCTGTTTCTTTATCGTTTTAGCTGAATTTTTGGCATCGTTAATTATTGCCCGGAATCTATCTATGTCTCCTTAATTGGTAAAGCTACTTCACCTGTAATTGTAGTCTTTGCTGCGAAGTTTCTGCTTTTAGCGAGCAGCTATAGTGCTTGGATTTTGGAGTAGTAGTTCCTGAGCAAAGTAGTTGCTTAAATTTAAATGAGGTTTCTATCTGTCTAGTCTGAGTTCAATGTGCATAATGTTCAACTAGAGTGAATTGTTGAACTGTAGCTTTTCTGTTTTTGTGGTGTCCTTAAGCATACATTCACCAGTTGTTGAAGGAAGGTAGGCGTGTGTTGAATTGAGCACATTTTATAGGTTGTGGAAGAGAGGGTCCCCACAGTAGTCAGTTGATGCTAGTGTAAATAATCTGATCCTGCTTTGGACTTGGAATATAAATGGATTCCAACATAATAGCTAATACTATAATATCTCTAGTTATTTCCTCCTGTGCACTTGTAGTCTTAGGTTGTACAGATTCAATTTTTGTTCCCTGGGAATCCATAGCTTTTAAGCCTGCACTGCTTTTTCTGTTTTTTGGAAGAAGCAAAGTAATTATTTTGTCATTTAAATTTAGCATGAAAAACTGCTAGTGCATGGATTAGTGTCCTAAAATATTAACTTGTTGCACATTTGTTCTTTCAACATTTTTGAGTCACTTGATAATAGGACTAATGTGCGAAGAGTTTGTTATTTTCAAGGACTAACTCACACACTCACTAATCTTTGGGCTTAAAACTATTTGCACCAGACAATTCATGCTGGGGCCTAATTGTTAATATAATGTTTTTTTGGAAATATTTCCTGCTTACTATTAATGTAACTGCAAACAGTGGCCTAGCATTTGTAATGGGATTGATGCAGGCCGTTGATTTTTTATTTGTATTATTAAAGGAAATGCATGTTTATCTCTTGTGAAAGATACACCAATTAAATTGACCAAATGCAAATATTACCCAGTTTAGATGACAGAATTCTGACTTTTTATTTCTTTCTCTAGTGGAAATTCCTAAATTGTTCATTATCAAGCAAAATCTTATATCGGCTTTGATTTCCTTTCTTATAGTTGAAAACTTGGATTTCTTTCTTATCTTTCATTCTGCTGTTTCTGATGTTCAAAGAAGCTTAGTCTGGCCCTTATTTTTAGGCCAATAACATTTTGAGGGCATCGTGCTATTTCTTATTTTCTTTAACTAAGACTGATTTATGACAATTAAGGGCTTGCTTGGGTAACTATCAAAAGTATATTCAAACCATATCTGGAATGTGTTTTTGCCAAATCCAACGAATAGCTGGATCCCCTAAATGTACTTTTGCCATATGTAAACTGAAATTTAAACAGGCACTAAATTTGAGACGGAAGGCTTCTAAATTTTAGCAGAGAACTGTTATATGTGTTAAGAATAACACATAGTGGTAGCATAATAATAGTAAAGAAGAGAGGAGCAATGAAGGAGACAAGATAATTATAGATTATGAGCTTTCATTTATTGAACTTAGGAAACTCCCTTGAGTCATAATGATGGGATAATTATAGACCTTGGGAAATGCTTCCCAGACTTGGTCAGGCCAGGATTTCTGAATGTCTCAGATGTTAAGAAAACATAAATTGAAATACTTATGATTCTTAATAACGTAGATGAGCCCAAGATGTATGAACTAACTGAACTCATTTTGCAACAGTGTTTAATTACCTTCGAGACTGAAACTATCACAAGATTAATTTGTTGGACTAGTTCCTCTTAGTTACCAAGGACAAGTCCCTTTTCCCCCCTGATTGATCCTTTTGACGTTTTCTTGACTTCCAAAGGGGCTGGAATTTGTCTTATCAACTGATAAATATTAGGTCGGGGACAAGATCTCTAATTTCACATTGTACAACTGTCTCAAAATGGACTAGATTGATTATTTAAACCAGATGTTGTGATTATTCCGAGACTTAATTTAAGGGGAATTTCATCATTTAGTTATTAACTAATGCTGCAAGTTCCTCAAATTTTAAACTTTTGCATTATGTGCTTGTAATACTTTGTTATCCTGTTTCAATTTTTCTGTCTCTGCACTGCAACAGTCAATAATTGGATAAAGTCTACCAGTAAAAGACCTGTCTCAATCAAATGTTCATTCTCTTTTGCATTGAATTTTCATTGCCCCGTGGGATGCTGAAAGTTCAAGAAATTGATTTCTTCTATAGGACCTTTATATGAGTAATGAAGGAGAACAAATCGTCAAGTAGAATGATCAACAGGAACTGGGTTTTAAAACGCAAGCGGAGAAAACTTTCAATTGAACATTCCAATGGTAAAGTAGACAATTCAATAGTGCCTGATTCTTCTAGGAACGCCTCAACAAAACGATCGCTAAAGACTGAAGTACCTACCGGTCAATTTTCCTCTAAGAAGAAAGGAAATGATGGGGTGAGTTACCTTTTCTTTGAATAATTGATCACATGTACAAGTGAAGGTTTAACCCAAGGATAATATTCGGCTTAAAAAGTGGAGGGAATTAAAGGAACGTGTGGTGGATGATGTTCTTTTCCATTCTAATTAGAAATTTAGAGATGGGGATGGACTAAATACCCATATACTCTGGGTACACATAAAATTTACCCACTTGGACTTGGGCATGGGGATATTTTTTGGATATTTTCTTAGTATGGGTCTCACTCGTATGAAATCCACCCTTTTTTAGATCCATAATGTTTATATATCTATCTCTCAATATTTATGCACACGTTTTTATGGTATTAATCTATATAATCTATTATTAAAAATAAAAAGTACCCCCCAACTGGCATTATATAGATTTTGAATTATTAGTTGTTCACGACATGATTCTTTTTTGTGATTTTATATGAACTTATTTCATCTAAATGGGACTCAATTTCCTAAAAACATGTTTATCTTGAAAATTTTCCAAGTAAATGGGATTGGGTCTAAGGATTGAACGGATTAATGAGGATGGGGAATTTCTTGCTTGCTAAATTTATTTTGGGGATGGGGACCATATTACCAACCCACAATCATCTCAAGTTAGAAATAGCAAGTTTCAAAAACCAAACTTTTGAAGAGGGGACAGCTCTACAGAGTTATAGTTAGTTTAAGGCATCATTTTAGTGTATTTTTAAAATTTTTTTTATGATTCTTTTGACTGCGCTAACTGTGATGTCCTAAATCTTTGGATCCAGTATTTCTATGAATGTGTAATTTGTGATCTTGGTGGAAACTTATTGTGCTGTGATAGCTGTCCTCGCACTTATCATTTACAGTGCCTTTCTCCACCTCTTAAGGTATGCTCATTTCAGCCAATATAAGGCTGTCTATCAACATTAAATGGTGATATTCAGAATTTACTTTTAGTCTAAACTTCATTTCTAATTTATAATTTATCCTCTGAAGCGCATCCCTATGGGAAAGTGGCAATGCCCAAGCTGCTCTCAAGGAAATGATCGACTGAAACCGATAAACCATTTGGATTCAATTGCAAAACGAGCCAGGTCAAAAGTTGTCACTGCAAAAGCAAAAGATGGAGTTAGTTCACTTAATATGGGCAAAGTATCCCAGATTTTTGGTAGCACACTAATATCAAAGAAAAGGTCTTCCAGCAAAGGAAAATCTATTTCAACTGGGGGAGACAAATTCTTAAGAAAGGAATTGTTTTCTTCCCCTTTAGATGTAACAAGTAGTAACAAGCTAAGTGATCCGTCTCTTGGGATTTCGATCGAGGGAACTTCATCATGTGCAGATGCTGATGAAGACAAGAAATCTAACATGCCCCCAACAGTCTCTCCTGTTGATAGGAAGTCAACCTCAACAGCTGATGAAGTTTTGTCAACTCCTAAAAGTACTAATTTAGATGCAGATGATGAACAGGTGGATGGGAAGCCTGATTTATCTTGTGATGACGTGCCTTCAAGAAAACAACTTGTTCTTGCAATTGCTGCTGTTGGAGGGGAAGTTAGAAAGAGGAAGCATGAGGCTAATAATAATATCAGTAAAAAGAACTTGAAGACTGAAAAGGGTAAATCTACTGTCAAGACTTCCATGAAGTGCAAATCTGGAAATAATAAAGTGCACAAGAAGCAGAAGTCTGTGAACAATAGTGTTTCTGCATCTTTATCAAGAGAGGAAGTTGGAAATAAGGATTCTGATGTTGAGCCAAAAGATGAGGTATTGTTTTTACTCTCTTGAATTCTTTTCTGTTTAAGTATGTTTGGTTGTGACTGCATAAGCATTTCATTTGGTGTCCAAATGATGAATAATTATTGAAATGCTTCCTAATCTAATACCATTTTGACTCCCTATTCTTCTTTCGTTGTCCCCTTTGCCTTCAGTTATTCCTAATTAGAATTATCAAGTGTCAATTCATCTTAAAAACCTATGCTGTAGGAAGAAGATTTGGAATGCCTTTTACTTGTTATCTCTCTCATCTTACTTGAAATCTCTGAGACCGGAAGTGAAAATTTGGAAGAAACAAAGGCCAATGATGCATTACACTAAAATTTGTCTTGCCAAAGATGCCATAAAAATTCATGTCAGCTTTTCACTTGATATGGTTTTCTATTTAAACGTGAATTTTTATGTGCTGTGGCTCTATGTTGATCTCCCTTTTTCTTGCAAGACATCCTTGTTAGTTTCAACTGTCAAGTGCCAACCCATTTTGGTGGAAGTGGCTTCCATGCTCAACCTTGTGGAAGTGGGAAAAGTTCCATGGAACTCATTTTTAGAGACAATTTTATCTTCAACCAGCAATGTTTTGGACAATCTTGCTCTTTGCAATTTTGTCTCGGATATAGCTTTGCGTTAACCCTAGTGGTTGATGATGACAACAATGGCTGAGAGCAATAGAGGTCAATGATGATTCTAGGTGGTGGCAACGATGGTCTGAGACACCTCATGTGATTGTCCCACCAATGTTTGATGTGTTCTTTGTATGAGGTGCTGACAGAAGTGTCGAGGGCCTTGCAATGGAGATGTGAGGATGATGATCATGGTTGATGAACCTGAGGCGGCTTCTTGTTTGTTTCAAAAATATACTTGGATTTGTTTTGATATATCTGCATCTGGATCTGTTCAATTTTGTGATTTTCGGATTGTTGTTAGATTTCAATGGCAGTTCTCTTTTTGCTGCTCCATGTTTGATGTCTCTGTCTGCTTTGCAATCTTCTTTCTCTGGTTTGACAAAGCATTGATTTCTTGGTTAGACTTGTGGGTTCTGGTTCTGGTTTCTGGCGGTGGAGGTGCTGCTGGTATTTAGCGTGGAGAGTGGGTCTGACGGCGGTTCCATTTTTTCGGTTGAATAATGATATTTTGGTTTTGCTATTATAAATATATATATTTCAAATAAAAGTTGTATAAGGATTCTATGCTCATATCATACATGTTTCTAAAACACATTGCCATCCCCATTTCCTCTTCCTCTTCCACTTCCACTTCCCCCCTTCAAAACAACTTCTGGATGCTGCCAAACAGGGAAATGGAGAATCCTCCTTCTTCTAAAAAAGTTATATTGAAAATTATTTCTCAAACCTGCAGAAGTAGTTGAGCTCTAATTCTTGATAACTACTACTGCACGACTAAGTACCTATAGAAAAAGAAGTCATGTACCCATCCAGCTTAGTGTCAGACACTTGAAAAACTGCTTGGATCTATTGGATTGCTGCATACAAGTGTGTTTTCATCCTTGATATGTGAACTTTTTGTGTTTTCCTATGTTTCATTTTGGCGTTGTTATTTCTGTCAATTACTCTGTTGCGGTGTTAATGACACACATTTGGGTTTATAAGTAGATGCAGGAGATTCCTCAGGCAAATAAAAACAAAGCATGTGAGTTTGATAAGGCAGCTAGTCATGTGGATGAAACTTTAACGCATGAGGACAATACTGTAGGTGAATCTCTGCAGGTAACTATCTCAAATAGCTTATGTTAATGGTTTGCATTAGTTTAATGGAGGCGGTATTCTCCCTGGGTTCTTGCAAGTGATGATCATGACTGATTTTGTAGTTTCTGTTATGTATGTATCACAGGTTGACCGGGTTCTAGGCTGTCGAGTTCAGGATAAGAACACAAAACCATCACAAATTTTATCTGTGACTGTCCTGGATGATCTACCCTCTCATGATCTGCCAATCCCTGAAAATGGAGACGCTCGAGATCTCCCTATCCCAGAAAGTGGAGACACTCGGGATCTGCCAATCCCAGAAAATGAAAACAGACTAGTAGAGAATAGTTCTGCTTGTGGTAATGATATGAATGTTGAAACTGCTGCAAATATCCCAGATGATTGTCCAAATGTTGTCAAGATTGCTGATAAAGAAAGCTTGAAAAACAATAATAAAGTGGAAAGACTTAATGTATACAGAAGATCAATGACAAAAGACAGTAAAAAAGGCAATCCCATAAATTCATTGAGTAAAACTCCAGGTGATTTAGATTCCAGTGCGACAGATAATAAAAAACATGATGATTCTGCTGCAAGTGCTGAGCATTTGGCAAAAACAAATGACAAGATGGAGATTGTGGAGGATGTAAATGTTACTTTAAGAAGCGAGGACAATAGTGAGCTTCTGAAAAATTGTGAAGCACAGGTCTCTCCCAAAACCAAATCAAAAGAGGTGGATGCAGATAAGGGGATGAGCAGTGCTGTTGCTAACAAAGTTCAGGAAGCTAACGTGGCTGAACCTTCATGTCTAAACCAGGAGAAAGTCTTCTATGAATTTTTGGTTAAGTGGGTAGGAAAGTCACATATTCATAATAGTTGGATTTCTGAATCCCATTTGAAAATTCTTGCAAAGAGAAAATTAGAAAATTACAAGGCCAAGTATGGGACAGCTATAATAAATATCTGTGAGGAACGTTGGAAGCAGCCTCAACGGCTGCTTGCTATCCGTACATCAAAAAATGGAACGTCAGAAGCATTTGTAAAATGGACTGGACTCCCTTATGATGAATGCACTTGGGAAAGTTTAGATGAGCCTGTTCTCCAGGCTTCTTCACATCTACTCGATCTTTTTAACAAATTTGAAACCCTTACCCTGGAAAGGGATGCATTGAAGGATAATTCAACTAGGAAAAACAATGACCATCAAAATGATGTAGTTAATCTTCCAGAACAACCTCATGAGCTAAAAGGTGGTTCTCTGTTTCCCCATCAGCTTGAGGCTTTGAACTGGTTGAGAAAATGCTGGTGTAGATCCAAAAATGTGATACTTGCTGATGAAATGGGGCTCGGAAAAACAGTATCTGCTTGTGCCTTCATGTCATCATTGTATTTTGAATTCAAAGTTGTACTGCCTTGCTTGGTATTGGTCCCACTTTCCACAATGCCTAATTGGCTTGCTGAATTTGCATTATGGGCTCCAGACTTGAATGTTGTGGAATATCATGGCTGTGCAAAAGCAAGAGCCATAATTCGCCAGTATGAATGGCATGCTAGTGATCCCAGTGGATTTAATAAAAGAACTGCTTCCTATAAATTTAATGTTCTTTTGACTACATATGAAATGGTGCTTGCTGACTCTTCTCATTTACGTGGAGTTCCCTGGGAAGTTCTTGTGGTCGATGAGGGACATCGACTGAAGAATTCTGAAAGTAAGCTTTTCAGCTTGCTCAATACATTCTCTTTTCAACATCGTGTACTTTTGACTGGTACCCCTCTTCAGAACAACATTGGTGAGATGTACAACTTACTCAATTTTTTACAACCAGCTTCATTTCCTTCTCTGTCTACATTTGAGGAGAAATTCAATGATCTTACAACTGCTGAGAAAGTTGACGAATTGAAAAAACTGGTTGCCCCTCATATGCTCCGTAGGCTTAAAAGGGATGCCATGCAAAATATTCCACCCAAGACAGAGAGAATGGTTCCTGTTGAGTTGTCATCTATCCAAGCCGAATATTACCGTGCCATGCTTACAAAGAATTATCAGATATTGCGTAATATCGGGAAAGGGGTTGCACAGCAATCTATGCTTAACATTGTGATGCAACTTAGAAAAGTCTGCAATCATCCATATCTCATACCAGGAACTGAGCCTGATTCTGGATCAGCTGAGTTTCTTCATGAAATGAGAATAAAGGCTTCGGCCAAATTGACTCTTCTGCATTCTATGCTGAAGATTTTGCATAAAGAAGGACACAGAGTCCTTATTTTCTCACAAATGACCAAGCTGCTTGACATCCTAGAGGACTACTTAAGTATTGAGTATGGGCCTAAAACTTACGAGAGAGTGGATGGCTCTGTTTCTGTGGCTGATCGTCAAGCAGCAATTGCACGCTTTAACCAAGACAAAAGTCGATTTGTGTTCTTGTTATCCACACGATCCTGTGGTCTTGGGATAAATTTGGCAACAGCTGACACTGTCATTATCTATGATTCTGATTTCAATCCACATGCTGATATCCAAGCAATGAATCGAGCGCATAGGATTGGACAGTCAAATAGACTTTTAGTATATCGGCTTGTCGTTCGTGCCAGTGTTGAAGAGCGCATCTTGCAGCTTGCTAAGAAGAAACTGATGCTTGATCAGCTTTTTGTAAATAAGTCTGGATCTCAAAAGGAAGTAGAGGATATTTTGAAATGGGGTACTGAAGAACTCTTCAGTGATTCTCCTGGTCAGAATGGGATGAATGGAAGTGAAAATAATGGCAACAAAGAAGAGACAGTTGTGGATGTTGAACATAAGCATCGAAAGAGGACTGGTGGTTTGGGAGATGTATATAAGGACAAGTGTACAGATGGTAGCAGCAAATTTGTGTGGGATGAAAGTGCAGTTTTAAAATTGCTTGATCGTTCAAACCTTCAAGATGGCTCAAATGATGTTGCTGAAGGAGATTCTGAGAATGATTTGCTGGGTTCAGTTAAGGTGAAGTGTTTATTGAATACCTAAGCTTGAAGTCGTTAGTTAATTGTTTATGCTAAATTTGATCGTTTGGTGCATTGTGAAATACGTGAATCAATATTTTTGCCACTTCTACTTGTAAACCCTTTCTATCTCCCTCTCAGGTGGCTTTTTTTCTGGGGCTATCCATACATTGATATATCTATGTTTTAGACCAATTTACTTGGTTCTATATTTACCTAATCTTTTGAAGTTGCATCTATCACTAGTATGTGTACAAGCTAAATAGGTAAATTGATGCTGCTGCTTCAGTTTCGGTTGCCCTCATACTGAATGTTCTGAAGACCTGTTCTTGTTAATCTTCTTTGGAACTTGATAGAAGTCTCATTATCCCATAAGTTGGTATTCATTAGCCTCTAAATAGTTTAATGAAGTTGTAAGTTTTTCCCCTTAAGTTGCGTCTTAGATATATGTTTAGAGAATGGGATGCTTTTCATTGATTCTTTTTGTAACCCTGCTACTGGCTTAGTAACGCAAGGCTGCTCTCTTGTATATGCAGAGAGATTAGTCTAAATTGTTTAATATATGGTTTTTGTGGCTTTCTGCTTTCCTGTCCTCATTTCTTTAGTTTTCCTTGTAGTAGGATGGTTTATCCTCCCTTGTAATTTCTTCCTGATACGATATTTTTTCTGTTAAAAAAAGTTGCACCTCCTTGACTAAACATTTAAATAGATGCCAAAAGTGAATATTATTCTATAATTTATTCTGATTGAAGTTTGCTTTGTCTTAATCAGTCCCTTGAATGGAATGATGAACCAGCTGAAGAACAGGGTTTAGGTGAATCACCTCCTTGCGGAACTGATGATGTCTCTACACAAAATTCTGAAAGGAAAGAGGATAATATGGTGAATGGTACTGAAGAAAATGAATGGGACAGACTACTTCGGGTGAGGTAAGGAAATTCTATTTGGTTACATCCTTTCCTTGTTGTATATTACGACATCCAACCACTGAGTTTATTTATAGTATAAATTCGACACTTGGTTATAATTAATATAATGCTTGTTGAGGCTTTAAGAACTTTGGAGGGAATTAGAATGTGGGAAAAGAAGGATAGAGCAATAGAGAGAGAATGAGAGGAACAGAGAACTTGATCATTTGTTGTACTGTCATTCACGAGTTAGGGGGTTCCCCTTTATATGGATGGGTAATTAGAGCCTAGCAAACTCTGGAAGGTTGTTATGGCTGTTCGTATGAAGACCAATACTTCAAAAAAGTAAATGTATCCGGTATGATACACGTACAATACTTTGTAGTATGTATCTCATGTTCTAACATTTGTATGATGATCTTTTTTTCAAAAAATTTTTTGTTACTAAAAACTTGAAAATATATATGTGTATATATATATATATATATATATGTTTTGCATGTACACCTGATATCTGGAGTCCTTTGGACTCCGACTAAGCCAGATCAGACCACAAGGGCGGCAAGCTCTCTCAACTAGTGTTTAATGCAGCTTTATACCTAAGGCTTGAATTTGACGCTTCTAGTTAAGCTAGTAAAGCCTCTAACCAGCCAAGCTGCATGCTCGTTGGTAAAAACTTAATATTTTAGTTGATTGTTAAAAGTATTTTTATGTTATGTTAGAAATACTTGTTTAAAAATCAAGATACCTATACCTGTATCATCAAATGTTGAAATATATATATTTTCTCGTGTTTGTATCTTAAAATTTTGAAAATTTTTATATTATCGTATCTGATACATTTACCTGTATTGATGCTTCTTGCTATCAGCTTCACTACTGTCACTAGCTATTCTGCCTTCATATCCCAAAGCAAGCTAGTGATCCCCTTGACACTTTTATCAATTCTCTCCCTTTCTTTCACTTATTGACACAATTAAACATTTTAAAATCATTAGTTAACTGTGAACCTTTGGCTATCTTATTTTCTAACATGTCTATCCCATAAACCCACTTTTTAAAATAGACTATTTGTTACAAGCCTAAGAACAGGTTTTATCTCCAAGTTTATAGTGACGTATGTGTCGAAAATCTTGAAATTCATGTTACCTTGCATTTTAGTAGAATAGTTTAGTTATCAAGCAGACTGAATAAACTTGCTTATCTGAAATTACTTCTGAATCTGTTTGGTATCTAGGTGGGAGAAGTATCAGAATGAGGAGGAAGCAGCTCTTGGTCGAGGAAAGCGGCAGAGAAAAGCAGTTTCTTATAGGGAAGCATATGCTCCCAACCCAAGTGAAACATTGAGCGAGGTAATTTGCTTTCCTTCTGCTTGCAAAGTGATGGAAGATGGAAAATGAAGAATTAAATATGAATATAGGAAATGAGATTTTAATCAAGTTTGGAATTTTATATTTTAATGTTTTTTATTTAACGTGTTTTATTTTAATTATCCATGGTCCCTTTATTAAGTTATTAAAACGAAAACTGTGATTTGAGAATTAGAAAAATAAAAGCAAAAAATAAAGTAAAAATCATAAAATAAGAAAAATGCTAAAAGTACAATATTTCTAAATTAAATTTTCTTACACCTAAAACAAGTTTCCCATGGGAAAGTTTAGAAATATGGTACTTTTATGTATTTTCTTATTTTATGACTTTAACTTTATTTTTTACTTATTTACTTTCATCTCAAATTCTTACGACACACTTATGTGGAGCCCATGGATAATTAAAATAAAAAACGTGTTGAATAAAACAAAACACATAAAAATATTAAACTCAAATCCTAATTAATATCGTATTTCTTATGTTGACATTTTTTTAGCCTCATGGCTCATTTTTTTCCCCTGAATTTTGCTCTCTGTTTGTCTGGAGTGAATGGCTTTTTATTCTGGGGCCAGCACCTCTATAATAAATAGAAAATCATTATTTTCCCATTGAGCATCACCTCCATGGTTGTATAAAACCAAGGATAGCTCTCACAAGACAATTTCAACAAGATTTATCATTGCAGTAATTCTCAGATGGAATGATATGCTTTTAGCATCTCCAATCTTTAAGATTTCTTTCAGATTTAAGGTACAGTTTCCATCATTAAAGAATAGATCTTGTTTGATATTCAAAACCAACCTTGTGGATTCTTTTAACTGCAAAATAGAAGCAAACGAGAAAAATTTTGTTATCATTTTCAATTTTCTGATTAGAATTACAAAAATTAAAAAGGTTGAAAATTGACTTTATTACAATTTCTGGATGAAAAATAGCCACTAGCTGTTCAATATCAATGAATTGTTCAGATACTCGAACTCTTTTAGTTTCAGTATTTCAGCTCTCAAGTCTCCTGTCTGAAACTAATCTTTCAAACTTTGTTGCATATCCTCCCATGTCAATTAACTACTTGATTTTTAGCCGTTTTGTGCCTCGTTATCCTAGTATAATTTTCATATTTTAACATGTTAGTCTAGAAGCTTTTTGCCACATAAAACCTCTATTGCTGGGGAAATATTTTTGGTAATTTTCTGGAACTTTATCTTCATATATTGCATTGTCACACAAATTAGTGTATATTTTTCATCAGATCCTCCTCTTGATGTTATTCTTATATTTTGCCTCAAGCAGAGTGGGGATGAGCAGGAAAAAGAACCAGAACCAGAGCCTGAGCGTGAATATACACCCGCAGGGCGGGCTCTAAAAGCAAAATTGTATGTTTATGCCTTTTGTGAATTAAAGTTGCTTTACTGTGATTAAACATTGATATAGAACACCTACTTCTGGCTGTGTCATTGCAATTAGATGGGATGGTCATTATGGCTTCTTTCAGGGGGTTTCTCTTGACAGTATATTGACAGTTTAAAAACACTAAATCATTGGCAATGGATCTCCTCAATTGCCACTATCCTAATTGTCCTTTCATTGCATCCGATTCAGCCATTTATGTTTATCTTACAATTATCAATGTGCTACATGGCTTAGACTATAATTAAAAAGGCAAAGAAACTTGTCCATCATTTATGTTTTCTTACTATGCTTTGTCTGTTTTTTGCCTTTTTAATTTCAGTCTGAGCTATGTGGCCCCTTGGCAATCATAAGATAAGCATGACTCGATGCAATTGATGGGGGATCCACACCTTAAATTATCTCTTTCTACAAATTCTGTGAATGATTCACATGGAGCTCTTACCTTCATAGCAAGTCCTAAATGTTATTGACAAATCAATCCTGACTGATTAAAAATCCATGTCACTTGCTTTATCAATTGAGCAATAGATGGGTGTATTGGTATCCCTTTAGAGTGCTGATGAGTTGCTCCTTTTAATTTTTGGGAGAATGACATGTGGGTCTCTTGTAAGGGAATTATTAACACTTTGGTCTTTAAGATTGACAGATGTGATATACTACATTAATTTTATTTTTGAACTTGGGGACTGAAGTATTAATAATTCCTTGCAAGGGACCCAAATGGCATTCTCCCTCTAACTTTTCCCTTGGTAATTTTCTCTCGCCAGGACTTAAAATCCTTAACCTTTGTGCTGGTTGGTACTTTAAGATACAATGGCAGTTAGCTCTATCATTATCTGAGCCCTTAATAATTCTGAAAAGACTTGATATTGATATTAATTTTGAACAGTGCTAAGCTCCGTGCTCGGCAGAAAGAACGACTCGCCCAGAGGAATGCAGTTGGTGTATCTCAACCTGTTGAGGGACTCCCTGGAGCTGAGTCACTCCTTCAGTCTTCTGCCAATGCAAAGAGTGCTGATCTTGAAAATGGACCAATAAATTTAGTTGGAGATGGTCCTATCAATTTAGAGGAGAACAAATCTGACATGCTTTCAGATGCTCAGAAGAGCCACAATGATTCCATTGCAAGAATGGGCAGGCTATCAAAACACATAATGGGTAGTCACATTGATGTTTCAGTCAATAATCTAGACCATTCTCCACCCTATTATAAGGGGATAAACGCCACAAACTCTATGCCCACCAGCAATTTGTTACCTGTTCTAGGACTTTGTGCTCCAAATGCCAACCTGGTGAAAACATCAGAAAGCAATCCTCCAAAGTTAAATTGGAGACAAAATAGACGGGGAGCCAGACAGGAGTTTCCATTTAGTCTTGCCCCTTCCTCTGGGACAACATCCATGGAGGCTGAGGTCAGAAGTCAGGAAGGAGCAGCAAATGCTAGACTACCAGATTCACTGGCACATATTTTGCAAGAGAGTTTCAAGAATAGAATCCCTGATCATAACCTCCCATTTCTTCCTGTAAGTTCTCCTTGCATGCTTTGTATTGATTTTGGATCAATTCTATTTATTCATCTTTATGGGTATAGCTTACCATATAAATCGTGCGCTTTATATATATATATATATATATATACACACAGTTTCATCTAGCTTTGCAAGGAAAGGAATCTGATGCACTTGAAGGGGCTAGATTCTCTGCTTTCCGGGAGAAGATGGGCCTGCCAAACCTGCCATTTGATGAAACATTGCTGGCCAGATTTCCACCCGCAACTAAGAACATGCCAAATTCGCATCTGGATCTTTTACCTAATTTGTCACTAGGCAGCAGCAGCAGCAGAAATGAAGCTTTGAGTGGCCCATTACAAGACCTTCAAACAATGCCGTTATTACCTAAATTCAAAATTCCCCCAGAAGATTTGTTCAGATTTAATCAGCAAGATGGGGATGTGCCCCCCACGTTGGGTTTAGGCCAGGGCACAATATCCACATCATTCCCAGAAAATCATAGGAAGGTGCTTGAAAACATAATGTTGAGAACTGGGTCTGCGTCAAGCAGCTTGTATAAAAAGAAGTCAAAATTAGATGGGTGGTCTGAAGATGAACTTGATTGCCTCTGGATTGGTGTTCGTAGACATGGAAGAGGTAATTGGGATGTTATGCTTAGAGATCCCAAGTTGAAGTTTTCAAAGTATAAAACATCTGAAGATTTGGCGATGAGGTGGGAAGAGGAACAACTCAAGGTCTTTCAGGGGCCAGCTTTTCCTGTGTCAAAACTGGCCAAGATGTCGAAGTCTACTAAATCCGCCCTTTTTCCTATCTCTGATGGAATGATGGAAAGGGCCCTGCAGGGGAGCCGATTTATCTTGCCACCAAAATTTCAAAACCATTTGACTGACATGAAACTAGGAGTGGGTGATCCTTCATCGAGTATGTCGCATTTTAGGACACCAGATCGACCTCATTTTCAAAATGATCATTTTGCCCCTCTTCCTTCTTTTAGTCATGATATAAACAGAGCAAAATTTCCTGGAGATGCTTCTGCTGAGCAATCTGATAGACCAGGGACTTCTTCCTATGTACCTGCTGAAAGGCCATTTTTACTAGATTCTTATGGAACCAGTTGCTTGGGTTCTCTTGGTTTGAATGGCCCAGGAAGCTTTAATAGGCAACAAAAAGAGGATCAACAAGGCGCCAGTAAGTTTGAAAAATCACCTGGACTTCTTGATGGGTCTTTTAATGATATGCGTGATACTCGAAATAATGCAGGAAATGGTGAATCTACCAGCTCTGTATTTCCATCTAACCCTGTTAAAGGAGCTGAACCTTTCACTTCAAAAGGTGAGGAAGGAGTAGGGAGTAGTACTTCAAAAGACAAGCTTCCCCACTGGTTACGAGAAGCAGTAAGCTCCCCTGCTAAACGCTCTGATCCAGAACTGCCACCCACTGTTTCAGCAGTTGCTCAATCAGTTCGCTTGGTTTATGGAGAAAATAAGCCTACAATACCTCCATTTGTGATTCCTAGCCCACCTCCTTCCCGTCCAGATGACCCCAGATGTAGTTTGAGAAGGCGGAAGGTTAAAAGAACTCATAAGTTCAGTCAGGTCCTACCAGAAGTTGCTGGGAGCAATAATGACCTCAGATCCTGCCGGAAGAGGCATGGAAAATTTAGAAGATCTAAGTTCCACCGGAGGGGCCTGCTAGATGTTGCCGGAAGCAGCAATGATATCCTCAGTGACCTCAACATCGATGACAACGGTGCTTCCTGCTCAACTTCTTTGATCCCTCCTTTACCCCTCCTTCCTCAGACAGGACTTCAGCAGATTGAATCTGGCCTCAATTCATTAAACCTGTCACACTCATCAGCAAACCAACTTAAAAGGACGAGCAGTTCAGGACTGTCTCCTTCTCCTGAAGTGCTCCAGCTGGTGGCATCCTCTGTTGCTCCTGGTCCAAATGTTCCATCCATTTCTGGCTCTTCAAGATTTCCTGAGGGCAAACTCCCATTGCCTAGGCCTATTAAGCCGGCGAAATTCAAAGCCACCGAAGGTGCCTTTGGAAATAAGATTTTGCCTAGGCAGACTTCACCAAAAAATTTGGGTTCGCATGAGGAGCAACATAATGTAGAACACCCTGACAGTGGAGATTCCAGCAAGACTCAGTCAGATCCCTCTAGGACTGAACGGCCTGATGAAGTGGAGGTATCATCTGAGGGGACTGTATCCGATCACGCTTTAAGAGATAAGGAAACATAGCTTAGTGTCTCAGATAAAAAAATTGGGCTATATAATTTCATGGTTCTAAAGGTGGCCTCTTCAACCTTTGCGCTGGAATTTTTGTAGGGTATTATGACAATGAGTGAACTAGAAAATACGGGGTGGTTGAAAACGTGTAAAGTTTTCATCAAGTAAAATGAAATATAGCGTTGTCTGTTCGTTATTTTATTTTCGGTTTTTTATGTTTCTGGTAATTAAAGTAGGGATATGATTCTCAAAGAAACCCAAGTCAAGTTAATGAGAAATAGAGATGTCTTTACATGACAATTTGTGCAAGTGAAATGAGGTTTCGAGTGGCCTCAGTGAAGGATGAGATTCCTGTTGCAATACTTGATTTCAGGATTCTTCATGATGCTGGACCTTCACTTAAACGCATATTCATCCTATCTTAAAAGTCACTAGGTCTGTGGTTAGAGAATAAATTGGTCCTTTTTTTTAATAAAAAAGAAATATATAAATTTTATTGACGAAATCATGAAACAAGTTGTTCTTTGCACTCAGACATTCATATTTCATGGGCTTCAAATACAATATATATATATATATATATATAATATTTTTCTAACTAGGAATGTTTTTTGTATGTTAGTTTGAATAATAAGTTGTGTTATTTGTCAACAACTAGTTGTCTAAGTGGTAGCGTCATCTTCTTTTAAAAAATAATAATAATAATAAGTTCAAAGCTAGTGTTAACATGTTTGTAATATTAATGTTGTGAGAAGTTAGAAATGAATCACATATTGATTATAACTTAAAATCCCTCTATCTTGAATTACATGGCACTTTTAAAAAAGTTTTTCCATTTCAAAAAAGTTTCTCCATTTCAAAATATACGATACTTTAGGCAGGTTAAAATTTTATTAAATATGTCAATTTTAATATTATCCTTTCTCTCTTTATAATTAATTTTTTCAATATATTAAATGATGGATATGTTTTTAAACTTATATTTTTATTTTAAAAAAATAAGGTTGTTAAATGTATTTAATAAGATTTATTTTTACATGAGATTTTATTTAAAAGTGTTTTATAATTTAAAAAAGAGTACTATTTAATTTGATTCAAAATTGGAACAAACCAAATATATTTTACCAAATAGTTTTTTTTTTTTAGCAATGTACCAAATAGCTTTGACATGTGAAAATCTAACTGGATCTTATCTCTTGTTACTTTTACTTAATTCGTTTTTTTTTATTTGATTTGGTTTGCTTCCAATCACAAACTAAATTGTTTATGAAATTAACAGCTGGGAAAGATATTTGACATATTCATGTGCTTAGAAAATTTGACTGGCATTGTTCATCATGAAGTGGGACAAAATCACAAAATAGACTAAAAAAAAAAACCATTTAAAACACTTTATTTCTGAAGTATATATCGAGCTCCACATCCAATGCCTGCTGCCCTCATAATAAAGGTACCCAAAAAAAAAAAGAGTTAAAATAACAAATTCAAAAATCCTTATGGGTTATATCAACATATAACAAATCATTCACATGTGGTATATAATGCATTTTATTTTTCAAATTCTAGTATAAAACATCTACTTAGTTAGAATTTTACTGTTTATTTTGTCATGTTGGGGGGCAAATATGAATGAATTTAGCTTGATAAATGGAGAAAAGTCCAATGTCAAATAGGGTTGAGCTAGAAAAAAGATATACAAGTAAAAAAGACTTGTAAACTTAACGTCTTAATATTTTGAATTAAGATATAATGTCATGTCCATTTCTATATCTTCTCTTGAAACAGTTAAAAATAAGCTTGAAACAAAATTAAAATATTAAATCAAGATTAAGAAAAATCCTAGAATAAAAGATGAAGTCAAGGTATTTTAACACATAATAATCTACATTTATTTATAACATATAAAAATTCTAACTAAATGTACTATTTATAAAACCATTTGTAATACGTTTTTTTAATTCTATGGAATGCTTGTTCTAATCCTATTTATAAAGCATAAGAAGAAAGATTTTTTTTTGGTCTAATTATAATGCCTTTCATTGACTTTTAATAATAAATTATTTCTTTTGCTTGTATCAAATGTTAGTGAGAGGATATGTAATTAAAGTATAATTTAGTAGTGGTAAGGTTAAAATTTTATTAAATTTTTTAAAATAATTAATAAATTTTATGTTTTCTATTTTAATTAATATATTAAAAATGATTTATAAATAAAATAGGAGGAAGAAGTACTAGTTTTTCGAAAAGAAAGAGGAAAAGAATTTTTAACAGCTGGTTTAATGTTAAAGGCATGTGAGTTAGTGTTGACCATTAATCACGCATTTTAGTCTCTTCTCTATGATAATTAAAATACAATTTGCTCATACAATGTAGCTGACCTATGCACGTGCCAAACAGGTTCGTTTTTGGAGATTAGCAGCTTGCTAAGCATTGAGGTGCTCATCGTTCAAAATAAGTTTGAACCATCCTGAAATTAAATTTAGATGGTTTAGATTTTTTTTAAAATTTAAATTTAATTTAATTTTTTATATTTTATAAAAATAAAAATTTATAATTTTTTTAAATATATTCATTATTAATCTGAATAATATTAATTTAATTTAGATAGTTCAATTTAATATTATAATTTTTATAAATTGAATATCTAAATATACTGTAGATAATACAGATTCAATATTAAAATTTTTAATAATTTTTTATTTTAATAAATATAAAATAAAAATAAAAATAAAAGCTTTAAATCTAGACCTTACAAATAAAAATT
Organism: Prosopis cineraria; assembly: GCF_029017545.1. NCBI lineage: Eukaryota > Viridiplantae > Streptophyta > Magnoliopsida > Fabales > Fabaceae > Prosopis > Prosopis cineraria. The sequence continues at coordinate 6,295,835 of NW_026555342.1, read as the reverse complement.
TAATATTAAATTTGGACTGTTCAGAGTACATTTAGATAATCAATATATAAAAATTATAACATTAAATTGAACCACTCAAATTAAATCAATACTGTCTAGATTGATGTTAAATATATTTATAAAAAATATAATTTTTTATTTTAATAAAATATAAAATTAAAATTAAAATTGAAAAAATTTGGATGGCCCAAATTTTTTCCAGGGCAATGAGCACTTCGGTACTCAACGAGCTACTGAGTACCAAAGACGGATCCGTGGCAAACGCACCCGCTCCACTCTTTCCAGAACTACTCCAAAATATTTTTTATTTAAATAAAACTGTAAATTGAAATATTTCAAGTGAAAAATTTTATAAGAATCGTAGTGCACAAATTTTAGTTTATAAATAGTAATATTGCATAAGAATTAATTAATAATGTAAAGAGGTATTTATTTAATAATAATGCATTTGTAAAACATTTCTTAAACAGTGTCTGATTCTTAGGTTTCGAGTTATTTTATATAATTTTACATATAAAAAAAAAGTAAGTTTTACTTTAGGTCTATTGTATTTTTTTAGACCAACTTAGGTCTAGTATATTTTTTTTCCTTCGTATTTAGGAGGGTATCATTTTTTTAAATATTACTTTTAAAGTAAGGCATAAAAAAATGCTACTTCCATGAGGAAGACTGGTGGGTGGGGAGGTAATTTAAGGTGATAAAATAATGACATTCTAAAGTTCAGTTTCTTTAGCTGTACCTTCTCTGAATTAATTCTAAATTAAAAATCAAAATCATGAAGTCATGAATCTAATTTATGAAAACTGAAGTTTGCTTTGTACAGGAAAAGCTAAGACTCTACTATTGGAGTTAGATTTAGTAGAAGAAGTTAATATCTTACAATATGACAAATCAAAATTTAAATGCTCAAATTAGTTAGCAATAGGTAAGAAAGTAAAAGCTTAATTCATGCTAAAAGGCATCATCCTTAAAAACTATTTCGTTACATTGCTATGGTAGATCAGCAGTTCTTTAGGATTAAATAAGCTCATCTTGCAAATAAGCAAGGCCACAGAACAGCACAAACCAACAAAAGTAACTCAGACAGCACAACATATAGCATACAAGGAGGAGGAAAAAAGCGGCTCAAAAACTCAAGAGCCAGGCGAAATGTTTTGTCTGCATGCATGCCTATATATAGGCCAAGATTCTGGATATGAACGTTGGGTCTTTAATCACTGGAATAAACCACAATTAAATTTCAATTACACGTATATTATTTCTAGAGCTATTCGGGGACAAAACACTAATGAAAATTGATTAGTAAAATCTGTTTAAGAAATTGCTTAAAGCTTACAAAACGGTTAAGGTTTGAATTCAAACTTCAAATGGCCAAAAAACAAGGTTTTCTAGTAAGCTAATTTAAATAAATAATTATTTATTTTTTGCAAAAATAATTTGATAAAAAGAACCCAGTGTCTTTTTAACTCATTTGCAGGGGGTGAATTGACTGTTTTCAACTGCAATTTCCTTGAGTTGGCTTGTTTCATACGCAGGAGCCTACTTCTCCTTCAAATCTATTTTGCTAGTCCATTTCATTCCTTAGTATATATACACTAAGAGCTCTCTTTATGTGGACAATGTGAGATTTTTTTTCTTTTGACACACAAAATAACTACAACAAAATTTAGTGTCAGATTATCTCTCAACATAATAATCTTGAATAGGAGAAGCAATAAAAACACAACCAAGACTTTAGAAGAAATCTTTGAATACCTAAAAAACATTTTTGTGTCAAACCAAAACCTACAAGTACAGTCCATTGGACATCAAACTCGGCAATGATATACAAGAGGAATACATTCTTTTAAATATCAATTAAGGGTTAAAGTGCATTTTTCTTTTCATATTTTTTTCAATGAGTGTTGAGCATCTTATACTGATAATTGGGATATGTTTTTCCTAAACCATTTTGCAATAAAGGGGGATCTTTGCTCCTTTGTAAAATAGTTTAAAGGAAAAAATAATTCACTTATTTTTGTATAAAGCGTTTAGTGCTTCTTAAAAATAAATTTTATTGTGTCCAGTACTCTTAAACAATAAATTTAAGGATAAATTAACATAAAAAATATGCTACATTAACAAAAAAATAATAGTTAACGAGTCATTAATGGAGAGAGATTTTTATCCTTTGAAAAAATCATTTAGAGATAAAATGATCTATTTATTAGTATAGAGTGCTCAACGTTCTCTAAAAAAAAATATAAGAAAAAATGCACTTTAACTCAAATAATAAATAATAAATATGATTCTCAATTTTTAAACGGAATCCTTAACTATTTGTCCAACTCCTTTAATACCATTAGTTTGAAAAATGATATTTATTTATTTATTTTGTCGGACTAAAAGCATCCTCCACCGATGACAAGTGCAAAAGTCAAGTGGCTGACTCCTCCTAATTTGATTCGTTTTATAGATAATATTAGAAGATACCAACTTAAACAACGTGCGTGCTTTGTAAAATAGAGGGAACAAAAAATTTTAAGGAACCAAAAATAGTTTAGGGAACAAAAAATAACCCACTTATTTTTGTATAAAGTGTTCGGTTCTTCTTAAAGATAAATTTTAAGGTGTCCAGTGCTAAAAAAATAAATTTAGGAGCAAATTAACACCAAAAAATAAATCACATTAATAGAAAATGATAAAGTTAACGAGCCATTAATGAAGAGAGATTTTTGCCCTTTTAAAAAGTCATTTAAAATAAAAATGACCCTCTGATTATTCTAGAGTGTTTAGCATTCTTCAAAAGAAAATATAAAAAAAATGCACTTTTAACCCAAATAATAAATATAATTCTCAAATTTTAAACGGAATCCTTAACTATTTGTCCAACTCATTTAATATCATTAGTTTGAAAAATAATATTTATTTATTTATTTTGTTGGAGTAAAAGCATCCTCCGCGGATGACAAGTGCAAGGGGCAAGTGACTGGCTCCTCCTAATTTGATTCGTTTTATAGATAATATTTGAAAATCGAACTTTGAAACTACTTGTTTAAAAGATGCCCCTTGTTTTATAGATAAAATATTGAGATTGAACTTCCGAGTATTTGTTTAGAAGATACCAACTTAAACAACGTGCGTGTAGTTCGATTGGATTGGAGTTGTGATATCTTAACCAAAAATAGCAAATTCAAGCTTTAAGCATGCAATTACATCAAATACTTGTTAGGAAAGTTTGCTACTCTTATATTTTAACCTTACTCAATTTAGATTAGGTAGGACTCAAAAGGTTCTAAATACCAAGAGTGCATGCAAAAATACATGCCGACTTAAGTTGATGAAAAATAATAGTTAAAATCAAAATTATTTAGCTTTATTTTTAATTGTTGAAAGGTATCGTCAAACATCAAACACTAAATATAAATTATGAACGCTCTTCAAATAGACATTTAAATTTTGGTTCAACACGTGAGGAATTCATCCTTTCCATCAAATTCAACCTTCTGTTTATTTAGGCCTCGTTTGGTATGATGGAAGAGTTTTTAATAGAATCAGAATCGAAATAGAATTGAATTTTAAAAGTATGTTTGTTATAAAGATAGAATTCTAATATAATATTAATTTATATATATACTTAAAATAAGAAAAGACTAAATTATCCTTTTTTTTAAATTAAAAAGACCTATCTTGTTATAAATGGACAAAACAGATGAGTATAGTGGAGTCCACAGATTAAATTCAAGGGAATTTAAGCAATTCTATGATCAATATGATGGAATTGAATTCTAACATTTTTGGTGAAATTAAAATTCTTAGAAATTGTAATTCTTACATATCAATCATGCTTAAATTAAAATTTCATCTTTAATTCCATTTCTACCTTATTAATTTAATGCTACCAAACCTTAGTTTTCTTTTGGTTTATAAATTCTCAGCCAAAAATATAAGTGATTTCTTCAATTTTTCAAAATGATAGCTCATTTGAATTATTACTCTCAACAGTTCCCTGCTGTACCGCCCAGCAAAAGGAATAAACTCAGGACTTCATTAATGATGTTCATGAACTGAATTAATTATACATAGACTAATAACTTTTGAAAACGAAAAACGAATAAATCTAAGTACAGCTCTATAAAGTATAGTATCATAAACCCAGCTTTACCATTGATGAAGACACATGAAGATATGAACCCAATCAGAATGGTAAAAAAAAAAAAAAAACCGGGAAAATAATTAAAAGGACGGAAGAAACTTAAGATCTAACGGAAATTGGATAACCTATCGATATATCACCTTCACTTTTTCCTTTATACACTCAGTTCTAGTTTCTCTCCAATATATAATTTCTGCAACTAGTGAGATCCTCCTGCAACTACAGGAATAATCGGACAGGAAGAAGATCTCTGCGGATTGGCCACAAACCTCGAAGAGAATGCGTAGAACTTGTAGTAATCTTCATCCAACAAGCTTCCGCATCCGCCTCTTCCGTCGTCGAAGTTCAAAGAATAGCTCAGCGGATCGTATCGGCATTGGAACGAACCTTGCCGGCTCGCAGATCGCAGCCGTTTGCTATGTCGGCGCCTCTTCAGTTTTCTCACTAGTTTTGTCACCAGACAGCAGCAACTGCATCTCGAACTGCCGGTACTGCTGGCAATCGAGGCGGCGGCGGTTGCTGCAGTGGCTGATTCCTCTTCCATCTTGACGGCGGCGGTGGAAGGTGAGGTGACTTTAGGGCACCAGAGAGACCACATTTGAGTGTTGAATTGGGGGGCGTATGGCGGGGGGAGTGACTGTTGTTGGGTGTGAAAAGGGATTGGGAGATTCTTGGGGCATGCATTCTCCCTTTGACTGTTGCTATTTATAGGCCGATGATTTGTTTTCTGACGCGCCCACCCGGAGCGTATGGTGAAATCATATATTTTTTAAAAATATCCGTCGTGTTATAATTTTTATAAATTTTATATTATGATGATGGTTGGCTAGCTTTAATTAAAAGAATTTAAATAATCTTCTTTTTAATATTACTGATCCTATTATAAAAAAAAAATTTGAATAATTATTTTTAAATACCTAGTTCCTCATAACACAATATAATTCATTTTCTAAAAGCTTTACTTTGTTCACAATATAAAAAATTAGATAATTTTTATAATTATTTTTTGATTATATCCCTATTTTTTTATTATTTTTTAAAAAATGATATGTTTAAATTTTAATTTCTATTATCAAAAAAATTACATAAAATATTTAATAAAAATATAATTAAAAAGGTGTAATTTTTTTAATAAATTAAGGTTTCATCTAAAATTTTGTAAGAATTATAAATTATTTATCAGTGTCCTATATTATCCTAGATTGAGTATTGCTTTAAAAATTTTGACTATTTTTAACTATTTTGGCCATTGTTAATAAAAGATAATGATAGGGAAAGGAGTTGTTTCCCTAAAAAATAAATAATAATATTTTACTCCTCAGATGTCATTAGATGTTACGCTACCATCTAAACTATCTAGTAGTTTTCAGAATATATGTATATAATCTCAAATGATATATATATTTCAAATAGAGGTGGTGTAATCTTAAATGATATACGTAATCTTTCACTCGAGGTTAAGAAAACAAAATTGTTGATCTCTCTGTATGGTCTGTCACCAGATTCGTTTCGAGCAAAACAATTTCACAAGCAGCAAGGTCTAGTCCGAAATATTTTCAAAATTACCTTAGGGTAAATTTTTGTCTTCACGTGCAAAGAGATGAATGCCAACTTGAAATCTACTGCTCATCAATTCGATTAAGAAATTTAAAATTATTTTATTCTCTTTAAAAAATTTTAATTTAAATTTTATTAAATATACATATTTTAATAATAAAAGTAAAACAAATTTGTAATAAAAGATACTCCCTCCACTTAAAAATATAAAATATTTTTAAGAAATTGAATGTTTAAAAATATAAAATATTTTTAGTCTTTCGAGGTGTAATCATTACCTTTTTTTAAAAGTAGCCCTGTTAATAATGACTTTATATTTTTTATAGGGTGTTTAATAGAGATGAATATGAAAATATGGAGTTAATTTGAAAGTAAGTAACTATTTTATTGAAGGGCGAGATTCGATTAAAAATATTTTATATTTTTTAACAGAGAAAGTAACACTTTATAAGTAGAAAAATTATCTCTGTTTATGCCTTGTACTCCTTTTAGATTACTCTTTTTAATTTTTATTATAAGACACTTTTAATCATTTTATGCATATTAAAAAATTTTAATTTTTAATAACATAAAAAAGATGTATTTTTCATTTTCATCATTAGCTTTAAATAATTATATAACTATATTGACTACCTTCATACTAGTCAAGAAAGGATAAAATTAGACAAAATAATTTAATTATTATAAAGCATTCTACATTTTATAACAAAAATTACTTCTAAAATGTATCTTATAAATAAAATTAAAGGGAGTATAATAATATGACATTTTTTATAAGTTTTGTTTAATCTAAAATATAGGGTATTCATAATTTTTATAATATTTTTCTAACTATACTCCTGATTTATTTGTTATTTTTTTAAAATAATATATTAAAATTTTAATTTTTCATATTAATTAATGCACTTATATAAAATATTTAATGAAAATATAATTAAAAATGTACAAAAAAAATTAAGAATTAAGAGATTAAAGTTTCATCTGACAAAATCGTAAAGTAATTGTGAATACCTTATATATTGGGGTCCAAGAGTAAATAATAGTACAAGTGAGAGCAGGAGTAAAAATATAGGGACGTGAGTGATTGATAGGATAAAAGAATGAAAGGCTTTAATTATGTGAGCGAGTGGGTGGATTGCATCATTCACGTGAGGGGTGAGAAGTGAAAAATGACAATGATAACATTTAGCAATGATGGCCCTGATCTCATCCTGCTCCTCTGCTCTCTTCCACATCAACTTGTGTCTTATTTTCTCACAATCCCTCTTCTTTTCAGTAATTCATTCTACGCATTTTCTTTTGGGAGAATTTCTTCTTCTTACTGTGGATGTGATTTATTTTTCAAGTAGTCCCGACATAATTTAAAATTTCACTGTAAAATATTAGGCTTGAATTGAAATCAAATTGTAAAACAAAATAACCAACATATCATTCTTTTTCAACATCTTGCAGTAAAGCAAATAGCACAAGAAAAATAAAGCTTTTAACAATTACTGTCATTAATTTTACAAGTTAAGCTAGCAGCTTAACTAATAATGAAAGTAAAATTAAAAAATTAATAAGTTTAATCTCTTTAAGAATTAATAATCATGTTACCTACAACATAGTCGACATAACAAGTAAAGTAAATCTTTTAACAACTGATGTAGTTAATTTTGCAGGTTATAATGATGATTTAAAAACCTACAGTTTTAAGATCACCACATGCATTTCTTTTTGTTAATCAACTATTCCTTCAACTCAAAAATGTACTGACCAAATATTACTCCTAATACTTTGGTCAAAAAAAAATACTACTCCTAATAAAATAATTATTTTAAATTAATATCTTCTTTTCATATTAATTTATCCTTATTTAATAAAACATTTTATTTTAAAATAAATATAAAGTAATCTATTTATTAGGGACATTTTTTAAAAAAATATAAAAATTATACTTTAAAACACTAAAAATATTTTATATTTTTTAACATCAAATCTTTCAAAAAATACTTTAACATAAGGGATATGTCACTTGTTAAATGTTTTACTTTACTTATTAATTCTCTTGTATTATTTGTTATGCTATAACAAAATGAAGAATAATATTTTAGTCTTTGTATCTTAGAATTTTATTTTAATTCAAACCTATCATCCTACAATGAAATTTTATACTCATATTATTTTAGGTTTGATTTGAAAATATGTCACGTACATGGTCTTTTCTTTTTTTAATCATATATAAGCCTTTACAAATTTAATTTGAAGATAAACTTGGCTTCTAATTAATCCTCTTAAAGTCCATTGCTGCCTTCTTCTAGAACTCGAACGATATTCTTTATAGGACAAATCACAAATGCCACACTGGTCTTTGACCAAGTGCAATATACGTAGTATGTTAGGCTTGATTTAAAGTTCAGGGAATTTTTTTTTTTTGGGGCCAGAAAAAATTTAGGAACTTATGCATAAGAGAAAAAGATGATACAGGACTTTTCCTGGCCTAATTGATGCAGTTTATTCAATATTTAAAACTTGTTAATTGCTTGTTCTGCTGGAACCAGATTTTCTTGTCTAAACTTTGAAATTTTGTTTGACATGCAAGGTTTTTTTTTCTCTCACGAATGTTCTCTTATAAAAGCTAATTTTGTTCGAAACATAACCAAAATATTAAATGTGAGTTTATGAGTTTGGATCTTAGTTAACTAATTCTTCCCTTTAAATTTATCTCCTTCTTTTTAATTAAAGGGAGAATGGTGTGTAATGCCATCAGAAAAAGACTTGAAAGACTCATGAAATTAGCGTTCAAGTTGAAGTAATTGAACTACCCTTAATGAAGAAATTTATGAACTTTTTGTTGGTAATAATTTATTTACGAGAACTTGTAAATTCCCTCTTCTTATATTTTTCAAGAACAAGGGTAAATCATAAATAAATTCTTGCAAACATCTAATTACTTGTCATTTTCAAATCTCGTGTTATTAATTTGTTTTGATAATTCCGTGTGATATTTTTTTAAAAAAATTATAATTAGATCTCACATAAAAAAATTAATTACTATAAAATTTATTAATAATTAAATTAAATTATATTAATAATTAGTTGTGTTATGAGTATGGTTTAATTCAGTTATTAATAAATTTTATAATAATTAAATTTTTTATATAAAATTTTAATATAATTCTCTCTATTTTTTTTCCCTCCCAATTATTAAGAACAGGTCATCATAGCCAATTGTGTATCCAGTGGGGAGGCATATCAGCATAAGACGTGGTCGTCACTCACTGTTGAGGGATCAGACCAACAATTTGACTGAAACTCAAAAGCCTCGTTTGGTGCAACTGGGTGGGTCCCACTCCCACTATCACCATCCTGCTTGTTTCTGCTTTCCTTTTTTGCCCCTCCAATCAAATCCTTCTCTCAGTTCTTCTGCCGCAATCTCATTTGATTTCAGCCCTACTGTCACACTCGCACTCTCTCTCTCTCTCTCTCTCTCTCTCTCTCTCTCTCTCTCGGAATTATAATGATAGAAACATTTGCTTTGACCACATGCCTTGTCAGATCAATCATGTTCTCCCACTTTTTATTGTTTTTTTTATTCAAATCGGATCCAGTGATTTACCCACTATACGCATCACTCGACGAGTACTGCACGTTAGTACATTACATAAACATGACAAAAGAAAAACTCAAAAAAGCAATAAGTTTCTGAACTTAAAAAAAAAAAAAAAAACAGAGAGAACACTTTAACAGAGAAAGGAGATTTAGAGGGAGATTCTCATCAGATTTGAGTCCGAATTGAACTGAAAAACCTGCAAGAAGAAAGGAACATCCTCTGAGACAATGTATGTACAATGGTCAATGAGGTTGGGAAAGGGAAAGGGAAAGGGAAAGGGGAAGGGGATGGATAGAACTTTCCTCTGTTTAGGAGGTGACATGGACACTCCCCCCTAAAAATACTTCAAGTAATTTATCATCAAGTTCTTATTTTTGTAGCTTATAAAGTTATAAATGTTGTCTTTCGGACAAGTTACATTGGAACTTCAGGAAAAAAAAAATTATTTTATTTATTCCATCACTTAGTATCATGAAAAACCCATAAAAATATTGCCACAACTTTCTAGACTAATCCAAACCTATAGTTCTTGTCAATGATAATTTTACACGTATTTCGAAAATATTTTTATTTAAAATAGGCTAGATGTCCAAAAAATCAAACCTAACATTATAGGATAAACTACATGACTCTTTCAATTAGTTGAACAAGCGCCTCTCATTAATTTATTTTTGATTTAATTGCTTAAAATTCAATACTACTAAGTCGAATCTAAATATTGTTCAATATAATTGAAAGTAATATTTTTGTCTTAAATTATAAGAATTTTTAGATAAAATTACATATATTAATAAAGATCATTAAATACACTTTATAACTTTATTTTTTAAAAGAAAAAGATAAATTTTAAAAAATACCCTTCATTTAAGGAATATAATAAAAATAAAAATATTAAAAAATATCATTAATGAAATCTTTATTTTTGACAACATATCTTGTATTTTAATATTGTATAATTTAAAATGAAATAGTATTTCCAACCTGATTCAATAAAAAAAAAATCAAATTCATCAATATTTGTGTGGCTTGGTTGGCTGTTGTCAATAGTGTACTTTTATCCACAAAAAAATGGTTGCTTTTTTTAAATGAACTTTTGGAAAAATAAACCGAAAACAAACATACACTTTTGACAGTGATTGGAAAGTGATCATTATACAAGCCCTTTGAGAAGGAAGTGCCTTTGCCATAATAGCCAATAAATGTTTTTTGGGTGAATTAATAGCCAATAAAAATTGATAGCTCGGTGTCGGTGATGTGTCGTATTGGTGGGAAGGTCTGTTTTCCATATTATTTTAATGTAGGTTGGGCTGACGGCCCAGTGCCTTAAAAAAAAAAAAGCGACTTCATGTTAAAAATGATAAAAGTTCTAATTTTAGTGATTTTTAATGTAAAACTAAATATATACTCCCACCATTTAAAATATAAATCATTTTTAGAAAGGTAAGATATTTAAAAATATAAGACAATTTGAATCTTTTAAGGTACAATTAATGAATTTTTTTCAAAAATATCATTAATTAAGTGGTGTAATTAATAAGATTTTTTTATTGAGATGTCATATTAAATAAGGATAAATATAAAAATATTATGTAATTTTAAATATAATTAACTCATTGACAATGTAATTCAGTTGAGAAAAAACTTAATCTTTAACCTTATATACTTAAGGTCATTATAATTAAATCAAGATATGCATATTTTTTATAGATTATTTATTCTATAACAAATTCTTATTATTGATATTATTAATACCTTAAAATCTATGTATCTTGATTTAATTGAATAAAAATATATTAAGTATATAAGTCTTGCATTCAAGTCAAAAGTGTCAAGTAATATTGAATGGAGGGAGTACAATTCAATTTCCTAAATATGTTGGGAGGCAATCATTTGGGTCCGTTTGGCATGATGTAATTGGGAGGGTCTAAATGGATATGAAAATGCAATTAAAAATTTTTCATACTTGGTTGATTAAAATCTACTTGAATTGGACTTACACGTGAAAATCATTTCCATCAAACTTGATATAACTGGATTCCATAAAAAAAAATAGTTTTCAAATTTGAGGTTCCTAATTTCATTTTCTACCCTTTCTTCTCTTGTCAAACTCATATCACTTGAACCAAGTGTGCAAACACAATGATCTCCTGTGAACCTTCAAGGTTCCCACTAAAGATGTGCATAGGCAGGGTCAGGTAGGGCAGCCCTTAACCTAATACCCTACTCTAAATGTCTTTAGGCAAAAAAACCAAGCCCAAAACCCAATCCTACTAGAAGGATGCCCGACTTTGGAGGGGCTGAGTAGGCAGGGATCAAGCACCTTGAGTAGGGTCTCTAGTCTTGAATTCAAGCTTGCGTCTAATGCTATCTAAAAGATTCTCAAGTATGCTTGATTCTTTTACACATAGCCACTTAAACATTCATCTTTATATATACATCTATCATCATGTTTAATGAAGCAACCTCAGTCCCAAGATTAGGATCAAAATAGGCATATTTCTGGTGAAAAGATCAATAAGAAGACATAATTTTGCGTTTATTTTTAATGATGGGTGGAAACTAAGAACAGATGAATACAAGACTTATGATAAGTAAGGAAGCAGAGTGATGAAGATTAAGAATAGTGAAAAGCAAACATTAAGAATACACATAAACAAAAGAAGACAAAAGGGATACAAAATAAAACCTTGGATAGCCAGTGTCCCTTATCCTGGCTAAGGGAAAACTGACATATTTTTAAAAGGCCAACGATCAAGAATTTAGTATTAATCATTGCAAACTCAAAAAGACAAGTAATTAGGCCACTTAGTCCATGACTTTAAATGCATGACATAATCAATTACAATCATTCTCTCGCATTAATTGAAACTACATTTAAACTATAGAAAGTTACATATAACTTTTCATCAAACCTTAAGTGAACAACTGAACATTATAAATAACTTATAAGATGAGCCATACCTTCCGCTCTAGAGTTGCAACCTTGTGATGATATTCTTCACACAAAGACTCAACTTTTAGCTAATTGGATTTTTTCTATTCCACTAGCAACGATAATAGAGGAAGTGGAAAATAGAAGATAAGTAGAAAATGATAAAATTTATGAGAACAAGAATGGATTTCTCTAATAATTCAAACATAACAACATAATGTCCAGTTATCCATAGACAAAAATAGCCTTTGAAAAGGCCATAGATCCATCATTCACAAACATTAAACATTGTCATCAAGCTATCAATGCATCAACCATCACCAAATTTAGTTTTTAAAAGTCACAACTCAATTAATCTAATAATTCAAACATAAAGTTAATCCTAAAAAAAATCCATCATAAAGTGGACAAATTTTGAGTTACTAATGCCCATTTGGCCATTCATCCTTCAAGGTTGAACCATAAATAACCTGAAATTAAAAAATAAGAAGAATTAAATAACATGACTTTTTATAACAGAGAAAATAAATTAACAAAATTACCATATTGAGCATTCAAGCAACATTATTTATCTCTCTTTCACCCTTCCACAACCGTAGTATCATATTGTCCTCCCTCAATGACAGTAGCTACTTCTAAAAGAAAAAAAAATCAAACAAAAAAATATGTCCACCATTGTATAATAGCTGAAATCAATATTTACAGCATAAAAAATACAAGAAAAAAATTAAATTAAATTGAAAATATTACCAGATTGAACAACATGATTTATCCCTCCAAAGTTATCAAATTCACGCAATTTACTAACAAGTTCTGTGAGAGATGTTTTAGGGAAGAGCTAATTTTGAGCATAAATAAGTGCTTCAATCATTCGAGGAGATAGTGAACTCCTATATTAAATATTAATCAACTACTCGCCCTTTGGTGCTAAAAGTATATTCATATGTGACTATTGACACTAGACTAGCCAGCATGTCTTTAGACATAAGAGAAAGGGTTTTATATGTAGATGCATTTGCCTTTCACCATGACAAGATATCAAAAGCTGCACCAGAATTACAAATAATTTTAAGATTAGCTCCAAGATATTTGTCCAACTCTATTTAATCATCATTGGAACTCTTCTACTTTTATGACTCCAACTGTAGAACACCAGGGTCATTATCATCATCGAAAGAGTTATCCTTTAATGAAGTGACCCTTAATAGTGTAAACGAAGATTGGGCACTTGATTCCAAACTTACTTTAGCTAAATACTCATTATATAAAATGTATAAACAATCTTTCATACTCATTTTCATAGCTGTACATACATCTAAGTCAATGTAAAGCTGTTCGAAGACATAATTCACATAAGCCAATTTCACAATTACAGTAATCATCAATAAAGCCAATTTTATATGCTAAGGCTCACGTCACCAAAAAGAGGATCAGCATTTAATATATATTTTTACAACAAGTTCTGCATACATGCAATTTGATGAAAGTATGTGTTAGATGTCACATTCAGTGTGGAAGAGAACATCAATGTTGTATCATAAAAAACCTTCAAAAACTTGAGAAAGATATAGGCTCTACTCCAATTCCTTTCTTTAAGATACTCATGCCTACACAAATGCCTGAATGGGTCACACCTAAAGATACACTTATCTCCTCATTGATTTTAAAGGGAGTACAATATTCATCATCTTTATCATACATTCTTTCAAACTTTAAAGTAAATTCAAGCATCAAATAAGTGGAATTCCATTGTGTGTAAACATCCAAGCATATAAGGCTTTTAGTGTCCAATTTCTCTCTATTAACTCAAGTTTTTAAATTTAAGAAACCTAAAAGGAGAGGAATGAACATACCTCACAGCATTTTCAATACAATCAAAGCTTTCTTTTAACTCCTTCAAGCCTTTATTCACCATCAAATTGAGCACATAAGCACAGCATCTTAGTTGTAAGTAGTTACCATCACATACTAACCCAATCTAACAAACACTTAATTGTCTTCCTTAGTTATGGTGAATACCTTGTCAATCACCTAATCTAACAAACACTTAGTTGTCTTCCTTATTGTTTCACCTATGTGATTTTCAATCATGTATACATTCAAAATTCTCTTATGAAGTTACCACTCTGGGTCAAAAAAATGTATAGCCATACACATATAGTTAAAGTTTTGATTTTATGTCTAGTCATCAGTAGTGATACAAACATGATGAGCACACTTCTTTAGGGTCTTCTTTAATAGCTTCATTTCTCCAAGATATAATTGCCAGCAATCCCTTGTCATGGTTGTTCTTGTAGGAATTAGAAATTTGATTTCTAATTCATGCATCAATTTTCTAAATCCTTCCTTCTCAACAATCCTAAAAGGTTGCTTATCTGTAATTATAAATTTAGCAAGTTCTCTTCGACATCTCTTTTCATTATAAATATGAGGAATCAAGCCTCTTCCTTGTCCTTGCAAGTTTGCCCTTCTTTGTGACACATATTTCAACATTGATTGCTTATCATTTATTGTAGCTTTGTGTGGGTTCTTGGGACATTTAGGAATATTCCTTTTCAAGGAGTTTGTCCCATGCTTAATTAGATCACAGGTGGTGTGGCAATATTTGCAAGCTATTCTATACTCCCCATTTGTCTCTTCTAATGGCAATCTAAAAAAGAATTCCCAAACTTATGATAATTTTGATATCCTCTTTTCAGGTTCATATTTTAAAGGTTCTTTCCTCTTTTAACCCTACATTCTGCTTCCTAAGGGGCTTTTATAGTAGTGGTAATAGGAGTTAGAGGAGGTAATGAAGAAGAAGGTACTAGAGGATGTGCAACTGAACTAGGATTAATCCTACTTTGATCTTGGGGAAAGGGTGCAATCATAAGTGTGAATGGAGTAGGGTTAGCATTAAGACTTATGGGAGTTGTTTCATCAAGACTTTCGCGAGCTTTATGTGGAGAAGGAGTAGAAGCATAATTTTTTCTTCCATTTTCTAGCCTAAGAGATAATTTCATTAGCAAACAGCCATAAATAAACATTAAAAAACCAGTAGAAAAGTGCAATGCAAACCACTTTAATGTCAAACAATCAAGTAGAAAAATGCAAATAATTTCAAATTTAACTAAAACAAAACAAAAACAGAGATCTAATAAAGAAAAGAAACAAACTAGTAGTAATGTTACTTAAGCTTTGAATAAAGAGAGTGAAAGAGAAGAAGAGATATGGAGCCAGGAGACTACTTGCCTAAGCTTTGAGGAGACGAGCTGATGAACTCAAGCAAGATCGGAGGAATCTCTAAACTTTAAAGCTGCTCACATGAGGCGGAGGAAGCTTTGAACTCTGAAGCTGCTAACACGAGACAAAGGAAGCTCGAAAAGATTAGGGACATAGAGCTGTGCTAGAGATGCAATTAAGGCCCTGTTTAGTTCAAAGGGAGAGGTGGGGAAGGGAAGGGAAGGGAAGGGAGGGGAAGGGAGGTGAGGGGAGAGGAGGGGAAGGGAGGAGGGTATCGCCCTAAATTAAAGGGGGAAGTTTTGGTGGGGAGGGGAGGGGAGGGGAGGGAGGGGAAATTTTAAAAAACCTCCCCTCTCCTCTCCACCAAACACTACCTAAGAGAGAGAGATAGAGAGCATTATAGGAGAGGTGTGTGGCTGTGTGAAGGTAGTAGATTGAAAATGTGAAATGACTATTAGATGTGAGTTAGGGCTTTTAAGGTTTTAATATTTTAATTTTTCATTTATGCCCCCACCAATCTAATAAATTACGTCCTATATTGATATGTTTATAAAAAAAGTAATTATTTTTTATGTTTATCTAATTGAGCCAGATTTGAATATTGTTAGGTTTGATTAGAAGTAAATTAGTAACTCTCTTAAGTATATTTTCTGCATTTACATACACTGAAACATGAGACTTCATATTTAAGCGCTCATAGTCCCCTTTTACTAGGATGGAGTAATTAGTTTCTATTGCACAATCATTAAGATGTGCAAATGTGTAGTATTAAACTCTCTCTATTTCTATTTATAAGAGAAAAAACTGTATCACATAATTTAAGAAAATCGATTAACTATATTAATCAAGTTTGAAAATAAAATAATTAGATTATAATATCCTTTATTAATTGTGTTAATCAATCCTTCATTGATTGTTTCTCATGACTATAAATGATAAAATTATAAGGGGTAATTTAAAAAGTTTGTAATAAATACTTATTGAAAAATGTGACTTTACTTATATAAAAAAAGTTAAAAGTAATAATTTCTCTTATAAATAAAAATAGAGAGAGTATATCCTTATAATTATGTCTTAATAATAAAATTTTTATTTTATTTTCTCTCATTCAAAAGCCAAATCATCATTATGGTTAAAAAAAAAAAATCAAATGCATGAAACGTAGTTATGTTTTTTTTTTTTGGGCCTAGGCCCAGTTTTGCGTAAAAAGAAGAAAACGGATAGGAAACATAGATAAGCTATCCTATTTCTCTAGCTGTATCAAAAAAACAAAAAATCTATTCAGCGAGTATTTATTTACTTATCTCGATTTTCTCTCTTGGGGCGTTGTTTTCTTCTCCTTGAGGGTTCGAACCAGGGGCCGGTGTCGCCGTCTCGTTCTACTCTTCTAATTTTTAAGCGGCTAACTACTGAGCAATCCAGAACCGGAACATTTTCTCTCTCGTAGTAACTCATGGCAGCTGCGGCTACAACGTCGGTGGTGCCGGCTAACCGCCGGCGGATTATGAATCCGCAGGAGGATATGGAGTTCGAGACCACCGAAGGAATAGAGCCTATCTCGAGCTTCGAGAACATGGGTATCAAGGAGGATCTGCTCCGAGGCATCTATGCATATGGCTTCGAGAAGCCCTCGGCAATCCAGCAGCGAGCCGTTAGACCTATTATTGAAGGGCGAGATGTTATCGCTCAGGCCCAATCTGGTACTGGCAAGACGTCTATGATTGCTCTCACCGTTTGCCAAGTCGTCGATACTTCTATTAGAGAGTATGTCCTTGAAAGCCCTTACATTTTTGGTTGCGAATTTCCTTTTCCCTTTTATGCCTCTGCGGAAAATTAGGGATTGGTTAATAGCAATTGAATTTTTCGGATTTTTTGTTTCATGTTTCTTGGGGGAAAACGTTACCTTTACTGGAAATTTGAGGTATTGGCTATGGGGCGCTCGAGGAATAACTCATTCCTCTTGACAATTGACTATTGCATCCTTGGGGTTCTGGTCGGAGTTTTCTTTGTGTGGACAATGAGGATTTAATGAGTATTGAAATTGAATGACCTCAGCATAAGGAAAACAAAAAATTATGCTGAAGGGGAATCCCTTTTTATTGAACACAATCTAGTCAGGGTAAGGGGGCAACGATTAGTCTATTCGGTGAAGAGTTTGCTTGTCTATTTTATCAGTTTTAGATGGGAAAGTCCTATATTTGATTGTAATTTGACTAATTTCCTATGCTAGGCTTTAGGATTTCAGATATAAGAAAAGACCTGCAAAATAAGTTTGAGTTTTCAACGTAGTTTTTGGTACGGAAAATTCTAGGATTAAAGGGAAAACTCAGCTCTGAACTTCACTTTTGGTCCATGTTAGGTCTGGAATCTTATTAAGAAGATTTAAGACTGCCGTCACTGTGGATATATAATGAAGTTTCGTGGAAAACCTGCATCTCTGATGGTCAAGCAAAGATCAATTCTTGTTTTTCTAGAGTGAATTACATCTACTCCTCTTTCATGTCGAGCAACATGATAGATATATCCATGCTTATATTCAGGAATCACAAGAATTTCCTTCCCTAGGCTAATTATAGGTTACAAAAAGTTTATATGTGAAAGAGCAATATGGTCCGCTTGTTTTCAACCTGACTTGTACTGGACCTCTCTTTATGTTGCAACTTTGCTAACTCAAGGTATTTTCATTCTTAGCAAAGAAAATCGTAATTTGAATGCCTCATGTTGGTTTAATGCATAAGAATGTGTAAATGAAGATGAATTGAGGGGATTGCAGTGAATGAAGATGTGGAACAGTAGGTCATGGATAGCACTTCTCATGTATTGTAATAATGAGACAGGTGATCGTGATCGAATTTTCATTTGTCGTAGTGGGGATGGTATAAGCTTGTTTTACTCGATGTAAGGGGACTAAAATAAAGTTCCTTCACAATATTGAAGTTGATGTTAGCTTTCTTTTAGGAAATGCAAAACGAGCTCAATGGAAGAGCACTTCTGTAATATAAAAAATAAAACAAACCTTTATAATTTTAATACGATGAATAACTTTCTTCTTGTTTTTCTTAAACTTTGGGATGTGTGTGTAATTAACTAATTTCTTGGTCCTTGTTATTCAAGTAGTGTGTTTTTGGAGCAAGAGATGGAATAGAGAGCATGCCCACATAGTAGCTTTTGCAAACGATTAGATGGATTTCTACTATTTATCTTGCATTTTTTAATGGCCCCCTCAGCGTATCACCATGTGTTCTATTCTGTGTCAAGTTAAAGTTCTGTCCTTCACTGTCAAAACATGTAAGTTTACAGCTCAGTTGACTTCATTAAGGTTGTCATTTCGTAAATGGTGGTTCAGTCAATGTGTTCTTATTGTAATTGTTGATGCCTTTAAGAGTTGATTTGTATTCTATTTTTGTCATCTTCTGGTAAACATGTATTATCATCTTATGATCTCCATCCTAATAATTCTGTTACAGAGTCCAGGTGTTGATCGTGTCACCAACAAGAGAATTGGCCTCCCAGACTGAAAAGGTTATCTTGGCTATTGGAGATTACATAAATATACAAGCTCATGCATGCATTGGAGGTAAAAGTGTAGGTGAAGACATACGGAAGCTTGAGTATGGGGTTCATGTGGTTTCTGGAACTCCTGGACGAGTTTGTGACATGATAAAAAGGAGAACATTGCGAACTAGAGCCATCAAATTGTTAGTCCTTGTAAGTTCAATGCGTCTTCCAGCTATCCACTGCATTTTGTTGGGCCTCTTTATATTGCCAAGTGTTAACATCATTTCAATAACAGGACGAATCTGATGAAATGTTGAGCAGAGGGTTCAAGGATCAGATCTATGATGTGTATAGATATCTCCCTCCGGAGCTTCAGGTTTTCTTTCTCCTTTATTGTCTTTCCTGCCCTTTTGTTTTTGGAATGTTTCTATCTCAGAAATCTTTTGGAATTTATTCTACCTCAAAAATCTTTTTTATGTTTAGTAACACAGTTTTAACGAACTGTCTGGTGATTATGATATTTAGCTAATTGTATGCATCTTTTCGGAACTTAGTTACATAAATAGTGTGTGTATTGCTTTCGTATTCAGGCTGTTGGTGGAATATAGAGTGTTAGCCATTGTACGATCATTGACTTTTCAAATTCTGAGTTGTGATATTTTGGCGTATGTCAGCATCTGAATCATTATGCTCTTACTGTAGGTTGTCTTGATTTCTGCCACCCTTCCTCATGAAATATTGGAGATGACAAATAAGTTCATGACAGATCCTGTAAGGATCCTCGTAAAACGTGATGAATTGACTTTGGAGGTAAGCAATAGTTTTACATTATCTTAGTTCCTTCAAGAGCCTGCTGGATCTTGATGCAAATTTTCCCTTATGACAGGGCATCAAGCAATTTTTTGTGGCTGTTGAAAGGGAAGATTGGAAGTTTGATACTTTATGTGATCTTTATGATACCCTCACCATCACACAAGCTGTTATTTTTTGCAACACCAAGCGGAAGGTAAGCAGAAACTTTCCATGCATCATTGGCTAAGCCCTCCCATTCAGTCTCCAAAATTGTGGGGAATTGTTGATTCATGATACTATGTTTTAAATATTGTTCAATAGCTTTTCATCTTTCCTTGTCTGTTTTCCTTCTTTTGGAATAGGTTGACTGGTTGACTGAGAAAATGCGTAACAACAATTTCACTGTCTCATCAATGCATGGGGACATGCCTCAGAAAGAAAGAGATGCGATCATGGGAGAGTTTCGTGCTGGTACAACTCGTGTACTTATCACAACAGATGTTTGGGCTCGTGGTCTTGATGTGCAGCAGGCGAGTGTTTAGACCTTTGTTTCCGTTTTCATTTATTATGTTTTATGGCTTTCATTTCTTTTAGAACTCAATTGTTGAAATACTGATGAATATCTATATTCTGTATCAGGTCTCTCTAGTGATAAACTATGACCTTCCAAATAATCGAGAGCTTTATATTCATCGTATTGGTCGATCTGGGCGCTTTGGACGCAAGGTACTTGATGCAATACCTATTGCAATGTTCATTGACTGCTTGGGGCTACCCAACTTTTCTTGTCTTCTTTTTGTTGTTGTTGTTGTTGGGGGGGGTGGGGAATCCTGGTTTAATGTTCTTTCCCATTGTTGTATTCCCAGTTCCCAGCTGCTTTCTACTCTAAAACATCTTTATGATTGGCCCTGTCATGGTTTGCAGGGTGTTGCTATTAACTTCGTCAAGAGCGATGACATCAAGATCCTGAGAGATATTGAGCAATATTACAGTACACAGATTGATGAAATGCCAATGAATGTTGCTGATCTCATATAAATTGCTTTTGGTGTGCGTTGTGCTGGGTGAAGTGGATTTGTCATGCCTTACTTAGGGAGTAGTGTTTTAATGTGGGTATCTTAAATTGGGTGAGTTTATTTTGTTTATGCGCTGACATCAGTATTTTTGTTTATGTGCTTCTAAACTTACCAGTTGATGAGTTTATTCCCCCTATACATGGATATACCAGAGTGGCAGCTGCTTTTGTTCATTTGGCTGTGATTGATGTATAAATTTAGATTGTGGGACAAGTTGCATTCTCTGGCTATGTTGCCCATGACAGTTGAATGTAATTTAAGCTTTATGACAGGTGCTGATGATATTTTTTTCACGTGTCTCATAACCCGTATTTATTGCATGGAACACATTAATCTGAATCCTGCGAGGGAAAAAGATTTATCTGCCATTTCCATGTCTCACGTGCATTTCCAATTTGCTCATTGCCAGGTAATAATCTTTGGAACGTTAAGCTTAGTTGTTTTAGACCTCCATAAGTTATTAGGTCGCAACTCGCAAGAGTTAGTTCTGACTTTCTGAGTAATAACAAGCGAAACGGTCACAACTCACGTCAGTTCTGTTGTCAAGTGACGGAGGGGCGCAGGACTAACAAGCAAGAACTGGTTTCTATTTTGCGTGAAGATGGCCGAGAATGATTCCTGTGAATACTATTAGAACTTAGATGTTTTTTTTTTATTTACTACTTCGAGAGTTTCTTTACGTTTAGCGAGCTAACACCGTTAGAGAAAGGGTTAGTAACTAAATGAATGATGTAAAAAGTAAAATCCACGAGTCAACTTTTGATTGGGGAGAACCTGATTTAAAGCATACGGGGAACAGAATAAAGTTTTCTCCTTGTTAAATTTGCTCACAAAATATATGTTATCAAGATGACGAGACAATCATATATTTCTCAGCCAATCAAGCAGATTGTGGCAGAGATATATATTGATATTTGATACAAGCGAATGGCAATTAGCATGCACAAATTTGTCTCATTATATGTACTACACCAAGAACTCGTACAAACTCGCAACAAGGCCGCAAAAATTAGGAGCGTAGACTAGAACTAGAATGTAATCTCGGAAGGTGCATGAAATGTTCTTCCTCGACAGATTGGTTCTAGATTTTCACCAGCATATGAACATAACGGCGAGACTTCAACACCTGAATAAGAGGCAGCTACGTTACACAATGACCAAGTTGAACGAGATAACCTTTTCTTAGTAAGGAAAATGCTAATGCTAATTTTCTTCGTTGCCCAACAACCGCTTGTGCTTGTAGTGTTCAAAGTAGAATCAACTTTATTTTCAACAACTTATTTATCCTTCCCAAGAATGTTCCTCTTCTTCAAAAAGTCTAAATTTTATTTCACTTGATTCAGCTTATTGGACAAAATCAAGCTATTCCATTTCTTTTGTGGTACTTGCAAAGGTGAGTACCAAAAACTAGAACTTAAAACTAACCCAAGATTTTATTGCCTTCCTCGGGGCCTATATGAAAAGAGGTATAACATACCAGTTGCATATAACGGCACTGAATGTGTTAAGAAGCCACCTGCAGCAACCACCCAACGACTATGGAGTCGAAGAACAAGAAGTCTAGCACTATCTGGAGTGTCAAAATTGGATCCATTTGCATTTTTCACAGGCGCAAATTCTTCTTCCCGAAGTACCTGTACATGGATGCACAATAGCCATCAGCAATAGTAGTACTACCCTTTAGGCACCCAACTTCCGGTCAAATGAAGAGAATTATAAATACCTCAAAAAGTGCAGTCGTCGGAGCATAAGGAAATGCATCAAATACGAACTGTTCCAGTTTTAATCCCATTGTAAATCCATGTATGGAAGGGATTTTCTTCTCTGCAAGATGGTAACTGCACATATAATCCATGTGCGGATCAGATCGATAAAACATCTGAAAGATATAGGCCAAGTGTATGAATTACTATGGATGATATGCAGCATTGGCTTTTTATTACTTTACCCATATTTTATTTTCAAGTTGTCAAGTTACATACACACCTATGAATTTCTTTTTTAAACTTGAACTTCATTATATAACATTAAGAATAACAAATTCAGTGCATCACAAGGAAATAAATGTAACACTTGGAATTTAAATAACAATGAGAAGCTAGTCAGGAAAATGAACGGGAGAAGGCAATTTACTTACATGCTGTCTTTCTCAAGGCCATTAGCGACTTGGTTCAGAAAATCCAGAGTGAACATGTGTAAGCACACCTGAAATTACAAGGATGATGATAAACAAGGAAGACAATTTATAAAGCAGCCAACACAAATTACATTCAATTTTCAGAAAGAAGTCTAAACACAAGCATTGTCTGCATGTGCTTGTACATATCGCCAATCAATTTCTGCATATACTAACAATTAAAATGTAAAAGTCCTATGTGCCATCCTAGAACAAAGTAAAAGCACTGGTGGAACCTGAATAATACTTGTATTATTGGGAATTTAACACTTCTTCACTATAAAGTGAGAAAAGGACATAGAAAACTATCCCCTGTTCCAGCCAAATTATCCCAGAAAATGAGGAACAGCAAGCCCAGCAAACACAAATAAAACACACGCTTACTGACCTTTGAGAGTTCGGAACTCTCCTTCACTAGCTAACCAAAATGTTGCCAGCCTGCCTCATCCTGACACTCTTCCCTCCATAAAAGCTTAAACTCCTGCTCCACTCATTTTCATTATAATAAAACTTCTATGCTTTCTAACAGCTTAAGATTTCTAGCCATCGGTATAAGAGCACCAGCTCCATTTTTTTTTTTTTGGCCAAAAAGCACCAACTCCAGTTTGAGTCACATTTTGTCACTGTCAAAAATTAGTAGTCCCACTGAATTAAGCAGCGCCAGGACTTATCATTAATCTAGTTGATAACCTGTCTTTCCGTTCTAAAAGACGATCATAAAAACTTAAAAGAACCAATAATCCGTAGGGATCAGAAAGGGCCTCAAAAAAAAAAAGCACGATTTGTGGAAAAAAAGGTTCAAGACCATGAAACTAGCTAGAGTGGCAAAAGACTCACATTACTCCAACAAAAACGAAGACGGCCAGTTTCTTGATTGACTGCAGAAGCTAGAGATGGATCCAACTCACTGTATTCAACTACAGTAAGAGGTCCACCTTTCCCTCGACGTACAAATACACCAACCTTTTCTTGGGGATATGCCTGTTATATGACGACAGAAATAGAAATAGTAAGCAAAAAAGAAAAGAAGCACGAGGGTAACTTAGTTATATATCAAAAAAGAGATCACTGCCTACCGCAATTTCCATGACAGGCAAAGCCTAAAATTTGGTCTAAGAAAAATAAACACAACCAAACATGTTGGATTTTTATAGACGCGTGTATTTTATATATTATCTATGTCCTACTGTTTTTCTATGAGAGCACGTATTAATAACACCTCATTTCTTCCAATCCCTAGGACTTTGTGGCATCATAAATTCATGCTTTTGTATATGGACGATGATTAAATAAAAGCAACAAGGATGACTGGATACTGGTCAGTTACCTTGCGGACAACTTTGGCTGCAGCAGCTACACCTTTATCAATGAAGTAACCCAGGAAAGCGGGATCAGCAACTCGGACCTGTTTCATGAGTCCTAATAATTAAGTCTTCAAATAAAAGGGAGTGACGGATGACTGATTCTGTTAACATGACTAATTCAAGTTCAAAACAGAAAACAAGGAAAACTCACCAGGGCATTATCAACACCATAGCAATCAACATACTTAATTCCTCTTGAGGCCATGTCTTCCAATAACCTTGAATATTTCAGAGCTGAACAAGAAAAGAATTTGCCATTTTAATAAATACTCATGCAACAAGTGAAAAATAAGAAAAGTACAGTCAATGTTAACATTTGAAATTCAAAGAATATATAAAAAGCTTCAATAAACTACAATACCTGAATATACTCCACCATTCCCATCAGGAGCCTCTGCTACCTGGCTTTAGGAGTTTGAAATATTAACCACCAGCATAGCAGAATAGTTTCAAACCAAGAAAGGAAATTTCAGAGAAAAGAAAGTAAAAGCATTGCAAGGAGAAGGCTCGTTAAATGAAAGAGACCATACTCTGCATGGAGTTTCCATTATAAATCTACCGTTCTTGGAAACACAAGGGATGGTCCCTTGCTGGAAGAAGGTAACCTATATGAAAGAGGTGAATCTAAAGTAAGCAACCTCACCCAATGAAAAACAGGTAGTAATAGCACAAGGAAAAGGTTCCGAGGCTTCTTACTTGTTCTGGGTCAAGACCAAAAAATTTATGACTTCCAAAGAATTTCCGTGTTGCATCATCAGTGAATGGACTAGTCATAATGTACCAGTGTATTTGCACTGAAGAAGCAGAACCTACACCAGGTAGATCGGCCAGGATGACAAATGGAATGGCGTATGAATAAACTTAACCAAGACAAAAGGAACCCACTCTCATTTGTAGCTTGAGCAGCCAGTCTCTGTACACACAAAATTCGCTCCGCTTGCAGTTGGAAAAGTGACTTTCCCGATGGAAGTCCAATATCTAAAAAGAAAATTAAGAACACAAGGAACCGATAATTTTTTATGATTTATTCTGAAAGAACATTCAAGCAACAAAAGAACCATTATCTCATAGATAATAAATAACTAAATACATAAACAAAGGAAGACCTCTAAACATTGCACATAAATGAAAACTATGCTCCAGTTACTTTAATCTGCATGTCAAGCAGAAAACCTGTCCACATGCTTGATATTGTAGTTAATATTCATATTTTTTTGTAGGAAAGAAGAAAAATGTAATTTGTCATTGCATTGGCCAAAATTCCTTTTCTTATATACATTATTAAATGAAAATAGTTTTATCTAGTATTGGGTGTAGCCCTATTACATAAAAGGGAGAATCACATTCAGCCCTCTTCTAAGAAAATTTATCACAGGCAAAGACTAACAATAAGTCCCATTCAAAAAAAAAAAAAAAGTCATGTTCTCATTTTAACAACAATCCATTCTATATTGGTCCTTATCTGTAATTAATTCTCTTGGAAGGGGGCTGGCTATGATTTTCCCTATATAAAATGCCAAAGCTTTCCTTTAATTCAACTTCAGGACTGGAAATTCGATCTTTTCAAATAATAGAAACTCAATGCTTATTTCATCACTAAAACTTCAGTGCTAAAACTCAATGCTTATTTCATCACTAAAACTTCAGTGCTAAAATTTTCACTTTCATCAAATACACCCCAAGTGTTTCAGTTGTCTTCCAAAAAGGTTTGAATATTTCAAAAAGCTTATTCCTCTGCAAGAAGCATCTATGAAAAGAATATATGACCACAATGATTACACCATAAATAGAAGGTCCAGTACATCACTGACAGGCCTTCCATTTCATGTTAAAATCATCATGACTAAAAAAAGAATAAAGAATATGCAAAGAATATAAAATGTAGAGAATAAATTCATCAATGGCCAAGAATTGCAAATTGGACCTCAAGACAAATTATGTATAACATGTGAATTGATAGGCTTTATCATATTCAATTAAAGAGTTTGAAAAGAAGAGTCAATTAATTAACCACCAGAATGAGTCTCATAACATTTCCAATATAACAAAATTGCTATAAAAGAAACTTGAACTGTAACAAGTTGCTTCCAGAATTGAGATGACTCACTGAAACATCCTTTTGGATCTGAACTTCCAAGGCGAGTCCCCTGCATTTACAGGTTCAAGACATCCTTGAGACAGCCATACAGATGAATTTTTGTGAAGTTTAATATGTTAAATAAAAACAGCTTTTATGAAGAAAATATTATAATTTATTACCGCTTATCATTTGGTGATCTTCCAGTTTAAATCGGTAACAAAATATAGTAGAAGTCAAAATGTAAGTTAGCTTCTTGTTTTATCTTGACATGTTTTAGTCAGATCAGTGTTTGCCATCAAGAAAGAAATTCAATCACTCTAACGGAGGCAAGATGAGAAGGAAAATTGCAGTTCAAATTCAAATTATAATTAGATGATGTGGGATATTTTCTGATGGAGACAGATGAGGCTTAGGACCCTGCCTGAGTTAAATGTCTCAACTCTCAAGTCAACTCCTCTAGTATAGGATGTTGTACTGAATTAATATATTTAGAAAATATATTAATAATTATATAAAAAGAAAATAAATTAATAAAATGCAAACTATAAATCTTGGATGGTAAGATAGAAATTTAACATACAGACTGCTTTTAAATGATTGAAAACAGAAAAAGTAAAGTTCACATGCTAAGCAATTATCAAGATTGAAGGCATCGGTATAATAACAATGTCAATGAAAAATATGAAAAAAGAAAATTAAAAGCATGGTAATGACTGGATGTGAATAAACAGGTGTAGAAAAATTCAAATAATCTTGAATTGATAAAAAATAGAGAACTGAAATTATTATTACGATTTAATTAACACACACACAGTTATATATATTGAGGCCGCTTTTTCTTTTGGTCAGATCCCCACTAAACAAATAATAGTGATTTATTTTAAATTTGGTGAAACCCGATGGGAAAAGAGTAGGGAACCCCATAAAGCAACTTTATTGTGCTTCATGATTACTACAATAAACAAAGTTAGAGCCACTACTTTTCTACAAACAAATCATACACATGTTATTACAAGTGAACACCAAAAAGTTCAGAGGTAAAAAAAAAATAATAATAATAATAATAAGAACACCAAAAAGTTAAATCAATCATCGCAGCCTCTAGAATAAATTACTCCAAATGCTACGATTTTATCAAAAAAAATTATGTACTACGATACATCAAAAATTTTTTTATTAAAGTGAAAAAGGCATCAGCTTTTTAAATTAAGCAAGCACAATTTTTCAGGGAATAATGCTGGGTGGGCTTTAGAGACAATCAATCAATAGGGAGACTAAAATCGTCACCGCCCATTTGTCCCGAATGTAGATATTTTCCAAAAAGAGGCAACATCATGCCAAAATAATGTTTCAGGAAGTACCCAAAAAAAAGGGGAAATCGCATTGTGAATTACTATCTTTATCATCTAAGTAATGCCCCTTTCAAAGAAGTAAAGTTCACTAATCACTGCACCAACTTCTGAAGGGGAAGAGAAATCGACAAGATAACAGAGCACTCATTCACCCAATTAAACCAACAAACAAACAAAATATCAAAAGAAGGATTATGCCAAAAGGCATCGAGGATCTCTTTAGCAATTAGAACATGAAAATAATAATAATAATAATAATAATAATAACAACGATTCTAAGCAATCGCAGAAGTACCTGGCCACCCGATAAAAGCAATACAGCCAACTTCCCACCTGATATAGCCTTCAAACCCATCTTCCACCATCTCTCTCTTTCTTCTATGGTTCGCTCCTCCACGGTCGACACAGAACTCTCTGGCACCGGCTCAATGGCAGCTGCTGGCAGTCCTGAAGTGATTTCACACAAAGAACGCCCGTCAAAATTACTTCCTTTTCAGTACTGGCATGCGCGGAGTAAGTTTATATGCGTATGTGACGAGAAATATGGATAGACCTTGAGATCGAAGAGAACATCGGATAATCCGATCAATCCTCGGGAGATCCAGATTCTGCAAATTGAAGTCATCAATTACAACAAAGTCAAATTAAACAAATGAATAATTTGTTTTTTTTTTGGCCAACATATGGAACAATTCAATACGGAAGAAATCTCTAGTTGATCTGAAAACCGGACTTAACATCCAATAGTTACATAAATGAAAATTCCAAGCCCAGAAGTATAGACAACAAAGTTGAGGAGTAAATCTTAAACTTCGATGCGCTGAACTCGCAATAATTGGCATTCATTCGAACGCGAAACAAGCTGACTTTGTCAAATCACCAAGAATTATTGAGGGAATAAACAGGATATAGAATTCCGAATCATGGAAATCTAACTTCCCAACTGAACAAGAACGAAAGAACCGAAATGCCGGATCGAAAAGATAACAGGGTGCGATGGGAGTTTACTTCGATGTCTTTGACAAGGAGGTCACGTTCTTCAGGGGAAAGTTCGTCCCAGAGAGCAAAAGCGTCCTCCTGACCATAATCCTTGAGCCTCTCGAGCAGATGCTGCGGTGGTGGCGTCGGCGAGGATACGACGCCGTTTCCATCCAATCCCACCGACGAAGGCTCCCTCATTCTCTCTCTTCCTCCTCCGCTCTCTCTCTCTCTCTCTCTCTCTGTTGTGCTTTGTGTGAAGTGTATCGTGTTTGTTGGTTTTGGAGACAGAGGAACAGTGGGGAGGAAGACAAGAATCAAATCAGAGTAACAACCTCACCTGCATCTTCGGAAATGACGTAAATGACCTTCATACATTGCCTAAAAAGTCAGGACTACGATGAAGCCTCGTCGGCTTTCGAATTTTTAACTCCAGAGGCAACAGCGGAATCTTAACGGCATACATTTCACGAAAAGAAAAATATTTCGTCCTAAAAATTAAAATTTTTAAAATTAAAAAAAAATAGAACTTTAACTTCCTATATTTTATTAAAATTTTATTATAAATTTTTATATTTTTTTAATATTTTAAATTTTTAAATGTTTTAAGGGTCTTAAAATATTAAAAAAATAAAAGTGTAGAAATTTAAAATATTTAAAAAATACTACATGAATTTATATTAAAACTTAAGCAGAGTAAATTGACCCAAAATTATATCTTCACCTAAAATTATATATTCTAATTTATAAGACACAGACACCTTTGGGAAGATTTAATCTTTTAAAATATAAGACATTTTGATAAAAATTTATTAAAAATAATTTTTTAAATATTACCTATCTAATTATATTTTTTAATATCCTTTTATAAATGAAGTATTAAATTAAAAATATTTTTAAAATTTTATAGTTTTTTTCTTAAAAAAAATGTTAATTGTGACAGTAATATTATTTCCTAGTGTGACTGTTTATCATCAAAGTAATATTATTGATATTCTTAATTTTTATTTTTTAAAAAACAAAATAAAGTGTTGAACAACTTGGAGAAAGACGTGGAAGATATATTTTATTGAATAGCATCAATTATCAATTATTTATGCGCCTCATAACAGCTAAACTTGAAAAACAAATTTGTTACACGTATAGAAAGCTCTTGAACAATTAGCGTCTAAATTAGCAAACGTAACTGAGGAAAATGAGGATGGTTAATACCAATATTTGAGACATAAAATAGGGGGAAAAAAACTTTTTAGACCTTTACTTTTCAAATCACAAGGATTAATATAAAAAGTTTATTACATAATTTTCTTAATTAATTAAATGATTTTGATTAGTGTAACATGCCTTTTTTGCACATGAAAGTTTAAATGAATTGAGTATTAGGGACTTATCAAAGTCAAGACATGTGCCTCCAAATTTAAAGAGCACTTATAAATATATTATAGATTATTCATTAATAAAGTTCTGATATCAACAATTAGATTTGATAACACAATCTTATAACCAAATTTTTATTAACTGAATCAAAATTTGTTAGTTATAACTTCTTCTTTTTTGGTTGTATTACATATGTACCAGTACATATTAACTCCCTCGGGTATTTATTACATAACTATACGTTAACTTCTTTATAGTATACATTGAAGAAATTCATTAAAATTGAGTATTTTTAGAAATGAGTCATAAATATTTTTATTAATTTTGTAAAAAGTCCTACTAATAATTTGGAAATTATAGTACTGTGAAATTATGAAGAGAAACATTGTACTACTGCCCAAGCAGATAACAAATGAAGTCGTAATTAATTGATGTTGCCTTTTATAATGTGTTTGTCGGTACAAGTATTCATAATTTTTTAGTGAGTTTGGGACAAGTCTTGACCACTCCAGGTCGGTTTCTCTACTTCATCAGATAATGAGCACGTTCAAAATATTAAACATTGATGTCTCTCTATTACTGTATATTACTTACTTCAATCTTATATTCTTATTCATAACATAAAGAGAGAATGATTTTTTTATTATTTACAAGTCATGTGATTAAGTTTTTATCATGAGTTTTTTTTTATTATCATTCAATATTGGTGAGAGAATATACACGTGGTTAAAATTTAATATGAGCAGATTTAAAAACTTATTAAACTTTTATATAGAACTAATGAGTTGACTTACAAATGGAATTAGAGGGAGCATATATTTTCAATCATGCCTCAAATTATGAGCTGAAGATATTGAAATTAAATGAAATCAGAAAAAAGATTAATTAACCAAGTCAGTATTCTCTAAAATATAAAAGTTGAAACATTTATTGGTGGTATTTTATAATAGAGCTCGCAAAATCAATCATTGTCAATAACAGTTGGTTTCAATCTTAATGATATTTATATACCTGTCTGTATCTTAAATCTGAATCAGTATTAAAAAAAAATAATTATTCCTACTTTTTCTTATTTAATCTTGTCCATACAAACCAATTGAGGGGATTGTAATTTAATTTTATTCTTTTTAAATATGTTTCTTTCTTTTTTTTATGCATGCCATGGATTTTCAAACCTAGAACATGCATGTATCTAATAAATTAAATTCTCTCTATAACTAATTAAGTAGTCCCATATTTAATATAAGTACAAAGAACTGCATTATTTCTTTATTTTCTCTTTTGTAATTTTTTTGAATGTATACTCTATGGTCTATTCAATGTCATTTTGTGATTATTAATAATGTAAAATGCATATCTAAAAGAAGGGATATATATAATGAAACTTTCTTCCTCAAATTTAGGTTGGTTATCAATTTGACCTCTTATATATTTTTTTTTTATCAATTAAGCTTATAGAGTTTCCAACATAATTTTATATTTTTATTTGACCCTCATGAAACTGACCAACATTTTTTTTTTGGCAATGCATGAAGATGTTTTGTTAGTATTGAGTTAAAAGTTACACTTCATCATGATGAATTAAGTTTTGAATTCTTAGTGGGAGAAGTGTTCACATTTAATGTATGATCTTACCTCAAATAGAATTGCTTCTAATAGAAAGATACACATGAGTAATAAAAAAAGTTACACTATATGTATTTTTAGGATTATATATGTCTTTGAATCATAAGGGCTAATTATGTATGGATATTAAAAATTTAAAAACTTAATTGATAAAGATTAAATGTCAAAAATTAAATTAAAATTAATTGGATTACTGAAAATTTCATTATTGCTATCTTGAAAAAATAACAGAGCTTTCATTGTCTATTATTGCCTTTAATTTGTTGATAAATCAGGAGATAGTTGCATGTTCTGCAATTTGTTCTCGAAAACTACATGCTAACGCATTGCTGTTATCTTCCTTCTTGCTTAATAATTTTTTAGTTATATTTAGGTAAGATAGATATTTCTCCTAAAATGATTTTAAGAACAAATCATTATCTCACATAGATAAAAGGCATTTAAAATCTTATTTTTCAAAATTACATGTCTCCCTATATACACATGATACGTACGACTGTATAACAATTAGTTTTTGAAATATTATACTTATTTTTTCCCTGTCAATGTCTTATTTTTTACCTGTCAGTAAGATGCATAAAAGTATATCAAAAAAACAAAAAACTCAGAAAATTATTTTAAGGTCCCAATCAACATAATTGATTACTCACAGGTTCATTTATCATTCTCCTAAGCTCAATTACTAATAGACTTGTGAGTAATTGATTGTGTTAAGTGTGACTTGTGTGTAATTCTCCTTAAAAAATTTGCACAGAGTAATATAATTTATAAATAAGGAACATACCATCAAAAATATTTTATATCAATCAAGGATTAAAAGATTTTAAAATATCACAGCAGGATCAGGGGACTGACTATAATACCCTACCTTTATTTTTTAATTGACAAGTAGCTATTCATTAATTAATAAGTACCTATTCTTATTTAATAATATACTCTTTGCTTATTGACAAGTTCAAGAATATAAAAGAATTTAGTTGTAAGAAGAAGCAAGTGTATGTTGGGTTTCAAAAACTAACAATTCGTTAATCAATACTAATTCATATTTAATAAGAAATCATTTGCTAATTAATAAGTTCAGTAATATGAAAAAGCTTGATTGTGAAAAGGGATAAGTGTAAATCATGTTTCAATAAGTAGTAAATACTCATTTTCATTTAATAATAAGTCATTCACTAATTAACAAGTTTAAAAACTCGAACGAACTTGGTTGTAAGAAATGATAAGTATAGATCATGTTTCAACAAGTAACTATTCATTAATTAATAAGTACCCACTTATATTTAATAAAAAATTATTTTCTAGTTGATAAGTTTTAAAAAAGAAAAAAGAAAGAAAGAGTATTTTACTCTTTTTTCTTTTAAAATCATTTTTCAAATTAGTCTCCTAATTCTATAGTGACGTTTCAAAATGTTTTTATTCTTGTTTGATATTAAATTGCTTCAATAGTTTTTGAATGATATTTTTCCAGTGAGTAATGCAATTCTGTATAAATTTAATTTTATAAATGTTGAATGATATTGATATCCATACACTATTAAAGCAATATAGATTTAGATTTAAAAAAAAAGACAGATAAAAGAGCTAGAAAAGGGAAGTAAATTCTTGAATAATTTTTTTATTTTAACCTTATTAACTTGAACAAATATATATAAATGGGAGGAATGACAAGTAACTATCTCAAAAGAAAATTAATATTAAATCAAAATATTTTTAAAAATTTTAATACTGAAACATAAGAGAGAAAAATTAAATTTGAAAACTTTTTAATTGCAAAGAAAATTTCTAACTTACTAACTCAAAAAAAAAAATTTAACCAGACATTAATGTTCTTATGAGTTCCTTATTTATCATTCACCCAATTCTATTCTATCTTATAATTCAAGACTGAAATGATACTAATAATTGAAGTTGTTGTTCAGAGGTTATAATCGTGAAACTTGCAACCCACATTCTAAGTCACATGATTATTTTTTTCCCAATTCTTTGGTAGTTAGAGAAGTTTTTAGATACATTGATTATAGGAAAACTGACATTTAAATATCCCATAAAAATATTAATTATATTTAAGAATTTTAAAAATTTGAAATTTTAAATAAGAGTCAGGGTTCTTGACTGAAATTAAAAAAAATTGAGTTAATTTTTTTCTGATACTTACATTTTGTATTTTTAGTATTTATTTTTTATATTTCTAATCTTCAATTTTTCAATATTTTCAATAGTCATATCAGAAGTTTTCAATAGCTATTTTCTATGTTTTCAATGCTAAAAGGAATGGATGATTAAGGTGGGTATTGAAAATTTAAAACGACTATTGAAAAGTGAAGAATTAAGTGTCAAAAATACTAAAAATGAGTATTAAAAATTTAAAAATTGAGTATTAAAAATATGGAAGATGATTATTGAAAAAAATTCATGTAAAAGAAAATTAATTCCCAAAAAGAACCATAATCCTTCTTTTGAATTTTCAAAAATTTAAAATAATTAATTGTAATTAATATTTTTAGACGATTCTTGAATGTTATTTTTCATTTAATTATATTTTGCTTAATCATAAATATTCTGTGTGAATGATAGATTTCGCAATCGAGACTAGGCCCAGCACGTTAGGTAGAAAGTGCATTCCAATATTGTGACTGTGACGGCTCCTAGGCTTTTCCTTCCGCACCCTCCCACCAAGCCCTACCCCAACCCAATACATTAAAAAAAAAAAAAGAGTTTAAGTGTTGTGCAATCCACGAGAAATTTAACTCTTATTATTATTATTTTTTTCCGTGCACTAAACCTTCCTTCATTGAAAAGCCGACAGTGTTGACTAATTTAAATTGAGTTTGGTTGAAATCCTTTCGATTAAAAATTATACCATCAAATATAGTTTCATTCTTAGAATTTAAACTCAAAAATCTGGTTTAGCTGGTACAATTTTATTGTCAGTAAGAAGAAAGAATGGTGAATATCTTAATGATTTTTAATTAAAAACACAGATAAATATGTTGAAAAATTTTAATAAAAAAATTTAAGAGGGAAGAAAAAGGATGTGATAAATAATAATTAAATTATATTTAATAATAAATATGTAATTATATATCTAAAATATTTATTTAGATTTTACAGGCATTATATGAAATCTAGCTAGCTAGTGCCTTTTAAATTGTAGAAAATTTTGATTTTAATTTGATTTTTGTTTTCCCTTCTTTTTGGTAGAAGAAAAAAGTGAGTTGGATTTAGAAGTTCATTAATATCAGGTATGTATCTAAGCTTAAAGAGCACCTACCCAAAAAATCCTCAATATCAGAAGATAGGATTTGATCACATAATTTTATAAATTATGAGTCAAATTCTTATCAATTGAATTAATTTTTATTAGTTTTGTTTTTCATTTATTTTTTTTGTTCATTCGTGTAGTGATTACAACTGCAAACCCTTGTTTATACAATATCATACTCTTTTTTAAAAAAATCTATCATCAAAAATAAAAAGCTACAATTTCAATTTTTTAAAAAAAATTGGTTGTTTTTATGAAAATTCAACAGTAAATCCTATAAAACATGCATGTTGGGAAACTAGGCCGTAGGACATGGAAAAGAATTATATTTTTAAGATTTTTTAATATAAATATCTTTGAAGACCTTTATCTACATGTACTTTCTAATCTCAATAGACAAAAAAATGCAAAATTAAAAATTAAAATTTCAATCCAGTCCATCTTTGATTTCCCTTGATTAACTAAAAAGACGATTATTAGATATCATTGACTGAATAAAGGCTATCAAATGGAGGTTTATTTCCTTCAAATTGTATGTCTTCCAAAATGTTTTTGCATCATGCCGTAATCAGTATTACTCTGCACTGTACTCTGATCACCTTCTTCTATTCTCTTATTTATCTCATCTCCTCCTTCTACTTCATATTGCTGCATTACCAACACTGAAGCCGTCGTTCCAAAATCCGATGAAGCTAACAAGTCTCCTATGGCGCCTAACTCTGGAAACTCGCTCCAATCTGTTAGCCCATCTATCAATGGCGAAACACCTTGATCCCTCCCAAATATCAACAAGTCAAACCCGTTCTTCATTGCCCTTATCGCTGAAACTGTTTCTTCTCCATTGTTCACCACTTTCTCTGCATCAACCACTGATTCCATGTTACCTGTCTTCTTCCTGAAATAGCTTATGTACTCTTCATTCTTCTCTTTCTCCTTCCCACTGTATATATTCAACTGATGATCGTCCTCATTGTCGGAGGCTGGTTTTACGGCGGCGCCGGGGATGAAGTGGGTCACCTTCAGAGACGTCCCGGGTTGCTCCGACATCCACAGAGCGAAGGCTAGGGCTTCTCTGTCATGTGTTCCACCGAAGAACAAGACGGCGGCGTGAAGAAAAGGGGAAGATAATTGGTTTGAGCTTAATCTGAAGGAAGAATTGAGGCCTCTATCGACGAGGATTCCTATGGAGCAAGGTGAATGTTCTAGAAGCTTCTGGTTCACTATTCTCAAGGCTGGGTTGGTGTGTTCCATTTCTCCGTCAACGGCTTGTTGTTTGTGGAACGGGATGATGACGACGCAGACCCTTTTGTCTTCTGCTAAAGTGCATATATCTTGATGCATGGTGGAGTACGGTGACGCAGCGGTCAAATAATTGATGGACACGTTGTCGATGTTTTCCTCAAAGTTGTCGAAGGAGTTGACGATGTGTTCGGCCTCTTGGGTTCCGTTGACGCCGCCACGGGCGGGGACGACGAGTATGGCGGATACCCGGCCGGTGAGTTCAACGAGGTGGAGGACGTAGACACTGAGAGGAGATTTTCTTGGTAGGATTGGAAGCTTCGAGAAGGTTGATCATTGTCGGCACGTTTTTTGGTATTGTGAACGCATATCATGAATTTTCGTTCTTCGTCTTGTCTTAAGCCCTGGATTGTTCTTTTCTTGAATGGAATAAACCTTCTTGTTGGCTTATAAACTGCTGTAACAATGGGTGCAATAAGACCTGTCATCACCACAGTTATAATCACCATCATCGCAAATGATTCATCCCCCATCACCTGCAGATCGGTAAAATAGAGTACCACAACGATTAAGATAAATATTAATTACAGTTTGGTTAGATACTGATTCAAAGATTTAACAGGAAGGGTTGACCTGATTTTCAAAAGGGAAAATACAACAATCGGCCATATTTTTAATGCATTTTGGTATTAGTTCTTATATGTTCTTGTTACTCCAAGATTTATAAGTTTTATCTATTTACAACGTTAATCCTAGTCATCATCAGCAAAGTTAACTTTGTTCATGTGTACATAATTCTGTTAATTCTATTGTTGATATAATAAAATTATAATAAGTTGAATATTATATGAGCAAAATAACTATTAATAATTTGTGCTTGTATGCCCTAATTGTCACTTTGTCTTCTTTCTAATTAAAGGTTCATCCACTGTTTAAGGATTCTAATTTTATGTCTTGTTTCTTTTTTTGCCTTCTACTCATTTTTTTATATGACTAGTCTTCATGATTTTAACTAGTTAACAGTAGAAGTAACAGAATTTAAATAACATAATTAATCACCATTGAGTCCTTATAATTATATTTAAAAAGGGTTAAATGACAAAATGCTTTGAAATTTCTTTACAAGAAACACTTAATATTCTAAATTTTTATTTAATTTGAAACAATATTGTCTTAAAACTATTAAAAAGATGCAATTTCGTGCCCTGTTAACATTAACTAATGTTTGAATGTTAAAAGTAAAGTTTGAACTTGGGAGGACATGTGTTATCATCTGCCTCATTTTCCTCGTCCTCCATCTTTCCTTGTTGTCACTTCTCTCTCTCTCTCTCTTTGCCCAAATTCTTTGCAACTTCATTTTGGCCCGAAACATGGGCGGGGACAGGGTGGCTAGACATCTGAAGATTAGGAAAGTGGGAGGTCTAAAGATTCATTTGCAATGACTATTATTTGCTAGTCATTATTTCATCTAAGTATCACACAAGGACAACGAGTTTAGTCATAATAATCTAGCCCAAGTTATGCAACCTGAGTTTCATCTCGGTCAATACATGAGTTCTTACAAGCAAATTGCAAATGCAACACATGTCAAGCACATAAATAAGTTGCCGTTCTTGATGGAGAAGTAGAGATAGTTTATCCAACTCTCTGAAACCTAGCCTTCTCCAAAACTCTCTGAGACGCCACATTCTTAACATCAACCAGAGCTTCAAGCCTCTCTAAATACGGCAACTCAACGAATGCCATTTCCACCACTTGCTTCACCATCTTCGTTGCAATCCAAATACTTCAACCCCAAACATAGCTAAGCTCAGCAGATTTTACTCTAGCCTTCTCGTCCCCTGAGTAGAATCGAACAGAAACCAACTCGACGTGGAATCGTCGACGCAAATTGCTCAAAACAATAAGCACTTCGTGGAGAAGTTCTGGATGAAATCAACAGCGGTGTCTTTGCTTTTGTAGGGTTCCCATGTGCAGAATTTGGCCACTTGTTCATCAGCGACCTAGACCATGGAATCGTCAGTGTCGAAAAGCAGGAGGGGAAAAAGCGAGATTTGAGCTGGATCGAAGGCGTCTTCCATGATTGGATTGTGGTTTTGAATGAGAGAGATTTTTGTTGTGGGAATTTCATTTTTTATTTGACCAATAATTTTTTTCTAGGTCATTTTCTTTCAAGAGTTTTGTTGGATGCTTCATAACTTGTTGCTGATAAAAGATTAGTTGTAGAAAATTTGGGTGAAAAGAGAGAAAAGTGATGATGGGGGAGGATGGAGGAAGAAGAAAGATGAGACAGAAGATGACATGTGTCCTTCCTCGAGTCAAGCTTCATTTTAATGGTTAAATATAAATTAATAATAAAAAAAAT
The DNA here is from genome assembly GCF_029017545.1 of Prosopis cineraria. NCBI lineage: Eukaryota > Viridiplantae > Streptophyta > Magnoliopsida > Fabales > Fabaceae > Prosopis > Prosopis cineraria. The sequence goes on along the minus strand of NW_026555342.1, from coordinate 6,257,209 downwards.
TGCACCCTTTTTTAAATTTTGAAGTGATAATATTTTAAATAAAAATTTAAAATATCATGTGTCTCTTTAATTCTTTAGTTCTATTTAAAAATATAAAGAATACCGTTGTAAAAAGATAAACTTACTTTTTTGGCTTTAAGAAAAAAAGGAAGTAGTACCCAAACACAGTGAAAGTATAGCAGCAATAGTTATATTTTCCCCAATTTCAATATCATGGCTCTGAGTTTTGAGCGTGTACATTTAGGTCCTTAGCGATATTAAGCCCCGTGATTTCAATAAGCCCTTTACTGTTCATGAGTGAGCCAAGAATGACACCGTCACGAGCTGGAATATTGAAGAAGGGAGAAACAAAAATAGTACCCAAGACTTTACCACCAGCACAAGCAAGAGGAATAACCATTAAGCCTACCCATTTTGTGATTCCATGGATTGCTGTGATATCAGTCTTAAGCCCACTAATGGCAAAATACAGAGGCAAAAGAATCCCTGACACAGAGTCCTCAAGCTTCTCTGTAATGGCGACTCCAATAGGTCCTTTTGGAATTGCTAAACCATAGAGATAAGCTCCTAAAATGGCATGCGTCCCTATAGCATCTGTGATGAAGCTTGACACCATAACACCAGTCACTATCACACATATTTGAAAGTCACTGAAGGATTCTACATCTAGGGTTCCACTCAAGAACCATGACATTGCTGGTTTGACAATGTAGAAACATACAGCAACATAAGCTAAGCTTGAAAGAATCACACATTAGCAAGTCCATGGGTTACTAGCTGCTTTGGTGGTGGATCCAGCTAGGGCAATGGCAAGAACAAGGAGAATCCAAGCACAAACATCGTTTATTAAGGCAGTTGAGAGGGCTAGCCGACCTAGATCAGTGTTGAGAAGTTTGAAGTCCGCGAGGATACAGGCGAGCACAGGGAAAGCCGTGGCAGAGAGGGCAACACCGAGGAAGAGAATGTTGGCTCCATGGCTCGTAGCTGCAGTATGGTTGCTAAAGAAGGAGAAACTAGCCCCTACAATGAAGGGCAAGACCATGCCAACCATAGCTATGAATATGGCCTTTTTTCCAGTGCGTTTTATGGCTGAAATATCCATTTCTAAGCCAACTAAGAAGAGGAGGTAAATCAGGCCTATGTTTGCCATTGTTTCTAGTATCAACACACTGCTTAGAGGGAATATCAATCTTCCAAATGAATCATTTTGACCAAGAAAAGACGGACCTAACAACAATCTACCCTGCAAAAAGAAAATACACACACACACACACACATGTCCACATAAAAACCCACATCAAGTTAATATTCACAATCACTAACGGATCATCTATGTTTAAGACAAAAATATCTTATCCCATTAGATGGAGTAAGCTATATGGATTGCACAACAATATCTTTTGAAATTAATGGCAAACATGTTAATGTAATGTTAGGTTTAAATTATGGCTTCTTTCAAGCATGAGAGGTAGTGCTGTCACTAAAAACAACCATATGTATATATATTTTAAAAATAAATGATGAAAATGAAACATACATACCAAGATTTCAGCAACAACACGAGGTTGGCGAAATGGTTTGAGAATGAGGACGAAGAGACGAGTGGCAGCGATGAGAAGAATTAATTGGACGACAAAGAGAGGGAGGGTGTAGTTCAAAGGGTTGTCTCCTCTCCAGACACTAAACGGTGTGATCATTGATGGTCGATAGCAAACTATTGCGTCATCCGATGCATTTTCTCCTGATATCATTGTTCCATTCATATTGTTCATGTCCATTCTTCTTCTTCTTCTTACCTTAATTTCTCGAAATTCTCTGACACAAATTTCCAGCCTTGTCCTTTAAATTGCGGTTGCCATCCCAATTCTAATTCTAATTCCAGTTACCTCAAAACACAAATTGTGAAGCAATTGCCGTTGCCAACCGCAATTTAAAAGTTTTTGTCATAAAATAACTAATTTCTTTTTCATCATTGTCGCCATCACCATCATCATATCTTCATATACGTGAAATTTGAAAAAGGGTTGAAGGATTTTGATTTGCTTGTGCCTTGTTGGGAAGATGAACATGAACAAGGGAGACAGGTTGGGTAGGTATACCTGCCTTGCCCCCGATGTGTCTTCTTCCACGATTATTATATATATCATACACAAAGAGACAAGGTTTTTCTATTTTTATAATAAAAACTCAATAATGTCCTTTATATTATGGGCAAATAGTCCATAATTGCTTGCCAAACACCTCATTACAACTAGTCATTCAACTTATTTTTACGTTGAAATGAATGTTTTTTTATTATATATTGGTAGGGATAGGTATGAGCATGATGAACATGAGAAAAATATACTTATCACATCATAATGCTATAACGAGCTTAAAAGACAAGGAATTACCTTAACAGTAAAATAACGACATCAAAGAATCCACAATCTAAGAAATAGCAATTAGGACCCGGGTCTTTTATTAATTTTGTTTAAAAATTATGGATCAAAACATACCTTGTACGTTAAAAACATTGTAGTATAAACTAGAAACCAAAAGTTCAATGGCCAAAAAAGTTCAGTTGTAAATATATTTTTTTTTGGTCGAAAAACAGTTGTAAATAATTAAGCTTCCAATTAATATTTATAACCATATCGTTCATCATGATTTTCATCTAAACTTGTAGATTTTAAAAAGACTAATATAAAAATTTGAAAATCAACTCAATTAAAATTTTTTACCAAAAAAATATATAAAAAATTGAAAATGGGACCTCGTATTAATATTTATGACTAATTAAGCTTTAAATTTATGTTAGCAACTAAATGTTTCCAATTGATTGCATGAACATTTTACTTATTTTAAGACATATTTAATGAATTAATTATCATTCATGTCTCTATTGGAATAGTGAAAATGCTTTATGCAACAAGTTTTATTTCACTAGGTAGAATCAGCTATATGAATTGTAAGATACAATCATTGTACTCTATTATTTATCAAGCTTTTAGAAATATTGTTAACTAAAATGTTTTAATCAATAATTTTCATAAGTGTTTTCTTTGACCTTTCTGCATCCCTCTTAACATGGTTCAAAATTATCTGCTTCGCTTTTTTCACCGATGCCTCCCTCAGTCTTCTTTATATATATGTTCAAACCATTTCAAATGATTTTCTATCATTTCCTCCTCAATAAGTGCTATGCCCGCAAATCTATCTCAATATTCTCATTCCTCTTATTTTAACTTTATATTCTTGTTGTCCCGTTAAAGTCATTCACAACCATTTTATATAGCTGATCTTCAAATAGTTCAATAAAACTTCCTTAATAAGTTTATTAAGTAATTTACAATTGCAAATAACTCTTTTATTCTTTTTCTAGTTAAATCATTCTGCTTGTATCCTATGTGCAATTTTCTCATCAATTTCTCTATTATGTTGAATAATAGCTACTAAGTATTTAAACTTTTTTACTTGAGATATAATTTGATCTTTCAATTTTAATTCTAAATTACTACTGATTGACCTCTCAGCAAAATTACAATGTAAATATTCCATTTTACTCCTATTCAGATAGAAACTTTTTTATTCCAATGTTCTCTTACATAGCTTAAGTTTATAATTAATTTTTTCTTTTATCTTCACATTAAGAACTATATCATTTATGAAAAGCATGCATTTAGAGTTTTTTTTTAATATGCTAAGCCAAAACATTTAAAATCAAATGAAACAAATAAGGATTTAAAGATAAGCAATGTAGTTGAAAATGCTTTGTAAGAGGGATTAAAAAAATAATGAGAAAAGACTTTGATAGTTAATTTTCATTTATTGAAGTAGATATTTAATGAATTAATTGTCTTCCAAATTTTTGTGGAAGTAGTTGAAAATGTTAATAGGGATCCAAAGAAACAAGATAAAAGACTTTGGTCCTTTATTGTCATTTATTGAAGTAGATAAGAAGCAAGCAGGATCGAAAGGAAAAGACCGATTGAACGTCCAGAGCAGCAAATAATTTTAAAGAAGGCATGCAATTATTATTACTATTACTATTACTATTATTATTATCGGATTAAATTTAAGAAAATGGCCTTGTGTAGTTTGAGAGTGGTCGACTTTAGAACTCGTTATTGTATTGGCGGATCCAAATTCAAAAAACCTGTTAATTTCTCTTGTTTGGCAGTAAGATTCAGTTCTTCATCTTCTTCACAAGGGGTTATTGCATCTTCGATGACTTACGAGAAGGAGCTCGCTGCTGCAAAGAAAGCAGCCACTCTCGCTGCTCGTCTCTGCCAGGCATTATCCCACCCTCTTCCTCATTCGTAATTTGGGTTCTTTATTCGAATTACAACTGGGGATCGGTACTTGAGAGCTCATTGGGTTATTTAGTTGTAATTTTGAACTTAATTGAGAATCTGAAATCATTTTCGCTGAATATTGCTTAATTTATATGTAAGCATCCAAGTTGAATTCTTAGATTAAATGGGTAAGTGGCGATGGAATACTAATGGATACTGATTCCACTTGATAAGATTCTAAATATCTGCTAGTTAGTGAACGGATAAGTTAAGGGTGGTGAGACAAACCAATAACATATATATGGATGGGAGACCGCTGGTAAAACAATCTGAACTCATAATGAGATTGCTTTAAAACTCTCTTCTGTCTCTGTATCCTTTCTTTCTTCTCTTTCTATTTCTCTTCCGGTTAAGATACCTTCGGTGGTTTTGTCCAGAAAGTGCAAAAGGCTCTGCTGCAATCTGATGTCCATTCAAAATCAGACAAGAGTCCTGTTACCGTAGCTGATTATGGTTAGTTGAATTACTTATCAGGGAATGCTGCTTTAGTATATGCGTTATGGTGATTTTGAAATGAATTTTTTTTTTCCTTGGAATAATTTATGTGGCTGATTGAATCTATATATTTGTTTATATATAATATAAAAATTCCAACAAGTCACACTATTCATGTAACATTTCTTATAGTCGGTCTGTACAGTATACCCACTGTTGTTTCTTACACAAATCTATCAACCTAGTAAAAATAGTAACAAGTAGGTACAGTGTTTTCCTTTCTACTGGCTAATACTGATGCTTATACTGTGGGGATTGACAAATTGAAGCTTCGCAGTAAGCAGTGGTGTGCATTCTCTAGTTGCTTTTCTAATCACTTGCCACATCTAATATTTTGAATAAAAAAATGATCAAGAATATCCGTATCATACGGTACATTGTCTATTGTCCTGTTTGTGATGTATTACAGAACAGGTCAGAAAAACCAATAATGTAACTGTGATTCCAAGCCTATGATAAGAATTAATTATTATTTTACAATTGGAAGACCTTGTTTCTCACTTCTCATAGTACAATGCATTGGACCTTCACCTTCTGTATATAAATTGTGTTGATTGTGAATTAAAAATTTGTCATTTTGGGGATAACATCTAGTCTAACAATATTTTCTCATGTATAAGGTCTGTAATTAAAACTTGTTTGTGCACATGGGGATTAATATGTTTTCTTTTTGGTTTCTCATGAGTACTCCCACGCCTTGTACTAATCTTGGGTATTGAGCTCAAACACTTGACATTGTAGAGGCTCCTCAACTGCTGAGCTCAAACTTACCACTTGATTCACTCCTTGTGGGTAGTTGATACATATTTTTAGTACTTGCTTGATACCCATTACAGGGAAGGCCACTAATTCCAAGAAAATCATGTAGCTTTGATTTATTCTTTCTTTCTTGAGCATAAGGTATCATATCAATCCTATAATTTTGTAGCTTTATCTACAGGCTGCAAATTCATTATATTAAAAAAAAAAATATTTGCATCTTGTTGTTAGATCTAGTATCCCGATTATTATTAGCAGCACCCTCTATTGGTTGATGGTGTTTCTGTTCGGAGCACACATCTGTTGTTGGAGGATCTACAATGCATAAACCGTGTGTCTAATTTAAAGCAGTCAGGCTTGCAAGATAAAGACGTTGACAAGCCATCTATTTGAACTGATGTTTCCTTGTGCAAATCATAAAGTTTCTGTTATTTTCTTATGGGTCTCTACTGGTTTGTGTGCTTTCTTCCATCATTTCATGTTTCAATTGCAACATATCATCATCATTGATGATTCTTCTAATATCATGACTGTTGTATAAATATAAAAAGTTAAAGGATATAGATAAATTATGTTTTGTTGAACAACTGAGTTCTTGGAATATTTTTCTCTATCGTAACAAACCAGTCCCTTTGTATTGAAATCAGTGGATTTCTCATTTGGTCACATACTTTGTGTTGAATAATCATGTGCTTGGTGGGCATGTGCTTCATTATCCATGTAGTGTAGCTTGTAAAGAAAAAGCTGCATACAACTTTCATAGCTTTTCACAATTTTGATGGTTTGCTAGCTTTACACTCTTTCATTAATTTATGTTTAGCAAACTACAAATTTATTTTATATTACTTGATGTTGATTATACATGGCTTCCAGGTTCACAAGCTTTGGTCAGCTTTATACTTGAGAGAGAACTTCCTTCTGAACCATTTTCGTTAGTAGCTGAGGAGGTGGATTTGAAAACTCTACTTAACATGCAGAATCTTGTTTTTCTATGCTTGAATGTAAAGTTCAGTTTTAAAATTCTAGGATTCAGGGGATCTTCTTGAAGAGAGTGGTCAAGAAACATTAAAGCGCATTACAGAACTTGTAAATGACACTCTAGCTACTGAAGTATTAGATGGTTTTTCTACTTTAACCGCAGAAGATGTTATTAGAGCCATTGACAGTGGTAGGTCTGAAGGAGGTTCTAGTGGTTGGCATTGGGTTTTGGACCCCATAGATGGAACTAAAGGGTAAGCATCCTCAAAACTAAATTGAGGGAATACTTTCTTTGAAATGTCTTTTTTAAGTTCGTCTATCTAACAAGTCAGAATCTTATGCAATGAAGCTTCTTTTAGTATTATCATAAACATGCAACTTTTTTCCAGTGCTATTGATCTGGATGATGTACTAAGGTTTCATTAGTTGTTAAAATCTCTCCTAGACCAGAAAGACATGAACGATGATGGATGTTCATATTCACTTGCCATGACTTTTATTCATCCATCTAATAATTCTGAAGCCGAACTTAATTGTTAGGAACATTACCTATTACGAGGCATTATGAAATTAACAATGGAGATTGCTTACAACACTTTGGTCTGCTAAAAAGAGTACTGTATTATTTTTTAAAAGGAGGCCTTTTAATCTTTAACGGAATCACTATACTTTGATGAAAAAAAGTACTGCACTTTCATTAATTTCTTTTACATATTTAAGTAAATTAAACAATTTATAAAATAGCTCCCTTTCTCGATTAGTTTCATTTTGTGGTTGGCAAGTTTAGATCCTTTAATTTTATCTGTTTGTTTGCTGTTCTATATCGTGTTCATGACCACCAAGTGGCGCATGCTTGTATGATGGCATTGTAGGTTTCTTAGAGGAGACCAATATGCTATAGCATTAGCTTTGTTGCATGAAGGGAAAGTTGTATTGGGAGTCTTGGCTTGTCCAAATCTTCCACTAGCATCCATTGGCAGCAATCAGGAACATTCTGGTAACGAAGTTGGTTGTCTTTTCTTTGCCACAGTTGGTGATGGTGCATATATGCAGACTCTGGCTGGTTCTTCAAAAACTAGGGTTCGTGTTTATATGATATTATTGATAATGTCCTTGATTTTTGTGCTAAGATTAATTATCTTGCTATCATTGTCCAGGTGCATGTCAGTGCAACTGAGAATCCTGAAGAAGCATCATTTTTTGAATCTTTCGAAGCCGCACACTCCTCTCATGACTTGTCTAGTTCCATTGCTGAAGTAATGTTATTCAAACAATCTTCCAACCCCTTTTTCCTTTCTTCTATTAGCTGTTTTCTGCTGACATTCCCACAATGCTATGACCAATTCATGAACAGAAACTTGGCGTCAAGGCACCACCAGTTAGAATTGACAGCCAAGCAAAATATGGAGCGCTGTCAAGAGGAGATGGGGCTATATATTTGCGTTTTCCTCACAAGGGATACCGTGAAAAAATATGGGACCATGCTGCTGGCTGCATCGTTGTGACTGGTGTGTAAATTTTGTAATCTTTTTCTTTCATCTCACAGTAGTCCATAGAGCATGCTCTTCATATTTTTCCTGGAAGGTAGAAATTTGAGTCATTCAATTTGATACTTTACCATTAATCATGTCTGCTTCAGGCCAAAAAAGAAAGAAAGAAATCATGTATAGAATCTTACAAGTCACACGTAGTGTCTTCAAAAACACGTATGTTCCTACGTTCAGTTTCCTGAATCTGTTCTTTAGAGACATAAGCGGTAAAATTACTGAAATTATTTGGTACTTAGGCTTCAAAAGATGTCATTGGATATTAACTCTCTTGGCATCTAAAGATTACTTGACAAAATATTTAATATGCATAGAATTTGGTATATTCATGCCCTAACTTGGGCAGTTACAAATGGTTAGAGACTAAAGCAAAAACAGACATAACAATCTAGGACCAAATTGTTAGTTCAGTCTATTTAAAAGGTTTGATGGTCGATCCTGTGTGTTTTCTTTTTTGTATATATGATTCATTTGACAATTGAACATGTGCAGAGGCTGGAGGTCTCGTCACTGATGCTGCAGGAAACCCTTTGGACTTTTCAAAAGGAAGGTTTCTTGATGTCGCTTCTGGCATTATTGTCACAAACCAGAAACTGATGCCTCAGCTTCTGAGAGCAGTTAAAGAATCCATCAACGAGAAAGCATCATCCCTGTAATTTCCATTCAAAAAAGACGATTCTATTTCTGAGCCTGCTGTCATATCCACTCTTTTTAATTTTCTTCTCATCTCTCTGCTCCTGTGTAGTAAGACTGTTGTGAAGCTAAAGCGACAATGCTTTGACATAACATAAACACCCACCAAAATGGCGATCTCTAGTGCCTCAAGGCATTTTAAATGCCACCAACAGGCTTATGAAGATGAGGATGTGCTGAGCCATTCTTGAACTATTGGCACCCAATATTTACCAAGCGCAGCATATAAATTGATGAATGATTATTGCTTGTCTGGGACAACTTTTGTCCGCTCAAATGGATAAAAGCAAAATCATATAAAAGATGTTCATCCCGCCTGGTTAGAATTTATCACTCCATCGTCTATCTTAAACATCACCAAACAAATATCATATTCAAGTCCCTCAATTTTCTTTTGATCCTCTTTTGCCAAATCTGCTGGTTGGTTTCATTTGTACTATGTGTTAGATTGTAATGCAATGTTTTAGGAGGTGGAAAGTGTTTTCTACTTAAAAAGTAAAAAATACATCTATTTCATTTTCTTTTTAAAAATACTATTTATTTTCTTTTTTAAAAAATACTTTTTCTTATACCATACATCAAGTGAATTGTTTTTTTTTTTTCCCTTTTAGTAGTTTAGCACCACCTAATATTCCCATGGCTTGCACATTCCTCATTCTCAAAGATTGACTAAGATATAACGATTATCAACTCCCTTGGCTCTAGAGCTGTCGGTGCCTGTAAATTGTGTAGAGAAATTTGCCATGGCTATCACGGATGATCATAATCGTGCCCATATTAAGTGTCGCTAAATTGTGTCTGTACCTCCTATCAACATTTTATTTTACCCCACCTTGGGCCAAGTTGCTCCTCTCATTTCTTATTCAGTTGTTCCTAATTTACTGAACAGTCTCTTCTAATTAATGAATTTTGTTAATAATTGTTTTACATTTTTAAATTATTAATCAATTTTAACTGAATTCCTTAATATAAGTGAAATTATTAATAGGTCTTGCCAGATGGAGCACCTCTCTCCTATCTTTTGTTTTCCTCTGTCATTTGTTGCATTTTACCGATTCTTGGGAATAAGTTTTCCGTTATTTAATTGAAGCCCATGCTCCTCTCCTTCACAGAAGTTTATCCACAATCCATACAATGCTTTATTATAGAAGCTGAAAGCTTACACATTCAGGACTTTGCAAAAGTTTTTTCCAAAAATAAAAAAAAAATATAACTTTAAATTTCTACATTTTTTTTTTTACATTTTGTTATAAGTTCGTGCACTTTTTTTTCAATATTTTAAATCCCAACATTTTTGTTTTTTGGTGTTTTAAATCTCTAAATGAACAAGTGTAGGGATCTTGAAAAAACTTAGAATACCAAAAAAAACAAAAATGTAGAAACTTAGGACATTGAAAAAAAAAAAGTATAAGAACTCAAAGTTATATTTTTTTAAAAAAAATAAAACAAAAGCATTAAATGATATTTACCCCAGAAAAAGTCAAAGCATTGAAGAATACATATATTGGCATTTCAGGTACTGAATGGTCTACTAATATTGAGGACACTAGTTTCGTTTTCTTTTTCAAGTCGACCTACTTCAAAGCAATGCTCAATGCTACTTTCCAGAGATTCCTTTGAAGAAGGGATCCAGAACAAGTTTATCTTGTTCTGAGGAGTCCTCGAAAATCATCTAGTTTTCTAGAAAACGAAATATGTCAAAGTCCATAGAATCAGGTCAAGAGTCCACTCAGAAAATAGAGATAGAAAATACATAAAACAAAAAAGGCAGTTGAAAGATCACAAAATGACGAAATGGATATTATACTTGTAAAGTGATACTGACACAAGCATTTTCGTTCCAGAACCATAAATTTTACTGCTGTACATGACAAAATAAAACAATAGTACAAAAAAATACCACCCCACTAAATAATCACGAACTTACAATTCCATCTCACATGCCTGGAACTCATTTTAGATGTAAAGACTCTTCATATTGCCTTACTTGACATGAGAGGCTTAGGAGGGGATAATGATCTAATTTCAGGTGCAGAACTGGGGAAAAGTATGTTCAGCTTGTGCATCAGGATATCAGACCTTGATGGAACCTCGTTCAGCAGAAACTGCTGAACAATCGGTTTCTTAAACCACTCCATGACTGAGTCTCCTGGAGCTCTCAGAACCACTTTACTGACCTCAAATGGAGACTCTACTGAGCTCAACATCTGTGCCACCACGATCTTTAAAGTTGGTCCTGTCACTAATTTTATACGTCTCGGAACAATACCATAATATAGCATTCGCTTTCTGAACCTATGAAGAGTGTGGACCACTGCTATGAGAGCAGCACCAACTGACAAGTTTCTAACATCAAGGGACCATGCGATGTTCTGATCAAAAACTATGGCCTTTGGGAAAAGTTTATTCTCGTATGCAACCTTCCAAACGCATCGAGCTCGATTTATCTGCCCCATAAGAACTAGGTAATTGAGAAGAACATTAACAAAGTACTTTGTGGCACCTTCCTCCAATTCATAATCAACACCTTGAAAGAATTCTCTCACAAAAGATAACACAGGCTGTTTCCTTTGTTCAGGGCCTGTGAAGAGTCCACACATAAAAGCATGTGCCTTGTGTTTAGTTGCGCTAAGGATGGACATCAAATGCCGCTCACTCTGCTCTTCTTGACACCTTACAAGATGGGCTAAAATGGACGTGTAAAGTATCAAATCAACTTTTGCAGCAGAGTTAACATAAGTTTCAAGAAGAGGCTTGGCAGACTCATATAAGCCATTTTTCATGCATGACTCAAACAACTGCCTAATTATAAAATTATTCGTTCTGATCCCTGATGAACCCATGAAACGCAGCCATCTCAAAGCAAGATCAACTGAACCTTCCTTGACATAAACCATCAAAACATCACTAGCTGTCACATCCACTGAATACCCCATGGCCTTCATCTCTAGTAATATTTTGGCAGCCACATCCACCAGCTTCTTATTTGCCAGCAGGGTCAAGAGAGCAGTATATGTGCTGAGACCTGGTCTCAGACCAGCATCAGTCATTGAATTGTACAGCTTCATGGCATGATCTACTTGTCCAGATGCAGCATGCATTTCTAAGAGACAAGAATACGTAGATGGAGTGGGTAGAAATCCAGCCTTTTCCATATCTGAAAAAGTAGACATAGCAATGTCAAGCTTCCCCGACTTTGCATGTGCCTCAATGATCATTGTATACAAGCCAAAATTAGGCCTGAATCCTGCATTCTTCATCTCACCCCAAATCCTAAGAGCAGTTTCCAGCTTCCCAGACTTCACATAAGATTCAATTAAAGAAACATATACAGTTGGAGGAGGCCGATACCTAAAACTTTGCATCTCCATGTAAATCTTCATTGCACCATCCAATCTCCCAGCTTTCCCCAATGAATCAACAAGAGAAGCAAAGATGCTTAAACCTGGCCGGAAATTTCTTTCTTTCATTTCTTGGAAAAGCTTGAAAGCAGCATCAAGACGGCCTGTTTTTGCCAAGTTCGGGATCATCAATTCATAAGTTGCACTATCCAATGAGCAATTGGCTGATGCCATGCTCTCATATATCTCAAACGCCTTATAAGGCAATCCCTTATTCAAAAACAGAGTGATGAGGGAATTATATGTCTCAGTATCAATTTTACAACCTGTGTCTTTCATTTTCTTAAAGCAACAAAATGAGACTTCCAATTTCTCAGCTTTAGCCAAGTGCTGAATTACCCGATTATAAGCAACAAATGAGGAGACTCTGCTATTACTGCAATCACTAACCATTTCATCAAATAATGACTGAATCCCATCAAAATCCCTACGTTGGTTCAAACCATCAAACAGAAGAACATAACATTCATCATTTGGTGAATACCAAGATTGCCGCTTAGCCCATCTAAACAGACTTATACATGCATCACTTTCACCGATAATCTTTAAGGCTTGAGTAATGTGAGTCATGTTTGGTGTAAACTGGAGCTTGTCCAATTGATTCTCCAACTCTGGTCCCCATTTCCACCTCTTAATAACCTCAACTAGTTTCGCCACAGCTGTGGCATTTGCAAAAGGCTTCTTAACCTCACCAATCATTACATGGTCATCAAGCCCAGGCTCTACCGACCTTATTCCTTTACCCTTGTAAATAACATTACCTGACTCATCTAAGTAATCTATCTCCTCAGTCCACTCCTCAGACCCATTGTCACCGTTCCTCCCATGACAGTAATTTCTATTCAAACTAGGCAGACCTACTAGATTAGGATCTCTACAAGAAGCAGGGTTTCTCCAAAAGCAATTGGTGTTTGGAACAGAAAAACCGGGAGCAATGAATGTGAATCTCGCTGTGGAGCTAAAAAACCTTAGCTTTTCTGAACTAATGCGGTTAAAGGGAGCGCAAAAACGAAGGCATTTGGTGAGTTTATGGAAATTCCCAGAAACTAAATTCCAACGATAAATCATTGAAGATTAAGAAAGACCGTGATAAGAAGGCTAGTAGTAATCAAGGGAATAGCTAATGATGATAGTTTAGGGGCGTTAGCAGGTAAGGATCAATTAACCTGAATTTCTCTTCTCTTCCGTGTTTTCCTCTTATCACACAAAATGAGATATTGAGAGCTAAAATCCATGAGCATTGATGAAAATCAATTCTCGTCGCTCTTCAAGCTCCCTAAAACCCTGAAACGCCGTTTGGGGTTTTCACCAGAAGAAGACATCCCTCTTCGCTCCCTTCTTTGTTACTGTTCCCAATCCGCCTGCCATTTCCCCCTCACTGCGTCGAAGCTCGAAACCCCGAAAAGCCCTTTTTTTTCATATTCTTGGGCCAGCGCAAGAATTAAGCCCTAGAAAGAAGGGTGCTTTTCAATTTCTCTACGAACCAAGTTAGATCGCATAGAAACCTAGCTCAACAACGAAGCCCAACCCATTTAATACAATAAAACTTTTGGCTTTTCAAGTTGGTCTAAGTTATTATTTGGTCCCTTAAATTCAATGTTTATTAATTTAATTTTTAAATTATTATGTAAATTATTTAAGATTTAAAACACATATTAACTCTCAAAATAATCTAACATATGAAGTATATTAATGATGTGACATATACATGTAGCTAAATGAAAATAAATTAATCTTCAAATGACTTTAATTTTTATCAATATAATTCCTTACAATGCATTGTGTTATCTTGTTTCTTAAAACTTTAGAATTTTTTAATCATTTTATACCTAAATAATTATATTCATTTTTATTAATTTACATGGCTGCTATCAAAATTCTGGTATCCAAGTTAGCAAATTGATAAATATTGATAATAAGGATCAAATTAATAATCAAAATAAATTTAATAAACTAAATTGATAGAAATTAAATTTAAAAAACTAAATTAAGAATTAAAATAAATATTAGGAATTAAAATTTGTATTATTTCCTAATCTTGCATCTCCAATCGCAGCTTTGAAACTCTTCTTTGAAAGAAGAGCGTGACATGTATAATACGTTAGAGTTATCACGTGCAAGAAGGGAGGGAAAAATCTTAAAAAGTGAGTTATAAATATTAAATATCCCTTCATTTAAAAATATATAGCATTTTTTTTAAAAAAAATTAGATGTTAAAAAATGTAAGGTATTTTTAATCTTTCGAGATGTAATTATTGCCTTCTTTTCAAAAGTGCCTATATTAATAATAACTTTATATTTACTGTATAGTGTTTAATAGGGATAAATATAAAAAGATAAGATTAGTTAAAAAGTAGGTAATTATTTTATTAGAGGTTGAGATTTAATTAAAAATGTCTTATATTTTTTAACGGAGTGAGTAATTGACATGCAGATACTAGAAGATGAGCTATAGAGCCTGTTTGTTTACTATTCTTAAAAACTGTTTTTTATATTTTAATATTTTTAAAACAAAAAACTTGTTTTCTTAATGATTTTTTAATTTTTGTTTCGAAAATAGTTTGTAATTTTTTGTTTTTAAACAAAAGAAAACCAAAACAATTTTTAGCTATTTCTATCCCTATGTTTTTAGTTTTATAGATAAAAAATGGGAAACAAGAAATGAGAATTGTTCTCATTAATAACAAACGTTGTATTTTTTGTCCCAATAAAAAAGAATCATCCATCTCATAAATTTATAAAACTGTTTTTGGATTACTATTATCAAACAAGTTTTTTTTATTTGTTCTTGAAAACAGTTTTTAAAATTCTTTTGTAAAACAACTTTTGAAAATAAAAAATGAAAACAACAAGCATATAAGCTCATAAATTGCCACGCTATAAAAAAATGATGAGTTATAAATAGAGATAAAATTTAAAAAAAAACTGAAAGGGGCAAAAATTTATATTAATTTTAATTTTAATCATTATAATAAATTATTTTTAATTAAATATTATTAACTTAAGAAAAATAATTTTTTAAATCTAAAAAATTTAAAATAAAAATTATAAATTGTTAGAAACGTACCAGCAACAAAGTGAAGTACAACATAATTTAAAGTACAAAATATGTACTTGTTGTTAGAATTGAATATTATATTTTGAGAATGAATTAGTGTGAGAATCAAAGTTTTTGAGACTAAATTTTTAGAATGTGTATGCGCTCCATATGTAATTTGAAACTAATCAACCAAATACCGTATACCAGGATTAATGAATGTCTCCAATATTTTTCTTTTTCAAGGAAACAACTAAATCAAATTACATTAAAACTTAACAAACTTTTATACTTTAAAGGTGAAACTTGATATCATATCAAAAGTATCGTGTGTCTTATGAGCAAGTCAATTAGCACATTTATTTATTTTTGCATAAACCTGGTCAAAACTAATAATTCAATTTTATACAATGATGTCTCTAATCTTCTTTGGTTGTGTATTGTAAGAAGATGAGTTTGGATGAAGACGTTTTGAAGAGCTTCAAAAGAATCAATGCAAACTTCAACTTTATGAAACTGGCCATTTCAACAGGAATTCCCATATACCCAAATATATGCATATATTCTTCTTACTGTGTGCTATACATATACATACATAACGTACGTATAATCATATATCTAACTTATATACTTGATTAAAACGGAAGAAGTACAGGAAATGAAATATCAAAACCTGTCCCTCAATGATTTATTTTCATCGTACGAGAGGTTTTAAGGTATAGCATTTTATCACAATTGGTTTTTTTTTTGGCGTGAAATATCCCAAAACATGTCAGAAGATTGTACATCTTAGCATACGCATTGGCAAATTTACTAATTACTTTTCTTTATATAAGCCGTGCTGTTCCATTATTTATATAAATTAAATATATATACATTACAATATGAATGTTGCAAGAAAGAAGAAGAAAAGGAAGAATATCGGCAAACATGAAAAGTATAATCAGTTAATGGTTAAGTCGCGTCTGGACATTGTTCATTTTTCACAAGTGGTGCGCTCAAATTATTATCAAATTGCATATATATCACAACCTGGGATGTCTCGTTATTAAGTTTTCCGCTGTCGATCCAACTGATTGAATACTATAAAACCAAAGATATGCTGCTGAAATTTTTTGATTCGACGTCTGGTCGAGTGATAAATGCATATTTTATGATTAAATAGATATAAATTTTAGTTTAGATTTGATTATATTTATTAAGATTTTATATTTATTTAATTAATATTTATATTTTTTTCCATCACTTAATTATAAAATAAAAAATTTTAATATAAAATTTACTCATATTTTTTTATATTTTGCAGGAAAATAATAAATGAAATAATAGAGGAAAATGCAATAAATAAAAGAAAGAGAAAAGATTATATATAATACATGAAAGAAGGAAACGTGGGAGGCTATTGTCACAAGGATATAAATACATACATGGAGACTAGATATTCTGCAAAGATGACAGCGAAGAGGACGCGATTTTCAAAGAATAAAGAGGTGACACGTACAAAAATATATATATATATATATATTAAAGTCTTACATCAATAGGAAATAAAAAAAAGAGCCTTCACTTTAACTATAAATATTCCTTTCGTCAAAAGAAGAGGTATCCAATTATTTATCTGAATATCTTAATAATTTTTTCTGAGATATTTAGAACTTGTAGAAACATTTTAAAGGCTGAAAATGAGATCCTTGAGGAGTTTTACAAATCATGATTATTTTTTTTTGTACTCCTTAATTTTTTATATTATCATTTTTTATGATTGAGGATTTTAGAATGGTGTTATTTAATTTTATTATGTGTTTCTAAATTATCCAGTTGGGGTAGGGATGCAGCTCAATTGAGAAGCTAGTTTTCTATTTTTTTTGTTTTGACTCCTTGCATTAATATTTATGAATATTTTTGCCTTTTTCAATTATATTTATTTCTCTTATTTTTTATATTGATTTAATAACTGGCCACCATTTAATCAAATTTATGGGTAATCTTGATGGATTGAAAGGTGAAGAGTGAACCTAAATCTAAAAAAATAAATATAAATAACTAGGATAGGGATAGTTTTAGAAATTTGTGGTGATTTAAACTATAGCTTCATAGTTTAATTAATTGCTTGGGTATCATGGGAATTAATTCAACGCTAATTAAAAAAGAACTAATAATTCGAGAGAATATTAGTACACTTTAAAAATAATTGTCACTATAATTGATCAGAGTCAACGCGAAAGGTAGAGACTAACAACCTATAGAGTGAATCCTAAATTTCAAAGCTTTAAGTGATTGTATTTTTATCACCATTATTTTTTTATTTATTTTTAGTCTTTACATTTTTATCAAAATTATTCATTTTATCTATTTTTTTAAACTATTAATTATTTAAATTAGTAAAAGTGTAACTTTTTCATGAATTCGACACCTTGAAATACTTCAAATAATATATTAATATAATTTTAAGCGATCATCCAGCTTTTAAATTAAATCATTAAGTGTAATATGCTTACCCCAAAACTCTCTTGAGAATGGAGAAATTAAAGCAGAAGTTGTAGGGATCCCATTGAAGACCAATCTCATCTCCTTTCTTCAAAGCCCTTCTCTTGACAAAACCCTGATTCCAATCTCCAATCAGAACGCAGTTCTTGAACGAAGCCCATCGCTTCAGAATCAGCTCATGCATGGACTCGGTTTCTGCATCCCACACTCTCACTGCCATTCCCTTTTTGAATAATAATTCCTCATCATCAACATCACTATCATTTCCCAGCACTGAAACTACCAGATCCTCCATGGAATCTGAGCCCAGCAGTAACCTATTCAGCTTCCCCAGATCGCTGGCCGTTAGAACCTTCTTGATCTTCCATGGGTCATCGTAAAGCTTCAAAGCAGTCGAGATGTTACTCTCATGATTGCTGGTTTTTTCTTTCTCTGTATGGCAATGATTATAATAAGAAGGCTTTGATGAGTTTCTCTTGATCCGGTTTCCACTGGAAAAATTCCGGTGGGTATGTTTGGACGCTCTGGTTTTGGTGAAGGAGAAGGTAGAGGAAAGAGATAATTCAGTACGAAGCATTAAGTTTGGAGATGACGATGATGTGGGTTCCTGCAAACCCGTAGAAATATGATTTCCGGAGAATACGTTGAAGAGATCACGAGGTTGTTGACGATGAGGAGGATAATTATTTTCCATCTTAATGTTTAGCAGCAGATTGATGGAAAGAGAGAGAGAATGTAGCCTTTGATAAAATGGTGTGTAGGGCAACTTATAAACGCACTTTTACGATGATAGCAACACAGTTGTACGTAGCCCTATAGTGAGTTCTAGATTCAGTAAGTAATATAAGTTTATTCGTTCAATGAATATTTCAATTACAACAATTAAATATTATCAATATTTAAAAATTATCAAGATATATTTTTTAAAAATTTAAAACAATTCTCACAATTAAAGTACTTTTTATATGTTGTTAGCTTTACAATTTTGAGATTTGGTATTTTTCAAGTTTTATATATGACAAAATCTCTTATTACTATTCAATTAAATTAAATATTATTATTATATTACGTGAGACATATTGAATGAGTGTACAAGTTAGTGTGTATTTGATTTTTAATTTGTCAAAAGTTTATTTGTTAAAAATTTATTTGACAAAAATTAATTTAGTAAAAATTAGTTGTTGTAACAAAATTTATGTTTAGATATATTTTTTTAAAAGTCAATTTAATAAACTAAAATTTATTTAGATTATGACAGTAAAATATGCTTTTAAATGTGCAATTATCAAAAAAGACATTGATTTATGATTATTTATATTTTTATTATACAAATGTAATATATTTAAAATATTTAAAAAATGCAATAAGGATTTTAAATAACATAAAATTTGATCTATAATGCTAAAAATTTGATTTCTAATTATTTATACTTTTTAATTTATAATTTTAAAAAATGTGATAAAGATTTATAATTTTTATTATACATTAATGCTAAAAATTAATATGATTAATTATTTAATTTATAATGTTAGAAACTTAATATCTTATTATTATTGTTTAAATGATAATTATATTTTTAATAAATTAATTATTTTTTAAATAAAATAATAAGAGATTAAATTTGAAGTCTCACTTTTTAAATCTACTTTTTCAATGATTTATGTCCCCACACAAGTCCTTAAATAAATGTCAAATTCAGTTGTTTGTATTTTCATTTTAAAATTAGTTAATAGTTCACCCCTCAATTCATCAAACTCACTCACTACTTGAATCCTATGATACTCAAGCTTGGCATACATGTGAAATGTGGAAGAGGGAAAATATAATTTAAAGAAATAAAAATATGTAAAATTTCCTTGAGGTTCAAAATCCAAATAAAGAGTGATCAAGAAGTTCAAAAATATAGTCAATTTCAATTAGATTACATCCTACTTATGAGTTCAATATAATTGCAAATTAGCAATGGGCCCTAGAAACCCTATTTTTGATGTTCTAATGTAAGTGTTAGAATTGATGCCAAATGAGTTTGCAATTGATGCTAGATATGTCCAGCATATAAATATCCTTCTATTGGGAATATGACCTCTCAAACACTAGATCTAAAGTTTGAGTTCATATAAATATAGAAAACATTTTTAAGAAAACTATTCTTAATTTAGACTCAATATTATCGAGTCTAACCTAATAAGATAATCATATATATATATATATATAAAATATTTTGCCATGAGGGTAACTTGTTTTTGGTTATTCCTTATTTTACACCAAGTTGTATTACACATTTTTTTAAGAAACTTATTGTATGTTTTTGTAAGGCATTTTACAAAATTTTAGAAATAATTAATATCCTTTCACCTGAAATTTCAATAGAAATATGTTAAACTTACTTGTCTCCCATTAAAAGCAAATAATTAATGATTGGCGTTTCCATAGAATGCTTTCCATATTAAAATATAGGACTTTTCAAAAACAATGTTGTCTTGTACTCCCTCTGTTCTAAATTATAAGATACTTTTAAATAATATCTCACATATTAATAAAATTTATTAAATACACTTTACAACCTTACTTTTAAAAAAAATATAAACTTTTAAAAATACCCTCCATTTAATACTCCATTGATAAAAATATTGAAAAGAGAGAATATGTGGGAAGGGTAATATTAAAAAACTATTATTAATAAAATCTCATTTTTATTAAAGTATCTTATATTTTAGGATGCTGAATCTTTCATAGTATTATAATTTGGGATGAAGGGAGTATTTAACATAGAAAGAGTATAACATTTTCCACCTTTAATATTTGGCCAGAGCCAATTTTGAGGCTATCTTACTCTAATTCAAACTGTTCTTTTAGTGTTTATTCTTTGGTAGAGTTGAGAAAATAGGTCAAGCCTATCCAGTCAACCTATTTGAGTTTGAAAATAACTAGGACTTGATTGCTAAATTAGGAGATGAAAATGAAATTTAGGCTTAAAAGAGTCTATCCTTTTAGGCCTACTGTTTTTTTAAAAAAAAATTAGGTAAAAAAATATAAAAATATATAAAATAAAAAACATCAAGTGGTTCTCATATTTCAACTCTCTTAATAACAACAATCAATTTTGATGATGCATTTGATATATATTTTTTAAATATTTTATCAATTACGTTTGTTATTTTTTTAATCTTGTTTTACTTTATTAGTATTTAAGGCCTTATTTAGTACAAAAGTATGAATTTCAGTGGATTGAAATTCAAATTGGGATTGAGGCTTTAAAAATATGTTTGGTATGGAGTAATATTTGGATGGAATACTTGCATTAATTTTTGTTAACCTCCATAATTTTATGTCATTTAAGCACATTTTCCTTAGATTTTTAATATATTTTGGCACAAGTGTTCATATTTTGAATATATACTCAAGTTAGAAAAATGTACATATTGTTTTGAAAATTCAAACCATAACTTTATTTTGATATTTTGAAGTTATTTTATTAATATTTTGGTTTTAAAGTTTGGTTGGATGCATTTCTGAACTCTTAACGATGCTTTTGGGTGAAAAAAATTATGTGCAAAGAGGATAAATTTCATTAATTGAGAGAATAGTGCAAAACATCCCAAAGTTTCACCTTTCAACGCGACAGCAAAATAAAACATTTTATTTATATGATAAAGTTAAGGTATTGAACTATATATGACCCATTTTTAATTTTGGCCAACATTATGGACTTCATGGGAGTATTTGGGAGCTTTGGGTATGCCAAAACATGAATTTTGGTGGAGATTGAGCTTGGATTTGAAGATTGAAAGAGATTTTGACTCTATATCTTGATTCTTTTTCTCCATTCTACTTCCTTTTTTTTTGTTCAATGTTCGTGCTAATATATTTGTATTTTTTCATTTGTTTTATGAACATGTGTAGCTAAATCCTTAATTCTAAAATTATTTTGAACCCTTTATATGGATTAAATACTCATTCTCCCTTTGTATTTGTGATAAATGATGTGATTATGTTGATTTACTCCATACATGATGCTTCTAGTTGATTAGCCATTAGTTCGTTGAGTTCACTTGATTAACGCTTGAGAGGGTTAAATTAAGTGTAGAACTTGAATTAAATTGTGTGACAACTTAAAGTTTACAAGTTGAATAGATAGTTTTGTTAATGAGGTAGAGATACACTCGTTAACCTCACATAATCACATAGGATTTGCAAGAAAAATTAAAGTTTAATTAGTTGATTAAAGGATTAATTAAACTAAACATCTACTTGGAGACTTGAGAGAGCACTTGTAGGTAATTTAGTATCATTGACTAGTATAATTCATCATTAAGAGCAAAATATATTAAAGGTTGATTGAGTATTCTTGAAGTATAAAGGGGGATAAATAATCATAGCCTAACTACTTTCAAAAGTCTTGAATCATTTTCTTTACTTTATTTTTTAGTGTTAATTTAGTTTGTAAAACCATGTTCACCTAATATTGCTTAGCTCAGCTTGATTGAATTTATTAAATCTTTTATTTGATCGTTGTTTTTAAATAAATTTTTGTGGGAACGATACTCTACTCACATTTCATTACTTGTCATAGCTTGTGTATTTGTGGAGCACAACAATTTTATTTTATAACTAATTAGAAATTATCAAAAGACTATACCCTTGTCATTAAAAATATAGTCTTGAACCAGATCTAGTGAACTCCATCTTGAACTTTAACCAAATTTGGAGAACTATATCTCAAAATTTGTGGAACTCGAATTGATGGGCAAACTCATGGAACTAGAAATGGACAAAATCAACCATCTCAAACTAGATGCAATGACACAATAAACAAGCAGTCTTAATACATTGTTAAAGAAGAAGCAAAGTAATCCCTAAAATAGAAATCTCGAGTAGCATAGTAGATGATGATGAAGTCTCTATCAATGCTGGAACTTCAATGGCGGAGAAATAGTAGCAAAGGGGAGAGGTGATAACTATTGTTTCAACTAAGGAGAGCTCTTGATTGATGCAGCATCTACTGCGATAATAGAGAAGAGAACAAGTAGAGTGCAGGAAAGGAAGTAAGACACGATCTGGAGGGAAAGAGTTGACTAGTGACGAAGACAATAGCAAGTAATGAATTGCGATGGAGATGAAGAAAGGGAGAGGTTGGAAGGACATTTTCACCTTAAAAAAAAAAATCAATCCCAAGCCAAGATTTATTTTGTAATATTGGAGGTAATGGCATTAGGTAATCACATGTAAGATGGGATTGGTATTGAGATTGAAATGCCCACTCCTTCATACCAAAGATGAAAACATGAGAGTGCCTGATACCAATCCTAATTTCAATTCCAATTTCACCCTTCCATTCCTTTTGACTAAATAGTAAATGATATTTCTTTAATGTTTTACAAATTATAATGAAAGATTGTTAAGATGTTTATACAAGTATAGATTATTTTTCTATGGATAAGTCTAAACTAGAGAACTGTCTATGTGAACCAATACTTAAATGTCATAATTAAAAAGAATTAAATGTATTGAATTAATAGAGAAACAATCAACTTTAATTTTTAATTCTTTCAAGGATAGTTACTAATATTCTTAGTATTTCAATCACTATTGTGACTAATCAATCTATTTTTAATATTGTTTTGCATGTTTTGACAAAACATTAAAATTCTCTTCTTCTAAATAATATTGAGACTATCATTTATACTCGTAATTAATTGCATGATTTTGATGATGTTGCCATAGGATTTGGATGTTTAAGCTTTATAAACTAATTGTGGATTTATTTAAATTTATTTTTCTATACTTTTTTTTCATGTGTAATAGTTTTTTTTATATTATAAATATAATTATTATATTATTAAATTAAAAAAGAAAAAAATTATATTATAGCCAAGGCGTACGTGCAGAGCCAGCCTTTCAATTCTTTGACTCTTGGGACGAGTGAAATTTGCATTTGGGGCAATTGAACTCAGAAATTTGCATTTGGTGCTAATTATATTTTTTAAATTGCATAATATGTATACTACTTTTGTTTCAATTTATAAGACACATTTGAATAAAATTACACATACTAATAAAATTATTGAATATATTTAACAAACTTACTTTGTTAAAAATAAAAATTTAAACTTTTAAAAATATCTTTTATTTAATATTCTATTTTTGAAAGAACATTAAAAAGAGAGAATAAATGATAAAGTTAATATTAAAAAAATATAATTAATAAAATTTTATTTTTATTAAAATGTTTTATATTTTGAGATATAATTTTTTTAGAAAAAAGTATCTTATGAATTGGGTCAGAAGGAGTAGTTATTTTCTCTCAAACGGAGGGAGTAACTAATTAATTGTGAATTTTTAAGGATGCATCACAGAAAAAATTATTCAATGAACCATTGTCAATCCTAATAATTACATCCACGCGCGCGCGCAGGGGGAAGAGTCATATTCTTGTGCTGCTGTTCGCCGCGTATCTGTGCTATTGTCATGGTTTTTTTTTTTTTCCAAAAAAAAAATTATATCGACATAGATTAGCCACAGCTCAGCACCACATGCCATAATCAATTTCCCCAGCTTTGCAAGAGCAGTAATTTAGTGTAGCCACAAAACCCTAGATTTAAAAATTTTTTGACAGTAAAAATTATACTCCCTCCCATCCTTATTAACATATTTTAAAAGAAATTGATGATCCTTAACCTCAAATATTTGGTGGCTTATTGATTATATTTTTCAAATATTTTCTCAATTATTTAAATTTATTAACCATGAGAGAGAATTTAATATAAATTTAAAATTTTTTCATTTGAATATGAATAAAATTAAAATTTTATTCTTTTTTGAGACAAAATTAATGACCTAGCAACCTCTTCTTGATTCTATGAGGTGAATAGATGTATCTTATAATAAGGATTAAAATGAGTATATAATTTTTTTATTAAAAATATGACACAAAAAATTAACTGAATTTTTTCATACAACCGTTTGATATCAAATACTATTGGGTGTAATTCAAATATTGTCAAGTTGAATTAGAAAAAGGTTACGACTTACGAGCATTGTCGATATGTTTCTTAACATAATTTTGTGTATCCATAAGGTTCCAACCTTGATCTTGCGTAAAGGGGATCAGTCCCTCCCACTCAACAAGCACCATTACTTCTTCTTCTTCTTCTTCTTCTTCTTTTTTAGATAATGAGTAAGAATTCAAGGGAATCAACAATAAAAAACCAAAGTCTTTTTAGAGCGAAGATTCTTATTTGCTTTTGAGACGGGGGTGCATGTATATTTACCCATTTGAAGCGAAGATTCATATATTCCCTTTTCAAGCATCCATAAGTACAGCTTCTATAATTTCCACACTCTTCTAACGAATGGGAAGAAAAATAAAAAGGAAAAAAAAGCTAGGAGAAAGAATTCTTAGAAATAGTAAAAAAAAAATTGAAAATTTCCTCTCCTAATTTTATCTCTTCTCTATTTTATTTTCATTCAAACCAAGTCTAGCTGCTTTTGTGGTTATTGATTGTCACATGTCCAGCAATTAGTGTCGACGACACCCAATAATATATATATATATATATATATATTTATATTTTCAACTTTCCACGATTCTTTTAAAGACAAGGTTTTGCCAAAAATGGAACCATGTTTATATATCTCTGTATAAGTCTTCGGAAATGAACTTTATCAAGTTTTTAATTCTTATTTAACAAGTTATTCTTTGACACTCGCTCATTTGATGAACTGGCCATGTAAGTACCAAACGTTGTCCCTTGTATCTATGGACTTCATAGGTATAGGTGTAAATTTCTAATTGGAGTTGCTAATCTCAACATTCCAAGGTTAGATGTTGTTTGAAAAATTCGCAAATTGTTAAATGCTATATCTCTAGTCTTTTGAGATTAACAAGAATTATTAGAATTAGATACTTATATTATCAAAAGTTTTAGCAACAAAGGCAGAAACATCGCCAGCAGTAATCGTGACGGTGACAAATGGTAGTGGCAGCGTGCCAGCTTAAGTGGTGGAGAGAGGGAAGGTGAAGGAAACAACAGAGAACTCTTTTTCTAATTGTGTTTCTAGTTTTCATCCGACCAAAGGTCCTTGGTATTTTAATGACATTTCTCTAGTTTAAAAAGATAAAAATATCATCACCATTTCATCTAAGCCACTCAACTGTCATCTTCTACTTTAGTTTGTCAATCAAAGGTAATCCCAAACAAGCTTCACAGTTTAAGGAAAATTAAGCTTTGCTCTGACTTCTTGGAGGCTATACTTGGAATTATGAATATGTGACCAAAATCATCCGACTTTTAATATTGTGCGAGATATCAAAAACCTCATAATGAAAGATTGGGAGGTTAGGTACGAGCACATTTACAAAGAAGTGAATTGCCCTGACTATCTTACTAATTTTGCTCGTAGAATTGATTCGGAGGCTATAATTCTAAAAGATCTACATCAAGATTATAGTAAATTTTTTTTTGTTTGGGCCTTATTCATCCTTTCTAGGCAGGGACAGATCTAGAAATTCACATATGGGAGGCCTAAAATAAACATTACAAGAAAGTGGGGGGCCAAAAACAATCTTTACATATCTGAAAAAGAAAAATAATTATTTCGTCCATTTAAAAATATAAAATATTTTTTGAGAAGTGAATGTTCAAAAATATAAAATATTTTTAATCTTTCAAAATATAATCATTATTTTTTTTTTAAAGTGTCTTTATTAATAGTGATTTTATATTTATTATAAAACATTTGATAGAAATAAATATAAAAAGATAGAGTTAATTGAAAAATAAATAACTACTTTATTAAAAAGTAAGATTCAATTAAAAATATTTTATATTTTTTTAACAAAAAAAGTATATTTTATAAGAAAGTTTGTAATATAGGAAGGCAAGCACCCTACATGGCTCCTTGTCTCCGTTTCTGTTTCTAGGGGTTCTCCCCTTTCCTTCTTAAAAAAATAAAAACAAGAAGAAAGAAACAAGGCGATCCCGCCAATGGACGAGTCACCACTAATGGTACAAGCTGTTAGACCATTTTGGATTCCTTGTGGTCAAACGAAATGATTGCAAGCGCAAACAAAAAAAAAAAAAAAAAATACCTGCATCATTGCATTTTATTTTATTTTCTTTTTTTTGTTACCCACAATATCCTCCTATAAGAGATCTAAACCTTCAAATCTGAATTATCTAAATTAAACTTAGACAATCCAGATCTCATTACTGCAATGGGCATCGAATTGAACATCAAACTGTGTGCGCGAGATCACAATACTAGCAGGCTTTATATTGCCAAAACAAACTATAACTGTCCTCAACACAAACTACTCGCAACTTTAAGATTCTACATTATTCGATTATAAGATTTTCCGTGATCACATTGATTGGTTCATATATTTACATGAACCCTCCAGAAAGAAAAGACGCACTGGCGGTAACGCCAGGGACAGACAGACAAGGTTAGTGTAACAGATATTAGACGGTTAATTGATTTCAAAAACCAGCGATTGTGCCACGACTTAAAGAGAGGAGACAAGATGGTTAGAAAGAGGAAGAGAGAGAACTGGAGCAAATTTGACGAACCACCTGATACAAGTGAGAGCAAGAAACATGCCCTAAATTCATCAGAGATTTTGCAAAGTGTAAACCCCACCCCACCCCCAAAAAAAAAAATTCACAGCATGAACTGACGGATGAATCCAATATCAAGGTTTCTTTGATCGGCGGTCTGATTTGTACTCCCAACACATGAGAACCACAAATGAGGATCATGGCACAATCAATGACGTAAAAAGAAACAAATCCTGCGAGGTATTATAGAATATTTCCCTATTATCTCTACCCAACTACTTAAGTCAGCTTGCAACAAATAGAATACGAAGGCAAGCTCAAACGCATTTCAGCGACGGATATATAATCTTCATTGAGAATATAGCAAACACAGAAGATAAACATTCAATCATATCACCATCCTAACAAAACTTAATTGTGCTCCAAAGTACAAAAGACAGATAAATTTAGCTCACAAAAAGAACAGAACTCCATGTGCTACTTGTCAAATATGAAATTCTACTAAGCATCATCTCCAGAGAACCTGCAAGAGAAATTTCAAAAACAGAAAAGCAGAACATCAAAACTTGTGCAACTATGTTCAATTATTCAGAACAACCAAGTGACCAAGAACAGATTTACTGCATACAAACATGCATAGAATTTTATTTAGACATTGTGCACGTTTGTTACCCCTCATGATAGCAAGAACGCACCTCATATAACTGATGAATTATAGGTATTTTTATTAATTATAAGTTTTTCCCTTTTTTCCCTGTGGCCAGCAATGAAGTTCTAGGTCAAGTGCCTTCTGTTGTTGTCTATATTTTCAGTTAAAATGGTCGAAGTGCCTATTCTACTTGTATCAATGTTCATACTTCATAAATAACCACATATCCCCAAATAACAGAGATTGGCATAATCTTATAGATCTAATTCATCACTATATCAGCCTGTTTGTTATACGTGTAGAAATATCACTCCAAACAAGGAAAAGAAAAAAAGGGTACGAGCAGCAATCTAGAGTAACAGAACCTTGTATATTCATCCATAACGAACACAATCAGAAAGCCAAGGTTACATGGTATTACATGAACAGGCAAAATGCATTAACAAATATTTCCATTTCCAATAAATAGTAAAACATGCAGTTGATGTAAAATATGCATGCGATAGGAACAGGAATACAGAGTCAAGCAAAATTCAAAACACCAAAACAAGCATAAAAAAGGGTTCACCTCATATATTGCTTGGGTACATGAATACTCTAACCTTAGCCCCCTGCAAGGAACCATAACTCCAGAACTCAATAATGTTCACACAAAATTCAAGAAACAAAAAACCAATGTTTCCAATTTATTACCATTGATTTGGGTGGAAGATTTGATTTGAACTTTGCTCGGACAACACCACTGTTACCATGAGGCCTGGTAACCTTACCCCAAATACAGCGGTAATGGGATCCATTCTTCTTAACCTTGGCCTTGTAAATATATGCCATTCGCTTGCCACAATACCATGCTACCTCTTCCTTGGTGTTAACTCCCTCAATTTGAATAAGAGAGGTGTTAGGATACTGGTTTGATTTGGACCTGAAAAATATCATGACCTTTTTTAACACAATTTCCTTGATGTTACAATGTCTTACTGACAGATTGGTAAGAAATAAGACACAACAACTCCAATCCAACAGCTTTTATCCATCAATCTACTAGATATCTTCAACACTACAACAATAAATCACAAGATAGCATATTGGAAAAGTTCATTGAAAACACCAAGGTCAACAAAGATTTACCTCTTGTATCCAAGGATTGTCCCTCTCACGTACAGTCTAATACACAAGGGAGGAAAAGCATTAGCTCTACTTTGAACTAAAAGAACGTGTGAAAAGCAGATAGCTAAGAGCAATGATTAATTTAACAATTAAAAAGAGCTGTAGACTTCAGCGGTGATTAAGTCAGCCCAGATGCCAGCACCATATTAATGCCAAATATGGACTTGAATAAGATTATCTTAATCAATTAAATGTTACCAAAAGGTAGCATTCCCTTGCACCGAAATAATGTATAGCTCTGAATAGCTCTTGGTTATGCGAAGCAATTTCTATTTTACATAAATAGGAAGACTTTTTTATAAAATAAGTGATAAATGAAGGGTAAGCATCCTCTTTGCTAAGCCTACCGATAGCCGTCAAAATTTAACCGTGCTCCATCACATTTTTAATGTCATCGTATTTCTCCACGAAAATGTTTAAGGATCTAGGAAGATAAAGTGATTAACTAAATCAACTAATATGGCCATGATCGTGATACCATGAAAGACAAGAATTTTCCAAAACATAAAATACAATCATCGCATTATGAGGACTCTGTACTTCGCAATAGGTAGGGATAACCGAGAGAGTGGTAGAGTTGAAAAGCGCAAGGCAAAAATATTTCAGAGCATTTCAAATGCGAAACAATATGGAGAGATTGTTGATTGAAATTCAAAAGAAAAAGACATTTCTAATAATCAATACTCTTGATAGTGCTAAAAATTGCACCTGATTATGAACGAAGTCCTACTGAGATCCCAAAGTACACAACCAATAAGTAAAAGTAAAGTAAATGAAAGGCTTCCTTCAAAGGCTTCAAAGCATACCTGACACGCTCTCCTTGGCTCTTCATTTTCGTCTTGTAGGCGCTTACGAGTTGATGGAGCTGAGAGAAATCAGAACGGCGCGAACGAAACCTGAACCGAGGGACTTTATAGTAACTATGAGCATATGTGGATTAGGGTTTTTATTTGATGAAGGGACGAATGATCCGGATGGATCTATTTGATTCTTATATGGGTTCGGGTCTTAGGCCCTTTGTTCTTTTGTTGGGCCCGTTTCGCCACCACTTTTTACCCTGACAATTTTTTGCGAACCTTTTTCACCCGACAATGACATTTTATTCGTTAGTTGGGCCTTTGTGTTGCATGAGTGCACCGATACACACGCATGTCAATGGTAAAAAAAAAAAAATTATTAATATTATTACCTTAAATAGAATTATCTTTAATAAAAAATTATTTATGAACAATTAATATATATATATATATGAATAATAAAAAATACGAGATTCATTATCAGTATTTCAATATTTGTAGTGAAATTAGATAGTTTCTCATGCATTGCAGAAGTTAAATTTAAAAAATTTGAAACAAACACCTTGAATATTATTTATATCAACATATTTAAGATTGTTAAATTTTTAAAAGTTTATCTATTTAATTATTTTTTTATTTTTGAATATTTTGTTCTTATACATTTTGTCTTTGTTTCTCAAGTCTATAATAAATTACAAATGTAGTTTGAAAAGATCAAATTTTTTATGATTCCATTATATATGATTATGGTACCAAAACTTTTGGATAGGTATCCTTTTATTTTATTTTTTTTAAAATGATGCAAAAAATGTGAACTATATACTTTTTTATATTTGAAATATATAAAACATTATTATATTTCTTATTTTGATTTCATGTTTATAGCGTATTGTCAGAAAAATTATAACAAATGTTTTTTATTGAAATTGTATATAATTATATATCTAATAACTTAAAAGTGAGAGAATTAATCTTTGTAAATTGCTAAAGTTTGATAATAAAAAATTGTAAGTAATAATATAGATATAGCCAAGTAATATAAATAAACACTCATCAACAATATAAAAAAGTTCTACAAATTGACATATTTTTATTCCATTTTGTGGCAGTGGAGTACAAGATAATTTTTTATCATCCAGTACAAGTGACAATAAAAATGCTCACTAAGAGGTACAACAAACTTCCTTAGATACTCAAATTCATGCCATTGGCAAAGCTGAAACTGATAGAATTACTGTTCCCATAAAACTTAAATTTTATATTTAAAATTTAATAATGAGATACGTGAATTATTAAAGATAGAGACCGAAGAATATTGAGAGACATGAGATAAATGAAAAAATTGAGATGAATGGAATTACTGCTGTCGTAAAACTTAAATTTTATATTTAAAATTTAATAATGACATGCATAAATTCTTAAAGATAGAGACTGAAAAATATTAAGAGACGCGAGATAAATAAAAAAGCTGAGATGAATGGAGTTATTGCCCGAGTAAAACTTAAATTTTATATTTAAAATTTAATAATAAGATACATGACAAATAAATTGAACCAATGAATGAAAAGAATTTAAATTTAATCAAAATTAACTGACCAATAGCATCAAAAAAATTCTAACCAATCAGTGTGACCTTCTCCAAGATTTATATACATATTGATAATGATTGATTGATATTGATATTGATGATATTGATAATATTGATAATTTATAAAAACATTGCATTATTAACCGTGCTGCTTATTTAGACCTTGTGAGAATTATTAGAGCCATGGTCTAATTAATATACATTACTTTATTTTCAATTTATAAATAATGTTACTTTCAAAGCTCACCAATAAAAACAAGTTAAATTTTAAATATAACTTGTTTCCTATAAATTGATCTGAAGGTACAGTCATTCATTTTCCAAGACGTCATATTAGAGATGCACTTATCTATTTAATTTAGTAGGGATTATTCTCCAAATAATCCATACCTTACGAGTGAATTTTAATTCAATAATTTATTCAGTGAACTTTTAAGATACACGAATGACTCAATTTTTATTTTTAATTTTATAAAATTTAGCATAAGGGACATAGTATATACACGTGAAGTGAATGAAAACAAAAAAGAAAACTGAAAAAATACATTAAGAATTTAGGGGTTATTTGTTTCAGTTTATTTTATGAACAAATTTTAAAAAAATCCATTATGTGAGTTTTATATTATTTGTTTAAAATTTTAAAAATAATTAGAATTTGAAAAAAAAAAATTTGATCATTTTAATAATATATTTTGAGAGTAACTTCTTAAAATAATCTGATCCAATAGATGAGAAAGAATATTTTAAAAATGTGAGATACACAGAGATATCATAAAATTTTAAAATAAAAAATTAATAAATTATTTTCATAAAAAAATTTAAAAAAATTTAAAAATAACTAACGAATAATCACTTTTTTATTATTGTAACCAAGTACAAAATACTGTATATATTTTTTTATAAAATCTCTATAAAATAAATCTCTTTTTATAAATATCTAAATCATTTAAAAATCTTTTATTTTTTAATCTTAAATAAACAAGCCCTTAATAAATTTTGGTTTTAGAAAGGGGTGAACACTAATACTAGGGGCTTTGATAATTGGTGCAAACAAAAAAAAATTGACCTTTTTTTTAAATTTTGTTTTAGAGAGTAAAGCAAAGCTATGATAACAACCAACAGAAACTAGTCACCTGTGGCACGTGATGAATCAAAGTTTAAATTTTTTGTTAAAAGATATTCTTATATGTAGTGATCGATAATGTCTCAAGTAAAATTATCTCCATAAGAAAGACACGTGTATAATTTTAAAAAAACTTTTATAACAAATTATATGAGAATTTGAGCTTTTTAAAAGTTGGATATCTAAAAGATGGATGTTGGATTTTAGTAGGGATCAATGCATTGTACTTGTAAAGGGAAAAGAGAAAAATGAAAACTTGGGAGCCTGAGAAAAAAAAAAAGCAAAGAAGTGAAAATGGAAAATTTTCAATAAAGAACCATTAATGATAGTTAATAAAAAAGAGAAGCCCATATACTTTGAAATTTTATTGCAATCCAAGGGTATTGCAGTGAAATTAAAATGTTTAAAGAATTACCTGCCTGTTCCTACTAAAAGATAGTTATTTGTCTATTACTTTAAGTTGTTCATTTTCATATATACTATTATTCATTACCCTACATTAATTTATAATGTAGGGAGTTGCTAGAAATGCAACCTCCTTATTTTAAAAAATTTGATTATAATATTCAATGGTTATCATAAAAAATCATTAAATATTATAATCAAATCTATAGTGAAAACTATTTAGCAATTGTATGGATACAATTGTTGAATAATTCAAGAATATTCAATAGTTCTAACCCCAGAACCATTAAATATTTTCTCTCCCAAATACCCACATAAAAAATGCAAACATTTATTCAATGGTTTTGGTTAAATTTGTTGAATAAAAGAATAACATTCAATAATAGTTAAAATATTCAGCGTCAAATTACTCAATGGTCTGAAACTATTAAATATTAGTAAAAATAACTATTTTATATTCTTTTTTTTGTACTAGTGACATGTAAGATGGTTCTTAAATTTGAATAAATGAATTCCTAAGTCATATGAATGCTCTCCTTCTCTACTTTGCATCTCTTTCCCTCTGTTTCCCTTCCCTATCAATTCTTCATTCTCTATCTTTCTTCCCACTCTCTCTATTTCTAACCCTCTTTTCCCGC
The DNA here is from genome assembly GCF_029017545.1 of Prosopis cineraria. Taxonomy (NCBI): domain Eukaryota; kingdom Viridiplantae; phylum Streptophyta; class Magnoliopsida; order Fabales; family Fabaceae; genus Prosopis; species Prosopis cineraria. The sequence continues at coordinate 6,223,548 of NW_026555342.1, read as the reverse complement.
ACCACCATGTTCCCATCCCTCTCCTTACCACTCTCTGTTTCTATTTCTTCTCCCATTCTCCCTCTATTTACATCTTTGCAAGTGTGTGTGAATGTGTGTTACATCAATTTGGTAGCAAAACCTGTGTTTCTACCATCCTTGGTTGCTTCTAAAGCCTAAAAAAAAACCAAAGAGACTCACTAGAAAAAAACCCCTTATACCTTTTGTTTTCACACTACTTGAAACAAAAAACACACTTCCTGAAGTCAAAAACCAAAACCACCAACATCATGCTCGGAAGGAAGAATCATGTCAACCCCAAAAGCCTTGCAACTGTTAGCTACTAAATGCTTTATCATGCGTCAAAGATGCTCTCTATTTGTGGACTTCATATGCCGAACATGCCAATAACAACTCCATACGCTTAGCATTCATGCTCCTATCTGTTGTCTATACAAAAGCCTATAAAACCTTTTTTTGTGCTTTTTAAGATGTTTTGCAAGGTTTCCTCTGTTTGGAAATTTGAGAGATCAAGATCATCATCTAAAGTCGAATTGGGGTAAAATTTCATCTTTTAGGCTTTTAAAGCTATGTTGACCTATTCTATGTGCAAGAAATCATTTGTCGGAGTTTAGTTTGTGTTTATTATGTCTCAAATTAGTAATAGTTACCTTGAGGAATCTCGTGAGGCTCATAAGGAACATGGGGATAAAAAATTTCAAGAGTTAAAGGAGTATATGAATAATAAGGTTGGTAAAATCTCAAGAGCTCTCAAGTGTTTTAATGAACAATGTGTTATGAAAAAAAACTTTTCAAGATCTAGAGAGGATTATGATGCTTTCATGGCTCTAGAAAATAATGTCCTTATCAACAAGCCTTCACCTATGTTAGTTACACAAAAAAAGGATACTAACAGTACTAGTGGTCTTGAAATTGGAAGCTTAGCAATATAAGAAGTTAAAGCAATAACTGAGACTAGCATAAATGTTATTAAGAAATAAAAGGAGGTTGATTCAAAGGCAATCTCCATGAAATATGAAGGTATGAGTCTTGAATTAAATCAAGGTTTCAAATTGGTGGCCAAAGCTCGAGTCACAAGCCTTAAAGATTTATCAAGTTAGGGATCTTGATAAGAGGAATGTTCAACTTTGTCAGGTTCCTACTTCCAATCAACCATGTGCTACACTATTTACTACAAAAGTTGTTTTGTTTATGAAAGAACATATCATTTTCCTCTTTGATAACAACCTCTAAACTACCTTGTTCATTGGAAAGGCTTTTGAAATCACTATAATCAAACTGTTTATTCTCCACATAGTCTCATTTTCCATTATCTTGTATGGTGAAAAAGATCTCCAAATTAGTTATTACTTAGAGGGATTCCCTGCATCGTGCTTTAATGGAGTTACATTAACTTCTTTACTCTCTTGAGAAAAGTTCCATCAAGCAGGGAAATATAAAAATAACAAGGTAGAAATGATAAAATATAAAAATAAAATATTTTGGAGAAACCTTCTATAAAAAGAAATCTATCTTAATTTTATATTTTATTACTTTCTTTTTTTGACTTTATTTAGTAAGTGAGATGTTTTATCATTTCATTGAATACGCTACAAGTGGATATTTCCTTAAAGTGAGAGGAAACCTTATATTTTATTTTGTCTTATGTTTCCTTCATAAAAAGGAAACTTTAGTTGTGGCTTCTATAAAAAGCCACCATGCAACACATGTAAGTCGGTTATTGGAATTGATAAGACTCATATTTTACACACTTTATCCATTCATTTAGGATTCTTTTTAAATGTTTTATTTCTCATTTTGATACATTTATGGTATTAAAAGCAAGAAAATCACCTAAGGAAAAAATTGTGTACTGGAGATATTTTGGTCTAAAATTGCACTTTTTATGAAAAATTAGGTTAATGTTGTGTTACATGAGTTTTATTCCCAAAAGAATGAATATAAGATTATTTTTTTAAAATTTAATCTGGTTGAGGAGTTATAAAATAAAAATCACATTTCAAAGTTATTGACTTTGTTGATCGAATTAGGGTTTTATGTGTTTGCATGAGCTTTCACGTGTCATTACCCTTGAATTATACTTTATTAATGTTCTCCCATGATAGTTAAATAATTCCATGTGAAAGAATTTAATTATTAGGTCACATAAATATTTGACTTTGATTTTATGTTTATTTTGTGACTTAGGTGGCATATGTGGACTTGACTTTTACAATTGATCAAGGATCATAGAAGAGGGTTAAAAAAGAAAAATGTGGCATCATTTTGGGGCTGAAAAAGGGAGAGAATAATAAGATCCTTTGATGGAATAAATGAGAATATTCTCACTTAAAATATTCCCCTTTAAACTAATGAGAAGAGGCCACTTATTTGAACATGTAGGAAGTGTGTAGCTCACCCCTAGCCTTTTCTTTTTCTTTTTGTTTTATTTTTTTCCCATTTTGGCAATTGGAATGCATGCCTCTCTCAACCATTTTTCACTTAAAATATTAACCCAAGCCACCACACGCTCATCTCCCACTATCTCTTTCATTTTTATTTTACATTCTCTCTTTTATTCTTCATTTTTTTTCATTTTTTTCAGCCATGGTAGCTCCCTTCTCTCCTTCATTTCTCTTCATCTAACTATTGGATTATCACCAAATCACTCCCATTCTTTTCCTCTCACTCCCCTCCACATATCCCTACCACTTAATCATCCATTTCATGCTTTAATCTCTACTTGGTTTTATGAAAGGGTTTGGCCAACTTGATTTTTTTTATAGAGGACTTGAAGAATTTTAAAGGCTAAATCATTTTGGATGCTTGGAGGAGAATGGAAGCTCAATGAATTACTTGAGTCTTCAATTTTGTAACCCTTTTATTTTTTTCATTAATAGACTTGTAAGATCATAATATTAGATTGCTATGTCTTAGCTTTACAACCATAATTTTGGTTGATACTTTTGTATGGAGATTGATTTGATTATTGTTAAATTTTATTTGGTATGTTAAACTATATATTTCAGCCACCCTTGAATATGTCATAATTTTAAATGTTCTTAAGTGTTTTCACTTAGTTTATGCTTCATCATAATCTTGAGGAGTATTTGTTGGGCTTGCTTGTGATCTACCATAATTTTAAGGGTCATTCGGGTTGTAAGGGGCTGAACATGCTTGCTGGAATTTGCCATTCATCATCTAACTTGAGCCTAAAACTAAATTAGGAAGTTGAATAGGGCTCTAGAATCCTAAACTTAATTAGAGTCCCTAATGAAGTTAGGTTGCTGGAGAGAATTATCCTAATGGCTTCATAATTTGGTTAGGAAGAGAAGAATTAAAGGTGATTAATTCACATTTCCTAAGTGGTTAGGATTTGAGCCTTAATCTAACTCCAAGTAGCCTATTCCATCCCATTTTCACAAACTCATTAGCTTAGGTCTTTAGGTTTTAATTAGGTTGATTAGTATTTAATTTAAATCAATTAAAATCAATTAATTCTTGGGATTTTTATTTTAACTTAATTGCATTAAGAAACTCTAGATTTAGTCTTTAAACACCTCTTTGGGGGATAACCTTAGTTGCTACTAAACTATATAGTTGGTTAAATTAGTCTAAATTGCTAAGTGTGTGACTACTTGGTTTAGATTTGAATGGATGAATTTTTGGATTATGTGAATGCTCTCGCTCTCAACTATGTGTCTCTCTCTCTTCCTCCTCCTATAAGTTCTATATTCTCTCTCTTTCTTTCCACTCTCTTTTTTTCTGTCCCTCTTCTCCCCTACTCCCTTTTCTCATCCCTCTCCTTACTACTCTCTTTTTCTATTTCTTCTCCCATTCTCCTTACATCTTTGCAAGTGTGTGCAAGCATGTGTTACATCAACCATCAAGTTTTTTTTTTTTTCAAAATCATTACAATAAATAACACAGTAAAAAGATTACACTAAATAGAGGTCTCAAAGTGGCGAATCAAGAGAGAAGGAAAAGTTAAAATAAGACAAGGCATCACTCACTAGAAAATACACTTTGGAGAAATTAGAAAAAAGATGCGAAATATCCTCTTGTATTATGTCTCTGTTCTTTTCACCGGCCCATTGCATATTCCCCACAAATACTCTCTTTCTGTAACCAATAATTCCAATCAGTAGATTTTGCAGGTTCTAGTCTTCCACTACTCCTTTAATCTAGCTCAGAATTGCTCTTAGGAGGAAAGTCAGTTCTACACGATCATTTTGCTTGAAGCTTAGAGGATTGGGAAAGATTCGAATCAAGGAACCACAGCATCTGACCAAACAAAACCATCTATTTCTTCCCATAAATTTTCTCTTCTTCATCCATAGAGTCCAAGCCTGTTGGATGATTGTTGGGTTCCATGGTGAGTTAACGATAATTTGTCTATCGCCCTGCCTTCTATGTTCTAGGTCCTAATTGTTCCATATTGTGTTATTAAACAGAACTTTCTCCCGGAAGACATTGATAACCTCATCTGGAGTGATATGTCCTTTGTTATGAATTGCATGATTTCTAGCCCACCAAATCTGATTGACCAAGGTAATAATCTCCATAATTAGCTCAAGATTCCTATTTGCATGAAGATCTTTTATCATTTTTGGAAGCCATTCTTTAATCCCATTATGTTGATAAAGATCTGCCTTAATACCCATAGCGTTGAACCAAACTGCCTTTGAAAAAGGGCACAACATAAAAATATGGTCAAGAGCCTCCTCATCATCACAGCCGAAAAAGCATCATGAGGTTGTTGGAACATGATGCTGCTTCAAAGCATGTCCCACATGATGGTTGAGTTTGGAGAATATACTCAACCATCAAGTTTAAAGAGGGTTTATTTTCAAAGAAAATTGCAAGGGCTAATATTTATTCTTTTTTCATAATACACACACACATATATTACGAGACATACAATTCTTTATTATAATTGCCTTCATCTTTTTACTCAAACATTTAAATAATATCTTACGTCTCCAAAGCCATCTTTTCAATTTTATTATTTCATTTTATTTTATTTCATTACAGCAAACGCTCCCAATGTTGATCATGGCACTGTAATCACTTTTTGATACGACCTTTGCTTGCACCAATTCTTAAACATGACTAAAATCAGGTAAGCACTAAAAAAAATCAAGGGAAAGCTATGCTAGGATTGAAGAAAATAGAAGAAACGGGAAAATAAATGGGGAAATGCTTGATTTAAAAATTTTTGTTCTCCAAATATAAATTAAACATTTTTTCCTTTCACTCTGCTTTTCTCCATTAAAATATAACATGCATAGTGAACACATATATAAACATCACTTATTGTTTTGACCCACAGAAACACCACTTCAATCTTTATTAACAAGGAGACGTTCCCCAACTATAAACTAGGCGGTTGTGAAACCCAAAAGATCCATTTTCTTTTTTTGGGACCAAGAAAGATCAGTTTAAGTAATTAAGCTTTATCATTTACCACTTCATCAGCCGATTAATCCTCGCATCATAATCTTAGTCAGTCCTTCCTGAAACACAACATGACAGTTAGCTGAATTGTATAGTCAAAGCAGCTCAATGGATTCAAGAAAATTAAAAGGAGGCATATAAAATAAACACATAAAACAGTAATTATCCATTCAATCCCAAATCTGCATATTGTTTATCAGCTCCATGGATTATTGATTAAACATAAATCGTTCTAAAAGCTGAAGCAAGCTGGGATAGTATCTCCAATACCAAAAATCAAATCACAAGAAAATACAATACTTAATCAATATGTTATAAGGATTTCAAGTGAGTGCTTGAATTGACGCGAAAAAATGGGAAAAGTCCCATGTCAGATAGAGTTGAGTCCTTCCACTAATGTGCATTTTTTTACCCCAACTCTATCATAGGACTTCTAATTTTGCAACCATAGACAATGCATTCTTTTATTCTTTACATGCACAACCAAGCAAAGAATTTCATTTACCAAATATTTTAGCATGTGATTGTGTCCTAGTGTGCGTACAACTCAAAATCTGTAACTGAAAAACAACAGCCCGTCATATATAACTAACAATACCAGGAACATTAGACAATATCACTACTTAAATGGGCTTTGCTTTAAGTCTTTTTAACTTACAGTCCCTGCATCAAATTGACAAACTGTATAATGAAGTTGAACTCTAAGGAATTACTTGAAGAGTTTCTCCACAATATAGTTCAGACGCCCAACATCAGCTCCGATAAGCTCATCAGCTTTTTTTCCATTCTGAAAGAAATGGAGCGTTGGCTGTATGGAAACAAATAAATAAATCTGAGACACAGAGAACAGCAGGTCCACATTTGCAAGGCACCGTTTCATAAAACAAATTTAGTAAATCAACTGAACTAATAAATGAAAATTTCCAGATGTCAACTCAGTCACATATAAGGAATTGAGCCATTGCATTCTAAATGTAAAACATATTTTTCCAACAAAATGAGACATTACCACAGATGTGATCATTAATTTGCCCAACGTGCCTTGAATTGCTTCCTGGGATAAGTAGGAGAACAATGTATCAAATTCAGCTAATTTCATGCATAGCAATTTATTGATGCAACAAAGCAATAAAATTTTCAAGATAAGATAAAACCTACGTCAAATGGAAGAGGCTAATTAAAACACAATTGTTCTGCCTAGTTCTACAAGAAAATGGTCTTTGATGCTTACAAACCACATTTAAAGCATCAATTTTACATATCCACCAATAATGTATATTTACAATTTAAGTAAGCTAACAAGTATTTCCTCCTCACTTGCATCAAAGAAAAGAGTCTCTAGACCTTTCTTGTTTCATTGATATAAATGTATTCATCAGGAAAGGATACAGAAAGAACAAGAAGGAAACAAAAAGTCAAAAACAGATAAGAGGGAAAAAAATCAGTTTCAAACCCTCATGTTCCCTATCTTAAACCATATGCAGAACCATGCTCAAATATAGCATAACTAGAAGACAGGTTTCACTACTTTCTTCTCCCAAAATATTGAAAGTGGATAAAGAAAAAAAATGCACAAGATATGGAGGATTAAAACAATAGTCAAGGATTTTTATATGTATGGTAGTTGCCATGACCAAGAGGTGCAGGCAGGCTCCGTTAAAAATCAGTGAAGTTCTCCCAGTGACAAGCCTAAATAACTCTCTTTCATTATTCAACCTACACAGTACCCCTTCTCCCTCTCTATAATCAACATAAGTCACACAAAGCTTTCTTTCAATCTTTCTATCACCCAAACATGCTCGGTGATTTGAAATGTGTAAACCTTCCGATTTAGGACTGTTAATAATTCTGTATGCATAGTTTTTGGGCTTGTCCATTTCTCCCAAAAGAAGAGCTTAAGCTACTTATCACTTTTAGATATGGGACTTCTATTCCCCAACACTCCCCCCCCCAAATGTATCTCAGTTGACTCACCCTATTCTTGCGCCCAATTATCATTGCATCGAACTCTATATACCTAAGCTTGTGTTCTTTGAGGCCCAAGGGAAGTCCTTTATTTTTCTTCATTTATTGACCTTGTACTGTTAAGTCTCAAAGGCCCGAGGTCCTAAAATTCTATTTTATGGGTCTAGGATCTTGCTATGGTTGAGACTTTTTTCTTTTGAATTGCTCTAATACCATGTTAACTATTTGTATGAGGTAGTGCTTGAGTTTGTCCATTCCACCAAAATAGCACAAGCTGTTCCCTTCTATTTTTCTAATCAATTTCAGATATGGGACTTCTATTCTTTAACAAGGACAACTTCTAAATTCGAAGGTGTCAATTACCCAATCATTGCATCTTTACTAACTTAATTCACACGCTTCCCTTTTCAGTGCCACAGTGATCACGAGGCAAATCCTTCATTCCCAAGGAAACCAATTAAAATTTAATTGCGGAAGAGCTCAAAAAGTCTCATGTTTAGAAAACCTTTAACAATACAGCATGACCAAAATGAAACATCCCGTACTAAAAATTTCTTCCTAGCCTAGCACTTCTAAAGGCCACTCATGCAAAGTAATACCAATGCTGGCTATGCGTGAATTAAATGGGACCTAAAAATGTTGACACAGCACAAGTATTACTCATGCCAAACAAAGCTTCAATTTTTTCCAGGAGCAGAATGAGATGGGGATTCAATAAAATCTTGAAAACATTATTAAAATTATTCAATACAGAACTTAATATAAAATTCAAAAATGAGATGAGTGATAGAGCGATAAGCAGTTAAATATAATGGGAATTTATATGTAAAAAGTTAAAAAGATACAAAATGCATTACACCAGAAAACATGCTATGAAGGCTGTACCTGATCGATATCAATTTTATACGTTGTTACATGAGGATATTTTCCACTGAGATCCTCGATAACAGGAGAAATAAACCTGCCTATACAAAAATATATACAGGAAGAATTTTGAGAGAAATGCTTTCTAGAATATACATATTTAGAGAAACAAGCGATGCAATAAGAGGAATATTAATTTATATTATTTGGATTAATTTAAGATATAATTTTAAAGAAAAAAGATTTCTTTAAACTTAAAGCACATCTAAACAAGCAAATATTAATAAGAAAGAAAAATAGAGTACAATTTATTGATAAGATCTTGGTCCACAAAGGGGGAGGGAATGAGAGAGGGGAGAGAGATAAACTTACATGGTCCACACCAAACTGCAGTGAAATAGAAGATCGCAGGCAATGATTGATCTAATATGAGAATTTTCACAAGAAAGAAGATTTCAGTTCTACCTAGCCCAGTAATCATAATTATATGATTTATATAAATTACATTTACACAAAGGGGCTTACTTAAACTCACCAAAATAGAGTCTCTAGTATAATTTTCCTAATAAAAACACGTACCTTGTACTTTGCTAAGGATATTGTTAAACTCTTCCTCTGTCTTAACAAGGACAATGTGTGAAGGACCTGAAAATATTTTTAAAAAAAAAGAAAAAGAAAAAAAGACTTCAGAAGGAGTACATTCGTTAAAGAAATATAACGAAAACCATTTATAATGATTTTGATTGATTAGAAAATGCACACGTAATTCACACTCTGTCGAAACTAATTCTAGGATGACTTATAGCATAACAACTACTTTGACAGCAACATGTAATGCAAACACACTCCTTTTAGCTTGACTAAACATTCTGCTTGACAAGTGTTTAGCCGCTGAAGTATCTAAACCCATCGACCGTTGAGCACTTAAGTTTGACCCAGTTAACATTGCTGCATAACAATGTGGTAATAAGCAAGTAGGAATAAGCGCAGATATCCAGTGTATGACACAGTGATGTATCCACACTCAGTACCAGGATACATTAAAAGTTAAAAGTAATATTAAAGGCTGCTCAATTCTTCCTTGCGATATGTTTAAGAATAATTTGAAGAATAGGAGAAGCCGAAGGGACCCACCTGAAGAGGAGCCAAAGCGACGATAGTGGTGGAATGACGGCAGAACGGAGAGTTGCGGAGGAGTGATGGTGGCGATGGCAGAAAACGAAGAGTTAGTGAATGACTTTGACGGCGGAGATGGGTCTATAGTTGTGGGTGCAGAAATCAATGTTCCGAATGAATCTGAACGAACATGGTTAAAGCGGGGGCAGAGTCTGTTCTCTAATGCCCAGCGAAAGGTGGACGATCGGTGAATCAAGTTTCTCGCCATTTCCCTTTGCATGCCCAAATCTCCTTCCTAGGTTTTTTTCTTTGGGCTGGGTTACCGGTCTCAAATTCAAGCGAGAATGACCCAGGAGGACCAATGTGACAAGGAATTAATGTAGGGTTCAAGTTCAACGGATACATACCCTCCAGCTATAAGCCTGTAAGAGGATATAATATTTTAATTTTTATACTCCCTTTAAAAATATAAAATATTTTTTGAAAAGTTATATATTTAAAAATATAAAGTATTTTTAATTTTTTAAGGTGTGATCATTATCCTTTTGATAAAAATATCCCTATTGATTAATGACTTTATATTTATTGTACGTTATTTTATAGGAGTAAATATAAAAAGATAGAGTTAGTTAGAAAGCATGTAGCTATTTTATTAAAGGGTGAAATTCAATTAAAAATACCTCACATTTTTTAACGGAGGAAGTATATTATAATTATAATTTTGTTGACTTCAACTATTAATTAACTTAAAGAATTACAAAAAAATATAAAAAATTATAAGGAGAGATTCATAAAATTACACATAAATATCTTATAAAAAATTAGTATCAATTAAGTTTCTCAAATTACATATAAATAACATGACACAGATGTTATTTTTTAACATGTAAAAGGTTAAAATATGATTTTGACCGACCATTACTATAAGAACTTAATTGATATTAATTCCTATAGGATAATTAGTTGTAATTTTATGAGTCTTTTTTATAATTTTTTAAGTTTTTTTAATAACTTTTTTGGACTAACTAATAGTCAAAGTCTTTTTTAATAATAAAATGCTTACCACACCCTTTTAAAATGTTAAAGGAAAAATTATACCACTTGTAAGTTTAGAATATGAAACGCTCCTGAGTAAATAATTGAAGGATAAAAATACCCTTTTAACTTATTAATATATGGGTAAAGGTATAAATTTAACCACAAATTATTTTTAAAAAAATATCTAATATCACATATTATAAGATGGTGTAAAATAAATCATTAATTGTTTAAAACGTAGCGCCAAACTCTTTCCTTCTATTTTTCACTATGTCTGCTTATTTTCATACTTATGGGACTCACATTCATTTAACTTTCTCTCTCTCATGGACTTTGCCTCTCACTTCTCCTTCGACAACTCCTTATGTATTGCTTTGGAAGTAAAAGACAGAATCTTGGATTTTATACCTCACATGGTTTTTCTTGTTAAATTACAAACTCATTTAAACAAGTTAACTTAGATCGATTGAAGTCCTCATATAAAGGCAAAAAATACAAGGAAATTTCACAGCAAAATTCAAGGCTTTGAATCAAGACTTGATGACACACAAAAAGCTATATGTATATATATATATATAACAATATGAAAATACAACACTTGAAATTAAGAGGTTGAAATTCATAACTCCTAAGATTATAACTTATAACATTCACACCAGCAACTAGAAGGAATTTCGATTCCAATTTAAACAATATGTCTAAGAGTAGGAAGCAAAGTTTATACCTAAAAGGCAAAACCCCAAAAACCTAGAAATCTTAGAGAGCTATGAAGGGAAGATTAAAGAGAATGGTTAATGATCATTACTTGTGCATGTGAACAAATGATTGAGAGTTTGGGAGAGAATTTAAAGAATAGAACAAAAAAAAAAAACAAAAATGAGATCAAGCTAAAGCTAATGAGAGTGCTAATAACTTGTGCTTGTTTATTGTATAAAAATCGAATGTCCCTTTCCTTATTAATTAATTCATAAAATTAAATTTATGCTTGTTTGATGCAGCACAAAGGGAAATTTAGGAAAAACACTATGATAGGTCCCTATAATTTCACGTCGTTTTGGTTTTAGTCCTTGAAGTTTGATTTCGTTGTTCTTGGTCCCTATAATTTCATGTCATTTTGATTTTAATCCTTGAAGTTTATTTTAGTCCCTAATTACACCTAAAAGATGTTGAGGTGTAATTAACGGTGTTAATTGTCATTCAAATGTGTTATTTTTTTGCTAAGTTGGCACATACATGCGATTAAGAAACCTTACACAGTCAATCGCAGCGTCTCCTCTACCCTAGCCATCCTCTCTGTGTTTCCTCCCAAGTTCACTGGCTGTATCTTCTCGTTGCATCTTCTAATTGAAGTAGTCAAGCATCCATCTTTGAAGCAATCCTTCACTCACATCTGTAGTTTATCTTATGGGCTGGGGAAAATCAAAACTTAATGACTAATAACTCATATTGCCCACCAAGTATAAGAATAACACATGCATAATAATTAACAGTGTTAATTACACCTCAGTATTTTTGAGGTGTAATTAGGACTAAAACAAATTTCAAAGAGTAAAACCAAAATGACATGAAACTATAGGGACATGGAACAATAAAAACAGACTTCAGGGATTAAAACCAAAATGACTTGAAACTATAAGGACCTATCATATTGTTTTCCCAAAAATTTATCATAACACAAATCCAAACCCATCATTGTTTGCTAGTTTTGGTAAAAGACGGAGGAAAGAATGACAAAAAGTAGGAGAAAGAGATCAATATTTGAGAAGATCGTCATAGAAGGATTATGTGCTGGCTCCTCATTGAAAGGGTGCAACCTCCTTTACAGTGATTTTGTCCGATCTAATGAAGGAATCCATTACTTCTATACCAATGCTTATAGTTCCACTATTCTCTTATCTTCCACTATCTCCTATCCCTTGAACCATTGCCTTTCAAACAACCAAACATAGGAAAGAACAATGTCATTTTGCAAGCTTTATTCAACATCGACATGTTAATTTTGTTCACTACCTCAACATTTAGATTTGATGCGTGAAGAATGTGTGGGACAATAAGGAGATGAGCAAGTAGATGAGATTGAAAAAAGAAATGGACCATTAAATGATGGGAGTGGTGCATGTGAAAACTGGGTTGGCCTCGCAAGAGAAATGGACATGGTCATTTTGAATTCAATAGGAGGCGCTAAGCACTTTATTTTAAATAGTTAATTTGCTTAAAAAATAATTCATGATTAAAATTGTACATTTATCCATTAATATATAATAAGTCATGAAGTGAGCTAGTTGCATCTTAGATTGATATAAAATTATTGTATTAGCCATATTTTGAAATTGAAATTGTATAACAAATTCTTACAAGACTGATATTATGGGAGGCTGAGGGAAGCCTCCTCTACTCCTCCTCAATTTGAAATGTCCAGATTAAAGATGGACAATCCAATTTTAATGTTTTTATTTTGTATTTATTAAAATAAAAAATTCATATAAATTACAAACAATTTTAATAATTTTTCAACTAGTCTGGATAATCCAAATTTAATATAAATGGTCCAAATTTAATACTAAAAATTTATAAAATTTTTAATATTAAATATAGATAATTCATATTAAATTTAGATTGTCCAAAATGATGAACAAATTTATTAATTTTTTTAATTTATATAAATTTTTTATTTTAAAAAATGTAAAATAAAAAAAGAAACATTAAATATAGAAATCGATGGTCTAAATTAAGTCTTCCCTCAAGGGAGAAATGGAAGAGGCTTCTCTCAACAAAAGGAAGCTGAGTCCAATATTATGACATCCAAAATGTGATAATAGAAGGAGCGCATATGTATGGAAAATCAAATGACTGACACTATTTTCCTTAGCATGCTAGAACATGTGAAAGGCTAGATGCAACTTCATATATTTCAAAGATAGCTTTATCGAAAAAAATATTGCTTTTATTTGCAAATATATATATATATATATATATAAACAATATCAATAGAGCTTCTTACAGGCGTGTAAAAGATGAATGTTTTGTCACTTCAACCAAGATATACATTCTAGATAGTTCACATCTCATAGAAGATTTGTTGAAATGGATGTGGATTTCTCAATTAATCTTAACGGAGCTGCTTCTTGTGAAATCTTATTCGATGCAAGGAATGTGGCGAGAGAGTTTTTTGAAATATCTTGAATTTCAACCAAATAACAACTAAACTTTCTAGCATTTTGGAAGGCCTTAATCTATGTTGGAATGAAAAACAGCCCCTAGTTAATGTTTTTTTCCTAACTGAATAAGAGTTTATTTCCTAGTTTGGCTACGCGTGTGAAGCCCAAATAAGAGCTTATTTTAGGACACCTGTCGTGGTTGATATTATTCAAGAAAAGCATCAGGGTCTTTGTAAAGTTAACTTTGAGCCTTGAAGCCTGATAAAAGACTATAAGAAACTTTTAATAAACTCAGCTTACTACAAACTTGCCTCTGCAAAGATGATAATATCATCTGGAAAAAAAAAGAGAGAGAGAGAGAGAGATATGGGGCCTTTTTTTAGTGAGATAGGCTTCCACAATCCCAAATTCATGTGAGATTAGATAATGTGAGCTAGCTTCTCCATGCAAATAACAAATAAATAAGGAGACATAGGATCCCCTTGCTAAATTCCTCTTGAATGATGAAAGCCTTCTCTGGCACCATTACAAAAAATATGAATATTAATACTAGAAATAACTACATAAATAATATGAACCACATCGGATGGGAGTTTAAATTCCTGCAAGCAATGTTTAGCAAGTTTCCAATTCACTCTATCATGCAATTTCTCAAGATCAATCTTGATAGCTATAAAGCCCTTTTTCCTTCTCATATTTCCCATAGAGTAAATCACTTTCTAAGCCACAATAATATTGTCTAAGTCATGTCTCTGGGAAACAAAACTACATTAATTATGAGAGATAAAATGAGATAGGAATGTTCTAAGCCTCTTGAAGATTACTTTAGTGATGATTTTATAAATAACATTACACAAACTAATAGGTCTTAAGTCTCTCACTAGCTCCAATGGGTTATTCGTAGGAATCAGTACAATCAACGTACCATTAATGCCTGCAATAGCTTGAGGACTTTGAAAAATAAATTGATCAAACTCCACCATAGACTTTCCGACTCTATCCCATTGATGTTGAAAAAAGAGAACATTAAACCTGTTTGGTCTTAGTGATTTGAGGGGATTAGGGACCCATATAAAAAATTGCTTCTTTTATTTCCACTTCATCAACAGCAGGACCACACCATGCCAGTAAATCGGTGTCCGCTTGTGGGTAAGTGATGTCACACACAAGTGGGTCTTGGTCATTAATGTCTTATAGGAATAAGGAAGAGAAAAATGAGGTAATGATGCGTTTAATGTATAATATTAGAATCATGGCACCTGTTTCCATCCTCACTTTTCAAAGCTTCCGCCTTGTTTGTTCTACGTCTGTAGTTGGCATAAGAGAGGGAAAACCATATGTTCCAATCCCTAAGTGCATGCCACTTTAATCATGCTTTTTGAGCCCAAAGGAGAGAATCTTGAATAAAACATCCTCAAGTTCCTTCGAAAGTTTCAATTGCAGGTTTTCAAAATAGTCAACATTATGGCCCCTCGCAATAGCCCTTGATATACCATCCAATCTATAAAGAAGTTGTTTCTTCCTATTCTCCGTATAAATGAAGAAATTCTCATTCCACTCCTTGCAAGAATTAGCAAATTGCAAAGATATTTGTTGCTCATCTCATATGTGGGTTCCATCTTTTCTCTACATTGTATTCTTTATTTGATTTAGGAGGAAAAGGAAGGAGAGAAAAAATAATAATCAATTTACTATTATATTCATGCACACTATTTAAAATTTTTAATTGTTCCTTGCATAGAATAATTTTATACCTTAATTTAAATTGTGTGGTTCAAAAAAATTCACACTCATGTTGTTATGATGTTATATAAAACAATAAACCAATTATAATAATAACAATCTCTTATAAGAAAATAAAGTAACTCCCTTAAATATATAATAATATATTGAAATCAAAAGCCTTTGAGAATTTAGCTTTGATGGAATTGGTTTCAGTTTCTTTGAATCAGCAAGTTGTTCCACCGGAGCTAGATGAAGATGAGAACGGCTTTCTTGTGGTGGAGAATCTGAGTTTTGGTTTGCCAATGCCTAACAGGAAAAGACACAGTAGCTTTGTTTGAGAAAGAGAGGTAGTGGGTTCCGATTGGGGAGGAAAAGTGTGGACCTACAATCTATGGCTGCCCCATCGCCGCGGAGGTTTGCCACAAACATTACAATGGCGACACCACAAACCACTATGTGAGGTAAAGGAGTGAGTGAGAAGTTTACAATCCTCAGTGTGGTTTACGAAAACTGATCCATTGAAGACTGAGGAGCTCTTTCCACCAAGCACATTTCCGGTGAAGGTACGGTCACTCATAAGCGTGGTTTATCATATGGGCATTAATGGAATATCATTAGTCAGAAAAGGGCAGATTAAATCCTGGCTTCCTTCCTCTCCAAAATATCTCAACCAAATGAGAAAAGGAGAGCAGTTACTTAAAGTATAACGACAAATTTCTCCAACCAAATGCCCTTTTAGGATTAGTGCTTGGCTGTTTACTTAAAGTTCAATGACAAATTCAATAGAACACTTATAAGTATGATTATTACTTAAACCACTACAAGTTCACCAACGAGGACTACTTTAATTTTTACTTATCATGCAAAGGATCTTTATGATAATTTGATAATAAAATTTATTGTCAGCAAAGTCTGAAAAAACTACAATAATATAATCAACTTATTTCATAGAACTTACATGTGCTGATTCTTTTTCAAATTTCAATATACACACGACATCCTCCCTGAAATAAAAAAAAAAAGAGAGAAAATGACGTAAAAGGAGCCAAAAATAAAATGTAATTTTGTAAGTTTCGGTAAATTTTTGGACGGTGGAAAAAGGCGATAGCCGACGGAAAAACTTGCAGCCGCTGGTTCCAAAACGGAGTAAGTGGGAACGCCAGCGCGTGATGGAGTCAGCGATTTTTTTTTTTTTTTTTTTGTGTGAGCAAGGTGAACGAGTCAGACATTCAAAACACGATGTCCAATTGTCCACGGCAAAGTTCCGACATTGCCCTCCCTGGCCTTTTTTCTCAAATATCGCCCTCTTCTAGAACCCCAAATACAATAAGAATAAAACTTGTGATTAATTTATTGTAAAACAAAAAGTATTACAATTACATGAACATTTTTCTTGGCGGCAACATCTACCAGGAAGGCAAAAACATGCGGACAACGTGCATAAAATTAAAATTTTGAAGCCATTCGTAGTACAAGAATTTATCAGGGACGATAGCGGACAATATATCACATCCCTTCCATTTTATTGTTTTTTTATTTAGCAATTTGATGTTCTGTAATATGGGATATTTTGAGAAAAATAATAATTAATTAATGAAGCTTATTTTAAAATTATTTCTTATTATTTTACACGTTAAATATATTTATTTTTCCTTCTCTTATTAGGTGCATGTATTTTTAAGAGTTTATAATGAAATTAAGATTTTAAACTGTATTTAATTGATTTCGTTGATACTTACGAATATAAAAATGTTTTATAAAATGGGTAAAGAATTATTGTCATTGAATTGTACAATCATTTTTTTTAAAAAAGCGACCAAAGGCATGTTCAAGTTAATAATCACGTCATTGAATTCAATAAAACGTAGTTAAACTCTGTTGTTTTAAACAAACACAACATTGGACATTTTTAATGCATACTTCCTCTATTAAAAAATATAAAATATTTTTAATTGAATCTTACCTCTTAATAAAGTAATAACTTATTTTCAAACTAACTCTATCTTTTTATATTTATCCCTATCAAACACCTTATGATAAATTTAAAATTATTATCAATAGGAATATTTTTTAAAAAAGGTAATGATTACACTTTAAAAAATTAAAAATGTCTTATATTTTTAGACAGAGAGAGTATGTAATAGCTATGAGGGGTGACACTTCACAATTCGTTGATTAAAGAAAATTCATGTATATTTTACTTTATCTCAGTAATTTTAAAATTTTGGATTATCTTCAAAATCTCATAACTTATTACAGAAAACTTGGATTGAGAATTTAAATGAGTTTTTTTATATAGAAAAAAAATATTAAACTAAATATTGACTGAGCTACTTAATGTAACTCCTTTGTTGAGCAATATTTTTTTAGGCAAAATGGCAGAAAAAATTTCTTAAAATACACAAATGACAATAAAGCCTCAAAAATATTATACTCTCAAGTCTTTAGGGATTTTTTTGATATTTTTAATAAAATAATTAAAATACCCTTACTTGAAAATAAAAAAATAACAGCTTTGGTAACAAAAAAAGGTACATATTGTTAACTATTTTAATTTAAGTAATGATTACTTTTTTTTGATAATCACTAGAATGAAACAAACAATTATAAATTTTCATATGCAAATTTTTAATTTTTTTAAATTTAAATGTTATAAATATTTGTGATTATTTTAATTTATGTAATGACTTTTTTTTAAATGATTAAAATAAAACAAGTAATTATAACTTTGTTGTACCGATTTTTATTAACTGAAATTTAAATGTTATAAATATTTGTGATTATTTTAATTTAAATGATAACTATTTTTTTAATAATGATTAAAATGGAATGAACAATTACAACTTCTCATGTGTAAATTTATGATTCACTAAAATTCAAGTGTTATAAATATGTATGGATTATTTTAATTTAAGTAATAATTATTTTTTTATGGCAATGATTAAAAGGTTACAAGCAGTACTATTTTAGTTTAAACTGCAGGAATTTTATTCATTTCACCGTATATTTTTAATGTCAGAAAGGTCTTTGTAGGCTTAAAAAGAATTATGATATTTTGCCAATTTATATAATCTCATTGTTATATGTACATTTCAGAAAAATTTTCTGTCATTTTATCTATTTTGATTGTCAAAACTCACCCAATTTAAAAAATCTATATTGATCATTAATGGAGGACGTCTATAGAAAAATTTAAATAAACTTTATACTTTCCTATTACATTTTTTTTTTTTTTCTTAAAACGAAAGTGAAGCCGGCTTCAAAATGAGTCGGCTGTCTTTGGCTTCCAATAACCATACAACGTCGATTGCTCCACTATTTCCCCCAAATAGTAGTGAACTGGCGGACGGTCTCAACAAACCGTTCTCATTGAAAGACCATCGTGTTGGACTGTCAGTACAAAATCTTCGATGAAGGGAATGGAGGAAAAGTACACCGCGTTGGACACAACCGTAAATGAACAAATGATGGAAGGGTAATATTGGAAATAAAATCCTCCATCCCTAACTTTCCTGGTCTGCTCCTCCCCTGCCACGGACAAAAATAAGTAAATCTCTCATTTCCGCTTCTTTTTCTATCTGCTCCTTCTGAAATTTTCTCATTTCTGATTCTGATTTCTCTGTTCAATTTCCCTTCTGTCTCTCACCTTTCTATATATTTACTTCTCTTCACCTTCTCGGCGCTTTATGATGGCGCCGAGCATAAAAAATCTCCAGCTAACTTCCCTCGCAACCGCTGCCGCCGATGATGTTGATGCCGATGGCATGGAGGAAGTGCGGCTTTTGGACTCCTACGAAGACAGAAACTACAACGGTTCCGATGGGATTGAAGAAGGGCTGAAGCGAATTCATGTCAGAGTCACCGGCATGACCTGCGCTGCTTGCTCCAATTCCGTCGAAGCAGCTCTGAAGGCCGTCGATGGGGTCACCAGCGCCTCCGTGGCTTTGCTTCAGAACAAGGCGGACGTAGTTTACAACCCGTCTCTGGTTAAGGTTGGTCTGGGTTTGCTTGAGGTTTTATCATGGCATGAGTGATCATGCTTTTGTTTCGCATCAATTTCTGGTTGATTGAATTATGCTTTTCTGTTATTTGAAGTGCTGCCAGTAGATTAGTTCTCTCTGGCGTTTGTTTTGTTCCGTAGTTTCACTGTCAGCTGTCGATCAATGATATTGTTTAATCGAGTTATAAATTTTATCAGTGGAACCGTTCTTTCGGCAACTTTTGTTTCCGTCTTTATTATAGTTCCTTTTTCATATGACGGGTCTTAATTACGTCTCCTTTTATTTGTTATCTTTTTTTAAATCACTAATCATATGCTAACTGAACACTTGCTTACTATTTTTGATCAGTCGGTATCATATGTTGTATGTCTATCTTGAAATATTTACTCAGTATTGATATCTCAGTTTTAATAGTATATGTTCATATATGCGGTACCGGTAGATAATCTTATTTAACTGTTTTTCTATGGGTAAAAATCTATTAATGTCTAGGTTTAAGACATCTAATTAAATTTTTTAACCATATTTTGAAACTTGTCTTAAAACAGGATGCAGAAATTAAAAATGCGATTGAAGATGCAGGGTTTGAAGCAGAGATATTACCTGAACCCAGTGTTAATGCACTTGGAAAAAAGTTGCACGGAACCTTAGTAGGGCAGTTCACTATTGGTGGTATGACATGTGCAGCCTGTGTAAATGCAGTTGAAGGTATTTTAAGAAATCTCCCAGGGGTCAAAAGGGCTGCGGTTGCTTTGGCTACTTCCTTTGGAGAAGTTGAATATGATCCTAATGTAATTAATAAAGATGATATAGTCATTGCAATTGAAGATGCTGGTTTCGAAGGTGCATTTGTACAGAGCAGTGAGCAAGATAAAATAACTTTATTGGTAGCTGGTGTATACAGCCTGATTGATGCACAAGTCTTAGAAGACCTTCTTAGCAAAATGAAAGGAGTTAGGCAGTTTTGTTTCGATCAGATGTCAAATGAACTGGAGGTTTTTTTTGATCCTGAAGTTTTCAGCTCTAGATCCTTAGTTGATGAGATTGAGAGGGCAAGTAATGGGAAGTTTAAATTACATGTTAGAAACCCGTATACAAGACTAGCTTCCAAAGATGTTGAAGAGACCTCGACCATGTTTCGGCATTTTATATCCAGCTTATCTCTTAGTGTGAGTGTTTCTTCATTTTATGTTCCAAACTCAACAATATTTGTGCATGCATCATTCATTCTCAGTTTAGTTCGTTTATTTTGTATGACCTTTCCACTTGATCGCAAACTATACTTATCTGGATAATCTTGTGAGAAAATGCTTGTTAAATGGTATCATCATACTGATTGAACATTTACACATAATAAATGCATGAAAAATGAGAATAGTCATGCTAGTTTATTCATACATATGAAACCTCAGGAGGAATGTATGTGAGATAGGTAGGGTAGAGGAAAATGGGATAGAGAATATATGTAGTTGTTTGAATTGTCAAGCATTAACCTTATAATTCTGAAAGAATTATTCCTCGAGGGTCTGCATTTGTCTGTCTCATGAGAAAATATAGATTGTGTTAGTGCTAGTCACAAGTTTCTTATGTACTAAGAGTCACTATGTTATCTTTCTGTTGTACAGGCATATATAACAGAGAAATAAAGTAAAGTAAGACTTGAAATTTTGCTGAAAGGAGCAATTTTCATGTTCAAAATTTGATCCCATTTTTACTTCCCAACGCTTTTAAGGTTATTGCTTAAACTTGTGACCTGATTTTTGCCTCATGCATCTGTATCAGATTCCTCTCTTCTTCATGCGTATAATTTGTCCTCATATACCCATGGTATATTCATTATTACTTTGGAGATGTGGGCCTTTCCTCATGAGCGATTGGTTGAAGTGGGCTTTGGTGAGTGTAATTCAATTTGTAATTGGCAAGCGCTTTTACATTGCAGCTGGCCGAGCTCTCAGAAATGGTTCGACTAACATGGATGTCTTGGTTGCATTGGGAACTACAGCATCTTATGTTTATTCTGTTTGTGCTCTATTGTATGGCGCTCTAACTGGATTTTGGTCTCCGACATATTTTGAGACTAGTGCCATGCTCATTACTTTTGTATTGTTGGGTAAGTACTTGGAATGCCTTGCTAAAGGAAAGACATCAGATGCCATCAAGAAGTTGGTAGAACTTTCTCCTGCAACAGCTTTATTGGTTGTCAAAGATAAAGGTGCATTTTGCTTGTTTCTATGCTTTATTTTCTTAAGAAAACAGAGTTCAAATTTCAAACATCTCTAGAGTCTGATTTTACATCTGAGGTGTAAACTATTGAATGGTTACATTATTTATCAGGTTCAAGACTTTATTGTCAAATTAGAACTTGAGGATTTTTGTTCTTCCCCCCCTTTTTCTAGGTGGAATATCTATTGAAGAGAGGGAAATAGATTCTTTGCTCATTCAACCTGGTGATACATTGAAAGTTCTCCCTGGTGCAAAGGTTCCTGCCGATGGCATTGTTACTTGGGGCTCAAGTTACATAAATGAGAGCATGGTAACTGGTGAATCTGTTCCTGTTTTAAAGGAAGTGAATGCAACTGTTATTGGAGGTACAATAAATTTACATGGCATCCTTCTCGTTCAAGCTACCAAAGTAGGATCTGATGCAGTCTTGAGTCAGATCATTAGCTTGGTTGAGACAGCTCAAATGTCCAAAGCTCCCATTCAGAAATTTGCTGATTATGTAAGTATTCTGGTCGTTGTTGTGTTTGACTACATCATAATTTGGGAACTATTATGGCTGCGTTTACTTTATTGCTTTATGATGTATTTTCCCTTGCTTATGGCTTATAAAAAGCATTAGCTTGTGAATCCGTTCTGGATAGTTTCATGTTTCTACTTCTGCTGTTTGACAACTAAGTTGATGATGCAAATTCTCATAAAGCATCCATATTTTGTAAAATTTGCATTTTAGATATTTATGACAACATCACATCTAGTAGGTCCATAATTTGGGCCCTCTTTGGTCTTTCAGTTCCAACATCAAGCCAGTGGCTTAGGGTTTTTGATGGTACTTTATAGACATTTTAACTGCTAAAGATTTTCTGTCATCTTGCCTGGTTGCATTTATTTAAAAATAATAATCTGGATCTTGACAATGTCAATCCATATTGTTTATTTATACGTATAAGTTACATTACATGGCTTTTCATGGGAGGGATGATAGGAATTGGTTGGTGATGGACAAAAAACGTACTGAAATTGTTGTTTCACTTCATTATTGTGTTGTGATGCCAAGAGTTGGGAGTATGGCATAGCAGCTAATGGAAGATACATGAATTAGCAAGGACGCATGGTTAAAAGTGCTTTTCTAGCAGGTCTGGTGAAGCTTGTAGAGATAGACCTAAATTTTGATGGCCTTTGACTACTAATCACTTATGTTCCTTCTATAAACTATTGATAAAATTGGAGTATTTGAATTCACTTATTTCAAGTTTAGGCTTGAAGGGGTTGCAATTTTTATTTTTTATATGCTTATATATATATATATATATTTTTGAAGTAGACACTATGTATTAGTCAAGTATAATCTTGAGTAATATTAGGTGTCAAGAATAATATATATAAACTCTTGTGCCATTCGTTGGACTGGCAGGTAGCAAGTATATTTGTTCCCACAGTTGTTGCCTTGGCCATATTGACATTATCGAGTTGGTAAGATCACAGTGACTATTTTTGGCCTACTGATATGGTTAACTTTGTTATGCAATTAAAATGTTTGTCCTTGCTTTTTTGGGCTAATAAATTTGTATGATTGCTTGAAGGTATATTGCTGGGGCTCTTGGAGCTTACCCTGAAGAATGGTTGCCAGAAAATGGAAATCATTTTGTTTTTGCCCTTATGTTTTCAATATCTGTTGTGGTGATTGCATGTCCCTGTGCACTTGGCTTGGCAACACCAACAGCTGTCATGGTAGCAACAGGGGTTGGGGCTAACAATGGGGTGTTGATTAAAGGAGGAGATGCCTTGGAAAGGGCTCAGATGGTGAAGTATGTGATATTTGATAAAACAGGCACTTTAACTCAGGGAAAAGCTACCTTTACTGCTGCCAAGGTATTCACGGGAATGGATCGTGGGGAATTTCTAAAATTGGTGGCTTCTGCTGAGGTGGGTTTCAGTTTCTTTAAATTAAATTGACTCAGACGGATATAGACTCAGATGAAGTGATAGAGGAGGCATTTATAGGACAAACTTTTTCTACATCTCCCTTCTCACCATTGGCACATACAACTTCCCCAGTAGTGTTTTTGAAATGAAACATTTCTGACTATTTCTTTGGTTGCTAGTACTTTTCAACCTTATTTCTATTGTGTGTGGCAAATCAGACGACTTAAATAATATTTTGTTTTAATCCCCTTTTGCCCTGAGTCAGGCTAGCAGTGAGCACCCACTGGCTAAAGCAATAGTAGCATATGCACGTCATTTTCATTTCTTTGATGAATCCTCTGCAACTACTGGTATCAAAGATGATGCCAACGAGTTGAAGTCTGGGTGGCTTTATGATGTCTCAGACTTCTTGGCTCTTCCAGGAAGAGGTGTTCAGTGTTTCATAGATGGGAAGCGTATATTGGTAAAGTCTTGTTCTTGTGATATAGCTACCTTTTTTCTCTAAATGCTGTGTTGTTTTCTTAAGTTTCAAGTAGTTACTTATCACGTGCAGCATGTCCTGCCCAGGTTGGTAATAGGAAACTAATGGTGGAAAGTAGCATAGACATTCCAACTGAAGTGGAAAATTTTGTGGTCGAGCTAGAAGAAAGTGCAAAGACGGGGATTCTGGTTGCATATGGTGATGAGCTAACTGGAGTTATCGGGGTTGCAGACCCACTCAAGAGAGAGGCTTCTGTTGTTATTGAGGGCCTCAAGAAAATGGGTGTCCAACCTATTATGGTTACGGGAGATAACTCGAGAACAGCTCGAGCTGTTGCCAAGGAGGTCTGTATATGTTTGCACTTTTGGTTGGATGTTAAAAAGATTATTCTGATCTGATAGGTGTAAATTACTAATAATTAATTACTGGATTGTTTAGTTCTCATGTAAATTTCAAGCGAAAGGATTGAATATATCCTTTCATTATATCACTTTCTAAACAATCGATTGAAGCAGAATCGTGGGATATATACAGCACACCACAACCTGAATTTTATTTGACACGAATTAATTTTGCTGTCACACGCCTGATGAACAGTGTTCTTGGCAGGTTGGCATTCACGATGTTAGGGCTGAGGTCCTGCCTGCAGGGAAGGCTGATGTTGTTCGTTCATTCCAAAAAGATGGAAGCATAGTTGCTATGGTGGGTGATGGTATCAACGACTCTCCTGCATTAGCTGCCGCAGATGTTGGCATTGCAATCGGGGCCGGGACCGATATTGCAATTGAAGCTGCTGATTATGTATTAATGAGAAATAATCTGGAAGATGTAATCACAGCCATTGATCTCTCCAAGACAACCTTTTCACGTATTCGACTGAATTACTTTTTCGCAATGGCCTACAATGCGGTTGCTATTCCAGTTGCTGCTGGGGCTCTCTATCCTTCCCTCAGGATCAAGCTGCCTCCATGGGTAGCTGGTACATGCATGGCTCTCTCGTCTGTAAGTGTTGTTTGCTCCTCTTTGCTTCTCAGGAGATACAGAAGACCTAAACTAACTGAAATACTTGAAATTATTGTGGACTAATTGAATGAGAATTTCTGTGAGTTATAGCTTTGAAATTATAGATGAGCTTGATCGAGACCTGGCATTCCAATTTTGTTATTTCCTGCAAATGTTTGGGTTGCAATTGTAACTGTAGCAGCCAATTCACTGTAAATGAATTTGTATTATAATTGTATAGCTATCTCTCTCTCCCTCTTCCCTTGTCCCCACTCTGAGTTATAAATTCCCGCTTATCTTTTTATGCATCTGTTTTCATTTGCATAAGATAGCAGATTGATGAGAACCTTTGATGAGTTCATTTGTTGTAGCGAAGCGAAGGACGTCTTCGTGAGTTTCTGAACTTCCCATCTTAATTCAAAGTCCCTTTAACGTCTATTGTATGAATTCTTAGTTAGATGACATCTTCAATGAAAGGGCTTTAACATCTTCAACACCATATCTATGGACCTCTCTCTCTTAGTTGATAGATTGTAATTTATTATGTTAAATTTTCAGTTTCTAGCGATCTCGGTTTTTTCCCCCTTTAAATAATTGCCTGCAATCACGCTTTTAAGTCTTGACATTGTTGTAGCCCAGTTGATTTCACAAAAGCATGAATATAAGATGTTATAATATTGGGTTGAGGTATGAATTTGCTCTTAAAGTCTCCACTTAGGTGTACCTCATGACCCTATTTAGTACGCAAGTATGAATTTTGGTGGATTGAGATTTGGATTGATACTGGAATTGGGATTGGGATTAGAGTTAGAATTGAGGATTTAAAAATATGTTTGGTATGGGGTAATATTTGGATGGAGTACTTGTATTAATTTTATTTTATAATCCATCATAAATCATCAAAATGCTACGATGCGCTTATTATTGACAAAAAAAAAATCGATCTAGAAGAGGGATGAACAGATCTGGAACAAGTAGCAAAAGACAAAGAGATTGAGTCCCAACAAAACCCCCTTGATTCAATTCTCTCCTTGCAAGCCCGTCTGTCCATCACCTAAAGCCATCGCGAAGCTTGTAAAGCCTAGCCCATCTCTTTCCCCTTCGATCTTGTTGAAGCTCGTTTGTCGTGTTATCGAAGTCAAAATCCAACAATAGTGAACTCAAGCCTGCAATTTATTGTCGAAATTGATGGTGGGGGGGAGACAAACCCAAATCTAGCAAATTTGAACTTGAACTCATTAATGCTGAACTCAAACTTGAACTAGCCTCGGCGAACCCAAATCTCTCTACTGTTTTCAATCTTGGGGCCCTCATTGTTGATAAGGGCCACCACGTCATCGTGGATGGTAGAGGTGGAGACGTCGACGTCATCATCGATGGCAAAGGTGGAGGCGTGACATGACTCGGATGAGGGAGTGCATTGTGTGAATGGGCAATTTGGTTTGAAAATTTTCAATTTTAGGATTGATTTTTCAATACCAGGAAAAAGTGGTACTGGTATTCCTACTTAGATGGGATTTGGCTTGGAAATAAATTTGTTATTCCCATCTATCAAACATAAAAGCTTGATATTAACCAATCCTACTTGAAAACTTTAAGGATAGATTTGTATCTTAATCATATAATATTTAATTATAGGAATAATATAACTTTTAGTCCCTCAAGTTTGTTTTAATTATCAATTTGATCCCTTAAGTTTAATTTCTATCAATATAGTCCCTTAAGTTTATTTCACTTATCGATTTAGTCCTCATCGTTTTAAAAAGAGGTTACACTATTAATATTTGTTAACTTGGATGATAGAATGTAGATAGCAATCACATAGATTAATGAAAGGGTAAATGAGTAAATTATTCTTTAAACTTTATGTCTAATAACATCATAGACCTTCAACTCGTTTATAGTGTAAATTGTTCTCTCAACTTTTGAAAAAAATGCAATATGTTTCTTGTTGGTAACTAAAGTTAATTTTAACATTTAATTGATCAAAAAGTGACATAAAAGGACTTAAAAATAACAGAAAATGATGAAAAAAACAAATTTTTTGGCTTTTCTATAATATTTTGGGGTCCTTGTTTGTAATTTTTGCATTCTTGTTATAATTTTTAATGTCTTTTTCTATTATTTTTTTGGTCAACTAACTATCAAAGTTTATCAATGGTAGGGGCTAGGTTACACAATGAATGAGTTTAGGGTTGCTACTAAATCTAAAATTTAAGGAGTAATTTGCTCATTCACCCTTAAGGAAAATAAGTATGATTATTTAGGTAAGAAAAAACAGATTTTGAAATTTTAAAAAACAAGAGAATATAATACATTGCAAGGATTATACTGATAAAAATTAAACCCACTTGAAAGTTAATTTGTTCTCATTCAACTATATATACATGTTAAATCATCAATATATTTTACATATTAAATTATTTTAAAAGTCAATTTATATTTTAAAACTTGAAGGATTCACATGTATAATAATGTAAGAAAATATAAGGGATCAAATTAATAAAAATTAAACTTTAGGAATTAACTTAACAATTGAGACAAACATAAAAGACTAAAAGTTTTATTATCTCTTAATTAGCAATATCAACTCTCACTACCATTGCTTCTTACATTGGACCAAATGGTGATCCCCATTTTACAATAAAAAAAGTTAAAATAAACATAAACAACAATTAGGAATCATATTTTATCACAATAGATAGAGTTATACAATAGTTGAACAAGATGGGGTTAGCTATCAACTCGATGCTCAATCCTTATGTACCAAGACCAAGAATAGGGGCCAACTTGTTCTAAAGACTGGTTTGGTCTTGTTTTGAAAAAATTATCAAATAATTAAATTAAAAAAATAAATTTTATATATTAAAGCATTTCCATCCAAAACTTTGTTTCCTTAAATAATAGTATTTTGCTTGAAAGTAATATTTTCAAAATTATAAAAATTCAATAATTATACATTATTTTTACATAATATGAAGAAAGTCAAGTTAAAATTTTAAATAAAAATAATATATTGGTTTCTTACAATTTTTCACAACAACAATAAAGTAATTTATAGGGTTTATGTGTAATTTTATCTATAAATTATTTTAAAAAAAATACTTAATATTCTAAACTTTTGATGGCTCTGAAATTACCCTTAAGTAATTAAAATAGAACATTTTCATTCTTAACGGTTAGTTTTCTATCGCTGGCAGTTAACTTTAAACGAGTTCGACCTAAAATTCTCTATGTCATGCCACGTGGATCCTAATGGGCTTATGAACTGAAAGAAGAAGGGCGAAAGGGAAATATCACATTTACATCCACCCTCGTAGTTGTCCCCTTCTAATCTCTAGTTCCACCCCTTTCACTTTCTTTCCCCCGTGTCCACCTTCTGGGTCATCACCTCCTTCGTGGATGATTCGTCGGCGCCGTGTATGGATTCCCTTGGCTGTTGATAGTAGGGTTTTTGCTATCTCCGATTGCTACATCTCCGAGTGTGAAGTCCAATTCTGTTGCCTCCAGACTTTGCCTTATTCGCTCTGGGTTCGATGCTGAAATCACGCCTTCGCAGCCCAATTTACAGATTTTGTAGAATCGGACTCTTATTTAGGAACACGTCTTCACGATCCAAGAATCCCCAGATGCTGGGCATCAAATGAATCTCCATGTTTCCCTTCATAAGTCACTACACTCATCTATTAGGATTCATGTTGGATGCCACTTGGGATGATTTTGGTCCAGATTTCTTCATCTTTCACTCAACTTAGCATTCAACGTTTGATGATTTAACGTTGGAGACAAAATTGCTTTGCTTTAATTACTTTAAAAATAAAATTGCTTGTTTAGGATATTGGGTACTCAAATGCGAATACATTAAAGGCAAAAATGCATCTTAACCCTAAGTTATATTAAGTGTAATTTACAAAGAAAAACAATATCATAAAATCAATTCATATTAATAAAAATTTAAAACAATATACATATATGAAAATAACTCCAACCGGATAGGACCGGGTTCGAATTCAACCTGGTGTCTAGGGTAACTTGATTATCGAAAACTAAGATAAGTTGGTTTTCTAAATCAACTTTTGGGGCGACAAATGGAAAACTAAAAGCACTAATGTATGTTTGAATTTGATGGTGTGTGTTATGTTTTACTCTTTTTAAATATTTTTTATTAATCCTCTCACTATCACTTGGGCGTCACATATTAATATAACCCTTGAAACTCTCTTACCTATTCAATACGCGATATGCTTTTATTATTCATGATTTTATTTATAATTTTTTTTGTTATCTTTATATACAATTATTAATTGTATGGTGATTTGAGTCTAGACGCAGATAGTCAGACACCCGACGCACGAAACAGCCGGTTCCTAAGTGCTATGCTATTTTCTAGTATTTTCACGAGACCAACGTAAGGTAGATATTATAATAAAACCGAAAAAGAAAAGAGGATCTTGACACCCTCAAAAATGTTTTGTTAATTATGTAACCGAAAAATTGATGTACGTTGTTTAAAATACACATTTCTGACATTTGACTGAGTTAATACTTCATATATAAATAAAATATGACTTAACTATAATTAATACCACTTGCTAATTATGTCTACAAGAAGAAAAGCAGCCATTTTCCAAAATTTAAAAGAAGGAAAACCAGCTATTTTAATTTTTTTTTCCCTTCCCTGCCATGAAGGAAAGCAGCCACCACTTGTAACTATTATAATGTGTGTGTGTGTGTGTGTAATATTAAGAGTATCAATTTTGTAAACTAATTTCCCTTATATTTAATTTAGAGGATAGACAGCAGTACTACTCACAAAAGAAATTATTGCCCACCATTTGTTTTAAAAATAAGAGTCAGTACTGCTGCTCACATTAATCTAAATTGGTGGCTGCTTTTTAAAAAAAAAAAATTAATGAAAGTGGCTGCTTTGCATTGGCGGGCCATATTGGATGAGGCAAATGCATCCCCTTACTTTGGGGAATATTAAAAAAGGGATGTGTAAGTTTTAATACTTTGCCTTGACGCCCTTGAAATTTTCACCTATTTACCCAAATTGTAATATTTTGCACACTTTATTTCTGAGTTCTAAGATTTTGCACTCCCTTATCTAAGGCTCCTAGTTCTACCATGGCTATATTTCATATACACATATCATTATTATCAAATGATTCATGTGTGTTAACAAGAATTAAATCTAGCAAAAGATATTAGTCCTTTACAATGTGATAAACTATGACATATAAATTATCATTGTAAGAAATGCTCACATTTAATATCTGATTATACTTAGAATAAAACTATCTTTAATAGAAGAACATTTGTACGCAATAAAAAAAACTCTATATATATATATATATATATTATATTGATGTTATGAAGTAACAAAATATCATGATTCACAGGCTGCTCATCCATAATGGTGATATAATAAATCAGTTTTAGTAATATAGATGGAACGATCCTAGTTATTAAAGAGTAAATATATATATATATATATATATATATTAACTTGTCTGGAATTTGCATTACTTGTGGAGTATATAATGGGAGGAATCTTGTGAAGCAAGGTTGTTATGTTGTGAGTGTCTTCATGTGCAATTTCAATCAAGCTCCCCAACATGTACGCTTACTCCTTACAATAAGGATACTTATATCTTCATTATTTATTTGAGAACCACTTCTTTCAATCAACATCAACAAAACCTTACGTGTCATTTAAAAAGTTAGTGTCATGAGACTGCGTCTTGACTTGTGGTAACTCGACCAACAAAGTTGGCTAAAGTGTTACAGAAATGCATTGGATTTCAATTAAGTCTACTAGGGAAACTTTTAGGTGTTTTGAAAAAGCTTACATTTTGTCCAAATGTAGTGTATTTTTGTATGTTCATTGATTCAATGGAGATCCTCGCTCTCATCCATAACGAATTCTCCATAAATCATTCTCTTTATAGCTCCATAAAAAACAAATATCAAAGATCTATTAATGTAGGATATTTAATCACATTTTTAGAGAAACTAATAGTTGTACTGACGGGCTTGCCTGCCAAGCTACTCGTGAGCTGGGGTGAAACCAAAATTTAAAAATAAGGGAGCCGAGATTAAAAAATACATATATTATAAAGTTTTTATAAATTTTAAGAGCTGAAAGTATATAATACTCATATAATATAAAGAAAATTTTAACAAATTAGAGGAGCCATGGCCCTGTTGGACGTCTCCTTCCTCCGCCACTACTCGTGAGACGTTTAATGTCATGATTTTACACGATCTACTACCTCTTGGATGCTGCTGGAACTTCCTAAGCTCTTGTGCCATTTAGATCATGGCCTTGTAAGAATAAAAAGGTTGTGTTATTTACTAATAGGTGTTGACCAGTTAATCACAAAGTTTTAGGTTGAATCTGTGTGAATATAAAAATGATTTTAGAAGAGCTACTTTTAATTAGACCTGATCATGTTTAAATAAATCAAATGGATATATCAAATAAAGAAAATAAAATACCATTCTCTCTTTTCTATGCTAGAATATATTGGTCATCTCTTATTGAACAAGTTGGCTATTTTATATTTTTTTCTATAAAAAGGTGAATTATTAATACATACATACATACATATATATGTCATGTATGTGTGCGTAATATCTAATGGATAAAATATTTTCATTTCAATTTTAAGTAAGATCTTAAAATTTAAATTGAGAAGTGTGTAACAAACTGCACTTGATATCAATAGTTGGTTAAATGAACGATATACAATGAGAAAACTGCACTCAACACTATTTTATTTATATAATATTTGAAAAAAAAAATTATAGTACTCCTTAGGATAATTATTTTATAGATCCAACTAAAAAAAAAATATTTACATTTTCATTGCATTAAGATATATTCACTTTGGTACTTACACTTTCAACAGTTCACGTATGTTAAAAAAATTAGTTTTTTTAATATCATACAAAAAGTAAAATATATTTTTATTTTTATCCTTAGCTTTAAAAAATAATATAATTACATTAAATACCCTCAAGTTAATTAATAAAAGATAAAATTAAAAAAAAGTAATTTAATTATTATAAGGTGTGCTATAGTTTGGATCAAAGATTATTTTTAAAATGTGTCTTATAAATAGAATCAGTGAAAATATGTAGAAAATTATCATAAATATGCCCATACTAAATATAAATTTAAAATTTAAAATCAAACAATGAGGTTGGGAAGAAGCATTGTATACAATTTAAATAAAAGTGAAAGGATAAACAGAACAAAAAATTAAATAAATAAACAAATGAAAAAATAGATAATAAGTAATATCTCCGAAAGTTTTTCACAAATATCACCAAGAAAATCTATAATTTATTCACAAAAAAACATGAGAGGAGAGCTGTCAATTTCCATGGTTCTTGTTGTAGAATAACATCTGATTCAGGGACAAATTTCCTAACCTTCGTCGATTCTTATATAAATTTCCGTGTTACGTACTCTAAGATCTTTCCCACAAATTATTTTTCATGATTCTTTTTTTAAAAATTGATCTAAAATAACTACAAAATAATTAAAGCAGTAAAAATAAAATGATGACATTTTGATAAAAATTATTTAAAAAGTTGCATTTAATTATTTAAGTTTACTTTTGTTACATTCCTGTCAAAAAGATTAAAAATTTTTAAAAATTTTAATTAACCCAAATATATTTTATAGCAAGAGAATCAATGTACTCCATCTATCCCAAACTATAAGACCACTTTTGGAGGAGATTTCACATTTTAAAATATAAGATATTTTGATAAAAATAAGGTTTTATTAATGATACTTTTTTAATATTATCCTTCTTATTATATTCTCCCTCTTTAATATTCTTTCATAAATGAAGTATTAAATGAAGGGTATCTTTAAAAGTTTATATTTTGTTTGTTTTGAAAACATAAAGTTATAAGGTGTATTTAATAAGTTTTATTGGTATGTGATTTTATCTAAAAATGTGTTATAATTTGGGACAAAAAAATTTTTATTAACTAATGTACATATTTGATGCTAGTCAAACTAGATATATCGAGCAATAGGTGTTGATCTTAGTGAAATGAGTTAGGAACCGTAGGTGTCAAAGTTTTGAGTTAACTCACTCAGTTTAATGTTTTTATATTCCTAACTTATAAAATCGTGTCAATTCACTTATAAACTCAACTAAATATAAATTCATTTAAACTCGTGAGTTTAAATTTGAATTTACCATTTTTATATTTTTAACTTACCAAATCGTGTCGATTAATTCATAAACTCAAATTAGATGCAAGTTTAGTTAAACTTATTAAGCTTATTAATTTTTTTTTTTGAGTTGAGCAAGTTAAGTATATATTATAAAGAATTTAGTTCATAAAAGTCATAGAACCTGGTTTAAAAAAAACATTTGAAATGTAAAAATTAATATTAGTAAAAAGAAAACAAAAATGCTAAAAATAAGTTCCCTTATTTTAAAACTTTAATACTTTGTATATGATAATTTATCAATGTAAATGAATTTAATTTTAATTATTTATATTTTTAACATATTATATTAGATTAAGATCATATTTTAATGGTTATTTATTAATAAAGATAAACTCATCACGATTCAAATTTGTAATATAAATTTACATTCTTATTATAAGTTTATTTAAATTCATGAGTTTAACAATATTGTCAGGGACATTTACATATAAGATCTCAAATTTAAGTCTGTATAAATGTTAAAAAAAAAACATTTTAAAAACTCTGTTCTCAATTGAACTTAACAATGCTCAAATCTTAGATAGATAGCTATATAAAAAACTAGATATATTGGCCACCATGTTAGAATATCCCATCCTCCATGCACCCCCCCTCTCTCTCTCAGTTTAAAATTTATGCACAAATATTTTTCTTCTTGTTGTTTTCCAATGAAAGCTGCAGAAACATTTTGTTGTTGTTCACGTGTCCACATTAATAATGCAGTATTTCTTAATTTGATACACTTCAGCTCTTTTTTATTATTATTATTTTGTTTTATTTATTTAATCATGTCCAGCAAGACAGCAACGTATTCTCACATTGTCTCCATGTATCGATTATTAAATTAATGAAAGTTTGGGTCAGTTCTGTGTTTATCGTACGATATGACATAATTAGTTTGTGATTAGATTGAATTTGTATTTTAAATTTTATATACTAAAAATATCATGTAACATAAAATTTTATGGATTACAATGAAAGGACCCATTCTAATTTTCAAAAAAACTCACATCTTTTACGAATTATATGAGCGCAGGTGTCTCTCGAGTACGATTATTATTATTTTCAAATAACAAAGACATAAACAATATATGAAAATTTAAAATAAGAGTAAAAAAATTCAAAATGAAACTGTCAAATATATACTTGTGTAAAAAATAACCAAGTCAAATCATTTTCCACATTAGATGCATTGTATTTGTATCATAGAAATCTGATCTTCAATAATATATACATTACACAGCAAGCCAATTTATATAGTTGACTTGTAAATAATGCCATGTGTGTGTACTTTAAATACAACGGTTATGGCATGAAGCCATATGAAGGAATAAACTGAGTACTAGGCATACCAAATTATAATGAGCAATTTAAAAAAGCTGAATTTATTTACATTGAGCTCAATTTAGGCCAAATTTATTCAAATTATCCTGAAATAAGGCTGAACATGTAAAAAAGTCGTCATATAACCAAACTCATCTATAATAAATAGGACTTTTGAACTTTTTCGAATTGGCACAAATATTAGAATTGTTAAAGCCTTTTTTTATTTTGTTTTTAAAGATAATTTCACAAATCCATCTAAATAATATAATATGATAATACATATCACCAATTGATATAATACAAGTAACAGGACTGTATTGGCCAGAAAAAATTTATAAATTTATTTATTTTTATCTGAGTTTTGAATAACAATTAAGTCAGCTTGCTTTCAAGTTACGTACCCTCCCAGGATTGGAAATCCGTGTGAAGACTTTTTTTGTCTTTAAAAAACAAATGGGTTGTGAGCTTATAGTTTCACCAGGTGCTCCCTCAATTTAAAAATATAAAATATTTTTAATTTTTTAAAATATAATCATTATTTTTTTTAAAAAAATGTTCCTATTGATAATGACTTTATATTTATTGTAGGATGTTTAATAAGGGTAAATATGAAAAAATAAGGTTAGTTGAGAAGTAGGTAACTATATTACTGAGGGTGAAATTCAATTAAAAATATCTTATATTTTTAAACGGAGGAGTATATTTTATGGCAAGTTGTATGGCTTCCTAGTATTAGAAAGAACATACCCAAAAAGGAAAGTTAATAAAATATATACACATGTTCATTTTGTATTGTTAAGATATCAAGTGTGAATAGATTTAATTTGATACTATGAAGGGAAATTAGAAATCCATGTTAGATAATAAGCCCTTTCGTTTATTGGGATTAAAAAAATAAGTGATTTTCATATATATATTAGAGATTTTATAAAAAGAATATATTATTTTATATTTGATTACAATATAGTAAAAAAGAATTATTACTTATTTATTTTTAAATTTTATAATATCTTCGTGAGTCTTTAATTATAAAAACAATTTATGATGTTATTATTTTAAATTATAAAATTTTATAAGCATGCATCATACTATTTTCAAAAACTATTCAAAATAATTTAATCAGAAATATACTTCTTCTATATTCTAATTATTTTTCAAAATTTAAAAAACATTATAAAATTTTCTGAAATAAATTTCTTTAAAAAAAGAAGTGATCTATTCATGAAAAAAAAAAACTTAAACCAACAAGCACAATGCTGGAAAGAACTATATAAGTATAATAATTTAGAAACTCATTGTCTTAAGATTTTTGGTTAAAATCTGATATTAAATCTAATTATATGCATTTTCTTAATATTGAGCTAGGCTATTGTGTGGCAATCAAGCATATCGTGAGTAAGTAGGGGATCATATTTGTATAATACTTAATTACATTGTTGGACTATGCTTGAAAAGAATTATATAATTTAAATTACTCTTAAATTTTTTATTTTAAAATTTTAAATTAAAATGTGATGTTGAATTTATTTAGATGTATACGTAGGTGTCTATCCTCTCAATGCACAGCTAGAGACGCATCTAAGATCGTCTCTTGAAATGCTTCGCAGGCACAACTTTTTCTCATGTCCTTTATACAGAATCCGTTTGATTTTATTTATAAATTATTTTTATTAATCTCATCATTATTAATATGATAAAAATATAAAAAATAAAAATAAGTAAAATTTTAAATATAACCCTCAAGTAAAAAATAAAAAATAAATAATATAATATAATATTATTTTTTTATTTTTTCCCTTTCTTACCTTTTAAAGGTAGTTTAAAAATTTTAATTTAAAATAAAATAATTTTATTAATTAATAATTTATAAAATAAATTAAATTATATTTTTAGAATGTGACTGAATACTGATATATAAATTGGAAGAAGTGTGTGGCGTCCAGCTAAAAGGCACAACTCTCTCTCTCTCTCAAAGTAAATGATATATATATATATATATATATGTTGTGAATATTACATCTATACGAAATTTCTGACCCTTACGAGTGCCATTTTTATCCATGTGTGGATGGTTACAAGTCATTCCAAATCATACGCTAATGACAGGTGAGAAAGTCAGAAAGATACGTGAACATCTGATTGATGTCGACGTAGATATATAACTTAAAACAATTAGTATATAATTTTCGAAGGAAATAAAACAAACATATGAATCAGACAGGATGGGACATAAAGGAAGACAAAAATCATGTGAAGATAATCTCTCGAAATTTGTCCAAAATGGTTCACTCAAGTTTGGACAATCATATAATATAAGGAGCACATATTTGTTTTTGAGATGCGAAAAATAAAGTGAAAAGAATGCCACGCCAACTTGCAAAAATCCAATAAAGTCTCATTGGGATTTTAGTTTCATATGCATAATGATTGATGATTAAAACCGGAAACTAAATTAGCTTGAGTTTTCTGCGCACATTTGTTTGATTTTTTTTTTCCTACAATTTAAATTTTTTATTAGTAGAAATTAGAAAATTAGAAATCTGAAGTGACCCCTACATTGGCTAAAGTCACATATTTTTTATCCTTTAACTTTATATAAAAGTTTAATTTGATCCATTAAATTTATAATATCTTTTCAGTCCTATAATACTAATATTATTAGTCTTAAATAATTATTTTCTTTATCAATCATTATTATTTAAAAAAATTAAACTTTATAAGTCCACATTTGAGAATTTTTTATCAACATTTAAAATTTAATGTAAGAATTTTTTTATTGTTAAAATTAACAATGTTAAGATTAAAAGATTAAAAAAATACTTTATAAAATTATAGAATTAAAATGGAATTTTGTGTGAAGTTAAAACACTAAATATGTTTTTCATATAAAAAGGACTAAAATGTACTTTAGCCCCTATTAAAATTGACTATACAATGCAATAAATCTGTGGAAATTATAATATATATATATATATATATTTGAGATGTGAAGTGCTGGACTGACCTTTGAAATATAGACATCTATCTGATCTGCACCAAATCGAAATATAAAAAGGAAAAAAAGGCCAAATGAAGTTCCAAACAAAGCAACTACTCAGGATATTGGTTTTGTGTGATAATTCTAACAAAGGAAGACATATTGGACATATTTACAAGTTCATATATATATATATATATATATTTTAGGCACAGCTCCCTTACTATGCAAGACACTATCCCAAACACAATTGAATACTAGAGTTAATAATTTGAGTTAACCTAATGAGTCAATCCGAATAAATATAAAAACTTTTAGGATCAAGTTGAGAGTTTAATTTAAAAAAGTTTATTTATTTCATACTTATTTAAGGCACTTGAATAAATCTGAAAAAATTCAAGCTAGTCCCAAACTTAAATAGGCTTAGCTAGAATACTCAAATTTTATTTTATTTGTATTATTAACAAAATGAAAGTACCATTGATTTTGCACTCACGTCACAATTTACAAGCCCTCTTCCTAACTTCCAGTTCACATACTTCACGCTCATAAATAAAGTTTTAATTTTTTTTTTGAACCTTTTTTAAAATAGTAAGAAAAAATAAATAAAAGAAATTATTTCATGTACTTTAATTTTCTAAAAAAATGTTATAATATCATATTGCTTGAAAATCTTACTGATTTTTAAAGTAAATGTTAAAATTGACTAAAAAAAACTCTAACAATCTGAGCATTCCAGCTGACCTAAATAAATATAGAAGAAATTTAATGTGTATTTTAAACTCAATTTGACTCTTTGGTCCAAAAAAAAAACTCAATCTGACTCTGTCCAACTGAATTATGGATTTTAGTATATACCAAATGTGGACGACAGGACAAGTGGAGCCTGAGATAGTTATTATTCTACTTGAAACCTGCCCACGGACTTGACCGCAGCATCTGTTTTTACCGTTGAAATGATCAATTAACATTTAATGTCACTCAATTAAATGAAAAGGTGTAAGCCTTGCTCTGCTCTAGCCAGTCATTACAGTCCAACTTTGCTTAAAACTAAAAGCAAAAAGAAAAAAAATTACCAAACAAATTGAATTCATATTTGACTATTTGTTCATCGTATTTGAATTCCCTAAATTGCGGGATGTTAGTGTTAACCATCAAATTATGATGCGTGTGTGTGTGTAAAACGTTATTGAGATAAAGACCTTTGCTATTTTGTTTCTTGAAAAAATAAATTTATAACTCCCCCGTCAATATCATTAGATTACAATCTAATGCTGAATAAAGCAATTGAGGCCTAATTGAGAGAGGGTTAATTGAGGACATCCAATTTTCTTCTTCATCAGCTCTTTTAAAAAAAAAATTAAAAACAAAAAACTCAAAACTATTTGTATTCTCCATTTTATATTACTCAAAATAAAATATTAAATTTAAATAATCTAAAATTAATTTAAAAAGTAAACGATAATATTTTTTTTAAAAAAACCTGATCATGGAAAAACACTATTTTGACCTTATCCACTAAATTATTTACTGTTTAAAAAAATAACGTACTAAACTCGCAAGTTGAAAAGAGAGTGGCACAAGTAATGCAACGCAGATGTTCACAAGATGAATAAATGAAATTTCTATACAAGTACGTAATAAATTATGGGATTAAGTACACTAAATAAATGTTTAACCGGAAAAGATATTATATTTAATTATGAAGTAAAAGTTTGTGCTTAAAGTTATAATTTTTTTCAATTAATTGTGAACATGGGTTTAGTTTGTGTAGGTGAAACTAAAGCACACGAGTTATATATACCTACCAAAACTTTATCTTAGACCATTTCAACACAGTCAACAGAGTGAATTTATTCTAAGTATACATGATTGAGCAATAGTCTAAGCCTAAATTCATGGTAATTATTTATATATATTTATTATATCACACCACAATTAATCTACTTACTTGGTGCCGTAAAAAAACTTATTTAACATAATTTAATGGATGGATAAAATCATAGAACAGTATGAATTAGCCAGTAATACTAATTACTGGTAATTAAGAATTATTACTTGCATTAATTACTGGGATAGAACATTGCTCGATTATATTCAAAAAAAAAAAAAACAAATAATAGAGTATTTGCACCGATCCCTTTTAAAAAATATTCCCTCTATTTAATAATGTAAAATATTTTTTTGATGTTGAAAGTTAAAAAATATAAGTTATTTTTAAATTAAATTTTTTAATATCTAATTAATGAGGTTTTTTTTAAAAAATACTTTTAATGAATAAACCATTCAACTCTTTACCTTTAAATAAGACATCATGTTAAATAAAAATAAATATTAAAAGATAACATTAATTTAAAGATAATTAATTAATTTATTAGAGTTATAATTTGATTCAAAATATTTTTTATTTTTTAACTCAAAAAGTACATATTGAGATAC
This sequence comes from Prosopis cineraria, assembly GCF_029017545.1. Lineage (NCBI taxonomy): Eukaryota > Viridiplantae > Streptophyta > Magnoliopsida > Fabales > Fabaceae > Prosopis > Prosopis cineraria. The sequence goes on along the minus strand of NW_026555342.1, from coordinate 6,183,632 downwards.
GAGAGAAATAGATAGTTTGTTTTGCAAGTCGCTGGATAAAAATTTATTAAATTTTATCAATATTGTCCCTGTTAAATGTGAGCGAATGCAACGCAAAAAAAAAAAAAAAAGTATGTGTGTATTTTTTTATACAGGGTTAATAATAGACTTAATTTCAAACAGGACCCAAAAAATTGTAAAAATTCATTGCAGGTTCGAAGGACTGAAAAGAAATAAACTTTCTTAATTAAATGATCAAAATGTCATTACATAATAAGTTAAGTTATGGTATCTACAAGTAACATTATTATAATAACAAGTTACGTTTTTATAAATAATATTATTATAGTAACAAATTAAATTATAATTTTTACAAATAATATAACTAAAATGACATGTCATGTTATGATCTTTACAAGCAGTATTAGTAAAATAATAAGCTAAATTATAATTTTTACAAGTAACACTAATATAATAATAAGTCAAGTTACAAATTTTTATAATTGATATTATGAAAATAATGAAAAATTATATTTATTCTAATAATGTTACTTGAAAAACCTATAACTTGACTTGTTATTTTACTAATTTATTTGTAAAAATTAAATTGTAACTTGATTTGTTATTTCAGTAACATTAATTTTAATGGAAGGGCATTTTGATTATTTAATCAATAGACTTTTTTTCATTTCAATCCTCTGAGCTTGTAGTAAAATTTTAAAATTTTGAGTATCACTTGAAATTATCTCATATCTTAGAAACTTTAATGAAATTCTCCCTTAGTATAATTTAACTATTTTTCTTGATTTCCAATAAAATACTTAATAAAAAGGTTAGAAAAGAGTTTTAATCCAATAAAAGCCAATGGCAAATTGCCTGACCGGCTCTATGAGCATGAGGTTCAGGGTTTGAACCTATTTTGGTTGGGTGCGTGAGTTGTATGTTTAAATTGATCATTTAAAAAAAAAGAAATTAAACTTTGTCCTATAAACAAAAATTTAAAATTGAATCCTCTCAAAAATATATTTTTTTTTAAAAAAAAGAGAGTTTGTATCCCTTGCACTAATATGAGTGTTGATTAGAGATATATAAATTACTTCCCCTAAAATAGATAAGACATTTTTAATTAAATCACACCTCTCAATAAATTAATTAATTACCTTTAAAATTATATTATCTTTGTATATTTGTCATTATTTAATGAGGTGTTTAACTTAAAGTTGAATGCTGATTGTTTTATTTATTAAAGACAAGAATTCATTAATTATATATTAAAAAATTAAATTTTTTTTATATTTTTAATATCTAATATTAAAAAAATATATTATATTTTTAAATATAGGGAATATATAATAACAATATCTCGCTTATTTTCATTAGAGTACGTCAAAATGCAGTTAATTTCAAAAACACATGCTCATGTTCTTTGGAATCTATTAGTCAAAAATTGCAACCTCATACCCGAACAAGTCAGCGCATGTATCTTGTTGACCAGATCTCCTCCATCATTATTTTTTCCCAGAATTAAATTTATCATCATTGCACATGTTTTTTTTAAAAAAATTAACTTTAAAATTTATAGCATGAAATGAAACACGATCCAATGATATCATGCGTGCGTGCACAAGTGGAAAACCCAGCTAATTCACTCCAATGATGCCTCCCTATATATTTCTGAAGCAAATGCCTCATATATCTGTCACAAGTAAATTGCTTAAAGGCCCCTTCAAATGTCATATATCTTTCAGATTCTGATTACGATTTGAATGCGAATTTAACAAGTTAATCCTTAATCTTTATTTTCATCAACTAGTCTTAGGTCTACCAATTTTTACATGTGTCCCGTTTTGGTGTGGTGCTCAACATATGACGAGGAATCGACTCACAAGTTTTATTTTATTTTTTTATTTTATAATTATTAAAATAAAATTTATAAAAATTTAATAAATTTATTTTATCATTAATCTAGATAAAATAAATTTAATTTTGATAGCCCAATTTAATATTAAAAGTCTTTATAATTTTTATAAATTAACTACACAAAACTACTATGAAAAGTCCAGTTTTTATTTATTAATATACATTTGAATAGTCAATTTATAATTTTATAAAAAAATTTAATATTAAATTGATAGTCATTATAATTTTGATGTATCAAAAATAAAATTGGACTATTTAGATTAAATTTGTATTATCCAGATAGCTAAAAAAGATACATTTATTAAAATTTTCATAATTTTTATTTTAATAAATATAAAAAAAGTAAAATAAAACTAATGAATCTAGATCATCCAAATTAAAATTTAAACGGTTGATATGATAAACATCGAAATTAATTTCATTTACATACATATAGAGCTAATAATTTAGGCAGGCTAAATATATTTGGGCCAAGCTTATTATGAAAAAGCCCAAATAATCAAGCTTGATTTAAACCTCTTCGAGCTTTAGGTTTATTTATGCCGATCTGAACTCAAATTACCAATTTTTTATTTTTTAAGTTAATTTAAATTTAATTTTTTACTTTAAAATTAAGTATTTTTATTTTATATAAAATATATTTTCTGGGAAATTTAAATGATGTAGAAGACTCAAACTATTTTTTAAAAAAATATTTGGGTCTTAAAATTTTAAAAAATATATTAAAATATATTTTAAATATTATTTTGAGATATTTTATAGATTAAAAATAATAAAAGTATAATAATATAAATATTTTTAATTTTTTTAAAAAATCCATAATAATGTAGTCAAATATATTTTATCTTAGTATAAAATAATTTAAAAGTTACAGAATTAATTAATCTTTAGTATATTTTTATATATATTTAAAAACATAATTTTTTTATTCGAATATTCATGCTTACTTGAATAGACTCGAACATTGAAAATATACTATTTTACTAATCCCAACCCTAAATTTTTTGGGTTCATTTGGGCTGACTTGAATTATTAATTCTGTTTACATACATTTTACTATCAATATTTTCTTTTTTTTATATATAAAAAAGTTTAGAGGAGTTGAATTTGGAAATCATTAGGGTCAAAACATGTCTTCAAGCTATATATATATATATATATATATATGAACATATATATCACCATGCCAATTAATATTCTCATTCAAGCCCATCTCTTATCTTTTCCTTAATGCATCTTCGTGTCATAACAAACAAATAGTTATTGGTCTTAGTACAATGGATTATGGTTGATTGTTTAAGTATTAGTATTACAAAGTCTCGATCGAGTTTGAGTCCATATATATGAACTACTACCAATTAGGCTAACACAATGTTCAAATCTACATCAAATAACTCTATACTTCTTCTGTTTAAAAATATAACACATTTTTTAAAAAGTTAAATATTAAAAAATATAATATATTTTTAGTGTTTTACAATGTAATCATTGTAGTTTTTAAAAAAAGTACTCTTAATAAATAAATTATTTTATATTTATTTTAGAGTAAAACATTCTATGAAATAAAAATAAACATGAAAAATGATGTTGCTTTAAAAATGAGTGATTACTTTATTTGTGGGTAAAATTTGATTAAAAATGACTTATATTTTTTAACAAATAAAATAAAAAAAGTTATAACCAAAGCCTCCTATACAGATGTGCAGACATGCTCGCTCACTATGCCTCTCTGAATAATTTTGATCTTATGATTTATAATCATTCACCCTCAGGATGCAGATCTCTTATAAAATTTGATATGACCTAGTTTTATTCAATTTTTACACAAATTTTCTGTATTCTTGTATTAAAAAAAAAAAAAGAGCCTCCAGTACCTTTGCAATCTATACAAAGAAAATTACACACACAGAGAAGCGGATCTAGGACTTTCGGTCAGTGTGGAGCAGAATTTGTTTTTTTTTTTTTTTTGAGATAGATGATATATTTACTTTATCGATTAATTTGCTAGAGTATAGAAGTACCTTATAAGCTTGGTTTTATTACATAGACAAGAGTTGATATTCAAACTCCAGTTATTTGTTTAAATAATAATAAAACTCCTATACCAACTTGTTTCCTAAAAATATTAAACAACAAATTGAATATTTAAATATCAAAATTATTTTAAACTACATAAATGATTTTAGTACAAATTTTAAAAATAAAAAAATAGAATAAATGATTCAATTAAAAATATAAGAATTTAATGATTTTAAATAAAAGTCTCAATAAAAAATAATTATTCATAATACTTTAATTATTCTAAAATTTCATTCCCCTTCAATTATATTTCTTTTTTCCTTCTGACAAATTATGCACCACAATCCCTCACCTAGATTTAGGTGACTAACATTTCTCTCTTCCTTGTCCCTTATTCCTTTCTCGATCCGTAAGTCTAAAACTAATATATCAGTAAATTAAAATTCAATTCATATTTATACGGGGTATCACACAATAGAGGTTGGGCAATTAATATATATTTGCTCATTTAGATCCGCCACTGCGCGGGCGCATATGTGTGTGTGTGTGGGCGCGCGTGTGGAGACTGCTAAGCTTATATATATTTATAGAGGAGGAGTGGAGGAGTGTGTGTGTGTGTGTGAGATGTAAAGTGACTTCAAAATCAAAGCAGTGACATAAAAATGGCTGCTTTAACTAGCGATGAGCAGTGGATTCAAGCGAAGGATCATCATCATCATCATCATCATCATCATGGTTCAGTGTCCAAGACAAAGAAAACCAGTCCTAATTCCAAAGCAGCAGCGATCATCACAAAACGAAGATCTCGAGCTTCCAAGAAAACCCCAGTCACTCTCCTCAACGCCAACGCCTCCAACTTTAGGACTCTTGTCCAACACTTCACCGGCTGCCCTACCACTCCCTTGTCCCTCGGCGTCCCTTTTAAGGGCCCCTTAACTCTAAACTTCCAACGAGGAACCCGAGAAGTCCATCAGATTCATCACCACAACACTTCATCATCTAGACACGATGATCATCACAACAACAGCCAAGTTCTTCGTGTTCGTTTTCATCATCATCATCAGCAGCAGCAGCAGCACCAGCAGGATGTCTCCGGTGATCTCAGTGACGACTTTGATGGTCTTCTTCAAGAGCAGCAAGTTTTCAATGCAGGTGATGATCTTCATCATTACCAGCATATGACGATGACGGAGAGAAGATCATCAAGTGGCGCCGCTGATCTTATTGATCCCAGTGGTTATTCTTCTTCTGCTGTTTCTTCCTCCTCCTCGTGTGGCCTGGACGTCGTCTCTGATCTTACTACTGATGACTTTGATGGTTTCATGGATGATTTTAGTTTGCACGATCTGATTGATATGAACAATGCTTTCTCCAATGATTTAGGTTATTTCGTGTGAAGATTCAACACTATCAGTGTGTTAAATTATATATAGAATTGATGGAAAGAGAGTTCGATAAAGGAATTCCCGAGCTTCATCAGCTTATCCCTGAATCTGAACAAATTGTGGACTTAATTACAATTAGCTTCTACTTTTGTCTGCTTCCTATGATCATAATTTACTTGAATAATCTAATTTATGATTTGCTTGTGCAAGCTAAGAATGGTTCTTTGGATAGCCAATCACACACACAGCCACCCTGTTATTGAGTTTGGAATAATTCTTCTTGCGTAAATCATCATTTGGTAGTAATTAGGACTATCCATTAATCCTAATCAGACTCTCCCTACATGGGGAAACTCTTCTATTGAGTGTGTGTAATGTGTGTTTATTTTAACTTTTGACAAAATTTGATCTATCTAGAGAGGCTTTGGCAGGTTTCAAAAAAACAGATACCTTCCACTTAAATGTTCACTGATTTTCATTCTCTGTCATTTCAAAGACGTACAATTCTTTGAATTTGGATATGGTGAGTGTTCCGTAATTCTTCTCACCTAATGAGTTTTTCATATGACATTATAAAGATCATCGATTTAATCGAATGATTATTGAAAATGTAGGCACAAAATACAAAAGGAATACCAGATTAAAACACAGCTTTATCTGTTTATTAAAAAAAAAAACGCACACGCAAATCGATCTTTTTTTCCTAAATCTTAATCCAATAGTTCATTGGACTACAGAAAAATTGTTGAAATGCATCATTATATATATAACTGTCATTTATCTCGTCGTTTATGATGAGAGATCTTATTACTGATAAATGAGAGGATTTGGGACACTTGTTGAATCTAGATTTGATGGCTCTATGCTATGTGATTAATGCTCCGCAATATTAAATACACTAAGCGATTTATTATTCTCAGGTGGTGGATTTTTAGTATTTACTTATAATTAATTTGCCGCAACAATAATAATATAGAAACACCGCGCCAGACATAGGGTTTCTAGACTTCAAAAGTAAAGACGTAATCCTATCTACACGTATCCTATTATTATTATTTTTAAATTGTCCGTTTATAGCGTGATGTATGCTTATATTTACAAGTAAAATGTGATATAATTATGTTCATAAATAATGTTGTTATATAATTTCATAACAACAAAACATTTTAACCTAAATAATTGTGATTTGTGAACATACATAATTGTGATTATTCTAAGGTAGATTTATTTATTTATAATTAATAATGTGCCGCAATGTTAAATAATATATAGAAACACCGTCACGCCATCACGGTTTCTAAAGTAGAGACTTAATCCTATCTACGCGTATCCTATTGTTTTTTTTTTTTAAATTGTCCATTTAGAGGGTGATGTATGCTTATATTTACAAGTAAAATATGATATAATTCTTTTCATAAAAAACGTCGTTACGTAATCTCATAACAACAAAGCATTTTCTTACTTCCTCCTGATGGCTCACAAGGAAAGCTCAGATTGGGGGAAAAACAAAGAAAGAAGAAAGAAGAAGTAGTAGTCAGTCAGACGATTTTTGTGAGTGAAAATTTTTCAAACTTGTAGCGTAATATGAAAAGAAAACAACGTCCATCGTCCAATATGAAACCACACAAATTATTAGTGTCAATAGATAATTTGTACTTCTATGGTCAAAGAGAATTTTTTTTTGGGGTACATGCTGAAAAGTTCATTAAACAAGAGAAGTCTCCCACCTAATTTCAAATCGATAAAATTTTAGTCAAATTTACATTCATGTATTTTAGTCAAATTTATTATATTTGATTTATTAAACTTTCAACGCAGTGATCATTGACGGATTATTGGTCGAAGGTGCTGACTTTAATGAGAAAAAACAAAAATCGATGTCTTTTTTGGCTCCATTTGCATGGAAGAACAATTTGCTTAATTACGCCACAGAGGTTATTAATTTATTTTTTTGACAGTTTTCTTAATCCTATTTTGCTCTGTTATTTACTTCAGCGCGCCACAAGATTCACCATCACCGAAATTTCAGCCGTTCTTCTGGAATAATTTTAATTAATTACTGTCACATGGATTTATTGTTTTCAAATTAATATGCTGTAACATTAATAAATTATTAATTAATTAAACCATATAGAAACACCGTGTCATCAGGGTTTCCTAACTTCAAAAGGTAAGTCGTAACCTACCTACACGCATCCTATTTTGTTTTTTTTCCCATTGTCCATGAATAGGGTCACGTATGCCTATTATAGACATGTATAACGTTACCTAATTCAGGTGATGCTCGGTTAGAATGACGCTGCACAAAGAACTAGACAGGGTTATACTTCAACCGCACTCAAAGTTTAATTTCTTTTATAAAAAAAATTAAATTAGACAATTAAAAGTTCGGATTCAGTAATAATTCAAAGATTAATAAGACTATACTTGATTTATAGGACTAAAATACTGATCCTGTTAGTCTAATCTTCACTTAACTTTTTTTACCTTTTTCTTTCATGACAAACAATAATTCATTTCAGTCTAATAAACTCAATTAAAATAATAAAAATACTTATAATAATTTTTAATAATAAGAAAAAAATATTTTAATTATAGTCCAAATGATTCAAATTATTAAATTATTAGTCTGAGTATGCGACCATGTAAGGAACCAAATTTATTGAATTGTTAATAATCTTAACTTATTATTATAAATAATTAGTAAATTAATTATAATCATATTAAATAAATTTAATAGCACCAGACTAAATCAAGTAATCCAAATACCTAGTCTCATATTCGTTAAAGTTTATTTGATTCTACTATCTATTTTTACGTTATTAAAACGATTTCATAGAGTAGGTTTTTCAACAAATTTTAAAAAGGTAAAAAAAATTGTTTGAATAATCATTTCAACAAAAATATATAAAGCGTGAAATAGAATAAGAAAAATTATTTATTTTATTAACATAATTATCATTTATAATTAAAAACATCACATTTTTAGTCTTTTTTCTAATTTTGTAGAGTAAAAAATAACAAAACACAAAAAAGATGTTCTGATTTTTAAAATTTTGAGAACTTTCAACCTTTTTTTATTTTTCATGTCAACCAATAACAAGAAACATTTTCCAACAATTTGTTTTTTTGGTTTTGAAAACAAAAAACTATTTTAAAAATAAGAAATAAAACATATCCGATTATCCTCAACTAAAGTTGGAAGATTCAACATCCTTGATAGGAAAAAAAAAAATCACGTTACAAAAACTATTTTAATTAGGTTTAACAATATTTAAATATGAACTAATAACATTGGATACCAAATTATTATAAAAAAGTACATAATATAACTTCATAACATCTTCTATCAATAATACACAACAAAATTTAACAATAGCCTTTCATGTGATAGCTTAGTTTTGACTTTCTAATATCCAATTTATCTCGCATTATTTTAATTGAATAATAGATCAATATTTAATCGAAATTAAAATGCATTTAAAAAAAAAACCATCTTTATGATTTCAATTTAGGACAAAATAGTCCCAATCATACTACACTAATAAGTATGAACTCATCTTACATCTTTGTATCATATAAATCTATGAAATTATAAATATTAAACTTAAAATATAAGATTAAATACGTTTATTTTTAAAGTCAAGTCTTACAAGGTATATCAAGAGAGAGTCCATGATTCTAATCTACCACCAAACAAAACCGAAAGCCGAAACCAAAATTTGAACCGAGACTGTGAGAGAGGTGCTCTCCCTGAATCGCCCATCCAAAGTGGGGCAGCGCAATCTTCAAAGATAGATAAACTATGAAAATGAATCCAACACATTCAAGATGAACAGCTGAGAATGAATGGGAATGAGATTCATGGGCCAGAGAGTGAATATGAAATCAGATTCATTTCTTGGGCAGATAATTGTGACAAAAACCCATCACTCTAAAAAGTTTTCCTCGCGCTTGATACACAACCGAAAGCATGAGCTTTCCAACAGTCACACAACTTTCCGCTTCTCATCACTCGGCAGAGAACTATAGACACCAACTATTCTGCAATTTCCCCTTCCTCCAATTCCCCTGGCACAGGACACATTCCACTCACACCACATAAATCTCTTCCCTCAACTTCTGGTTTACTGGAAAGTTCACTTTCATAATCAATAAATTCTTCAGGATTGATTAAAGCCATAAGATCAGAATAGATATCCATATAATTACTATCAACGTCAAATGCCGTATTTCCAGATAAATCTAGTTCGTTGCTTTTCATGGAAGAATGTGAAAGATTTCCAACTGCGTCTCCTTCAACTTCAAGCAGAGGTTTATCTGATGAAATATTTAGTGCTTGCTCAGAACTCTTGTTTTGGCTAGGCGCTTCATATGATAATTCTGAATCTAAATGCTTCATGAGATCAAAAATCTGTGGATTTGGGGAGCTGTTGTCATCTTCTATCTCCTCCTCCCTAAATGGTTTACCGTTTGGGCTTCGATCGCCAACATAATCCTCCTTCTGCAGTGGTTTGTGTACGGTGGGGTTGACAGGCTTGATAACTTCAAAATTGACGTTGTGAGAAGGCAGAAATACATGAATGACAGGGAATTCCAAGATGATTACATTTGCTAGTTGCTCTCTAATTGGAGCTTTCATGTCCAACTCTTTAAATGGTGACTTTGGTCCCTGTAATAACATGAACTAATATTATTACAATACTCTTTCATTTATGTACCAAATAGGTAGCAAAAACAATTGATCCTTGGATAAACCAAACGGACAGTACCTAGAAGTGTATGTGAAAAATTAATATATGTAATTTATGATGAGCTGTATATAAAAATTTTAATATAACTCCCCCAATTAAAGTCACCAGCAAAATAACATGATCTAGAATTTTAAACAAGCTAAACTAGTGATGTGGACTCCACCACAAACAACTCATGAACTCAAACTGAAGGAAAGGTCAAAAAAAAAAAAAACCTTTGGAAACTTTCGAATGAAAAACTTCAGACAATCCAGCTTCTCTTCACAGAATTTCCTTAATTGATGATTCCAAGGACCAGGCTTAAGATGCTTCTCCAGAATGGTGCTCAAGCTTGCGTTCTCATTGACTCTGGAAATCATGATCGTGAAAATCCTCTCAAAAATTGAATTCTCTAGGCTCTTATCAGATAGTAAGAATGTAAACAGAGTAGCATTTTTATTTTTCTTTGTTTTTGTAACAGAGCAGCATATAAAGCAGAAGCAATTAGCAGTGTGGCTCACCCATGGTCAACGACAATGATATCTGTTTGGTGAAACCGCCATTCAATTGTCCAAGATATGAACTTCTTCCTGAAAGAGTTGCCAAAGAGATTCTTATTTGACTTAGATCATGAAGTTCCCACCTCGGCAAATTAACTACCTAAATAATCTAAGCGCAAACGACCATCCAGCTAAACATAGAAAACTATTAACCACATCACATAAAAATAATAATAACCTGTTGTCATATCGAGACTGATTCTTCTCTCTTTTTGACATCCCTCTAGGAAGAAACAGTAGCTTAGTTTTCCGGCTCCCAGCAGCACTTCGAAGGCTTTTAAGGTGCAAAGGTAATCTAAAGTGAGCACCAAATTTAGTTCTCATCCTTCGAGCTGATTCAGCTACCCTCTTCATATCCTCCAGCAAATTATAGTCTAGCTTGAGAAATTTCCATAAGAAAAGGATAATAGTAATCAATAGATCCATGTATTGGGAAATTATAAGAATACATACACGCACAATTATGAACATACACATTAATGAAACATCAATGAATAGACCAAACATGCGAAAGACAAAAGTTGAAGGCAGAGAAAGATGCAAAATAATATCGGAAATTGAGCAAGGAAAAATCACTTAAGGGTCAAAGACAAACTTCAGACTTTCAGTGGGCAAAGTACCAGACAGTAGGAGGCTGTCGTCAAACTGAGAGATAGGAACAAATTGAGTCTGATTCCTCTTGCCAGTGCATCCCGTGCGTTGTTTGTGAGCTTTGACACAAGCAAGACTGCATGAACGTATGGAGCAACCAGGACATTTGTATATCGATGGGTTGAACTTGCACTCTTCACATAGTTTTGGCTCTTTGCACACGCTTCTATCTTGTTCTTCCATTCGTAACAGATAAGTGATGAGTTTACTATTCTTGCTGACTATTAAACCGCAGACGCAATACCTTCAGCAACGGCAACGTTTCAACTTCGGCTGACTCTTCACATGAACGGCAAAGATATCTGCATTTTTTTTTTAGCACGAAAGACCATCATGCCGGATAAACAGCCCGAAAATGATCATCTAACCAATATCATTCCTAGATTATAGGACACAAAGTTTAACTAACTTGAAAGAAAAATTGGTTTTAGGTATATGATCGTACTATGAATATATATACATCTTGCTGACTCCATCAATCTCATTGTGAATCAAACACGAACAAAAGTTGCCATGAAAGATGCTTTTAGCAACCTTATCTCACTCGGTCGAACAGAGAATCTCAGAATTCGGTGAGCCAAAAAGAGTATAGAGAAAATGCAGCTATCTTCTTTTTCTGCTTCCTCGAGCTCCAATTTCCTTCTCTATTCCTCCCGCTATCTCTCAATCGCTTCGCTCTGCGGTCCCTCAAGCACTCACGATATCTCTCTGACACTTTGTTGCTGCTTTATGTCCCTTGCTCGGAGCAGTGAGAGACATCACCGCCATAAACCGTTAAACCAGCTATCCCTCCCAGAGGCTTCTTTTCAGTTGAGGTCAAAAATTGACAAGCAAAGAGAAAACCCTTGATTCTTAAATTGGGCTTGGCTCCGCATTGCACTCAATTCAAATTTAGGAATTGGGCCTGTCTCCTGACTTAGTTTTAAACTAGGACTAGAATATGCGAGAGATGTTAAAAAAATATATATATAAAAATGCGCAGATATACTATGAGGGAAGCGGTTTTTTTTTTTTTAAGTAGAATATGTAAGCCATGTTTAATTGTTTGTTTTCAAAATAGTTTTTTGTTTCAAAAAAATAAAAAATATGTTTAAAAATGTTTTTTATTATCTGTTCTAAAAAAAAAGTTAAAAGTTATTTTAAAGAATAAGAACATCTTCTAAATGTTTTGTTACCTTTTGTTCTTCAAAATTAGAAAAAAGATAGAAAATATCATGCTTCCATTTAAAAATTTATTTTCTATTATCTGTTCTAAAAAAAAATTTAAAAGTTATTTTAAAAAAATTAAAAAATAAGAATATCTTTTAAATGTTTTGTTACTTTTTGTTCTTCAAAACTAGAAAAAAGATAGAAAATATCATGCTTCCATTAATAACAATTATGTTAATAAAAAAATTATTCATTCATCTTTTATTTCACCAATTTAAATATATTTAAATTAATGATTCAAATGATTTCTTTTATTTTTTTGTTTTCAAAATATATTTTGACAAACTATTATACAAAATTGTTTTAAGAACAAATAAATAGAAAACAAAAATAAACGAGCCTTGTAATTCGACAATTCTATGATGGAAGGATTACAATGAAGGCCCTGAAAATAAGAAATTTGACGACTATTATTTTGCAAGCCCAAATGTCTCGATTGCAATTATACTTTTTGGTAAAATAATTTATTTGTTAGATAATGCAATATACCCAAGAGTTGGGGTTAAGATGTAACATCTTGATTTTTATATAATAAAAAAATTATGAAATTTAGGTTTTGAGGAAAAAAAATGATAATAATAAAAATTTTTATTATTTGAGATTATTTAGAAATGATATTATGGTTAGGTATTTAATTATAAATTTAAAAATTTAAATTTAAAATCACATAAGCAATATTTAGTTAAGATATAATACATAAATAATTTTTTTATGTGTGTTAAAAAAAAGAGAAGGTAGAAGGAACAAAAAAAAGAGGGGTGAAAGGTTGTTGTTTCTAAGTAGGGGGTGTGTGCATTAGGAAGCATGAGAGGCTAAGATGCAATTTAGAGAAAATTACAACTTTTGGCCCAAAGGTTTGAATAATTAAATTCAAACCTATAGTTTTTTTAATATAATTTTGGGACCACAATCCTATTTTTATATTATTTTTCTCTCTTCCTCTCACGTTGCTCGGCCTTTTCTCGCAAGGGGGGATTATTTTCTTTTTCTTCAGGTACGTTCTAACTTTCCTGTTTAGATTAGCATTTAAAAATTTATTTAATTACAAAATTAATTTTATATTTATTTTTTAAATAATATTAGCTTTCTAGTGATATGATTATTTTGTAGGATAGAGTAAATATTCTGATTAGGATTTTTTTATAGAATAGTTAATCTGATGATATGATGGAGTAAAAATATAGGTCAAAACTCTTAAGGATATAATAAATATTATAGAATATTTTCTTGAGGTTGAAACTCATGTTTAAGAATTTTTAAGTTAAAATCTAGATCTATATGGTTGAATTTATGTGGAATCTGAGATGTAGGGATAAACCTATGATTATTAAATATTTATTTAAGTATGAATAGGTATTTTTGAGGTTATAGAAAGGTGATTTGAGGTTTCAGAATAATTCTAAAATTTTTAATTTATTTTTGGATGAATTTTTAGAATATAGAAGGATGAAATTATGATACTAGAAGTGAATTGAGGGTAAAAAAAAAGTTTATTAGGGTACGAGAATTTTAGAAAAAGAATTTGGAAAGTTAAATGAGACATAAATCTTAAATTATTGTTAATATGGATTATAGATCTAAGACTTTCTAACTCTTTAAATTAGAGTTATTTATTTTAATGTAAAATTAATATATAGTATTGTAAAATAATTATGTAGATTATATTGACAAAGATAGTGGTGAAAAAGGAGTTGTGAAAGGGAACTTGTTATTCAAAACACAAGGTAACCATTATTAATGTGTTGTGATGGGTGTGTTTGTGAATGATTATGTGTTGTTTTATTATTTGAAAAAATTATAAATTATTGAAAATAAATACTGTATATACTTGTTTGAAATTATTGCCAAGTGGGTTAAAAAAATTATTTTTATTTATCATGATGAGATATTATTGTTTGGATATATTTCTGTTTAGATATTTGAATGATGCATGACTTGTCAAAGTATTTAATGTATGGTGTTAATGGGAATTTCTGTTCGATTAATTATTACCACGTGGTAAGCCCTCATTGGACCCAATGAGTGGCGTGTCGCTTGGTCCAACTCACCTTTAATCGGGTGATTTGGTGTCCGAGCATGGCGAAAGGAGGATATAAGGTGCAGTCATGCAAATTAAATACTTATTCGGTTTGTTTGAAAGTATTGTTCGGTTAAATGTTTTATGTGCCCACTTAGCAATCGCATGATTAGTTACATCCGCATGCATCATAACATATTAATTTTTAGTTATTGGGACTTTTAAGTCTCATTTCCCGTGGTTAATATTTTTACAGGAGAGAGTTCGGCCGAGAAAGCACCAGAGGTGTAACTATGGTTTATGAGACACCATCTTTTACGTTGCCTCTTATTTTGGATTATACAATGTATCTTGTGCCAACTTAGGACATATTTTCTTTGTGAAGCATGTAAACTTTAATCCTTTTTATTAAAAGTATTTATATGACCAAGAGGATTATGTCTGTCCCTCTTGATTTATGATCTGATTTGAATATCATGCCATGAGGATTATGTCTGTCCCTCATGATTTTAATTGCCTTTTTGAACATTTTAAGACTTGCGTTATGTCTTGGATGTATCATGGTAAGAAAATTTTCTACCATGATAATGGTTTTAATAATTTGCAAAAAATCGGTTTGTAAATTTGAGGGTGTTACACAAGAAGTGGTGAATTGGGTGTTAATTAATTTTTTTATTCTTTTAAATTTTTTTTAACAAAATAGTGTATAAGAAAAAGTTTGAGTAAATTTGAGTTCTAAATTTTTTCAGCAAGAATGTTAAAGTAATTTTTACAAACTCAATATATGTAAAATTAATTTTTAAGTGAAAGTTTATGCAAGGGCATGTAAATATATTAAATTCAATTTTATCTATTAAAATAAAGTATAAACTAAAGTTGTTGAACATATAAAGAGTTGGGGAAAAAGAGAATGCAAACTGTGATTTATTATGGTCTAATTCTAACCACTTGACCTTATATATAGTCCTCAAAATACTTCTAAAATTTATCCACTATAACAACTTTAAGTGAGTACTTCCATGCTTGTCACCATAATACAACAAGTTTAATTCGGACACTTGTGAGCTATTACAATCATTCACTACATTAGTGAGCTTTTCTTCTTAAGAGAATAACCTCTTTTGATTACAAGAGAAATTTCTCCCTCACTCTTACAAGGACTTCAAGTATATAAATTACTTAATTGAAACTCTCTCTAAAAGTAATAATGGGTACAATGAATCTCTAATACTTAAATGATAAAAATATAACTATTATAGGGTCAAGAACAATTACTCTCATATAACAAAAGTAGTTCAAATATAAATTTCATCTCTTTATCATTTCTGAGCTTGATCTTTTGTTAAAATGAATTCGAGATGTTATATTCATAGCCTATCAAATGAAATAACTGTTAGAAACAAATCTAACCATTTATAGCCATTAGAAATGTGTAAGAGTGAAGCAAAATGAAAAAACACTTCTTCTTTTGCAAAATGCATTAAATACACTGTCAGATGCCAAAACAATTGTGTTTTGGAAGAGAGTTACACGTGAATTGACATATCTCGCAAAGGCTTTGTTTGTTTACTTTTGACTAATTCAAGTGAGTTTCAATTAGGGATTAAGCTTAAATTAGCTGATAGGATAGTTTGGTTTACTTTTGGCTAATTTAAGTGAGTTTCAATTGAGGCTTAAGCTCAAATTGACTAACAAAATAGCTTGGTCTACTTTAGACTAATTCAATTGAGTTTCAGTTAGGAGACAAACTTGAATTGGCTTGCTCAAGTTCAAGACTCTTTTTAAGTCAAATTTAAAAGTTATAACTTCAAAGTAATGAATCACATAAATGGCAAGCATGGATTAGATGAAGGCACAAACTCAATTTGACATGCTATGGCTGGTCCAAGTGTATTTCAGTTAGAGGATAAGCGTAGATTGGATCACATAAGTCATTTAGTGAAGAACAACCTTCTAGAAGTTATTTTAAGTGTGTTTTGGCACCTACACATGTTTAAATTGGACATCAAAGCGTTTTAAGGCTGAAACAAGCATGTGCCTATTCTAAATCATGCATGTATGAGAAGCATTACAATATAAAATTTTTAAAGTTTATAACTCATTCAATACAACTCCAAATTTAGCAAAATGTATATTGTTGGAAAATTTTTGAAGTCTAGTTTTTAAAAAAGTAATTTTTACAATTAAATTCAACTTGCTTTATGAAATATGATTAAAAGAGTGACAAAAAATCAAAGCCAAATACTATGGAGAATCAATATCTTAATACTCAATTTTTCAAAATCATGTTTTTCTTAATAAAACTTCATTGTGAATAAATTACCTATCATTGCAAATATGTTAGAGTCTATTTTCAAATACGATAAGATTCATATTAAAGGAATCTATATAGTAAGAGATATGACTAAAAATGTAACCAAAGGTTAAATCTAACTTTCTGCAAAATTATATTGCAAAGTTTAGATTTCAAGGATTCATAACTTTTTTAACTTAAATCTATTTTAAGTAAATAGAACAACTTAAAAAACTTTATGAAATTGGTGATCAAAACATTTCAGAACTTGTGAGATATAGATGATCAAAGATCAAACAACATTACATAAATTTATATCTCATTATTTCATTTTAAAATTAAAATGTATGTTTTGATTTAAAATATTTTAAGCCAATATTGAATGTATAAATCAATAAGTTTAACAAAAAGACTTATAACTTAAGGCTGTTATACCTATTAAGTCTAAGGTTTTCAAAGTACATCCAAACTGGTATGAATATCTTTATTCTTTTTAAACTTTACTTGGATCATTCAAACTTATATGAATGTCTTCAATTTTGAGTATAACATGCTAATGATAATTTCAATTCTCTTCCTCTTCATGCTCACTTTCATTTGTTATGGGAACAACCTTTAATAATATACCATGAATAAAGTGATTGGTGTAGGTATTAATGTGCATGAGAATGAATATAAAAATTATAATGTCATGCACACAGAACGTCTTCTACTTGGTAAATATCCAACTTACAAAACAAAAATTTGAAGACTTCCAGAATTATATAATCATTTTAAGATAAGGAAAAATGTGATAGTATAGAATAACATTAATGCAAATTAATCATCTTTTAAAATCTCATATAATATGAAATAATTTAAGTAAAATTACTTTAAAACACTTATTTCATAATTATAGGTAACTACTATATATAAATAAATAATTAGACATAAGTATAATTGACTAATCTACATTTATTATTATCAAAACCTAAAGGACATATAATATCATAAATTATTATGTCTAATAATATTTGCCCTTTCTTTGAAAAAATAACCATCATGAACGGAAACCTTACACATTTAATTCCTTCTTTTCTTCCCTTTCCTTTTCTTCCTTCCTCCTCCTCCTCCTCCTCAAGCTTAACCTAGACAATGGTGATTCAATTATCGTGGCTCGCGCATGGGTAAGGTTTTCTGAGAAATATACTTGCAAAAGTTGAAGGAATACATAGTATCTGACATATTTTTGGTTGATGGGTATGAGTGGGCTATCTATTTTTATCCAACTAGATAATGTGTCGAAGACAATGCCACTCGCGTATTGTTGTTTATCATGCCTGCTTATTGACTTGAATCAATCTGAGTTTTTTGCATTTGAATAAATTAGAAATCCATTAATTAGAATTGACGAGTCCACCTTTGGATATTTATAAGTAAAAATCCATATGTTAACGAGCTAGTGTTTAAGATTGACAAGCTTATGTAAAAGGCAAAGGAGCTTGATATTGGGCACATTTGGAGCCTATTCTAATTTGAAAAACTAATTATAGCCTTGTCAAATCTTCGAAGCTTAAATGTTCCTTGTGTGACTCTGTTTTCAATGAACTTGATAAATGGATATTTCTTTAAAAATAATTAAAATTTGATGATTATTTGTTGATCTTTTATTATAAATTTTATGAGGATAACTTCTAAAGTTTCTATTATTCAAGTGTAACTTGTAAATTTATTTGAGCTCGCGAGGTAATTGTGGGCAATTTTTTTTTTTTTCCAAATGTTTTCTTATTTAAATATTTTTATACATGTTAATTATTTGCCCACGACCCACTGTCCTTGAGGCTTGTACTTGTACCCACCTCGACGGACGGGTTCGACAATGGTGGACGGTGGTTTTCATGCTTGTTTTTCCTTCTGCTAAACTAAATATCGAAGAGGCTAACAGCTGAGGAAAAGCCTTCTCTGCATCTTCGGTTCTGATTCTTGTTAAGTGATGAGGAAGGAAGAGCAAGTTTGACGGAGATTCTTGTTGAAATGGGTTTGAACTATTACGATGATTTCAAACTCACTGAAAGTCATGGCAATTCTGTTTCTATGGGATCTCCCAACAAGGAAAGGTTCAAGAATGTGCATTGAACATGTCTTCAATGGCTACTTTCGCCGGTGAAGTTTCGGTCTTTGCAGACACCAACTTGGGCACTCGCATTTCTTTCAATGTCCCTCAGGATATTACTGCAGGAGCATTCAAAAGTAAGGAAAATAATATCTTTTTCTTGTTATTTATATTCTCTGCTGAATAAAATCCACTGCTTTAGGCGATTCCCTTATATGACAAAATTTAGTGTTGTTTTTACTCTTTTGGTTTTGCTGCTTAAAACACGGTCTTTTCTTTTTTACCCAAGCGTCTTCAGCTTTAGGGTTCACTGTTCACGCAATTTGGACCATTATCTTGGTCTGTGCCTGCGTTTTTTTTTTTTTTTTTGGTGTGTTTAAGTTATAATCTCTGGCTGGATATTACTTTATCGTGACAAAACTTGGGAGAATCTTGAGAATCGCATAGGTTGTTATGCAGATTATCAATGTAGCACTTACTAACAAAAGTATTCTTTGTGTAAAATGGTGTGATGGTATCAGCTCAGACTTAAATCTTACATAATTCATTAGCTGAGCCAACATTGAATGCTTGAAACCATCCAGCTCCTGATCTCCATGTCCAACCTACTCTCCCATGCAGAGCTTAAGTGTTCATTTGAGCTCTTCAATGATGGGTGTTATAGATATATATTATCTGCTTGTGATGGTATTATAGCTCTGCCCTTTTAATATTGTCCCATTTTTTCACATTTCAATGCACAGTCTTTTTGCTCAATTCCAAATGTGATCTAAGTTTCTCTATTTTATTATTGAAATTAATTATTTAACTGATCCTGGCTCTTCATTGTTTGCTTGCACCTACAAAGACTGGAAATTACTGGTGTTTGGGGGGAGCACTTCTTGTTTTCCTTCTTGTTTTCATCTTAACTCAATCTACAGAATTGTTCACTGGGGCCTCACCTGTTAAAACTTGTGTTACTTCAGATACTTAACCTCCTACTTTGCTTAGTTTCTTTCCATGCATTATGATCTGCTTCCTTGTTGATCTTGAACATCAACAATTTCCTTGAATTATTTATGAAATAATAATGATAAAAGATGTAAAATTACAGTTTGACATTGATTGCATCTCTTTATTGGCTTATCCTTCTATGCAAAATATTTGAGTTGCCCTGTTATTAAACATAATCAATGCTCTTGTTCCTCTGCAGGAGATTTCGAGAGAGTTCACTTCTCATGTTTACCCCATTCGGGAAAGATCCAAGTTGATGGATTAATGGTATATGAAGTTGCCTGTTTTAATTTATACGTCACATTTAAGATAGGACAGACTTAGGTAAAGTTTCCAAGATGTTCTCTAATAAAGCATAATATGTGAAAGAACTTTTTGGGATGTAGTCGATCATGTTTTTATAATGCTTGCAACCGCAAGCTCTTTTTATTCCTTCTTCTTTTTCCTGATGAATTTCTACATACTCTGCTAGGTCAAGCGAAGATTGTTCTTTTACTACCTACCAGATTCTCTGCCTCTAAAGTATGTTTTTCCGGGGATGAGCTGCGAATGGTTTCTTCATGTAGAAGCGAGTCATTTGAAGAATTTGTGTGTTTCACATCCAGAGGCTGCTACTACTGCTCATTTCAGATCTCAGGACTTGATAAACTGCAGTTCTGGTGATAAGGCAAGGGGCAACAGTGTGGACAATACTGTTCACATTTTAAAGAAAAAGAAGGAAAAGAGGAGGAAATTTAACAAAAAGAGTTTGCAGGATACAGCAAGCGCAATGCCAGAAGGATGCTCTTGTAAATTTGAAGAAAACCCCATGGGCATAAATGACAAGAATCCAGTTGTCATACCTGAGAATGAAGTTCAGATATCAGTGAAACCAAATGCTAACTCCATGCAAGGCAGTCTCGGTGAGATGTCAACAGAAGTGTTATCAGTCACAGGTATCATTGATAAATATTTTCCTACTGGTAACAGAATCGACAACTTGCTCAGCAGTCCTTCACTGTCAGATGTTACATCTAACGCTGTTCATGAGGACGTTGATGATCAACCAAAGACCATCAAAACACCTCTGAATGTATTGCGTGCTCCATTGCATGTTGGCTCAGTCTCAAGAACTTCACAGGATAAAAGAAGAGAATCTAAACTGAGGAAGCGCCTTGTTGCTGCTTCTCTGAGTCTGGGGATAAGTCCGATTAAGCAGAGTCCCACACTTTCTTTGTGTAGATTGAAAGATGAGAAACTGTCGCAGCACAAATCTGAAACTATAGGTTCACTATTCAACATCAGCGACAACGATGATTGACATTTTTGCATGGGCTTTAGGAGGTTGTTTATAAAATGATATTCATTGTGCTTTGATCTCTACATGTGGGTGTAGGCTTGGAACGTTGTCAAGAATTCTGTTAAGGAACTGCATGCTGGTTCACCTCCTTTGCATGGAGAGCTTATGCTTAATTTGGCAATGCTTCACACCCAGCCACAAAGAACAGAGGTATGTCTCAGTTCAACTTTTTGTTTCTCTATGGTGAAGTAGAGACTAATCTCATGAGCTTATCATTCTAAGAATTGGTGATCAAAACTGAAAAGCATAGGATTGAAAACCAGGTAAATCCGGCCAATTAAAGCGGTAAACTGTTGAATTAATGCCTTAATTGGTTCAATGAAATACTTTTTTATGACTTGTCTGACCATGATTTTGACCATTGATCCTTAAACCAGTTCCTTAAAGATGGGTTTAGTTTTCAGTGCCTTGATGAAAAATCTAAACACTAGGATTTCAACTTGTAGATACACTGGAAAGCCAAAGAAGTGTGGAATTAGCTTGCAGTTTGTACTTTGTAGCCTTATCCGGACCTGTTCGTCAAGCCGATAATTTTTGAGCCAGCACTAGGTGATTTCTTAACCTCACAGCTTCAATCTTTAGTTGATCTTTCTTGAGAAATATCAGTGTTACTGGGTTCTGCACCAAAGCCAGGTTCCAAGCTCAGCAACAAGTTCAGCAGCGTGATATTTATACATCTTTGACAATTGACCAATTAATTCAGTTAGTCGTTGTGTAGCTGATATAGTATGAGAAAAGAAATCGTCATTTTGTGTGAAAAGAAATCGTCATTTTGTGTACCTAAATGCCAATTTGTCTGCTTGAAATGTAGAATTTTGATCTGGGTTTGATTCCGACTTGGGATTTCTCGAAGATTCATATCGGAGTTCATGTAGGATTACTAGGTCATGATGTGTAAAATACCAGCTACATATTTATTAGAGAAATCCAAGATCCTTTTTTTTTCCCTTTCTTAATGTAAAATTAATTCGGATTTTTCATCTTATAGTCATGTATTTATTTTTTTGGGTATAATGTGTAAAGCTTACTATTTTTCTTTCTTCCATTCACATTCTTCTCTAAATTATTTTAATATAAATATGAAATTTTATGATATATTAAATTAAAATTATAAAAAAAAAATCAGTGCAGCTAACAGGTAGACCCTATTGTTTTAACTTCAAGCTGCTTTTCATAGAAAAAAAATTGGGGAAAAAATCTATCCTTCTTGCATACAGAGCTCTTCACATATTTTTGTATGGTTTTTATTGACAATTGTGCTTTTAACTAAATTGTCACTCGTGATGATATCATTAAAAGGAAAACATGTCTTTTGGTGTTTTAACCAAAGAAAATTTGATGACAGAAATATAATAAACTAAATATAAATGTAGATTATATTATATTATAATATAGAAAAAATCATCTACTCTCTCCATTAAAAAATGTAAGGCATTTTTTGAGGAGGTAGATGTTAAAAAATATAAGAAATTTTTAGTCTTTCAAGGTGTAATTATTATCTTTTTTTTTTCAAAAGTGTTCCTATTGATAAATGACTTTATATTTATTGTAGGGTGTTTAATAGAGATAAATATTAAAAGATAGAGTTAATTTAAAAGTAGGAAACTATTTTATTAGAAGGTAAAATTTTACTAAAAATGCCTTACATTTTTTAAAGGAGGAATATATATTTATAAAATTTTATGCAAATGATAATATTTGTAAATCATAAATAGTGTAGCATCTCTTTATAATTTACTATTTATAAGTCCTGAAGAGCAAACGTTATACTGTGCTTCATGCCTTTTTTATTTTATCCAATTATTTTATTTGTATTTCTTCTATCTATTTTTCCATCATTTGAATTTAAATTTTAAAATTTCAACAAATTGTTTGAAGCAGTAACTTTTTATTAGATTATACATATCATGCAAATTTGTGTCCTGATTTTCTATGCTTTGCTTTTGTTGGTGACGACGAAAATTGAACTGTTGAGGTACAATACCCCCTCAAGGCCCGAGCTTACTGCACGGCATGAAAAGGGCTAAAAAGGACTTCAAGGTGAGAAGGAAAAATGACGCAATGTGAAATCTGCAACAAGTGGCTTGAAGAATCACCGAAAGTGTCTAAAATAATATTACTTTCGCTGAACAATCAATTAAAAAATAATAAATATTGACCAAGCGTAATTTCTTGAGTTCACATGCACCTCCACTTAATTTAGTAAGTGATTAGTTTTTTTATTTTGTTAAAAGTCAATTATTATAATAAAATTTATACTTAAATATATTTTTTTAAAATTAATTTAGTAAAATAAAAGTTATTTAAATATTTTTTTATCAGCTATTATTTAGATTATATAATGAAATGTACTTTTAAATATATAATTATTAAAAAAGATAATAATTTTTTTGATTTATAATTTTTGTTAAAAAATATTTTATATTAAAAATGTTTTAAAAATATGTGTTATACAAATTTTAAACAACATAAAATTTGATATGTTATTCGAGTTAAAAGGCACTTTATAATTATAAAAATTGAATTTCTTTATTTTATTTAAAAATAAAATTAGATAAAAATTGTATATTAAGCAAAATTTTAAAATGAATGGTTCGTAGCTAATAATTAACATTAATAAATAGTATTAATTATTATAAAATGTAGGTTAAAATACAAAATAAATATTAAATTTGTAACATCTTAAATTTTTAACTTGAAACTTTAGGTGTTTAATAAGAGTAAATTAGTCAAAATATATGGTTTATAAACTAATAGTATTTTTAAGACACTAATAAAGTTATTTGACCTTTGAACAACTTTAAAAATAAGTTAAGATGGTGTACAAGTTAATCGAACTCAAGTGGGTGCCCAAAAAGACATGTGACAATTGTTGTGCCATGTGCCGTAATGCACACATGACATGCCACGACGCACGGTCAATTTCAAAAATAAATCAAACGTAAGTTACATTTGATTTTAAAGGAGGAAAAGAGAGAAACGAGGAAGAGACATCAAAGGTTGAGCTTAAGGTAGCTAGAACGAATCTCTAATGTGATTTTAGAAACATTTGGGGCTTGATTATTATTGAGTAAGCTTCCTTCACATTCCCCTCTTCTTTTTTATGTGAAATTTATGTGGTTTAGGGCAATGTGGAGCTTGATTAATCTCTTCTTGGGTTTTGACCGAACTTATTGATTTAAATGCCATTAGTGATGAAAGTTAGGATTATTGGAAGCCACTATCAGTGGTGGATGGGTTTAATGAAGCTAGTTAAAGCTAATAGGAGTTAATAAATCTAATGTGGTGATTAAACCATGAGTTAATAGTTTTGGATGATCAAAGTATTGAAATTTGAGAGTTAAAAGTGAGTAAGTTGTGACATTAATGATGATTTAGGGTTGTAAGATGATATATTAGTGATTATTTAAGTTATTGAGAGCTGAATGAAATTAATGAGAGTTAAAAAAACTTATTGGATATAAGGTTGATTTTGTAATTGAGAGATTTATCATTAAAGTATGAAATGAGATATGAAATGAGATGTTGGAAGTGGTGATTTTAATAATTATAGTGATGGGTGTTGATGTAATTGTAGACTAACCTCACGAAGCACTGGTGAGCTTGAATTTAGCTTGAAAAGCAAGTTATGATTGAAGGATAACCCTTGACTTCTGAAAAGTTTGAGGTAACTTGAGAAAAATCTTGTTTGTATAATTGTATGTTAATTATTTATTAATTGAACTAATTCATTTAAAAGTATTCGGGTGGTCGAGAATCCATTGATGCAATGTTAGAAACATGATGAATTATGTGTATGAGATTGTATTGAATTGTTGAGAATGTTCATATGTATATTCATGTGATTATTGATGAATGAAAGCATGTAATTGTGAAACCAATGAACATGTGATATTTGACATGTAGAGTATGAAGAATATAATTGTGGTATGTAGATTATAGTGGAGAAAGAAAATTATGTGAACATGATATGATGTGATTATTGTTTTTTGAATGGCATACATCATGTTATTTGTGCATGGCATGATCATTATGGCAGGAGTTCGCTTATAGAGAGGAGTAGATTGGCAAACCCACGTGTAATGACGACTTCTTGTTAGAATTGAAAGCTTGTCTTGGTACTGATTATTGAAATTGGGAGGTGGTCATTGTCCCATAGTTGATTTAGGACTGTCCCACTTGTTCTTTGAGAGACTCGAACCTAGCTAGTCTTTGCCTGTTCATCAGAAGGCTGGATTAAGGGTCAGACAGCTCATGGTTATTAGTATTAAGGGAAACCACGTAACATAAGTAAGTGAGTTAACCCTGACTCAGTAGCTTCTCATGAATGGAAGGCTTGGTTAGTTCAAGTTTAGGGTTTAAGGGAAACCACGATAGCCTATGGTTATTAGTATTAGGGAAAACTACATAACACAAGTGAGTGAGTTAATCCTGACCCAATAACTCCTCACGAGTGGAAGGCTTGGTTAGTTCGGGTTTTGGACGTAGCATTTGAATAGCCATCGATTTTATATTAGAGATATTAGGAGGGCATAAGGTTAGTATTGATCAGACATTTTACTTTCAGCTACATAGTTGTTATTATTATGGTTTGGTGTGTTTTCATTAGGGGTGCCTAGTTATTATTATTGTGATCTTTAGATATGTATTTTGAAATAAATGTGACAATATGCATTAGTGTTTGGTCACATGGTTGTTAGTTTTGTGGTCGAGGCTATAATTATAAAATATATATGTGATGCTTGTGAAGTTATTTAATTGCTATTTACATCTATAATTAATTGATATACAACTGTATAAGCTATATTGACCTTGATTACTAAGTGGTTGTATTCACCCTTTTATTTAATATTTTATAGTTCCTAGCTCTGGTTGGGACAAAGGAAAGGCATATAAAGTTTAGGAATCAAATTTCTTACCATAATGCCTCAATTACTTTTGATTAATGTGTAATTATCATGATATTTTAGCTAGGATGTTTATATTTTGTTATATTTGCACAATTAAATATTGAATATTGAAACATGTATTTTAGGACCTAGTGCTTGTGATATCTTTTTAGTTGAGATATTTGTGTAATGCCAAGATACTTGTGCAAGTAAAGAGTGAGTATATTTGTGAATAATGGTAATTTAGATGTGAAATTACATGTTTTGGCTTCCCCTTATATTTTTGTGATCAAGGAATTAAGTGGTGAAAATGTGATATAATTGATGTTTGAATGTTGTGGTGTATTACACGAGTCTGTTATAGTCCATTAACTATGGTATAAGGGTTGGTGTGGGCTTTTGACACTTGAATTGAGTTTTGTACACCTTAGTTATGTTTTGAAAATATAAAAAAGTGAGTTTGCTTTTTAGTGTCTAACTTTTGATTGAAAAATGATTTAAATATGAAACCAATGCTATTAGATAGAGCTCGAAGAAGGCTTTTTATAAATATCTAGATCACCTCAATCCAATTGAATGTTAGATAAAGATTTGGTGCACATCGAAAGTTTGGTCAAAAAATCTACCATGTTATGCAATTTATACGCATCGTATTTTGCCAGAATTTTTGTTTTTACTCTTTTGACCTTAATTTAATATTATCTTACCTTGTATGACATCCATGCTTCCATACATATGTTTTGTTCTGATTTTATTTTTTTAAAAATAATTTTATATAATTATAAGTTTTGAAACTTGGGATCCCATTTGTAAAAATTTTATAAATTTGATAATTTATTTAGGTTATTCTTGTGATTACTTTGATTATAGGGGTTAATAGTACATTAGTAAGAGAGACCTTACATATCTGTTATTTATAAGCCACAAGTCTTTAAATTATATTACAGTAGTTACATGCAAAAAATACATCTACATAATGACAAGATATATGATATTTGGATGTTATATGTATGAATGATGTTAAACTTCTAATAGGTCATTATTGTAGGTTATCGAGTTTTAATTAAAAAAATTCTACAAGACAACTCTTAAATGGTTATGAATATCTATAATTATATTATAATATTTATAACAAGATCAACATAAGCTATAAAAATGTTTGTTCTTAGAATAAATAGTTGGAAATTCAATTTTTGACCTTCATGTATGGAACAAAACTAATTAAAAGCTAAAAAGATAATGAAACTTTTAATTTTTTAAGATTTTACTGGTTATCAATTAGGTATTTTAAGTTTAAATTTTATATTTTTGATAGTTGATCTTTTTTTAAGTTATCACATTAATCCTTTAATTTATTAAAAAAAACAAATTTACTATAAAATTAATCTAATGTATAAAGTATTTTAATAATTTGGCATGCATACGCAATTAAATGAAAATAAATAAACTCTCAAATCAGTTTAATTTTTATTAATTTAATCTCTTACAACGTTCTTTGTTTTTATTTTTTAAATTTTTAATTTTTTTTGCTTCAATAATTACATTTCTTTTCACTAATCTATATTGTTGTTATTAATATTCCCTCAGCAAATTTTAACAGTATTATCTCTTATTTAAATAACAAAGATTGCATTGATAATTGAGATAAATTTAAAAAATCAAATTAGTTATTGAAATAAATTTAGTGGACTAAAAATTTTATTATTTATAATTAAAATGTTTTTATCTTTTTCTCTTAGTATTATGAACAAATAATATCCACTGACACAGAACATAAGGAAAAAGGGAGGAGAATAAAGTTGCCCAAGGACTTAAGAAATTTCAGAGAACTTTTCTTGTTTTTGGCAGCAAGAAATTCCAGAGAACTTAAACTTAGGGAGGAAGCAAACTCCCAGACTTTTTAACCAATTCACACTGCGCTTCTTTCCTCGTAGGCCACTCAAGGAATTCTTAATTCTTATTTTGTTTTTTTTATTATTACTTTTATTCTTTTCTTTCCTAATAAGAAACATAAAAACATGTTATTTTGATCTCTCTCGATGAATGTAACATCGACTTTGTCATAAGTTGCTAGACTTGACCAATTACATGTTGTAAGAAAAAAAAAATTTCAACTCCAATTTCACAACTATGATGTTAAATAATCTTTAACATAACATTTTTTTTAAGAGTGAAAGTTGACATTTAGTCATTTATGCCTCCCAATCCCACCGCTTTAGACTCTTTTTTTTCCCTATAAAAAAGTTATTTTTTAGATCTCCAAATGTCGTTTTAATTTAAATTTGAATCTTAGCTTTATTTTATTTTATTACATACTGAACATCGAATTGTTGAGAATATTTAAGAGAAAAAAGGGAATGAAAAAACTTTACATTAAACTTTTTGTTTGGGTCAATGGAATAGTAAAATTTCTCAAACCTTTATTATTATTATTAGAAAATAAAAGTTTAAAAGATACTTTTTGATACTCTGAAAAAGTTATTAAGATATTTGTTTTATGTATATTTTTTGTTTTTCTGCCAACCTTCTGTTTCTTGAGAAGGAGGTCACTGGCTTTACCAGTGATGGCTCTCTCTCTCCTTTTTTGCCACGACAAGTGATAACATATCTAAAATTCTAAATACGTATTTAATTTGTAATTTTTTGCTGACTTGGAATTCTGGGTTTTCAAAATCAGGATAATCATATGACAAAAAATGTGCTTATAAAAATATTTACAATCATGCACCAACACAAATCTTAAAGTACGTATTTAATGCATATCTAAGTGCGTATTTCATCCTTGAAGGAAATAAACTTAATTTTGAGTGTTTTGACAAAAAAAAAAAAAGAAACTTAATTTTGAGGAAAGCATCTAAATACTCTCTTTAATATCTCTTTCCGTCAAATTCAGACGAGCATCACTCTTCCAAAAATATTTTACATTCACATGACTCAAATTTAATATCTCATATACAAGGGATCACTATTCCACTAGTAACTTTATTTCTCTGTATTATATAATTTCAACAAAAACTTACCAGTGTCATGGTTTTGATAGAGATACAACAAGCTACAATTACAATATTGTGAAGATCAGTCCAGTTAATTTTGCTTATTTTGCTATTTTTGATAGATAACTATTTAAAAAAGGTACATCCAGTTAATTTTAAATTAAAATAAAATTGATAAACAAATACTCGTTAAAATAATTTATTATGCTGCAATTGGTGAAGTAAACTAGAATGCAGTCCATGTAAAATATTTTCAACATGAAAAGAAAAGGTATCTGTTGTATTGTTGATAAATAGATAAGTGAATAAATTTATGATTAAATTAAAAAAATTTCTTTCCACCTAAAAAAATTCTATCCGTTAGGCATTGTATTAGTTGCATTTTCCATCCGTATAAAAATTAAAACTATCAATATTTGGTATTTTGTACATTGAAGTGTGACAATTAAAGTTAATCATGTGTGAATTCAAGTCTCCGTGCATATAATTTATAATTTATAATTCTTACCATAATTATAGTCACTTCGTTATTCGTTATACTGGAAGGTAGATTAAACTTGGTTAAGATGATGTTTAAAAGCATTCCAGGAACATAACCCTTGGATCCAAAATTAGTTTTTTGAAATCATTTTGTCTCTAGTATTTTATTTTCGTTATAGGTAATGATTAAATGTGTGACGTTGCACAAGAGCCCAATAATAAATCCAAATTTATCATTTGAATGACCCATATATGCATGTATGTTCATGCACACATTTTTTTTTATAGCATAATTGATTAATGAATTAGCTTTAGCATGATGGTTAAGAGAGAAGTGTCAGAAAAATCGTATAAAATAAATGTTATTCATGAAATTCACATTCTCATCATTTTATATGATTAGTTAGATTTGAACATTGTTGGATGTAACTGTGAAACCAAAACTTCATATTTAAGTGGTCATAATATTTTCTAATAAGATCAATGGTTATTCGTCACATTCTTGCATGTATTATTGAAATTCAAGTACAATTTTTACTCGTCAAGGATAAAAGGAAGTAATGAATAATGATGCGGTAATTCCACAACAAATGTCAATTTTATTATTCCATTAATTAATATATCACTATTTATCGTTGTCTAGTAATTTAAGAGTATAGCATGCAAACTAAAAATGACAAATTTGATGTTTCTGATAAAAAGGTGTCCATTTAACCATGCTTGTCATGGCATGTAAATAACAAGCGTCTCCATTTCAGGGCAAAACGGATCGTCAGGTTTAAAAATCAAGATCATAATACATTTTAAATATTTTTTGATATATTTTATAAATTTAAGATAACAAGAATATAACAATATGAATATTTTTAATTTTTAAAAATATCTATAATAATGTAGTTAAATATATGTCTCTTAGTATAAAATGAACTAAAATTTAAAGGTATCATATATTTTCCTTAAAAATGTATTTTTTTAGTTAGATATTTGAGCAAAGTTTGAACTCCGGATTTTTAAGGTCTATTTGAGCCAACTAAAATATTATAGAAATGATTATTTTACAAGTCTAGTCTAATTTTTTTTGGGTGCATACGAGTTGGCCTAAATTACTAGATCTAAGTCTAAATGATGGATTTGATCCAAATTCAATTCTTAATCTCCCTACATCTAAAAGAAATATAATGATTTGTTATGCAATCACAATTTATTTATTTTTATTGACATGGTGGATAAATAATAAAAGAATAAATTAGCTCATTAGCCAATAAAAATCTTATACCTAAAAAATATGGACTAAATTTTTAAAAATTTGAAATATAAGCAATATAATGAGTTTATCATTTATCATTGATATATGAAGAATTTATCATTGAAAATTTAAAAATTTATAAGGGATTATTTATTGATATATAACGATATATCATTGGCAATATAATAAATTAATATGATACAAAATATAATAAATATTGGGCTGTTTGTTAATTTAATCTTATAACATGAATTATATTTGTAAAAGTCTCCTAATAAAATGTATATATTTAAGGTTGAGACTAATTTATTATTTTAAAATCTAGAGAAGTATTCATAAAGTATTTCAACTCACTATATATACCATTAAATTATATTTTTATATTTCATAAAGTTATAAAAAATTATAGGTTGAATGAAATCTGCTTATTGTTTCACTATTCATAATCTAATTTTACATTTATTTAAATGATATATATAAATATTTTATGATTTTATAATATTTAAGATAATTACTTACTTTTAATTAGGGATTGAGTGGTAATCAATTCAACTCTTTTTTTTTTAAATATAAATGCAAATATTATTAATATTCATCTAAAAATAAATTTTGATACTCTTATAAAGTCTGGTAGCAAAACTAAGTCTTAT
Source organism: Prosopis cineraria (assembly GCF_029017545.1). Lineage (NCBI taxonomy): Eukaryota > Viridiplantae > Streptophyta > Magnoliopsida > Fabales > Fabaceae > Prosopis > Prosopis cineraria. Next base: position 6,152,184 of record NW_026555342.1, on the reverse strand, counting down.
GATTTAAAGTTGATGTAATATTTTTTTAAATTGTAAATTTCAATAAGATGTTTTAATTTTGATAATATTTTTATATTCAGTTTTTTCCTTATAAAAATCAGCTTTCCGAAATTTTATATATTAAAAAGATATTAGGAAATGAGGAAGGAAAGCAAACAACACGTTCTCAGTAATATTTATTTCCTTCCTGCTTGCTATTTGTTGTTCCCTGCGCTAGTATTTCTCCCTTCTTCGTTCCGATAGTTAGAATTCTTCTCTCATCTGTCCTTTGCGGACCGACTACTTTCACTTATATACAGTTCAATTCTTTCATTCTTTTCAACAATTCGATTTTTATCTGATTGGAGACTCCGCTTTTCGATCAATTCTCGATTCTTGGGGATTGATCGACTTCGCTGATCTTTCTGATTCCTCCGATGCTTTTAGTTCCCAATGAAGTTTAAAAGGAAGCGGGCACTGGAAGTGGTTAGTGTGGTCGATAGTATTAGTGTTAATTTTTTTTTTTCAATTTTTCGCTTTTCATGTCTTCTGATCAAATTTATGGTTTTGTTGTTATTTGAGTCCATTGTTATCTGGGGTTTTACATATTATTTTGATGATAATTCAATTGCCTTGTTTTATTGGTTTTTTTCCCATTTCATTCTTGGTTAAAACTGCTTCGGAGAGTGATTTAGATGGTTGATAAGGTGATCATTTCTTTTCTTCTGTAGTGAAAGTGTGCAACCCTATTGATATCTATATTTATGTTCTATTAAATGATGGGAACTTTTGATATTCACTTTTGGAATTGGAAAATGAAAATATGCCACGGTACTTGATAAAAAATGGAATCACTGGATCTTTTCAAGTTTTTTGCAACATAATACTGTCATCAGGTTGCTTAATTTCTCGTTTATTTTTTTCTTTTTCAATATGTGGTCATAAAGGTATATGATTGTGTTCTCGTATGCCGCATGCTTATTTAAGTTAACCTAGGGTTAAGTCTGCACAAGGTGTAGTAGCCCAGAGCTTTGTCTGGGTAGAATTTATAATTCGTTTAAATTTATATTTGGGCGACACCTTTAAAGGTACAATATGAGATGTTATAACCTTTTCATATTTGAGTGGTTCAGCCTTGTTTCCTCTATAGCAGATAAGATTCATTTTGGCAATCTAATATTCACATTTATGAGTGGGTTCATGATGGTAATACGAGAATAGGTTTGTATGTCTTTTCAAGAGGGACAGTGGTTTTGCATGCATCGACTGTTAGTTTCTAGCGGCTAGCACATGACTATGTTCTTGATGTATTGCTATTTCCCCTCCTACCACCCATTTTATTCTTTAATATACCAGGGATTTTTTCTTTTTAAAAGATTTTGCCCTCTCCTTTTCTTATATGGTTATGTGCATTATTGTTGTTTTGTCAATTTGGTGTTGATCGATGTGTTCATATCTGGTAACCACCTTTGTCTTTGACTTGTCACAGCCTCCAAGGATTAGATCGTTTATTAATAGTGTTACTGCAGTTCCACTTGAGAAGATAGAAGAACCTCTAAAAGGATTTATCTGGGAGTTTGATAAGGTTTTCTATTGGTCCTTTTCTCATTACAAATGTACATTTGTATCATTGTGCTTTGATTTACTGGTATCTCTTCTCTCTGTGCAGGGAGATTTTCATCACTGGGTTGATCTTTTTAACCATTTTGATTCATTTTTTGAGAAGTATGTTAAATCAAGGAAGGATTTGCTGATTGATGACAATTTTCTGGACCTCGATCCTCTCTTTCCTAGAGAAGCGATTCTTCAAATTCTTCGTGTCATCAGAATAATTTTGGAGAACTGCTCTAATAAGCATTTTTATAGTTCATATGAGGTATGCAGTCCTTTTCTTCCCTGTCTAACCTTGTAAGATGAGAGCTGATGTGAGTATCATCATTCTCTTTTTGCTGGTGATTGTAAGTTTCTGACTAATCCATAATATTTTACAATATGCTTTGAATTATGTTACTGTTAGCTTTAAACGTCCTACTTCTTTGCCATTTTTCTCACTATCTATATTTTTTTTGAATCTGCAGCAGCATCTTTCGGCACTGCTTGCTTCCACTGATGCAGATGTGGTTGAGGCTAGCCTGGAAACTTTAGCTTCCTTTTTTAAGAAAACAATTGGAAAGTACTCCATCCGAGATGCTTCTCTGAATTCAAAGTTGTATGCTCTTGCACAAGGATGGGGAGGAAAGGAGGAGGGACTTGGTTTAATGGCATCAGCTGTGCCTAATGGGTGTGACACCATTGCATATGAATTGGGTTGTACCCTTCATTTTGAGTTTTATGCATTAAATGAATCCAGTGACAACAAAACAACAGAACCGTCAGTCCAGGGGTTACAAATTATTCACTTATGTAATGTCAACAAATGTGCGGAAACTGATCTTGAGCTTTTGCACAAGTTAGTTGCAAAATATAAGGTGCCTGCTGATTTAAGATTTTCTTTACTGACAAGATTACGGTTTGCAAGGGCTTTTGGTTCTCTGGCTTCTAGACAGCAGTACACATGCATTCGCTTGTATGCTTTTATAGTTCTCATTCAAGCATGTGCTGATGCTGATGATCTGGTTTCTTTCTTTAATGCTGAGCCTGAATTCATCAATGAATTAGTATCCTTGTTGAGCTATGAAGATGCTGTTTTGGATAAAATTCGGGTTTTATGTGTGCATTCCTTGGCTGCACTTTGTCAGGACCGTTCTCGCCAGTCTACAGTGCTGACGGCAGTTACATCTGGTGGGCACCGTGGCATTCTATCTAGCTTGATGCAAAAAGCCATTGACTCTGTCATTAGTGATGCCTCAATATGGTCGGTTCATTTTGCAGAATCTCTCTTGTCACTTGTCACTGTGTTGGTTTCATCATCTTCAGGGTGCTCAGCCATGCGTGAAGCTGGATTTATCCCTACTTTGTTACCTCTTCTTAAAGATTTAAATCCTCAGCACTTGCATCTTGTTGAAAAGGCTGTACGGATTTTAGAAGCTTTTATGGACTATAGTAATCCAGCTGCTGCCTTGTTCAGGGACTTGGGAGGTTTAGATGATACTATCTATCGGCTGAAGATGGAAGTTTCACATGTGGAAAATGGTGCAAATTCGCCGGCTGAAAATATCGAGTCTTGTGTAAGCACTGTGCAAGTGTCTGGTGATGTCTCTAATGAGCATGTTGACATGCAGCCATTGTATTCTGAACCATTAATTTCTTATCACCGGCGATTGTTGATGAAAGCTTTACTGCGTGCTATATCTCTAGGGACTTATGCTCCTGGAAATACTTCTCGTATATATGGATTTGAGGAGAATGTGCTGCCACATTGCTTATGCATTATCTTTAGAAGAGCGAGAGATTTTGGTGGTGGAGTTTTCTCTCTTGCAGCTACTGTCATGAGTGATTTAATACAAAAGGATCCAACCTGTTTTCCTGTCTTAGATGCAGCTGGTCTTCCTTCTGCCTTCTTGGATGCTATAATGGATGATGTTCTCAACTCTGCTGAAGCTATTTCATGCATCCCCCAGTGTTTGGATGCCTTGTGCCTTAATAATAATGGTCTCCAGGCTGTAAAAGATCGGAATGCTTTGAGGTGTTTTGTGAAAGTGTTCACTTCACGGGCTTATATGCGTGCTCTTACAGGTGACACTCCTGCATCTTTATCTAGTGGATTGGATGAATTAATGCGCCATGCTTCCTCATTACGTGGACCTGGAGTGGATATGCTTGTTGAGATATTGGAAACAGTCTCAAAAATTGGTTATGGAGCCGATGAGTCTTGCTCTTCAACTTCGGCTCCTATGGATATGGATAATGTAGAGACGAATTTGAACCTGCCAGAGAATAAGGAGTCATCTAGCTCAGACGGCGTAGATCAGACAGTTGAGCCATCTTCTGAAGCATCAGCTGTGAACATTGAATCATTCCTTCCTGATTGTGTAAGCAATATTGCTCGCCTTCTTGAGACAACTCTTCAGAATGCTGACACATGTCGAATATTTGTTGAGAAAAAGGGCATTGAAGCTGTTCTTAGTTTATTTACCTTGCCTTTAATGCCTCCTTTTGTATCTGTTGGGCAGAGCATATCTGTTGCCTTTAAGAACTTCTCCCCACAGCATTATGTTGCTCTTGCTCGAGCTGTATGCTCCTTCCTGAGGGAACATCTGAAATCTACTAATGAGCTTATAGATTCAGTTGGAGGGACTCAACTTGCTCTTGTAGAACCTGCAAAGCGAACAAAAGTCTTGGGATGTCTTTCTAGCCTTGAAGGTGTTCTAACTCTCTCTATATTTTTGTTGAAGGGAACTACTACTGTTGTGTCTGAATTGGGGACGGCAGATGCTGATGTTTTGAAAGATATTGGGAAATTATACAAAGAAATATTTTGGCAAATTTCTTTGTGTAATGATTCCAAGTCAGATGGTAAGAACACTGAACAAGAATCTGAGATTTCACAGGTAACGCCTAATGCTGTTGAAAGAGAAAGTGATGATGATGCAAATATTCCAGTAGTGAGATACATGAACCCAATCTCTGCTAGGAATGGTTCACAGTCATTGTGGAGTGGAGATCGTGAATTTCTGTCTGTGGTTCGTTCTGCAGAAAGTTTACACCGCCGTAGTAGACATGGGATATCACGTTTAAGAGGTGGAAGGACTGGTCGTCACTTGGAAGTTTTAAACATTGATTCTGAAGTATCTTCCAGTGCACCAGAGGCAACTTTGTCCCAAGATTTGAAAAAGAAAAGTCCTGATGCTCTTGTGTTGGAAATTCTTAACAGGCTAGCATCAACTATGCGCTCTTTCTTCACTGCTCTTGTCAAGGGATTCACTTCACCAAATCGTCGCAGGGCTGACACAGGGTCACTGAGTTCAGCATCAAAGACTCTTGGAACTGTCTTAGCTACAACGTTTCTTGAGGCTCTTAGTTTTTCTGGGCATTCTACATATTCTGGACTGGATACATTACTTTCTGTAAAATGTAGATACCTTGGGAAAGTTGTAGATGACATGGCAGCTCTTACATTTGACAGCCGGCGCCGGAGTTGTTACACAGCCATGGTGAATTATTTTTATGTCAATGGTACGTTTAAAGAGCTACTTACAACCTTTGAAGCTACTAGTCAGTTGCTATGGACACTTCCATACTCTCTTCCATCATCAGACACTGAAATTGAAAAGAAATGTGAAGGAAGCAAGCTGTCCAATAATACTTGGCTACTTGACACATTACAAAGCTACTGTCGTTTGCTTGAGTACTTTGTAAACTCTTCGTTACTTTTATCCCCATCCTCTGCTTCCCAGGCAGAGCTCCTTGTTCAGCCAGTTGCAGTTGGATTGTCAATTGGACTATTCCCTGTACCCAGGGATCCAGAAACTTTTGTTCGTATGCTGCAATCTCAGGTTCTTGATGTGATCCTACCAGTTTGGAATCACCCCATGTTTACTAGCTGCAATCCTGGTTTCATTGCATCCATTATTTCCCTAGCAACACTTGTATATTCTGGTGTGGGAGAAGTGAAGCGAAATCGCAATAACATTGCGGGAAGCACAAATCAAGGGTTCATGCCACCACGACCACCTGATGAGGCAACCATTGCCACTATTGTTGAGATGGGTTTTTCAAGGGCTAGGGCAGAGGAAGCACTCAGGCGTGTGGAAACAAATAGTGTTGAAATGGCTATGGAGTGGCTGTTTAGTCATGCTGATGATCCTGTCCAGGAGGATGATGAACTTGCACAAGCACTTGCTCTGTCCCTTGGAAGTTCATCTGAAACAACTAAAGTGGAGAATGCTGAAAAGACTATGGATGTGCTTATTGAAGAGGGACATTTGAAGAAACCTCCAGTTGATGATATTCTTGCTACAACAGTGAAGTTATTTCAGAGTAGTGATTCAGTAGCATTTCAGCTGACAGATTTACTTGTAACACTTTGCAGTCAGAACAAAGGAGAAGATCGTCCAAAAGTAACATCTTATCTTCTTCAGCAGCTAAAACTTTGTCCAAAGGACTTTTCAAAGGATAACTGTGCATTGAGTGTGTTATCACATATTATAGCGCTGCTTCTTTTTGATGATGGCAGTACAAGGGAAATTACTGCTCAAAATGGTATTGTATCTACAATCATAGATATATTGACAAATTTCAAAGCCAAATTTGAGCCAGGAAGTGAGATGCCAGTCCCTAAATGCATTAGTGCTTTACTACTAATATTGGATCACATGCTGCAACTGAAGCCCAAGACTGATAATATGGAAGGAACACATACTGAATCGCTGCCTGACTCATCTGGGGATCTTGGTGCAAATGGAGAGGAGAAAACACCTTCAGCTGTGGATGAGAAACAACCTAGCATGGCAATTGAGAATATGCTGGAGAAATCTACAGGCTATCTATCTATTGAAGAGGGTCAAAAGGTGTTGGATATTGCTTGTGATTTGATAAAATTGAATGTTCCTGCCATGGTCATGCAAGCTGTTCTGCAGTTATGTGCCCATTTAACAAAAACACATGCTTTAGCCTTACAGTTCCTTGAAAATGGAGGTTTGGCTTCTCTTTTTAATCTTCCAAGGAATTGTTTTTTCCCTGGATATGACACTGTTGTGTCAGCTATAGTTCGGCATCTCCTTGAAGATCCTCAAACACTACAAACAGCCATGGAATTAGAGATAAAACAAACATTAACTGGAAATCGCCATGGAGGGCGTGTCTCTCCTATATCATTTCTGACTTCAATGGCACCTGTAATCTCTAGGGATCCTAATGTTTTTATGAAAGCTGCAGCAGCAGTTTGTCAGTTAGAGACATCAGGGGGAAGGACAGTAGTTGTGCTATCAAAGGAAAAGGAAAAATCTAAGTCTTCAGCAACTGAGGTTGGGATATCTTCAAATGAATGTCTTCGGATACCTGAAAGCAAGTCACATGATGGATCAGGAAAATGTTCCAAAAGTCACAAGAAGGTTCCTGTTAATCTCAGTCAAGTAATTGATCAGCTTCTTGAGATTGTGCTAAAATATCCTTTTGTGAAAGGCCAAGATTTTGAGTGTAACTCAACTTCCATGGATATTGATGAGCCTACCATGAAGGTGAAGGGTAAATCCAAGATTGAAGAGATGACGATGTTGGAGCCAGAATCTGAAAGATCCACGGCACTGGCCAAGGTGACTTTCATCCTCAAATTGTTGAGTGACATTCTCTTGATGTACGGACATGCTGCTGGAGTCATACTTAGACGGGATTCTGAAATGTGTCAATTCCGTGGATCCAATCAACAGGATAATTCTGGACATAATGGGATAATCCACCACGTGTTACATCGGTTGCTACCTCTTGCTGTTGATAAATCTGCAGGACCTGATGATTGGAGAGGTAAGTTATTGGAGAAGGCTTCATGGTTCCTGATAGTTTTGTGTGGTCGATCTGGTGAAGGGCGTAAACGTGTAACAAATGAACTTGTTAAAGCCTTGATGTCTTTTTCAAATTTGGAGAGCAATTCAACAAAGAACAGCTTACTGCCAGATAAAAGGCTTTTAACTTTAGTTGATCTAGTATATTCTGTTTTGTCCAAAAATTCATCATCTGCTAGCCTACCTGGTTCTGGATATTCACCTGACATTGCAAAGAGCATGATAGATGGCGGAATCATCCAGTGTTTAACTAGTATCCTGCAAGTTATGGATTTGGATCATCCTGATGCTCCCAAAATTGCAAATCTTATACTCAAGGGTTTAGAAGGCCTTACTAGAGCAGCTAATGCCAGTGAGCAAATCTTCAAATCTGATGGGATTAATAAGAACAGGTCTTCTGGTTTAGATGTCAGACATGATGCCCAAATTTCTGCACCATCTACTGCTGAAGCGGTGACACATAATCAGAATGCAAGCAGTCAAGAGGCACTAAGAGGTACAATGGATGATGTGCAACAAGATCAAAGAGCTTCTCAAGGGGATGATCATGCTACTAATGCAAATCAGTCAGTAGAACTAGATATGGGTGTAGAAGGGGGGGAGACAATTGCTCCAAACCCTCCAATGGAACTTGGTGTGGATTTTATGCATGAAGAAATGGGGGAGGGTGGTGTCTTGCACAGCTCTGATCAAATTGAAATGACTTTTCATGTTGAAAACAGGGCAGATGATGATATGGGTGATGAAGATGATGACATGGGTGATGATGGTGAAGATGATGAGGATGATGATGAGGGAGAAGACGAAGATGAGGATATAGCAGAAGATGGTGGAGGAATGATGTCCCTTGCTGATACTGACGTGGAAGATCATGATGATACTGGCTTGGGAGACGAGTACAATGAAGAAATGATTGATGAAGACGACGATGATTTTCCTGAAAATCGTCTAATAGAGGTTAGGTGGAGCCCTCTTGATGGCTTAGATCATTTACAGATGCTTGGGCAACCTGGAACTGCAGGTGGCCTTATTGATGTGGCAGCTGAACCTTTTGAAGGGGTTAATGTGGATGACCTTTTTGGTCTTCGAAGGCCTTTGGGTTTTGAACGGCGTCGTCATACAGGTAGATCTTCTTTTGACAGATCTGCCGCTGAAGTCAATGGTTTTCATCATCCTCTCCTTGTTAGGCCACCCATTCCTGGGGGTTTCTTGTCAATGTGGTCTTCAGTTGGAAATTCTTCATCTAGGGATCCAGAAGCTTTGTCATCTGGAAATCTTGATGTGGCCCATTTCTACATGTTTGATGCACCTATTCTTCCATATGATCATGTGCCAAGTAGTCTCTTCGGAGATCGTTTGGGTGCTACTGCACCCCCTCCTCTCACAGATTATTCTGTAGGTTTGGACTCATTGCAGCTACCAGGAAGAAGAGGGTTAAGTAATGGTAGGTGGACTGATGATGGTCAGCCACAGGGAGGTGCTCAAGCGTCTGCCATTGCACAAGCAGTGGAGGAACGATTTTTATCTCAGTTGCGCAGCATTGCTCCTACTAACAGTCCTGTTGAACAGCAGTCTAATAATTCTGGAGTGCAAGAGAAGCAATCTGATGCACCTTCATCTCATAATGGTATAACATCGGCTGCAGGAACTGACTCTAATACTCAACAGGTTGAATGTCAGCAGCAAGAAAATGTTACCGGGCTGACAACCGAGCAAATAAACCTTTCTGTTAACTCTGCTCCTATCGAGGAAGAAGTAAATACAGACTCTGGTCCTAGAGATACAGTAGGAAGCCATCGAGATAATGAGCCCATGGCAGCCCAACCACTTTCACTGAATGTCATGTCAAATGGCCTTGACAGCTCACAGATTGAAAGAAATGGCACTATCAATGAGGATGCAACTATTGCCCAAGAGTTTGTCAGCTCACCTGGAGATTGTCATGTTAATATATCATGTGGGACAGGTGCAGATGCATTTACAAGTGTTGAAAATGTGCCAATGGGTTGTGATGGAGCTTTCGTTAATGATGGTCAGACCAGTAATCCTCAGATAGTGGGCTCTGTTTTGGAGATGCCTGATCCAGTTGATTGCCATGCATCATCAATTAATACAAATATTGATGTTGAAATGGGTGGTATTGAAGCTGGAGGAAATCAACCACAGCAACCAATCTCTACTGTTGAACATGAGAGGGATGAGCAACCACCTCAAATTACAGAGGTTGCTTTAAATGCTACTCAGGCTGACCAAACTAGTGCGAATAATGAAGCTTCTGGTGCTAATACAATTGATCCCACCTTTTTGGAGGCATTGCCTGAGGATTTGCGAGCAGAAGTTCTGGCCTCCCAGCAAGCTCAATCTGTTCAACCTCCAGCATATGCTCCTTCTTCTGTAGAAGATATTGATCCTGAGTTTTTAGCTGCTCTTCCTCCAGATATTCAGGCTGAAGTTCTAGCCCAACAAAGAGCTCAGAGAGTTGCCCAGCAGGCTGAAGGACAACCTGTTGACATGGATAATGCATCTATAATTGCTACTTTTCCTGCTGATTTGCGTGAAGAGGTTTATATTTTTATTTTACCTATGCTATAACTGAGATACCTGTAAGTTGTGGAGATATAATGTGATTATTGCTTTATTACAGGTGCTTCTGACTTCTTCGGAGGCAGTTTTGTCAGCATTGCCATCCCCATTGCTTGCTGAAGCTCAAATGTTGAGGGACCGAGCAATGAGTCATTATCAGGCACGTAGCCTTTTTGGGAGCAGCCACAGGCTTAATAACCGAAGAAATGGGCTGGGATTTGATCGGCGGCCAGTAATGGATCGAGGTGTTGGAGTTACAATAGGTAGGAGGTCAATTCTTGCAGATAGCTTGAAGGTGAAGGAGATTGAAGGTGAGCCGCTACTGGATGCAAATGCATTAAAATCTTTGATCCGTCTTCTACGATTGGCTCAGGTAATTGTTTTCTTTACGTTTGGGTTCCTAGTTAACAGCCTCTTCTTCTAGCTGCAAAATAGTTTTCTTTTAATGCCAGTTTTCAAGGTTTTATGATTTGCATTTATTTTATGGAATTTTATCTCTTTTCGTGAGATTCAGCATTGCATGTGTGCTTATACATTAACTATGTTTTGACATGATTTGGATGCAAGCCTATGTCTATCATGATAATATGCTTTCCCCCTTTGTTTTGTCAGCCTCTTGGAAAAGGTCTTCTTCAGAGGCTCCTGTTAAACTTATGCGCCCATAGTGTCACAAGGGCCACTCTTGTTTGTCTTTTGCTTGATACGATCAAGCCTGAAGCTGAAGGTGCTGTTAATGCATCAGCAACATTAAATTCTCTGAGGCTTTATGGTTGTCAATCAAATACAGTCTATGGTCGATCTCAGTTACTGGATGGTAAAATTTGCGCATAGTTCTATTTAATTTGCACCGTCTCTTCTAGAGATTCCAGTTTACTTTTCACTAATGCTCTTATTTGTACTTATAACAGGTCTTCCTCCCCTAGTGCTGCGTCGAATTCTTGAGATTCTGGCTTACTTGGCTACAAACCATTCTGCCGTTGCAAACATGTTGTTTCACTTTGACCAATCAATTATTTCAGAGTCTTCAAGCCCTTTTAGGGAGACTATGAAGGAGAAAGGGAAGGAGAAAGTTATTGAAGGGGAACCTTCAAAAAAGCCGGCTGGGAACTTTTGGGCACCCGAAGTTCCCCTTATTCTCTTTTTAAAGCTATTGAACCGACCCGTGTTTTTACGCAGCACTGCACATCTGGAGCAGGTCATGAGTCTGATTCAAGTTATAGCAGTTAATGCAGCATCAAAATTGGAAAGTCAGTCTCAGTCTGAAAAGGCAATAGCAGGTAGCCATAATGTAGCTGCTAGTGAATCCTCAGGTGGTTTTGAGAAGGATCCTCCTTTAGTGGAGCTCGACTCTGATAAACAAGATAAGCATGCTGGCATGGATACATGCCGTTCTAATGTAAATAAGAGCGTAGATATGTATAATATTTTCTTGCAGTTGCCACAAGTTGATCTGAGCAATCTATGCAGTCTTCTTGGTCGTGAAGGGTACTGTTCATATCCTTTTTATGTTTAAGCTTACTGTTTCCGTTTAGTTCCTTGAGCTGTCCCTTTGTATCTTTTAGACCTTTCTCAGATATTGAGAGGATTGTTGACTAATCTGTGCTATTTACTTATTTAGTCTTTCAGATAAAATATATTTGCTCGCTAGCGAGGTGCTGAAGAAGTTGGCTGCCAGTATTCCTGCACATCGAAAGTTTTTCATTTTAGAGCTTTCAGCTTCAGCTCATGCTTTGACCAATTCAGCAGTTAGTGAACTTATCACCCTGCAGAAAACAAATATGCTTGGCTTGAGTGCTGGCTCCATGGCTGGTGCGGCCATTTTGCGTGTGCTGCAAGCTCTGAGTTCACTCAGTTTGCTTAAATCTTCGGGTGACATGGATATTGAGAAAGACATAGATCAGCATGAGGATCAGGCAACTATGTGGAATCTAAATACTGCTCTTGAGCCATTGTGGCAACAATTGAGTAACTGTATTAGTGCAGCTGAGACCCAGCTGGGTCAGAGCTCTTTCCCTACGACCATGACAAATGTAAATGTTGCTGAGAATCTGCATAGTTCCTCTACTCCACCCCCTCTTCCTCCTGGAACACAAAGGCTCTTGCCTTTTATTGAAGCCTTCTTTGTTCTGTGTGAAAAGCTACAAGCCAATGAATCCATTATGCAGCAAGATCATGGTAATGCAACTGCAAGAGAAGTCAAAGAGTCTGTTGATTGTTCTGCTTCAATTAATGGTGATTCACAGAGAAAGCTTGATGGTGCTGTTACATTCACAAGGTTTTCTGAGAAGCATCGCCGTCTGTTGAATGCTTTTATTAGGCAGAATCCAGGTTTGTTGGAGAAATCACTTTCCATGATGCTCAAGGCACCAAGGTTGATTGATTTTGATAACAAGAGAGCCTATTTCCGCTCTAGAATCAGACAACAACATGAGCAACACTTGTCTGGACCCCTGCGTATAAGTGTAAGGCGGGCTTACATTTTGGAGGACTCGTATAATCAGTTAAGGTTGCGTCCTACTCAGGATCTTAAGGGACGATTAAATGTGCAATTTCAAGGTGAAGAGGGTATTGATGCTGGTGGTCTTACTAGAGAATGGTATCAGCTATTGTCAAGGGTTATATTTGACAAGGGCGCTTTACTTTTTACCAATGTCGGTAACAATGCAACCTTTCAGCCCAATCCTAACTCTGTCTACCAGACTGAACATCTCTCATACTTCAAATTTGTGGGCAGAGTGGTATGTCTACGGATTAATGCTCTTCTTAGTTTGCAATCTTAGACCTACCAATTTGCTTTTTATTGTTGCTAGAGCCACACACACACACACACACACACACACACACACACACACACACATTGAAATCAATCACTTAGGTCCTCATTTAACAACTAAAGCTTTCAGTTCGGTAGATATTTGACAATTTTTTCAATCTGACGGTCAGGTGGGGAAGGCTCTGTTTGATGGGCAACTGTTGGATGTTTACTTTACTAGATCTTTCTATAAACACATACTTGGTGTTAAGGTGACATACCATGACATCGAGGCTGTTGATCCTGATTACTACAAGAATTTGAAGTGGATGCTGGAGGTTAGTTGCTATTGCACATCCTTTTCCAATCTCTATTTATATTTATGTGTTTCATATATAATATAAAATCTATAGAAAGTTATATTATTTATAAGCCGTAAATTGTGCTGCTTATCTCAGATTCTATGCAAATCATGTGACCCACATTCTAGTTCATTGTTATTTTCTTTTCTTGTTATTCTATTTGTGTTCTTGAATACTTGTCTTCCGTATTTGTTTTAATAATTTTTTTCTTTGTACCATGCACACCAGAATGATGTAAGTGACATTCTTGACCTAACGTTTAGCATGGATCCCGATGAGGAAAAACACATACTTTATGAGAAGAATGAGGTATATAAACATTTCGATTTGGATTGTTTGACATCGTGGAAGGTTCAAACTCAATGGATATATTTTGATCATATGCCCTTTCTATTTCCTTGGCCATCGTGACAATCATGAAATAGGTAACTGACTATGAGCTTAAACCTGGAGGAAGAAACATAAGAGTTACAGAAGAAACAAAACACGAGTATGTCGACCTTGTTGCCGATCATATTCTGACAAATGCTATACGTCCTCAAATTAATTCTTTTCTAGAAGGTTTCAATGAATTGGTGCCCCGAGAACTTATATCCATTTTCAATGGCAAGGAGCTTGAGCTACTCATTAGTGGCCTTCCAGAAATTGATTGTGAGCTGGCTTCAACATTAATTTATTTCAGAAATTCTATTTTCGTTTGCCTTATCTGAATAGCGTCATTCTTTTTACAGTGGATGACTTGAAGGCCAATACTGAGTACACAGGCTATACGGTGGCATCAAATGTTGTCCAGTGGTTTTGGGAGGTGGTCAAAACTTTCAGCAAAGAAGATATGGCGAGACTGCTGCAATTTGTGACTGGAACATCGAAGGTGATTCAGTGAAAACATTGTATTCTTTGTGTTTATACCATGTCAATTTATATTTTGCAATTAGTTATTAACTTATGATGCAAATTTTTTCTTCCTTTCAAAATTTTGCCCGTCCAAGTTTAACAAGGCATGCATGATTTACTTATTTTTGCTTTAGCGTGTCTAAGAGTCTAGTAGATCATTTTGTTTGATCTCATTTTCCTTCTTCCGTTGCTTGGCTATCTACGGCCAAAAATAGTCTGGTGCGGTTAGAGCTGAGTTCAAACTCAAGCCGATCGAGCAATAGTTAGGTTAAAAATATGCCCATTATCGACCATATTTTCAGTTACCTTATGTGGTTGTGAGCTTTGGTTTTCTTCAGTTTGGGCAGCTCTATCTGGTAATTGTCTTCTGAAATAAAAAAAGAGAAAAGAATCCAACAACAAGCATATGAAACTAACAAAACTGAGAAGTGGAGTAGCGAAATTAGTAGCTTTTTGGCCAAAAAGCATCAGCCTGTTAGTAATATTCAAGCTTTGGTGATAAATGTAAATCTATGGTGATAACTTGTGGTAGAAGGACCAAGAATGAGTAATTAAGGTGTGTGATAGATTTCCCCTTATGTCAATGGGAGATGTGATGTTACTTACAGCTATAACACCTGTCCAGAGGGATAGAGTCTTCTGGGTAGAATATGTACCTCTTTCCGTCTTTATAGTTGGAAGCTATTCTACTGACTCCAGTTTCCATGTGGTTGGATGTTTGAGTTATAATGTGTATAATTTGGTCAGGGTTGACCTTTGTTGGATTTCAACTTACATGAATAAATTTTATCTAATACAATTTTTGTTTTGGAGGGGAAAATTTTTATTCAATTCAATATGCCAGACAAATACTATTCCAGCTGTGAATCTTTTCTTTTCTTTTTTTTACCCTGATATATCCCCATCCAACTGAACGAGGAGAGATACGTCTATCAGCTTGGGTGGTGGATTTAATGTTTTATCATGGTACAAAATGCTCTGGGAGAAGAAATAACATCATTGCTAGTATAATATTTCTTGCATTTTTTCCCTATTAGTAGTGATGCAAATAACTTGGGCAAATTTTAGAATGGTTTTTGAACTTGGTTTCAGGTTCCATTGGATGGTTTTAAGGCCTTGCAAGGTATCTCTGGACCTCAGAGGTTTCAGATTCACAAGGCATATGGAGCTCCTGATAGATTGCCATCCGCTCATACTTGGTGAGTTGTTACATATATGGAATTGTTTTGTTTGTGCCCATTGTCTTTCCCTATCCATATGATTACTTAGGATTATAATTCTCCGAATGGACTTTTAGCCTTACTGGTTTCGCTTGCTTTTCCCCCATTTTCCCCAGTTTCAATCAACTAGACATTCCTGAATACACTTCCAAGGACCAACTTCAAGAACGGTTGTTGCTTGCTATCCATGAAGCCAGTGAAGGGTTTGGCTTTGGTTGATCGGTATTTCTCTGTTAGGTTGTGGCGGCCGCAGCTCTGCCATCAGCATGTCTTCAACCTGCCATTTTGGAGGTAAAAGACATATTTCCCTTTCCTCGCTGCCGTTTTGTAACTGGCTATCATTTAATTGGAAGAAAAACCTTATAGGGTTGCAGTTGGCTGATCTCGTCAACATTTGTGTTTCCTTATGACTTATCTCAAGTATATACTCTGATCTCAATGGAGAGTCCTACGTAGGAAATTTTCTTCTCTCCACAAGAGGAGGGAAGGACTTCTAACTTCGGTTACAGAATATGTCCTCATTTATGGTTCCTTTCTGTTTGTTTTCAGAAGATCGCGTCAAAGGCAGGCTCTCGAATTAGCATTCAAAATCCCAGGCATTCTTCTTTGGTGCACAAGTCTTGCCATGCCTAGTTTTGGAAGCAGGAAAATTGTGGATGGACAGCTTTTATGTTATTGTAACCGAGCTTTTTGAATTATTTTGCAGTCTTCAAGCTAATCTTCTTTGGCCAAACAGCCTTCTTCTATTTGCCTCTAATAAGCTTGAGAATGTACAGATTCTGGAATTGTTGTCTTTTTCTATGATGGAATGAGTTTGATTCATCCAAGATGAGACGACCCTAGCAAGATGGTTTTTAATTTGAGGGCGTTTTGTCAGCTTTATTTTGAGTTTAAGACAAGGGACTTTACAAATTGGACTTCCATTTTTTTGGGCCCAATCGCCCAAAAAAAAGACTTGCTTTTTTTTTTTAATAACTGAAATCATCTTCTGAATTATCTTTTTGATTGAAGAGAAGTTAGCTTAATTTCCATGTAAAAATTAGTTTTTTATTTGTGCCACATGTAAAAATGTTCCAATTTATAACTTTAATATGTCTAATTTGTTTAGTTAGCTTTGTGGCCACTGTACTTTCAAATAAGATCATAGTTTCAACATTTCAAACTTAAACTTGCAGGTTAATGCTTAACTTATACAAATTGAACCTGACTCTTTATGGTCAATTTTTTACAATTTGTTTCCAAAGTCAATTTTTTACAATTTGTTTCCAGATATCTTTATATACTACCAGAGATATAATTCCATCCTTGATACTTATAATTACTCTAATCTCAAATCAAAATTCTTAAGTAATGTTTGCTAACAGAGAAGTGTATTCTATAAAAAAAAATTGAGAAATATATATATATATATATATCTCTCTCTCTCTTTTATTTCCTTAAGATATTTCATTTCTTTTCTAAAAAATATTTTTCATATACTAAACATTATCTTATTTCAGCAACATTCTCAAGTTTACTCATGAGCAAAGAATAGAACAGCAGCACGCTCAAGTGTTTCTCAATCAAACTTCCGAACCAAATACAGAACCGAGTAAAGAGCTCATACCTCTTAGTTGCTTAGGCTTTGCTTACTTGGTTCGCCCACTTTGAGGTAACCCTTGTGATCAAAATCTTCACCGATAGAAAATCTAAAACCATAGGCGTGTAGCTGTTGAAGATACGAACACTTTCTCTAAAAAGAGTTTTGGAATTTGTTGAGGTTTAAAGGGTGAAATTGAAGGTAGAAACTAAAGATCTCGTGCCCACCATTTTTTATTCATTACATTGAATTCTCTCTTCTCTCTCTTTTTCTTCCTTCGATTTTCAGGCTGTGAAAGACACCAGAATGAGCTGAATAATCTGAATAATGAAGCTAAATAGGACTTAAACTTGCGTAGTGTCAGTAGTTCAAGTTGGGGTCCAATAGGAGGGTAACATTTAATCCTTCATTAAGCTTAAAGCTTGCCAAGTGGATTCCACTAAACTAGGTAAATTTTCCAGTTAGTTTGTTAAAATTTCCCTACCATTTCTGGGTCAATTTTCGGTCCAATGCAACTGTGAGAGTGAGGATAATCTCTGACCAAAAAATTTGAAACTAAATTTGGGTTTAAATAGGAAGAGTTCAATCTAAATCAAAACCACTTAACACTTATTTAATTCTTAAATTATCATTTTAATCCTTCTTTTTCCCACTTAAATTTATTTTTTTAAAAAAATAAATTAAGATTACTCATTGCATTGGAGGGAAATTTTTCAATTTAAGTACTAAGAAGTTCAATGAACCCTAAAATCCATCTTAGGTTAATGTCTCACTCCTCACAAAAGTTAGTGTTTGAAGGAATATGAAATTCTTAATTTCTTTAACGAAATATTGTAAAATATTAATTTTCCTTTATTTATACTTTTCTCCCAAGATACCACCCTTCGGTGTCTGGAGAATGTTTCCAGAACTAATTTATTATAATTATGTGTTCTATAATCCACCTAATATAATTTGGTATTTTCATAAAAATGCCAAGACTATTTTTAATTTAGTCCCTAATTGCTTTCCCTTTGATCACTCAATTTTTTTTATTAGAGAGGTAGACATTAACAACCTAAAATTATGGAGAGATTGAACCCGCAACCTTCCATTTAAAAAAGAAAAACTTGCAAAGTACTAAGTTTACAAAGCCCCTGCATCTCTTAGCTAGGGTCGGATAGGGCAAGACTCCTACTTAAATGTTAGTGCAAAAAATAGACGGGTTGTATTTTGTAACCCCAGCCTAGTTTCATATTCAAGACGTTTCTTCATTGTAATCCAACGGAAAAAATATTATTCAGTTAGAGTTACAAGGCTTACTTCCCAAAACGCCCCTCAAAGTCCCACCCAAGTCACTTCTCCAAGTCTCTATCTGACGCCAATACACGGAAAGCAGCTCTTTCGCCCATTCTTACACACATCTATTGGGTCGCAATTGAGAGCTTCGAATCATTCGCCTTGCTTTCCTGCAATCTTGACAACCCCAAATGTAGCACAAGCTATCATCAATCTCTTTCAATCAAGTACTTACTCCCCTTCCTTTATTCTTTTCGCTATTGAATTCTAATTAATTGTCGGTCGAGCATCATATTATGCTTTGAAAATTCTTCCTGATAGTGTCTGAGACTACTGTATGCGGTATAATCGTTCTCGAAATTGAAATGACGAAAGAGAAGGGGATGCAGAGAAATTTTACATTGTGGATTATTAATGAAATACGCTTAGTCATGTTATATATATATTTTTATTAAGATTTAATTGTCAACATGGATGTTTTGTGTCAATGCTTCATAGTTTGCGAGTTAGCACTTTGGAAAATTGACAGTAGTGATAAAGCGAAGAGCCATGTGAATGGAAACAGGTTAAGCTCTCTCTCTCTCTCTCTCTCTCTCTTGGCGGTAGCACAGTTCTGCAAGGTCATAAGTGCTCTTTTCTGGAAGATAAGAGAGATGAGGAAACTAAGATGGGCTATGGATGGAGCAGGGTTTTGGGATTTGGACGTCTCTACCCCCAAAACCCTTGATGGTTTGGCTTCTCCAGTTCCTGGAGACCCAATTCCGTTGGGTATATCCAGAGGGACAAGGCTTTCAAGACCCAATCAAATTGATTTCATGCAACGCTTCATGCATGCACCTCTTATTCCGAGCTATACTAAACCTCAAGGCTTATGTCTCCAGCGCGTGCTTACCATCCCTTTTTCTGATCGCTGGTAATTCCCTTGTTCATGTACCTTATTCTCTGCCAAAGTTTGAATGTAGTTTTAAGTTTTATGGTGGATTCTTTATTCGAATAAGAGAAAATTGTGCGTTGGCTAGTCACGTTCGATTGTTATGAAGATTTAATTGTCCACTTCAATGCTTCATAGTTTGGGAATTGATATTTTGGAAAAATGACAGTAATGGTAAATCATAGACCCTATATAGGGGAGGAAGAGGCTCAGAAGCCTTTTGGTTGCTGGAAAGGATGAGAATGAAATGGATTAAAGAAATGGAAAACAAAAATAAACTAGACTACCCTCCCCCCTCATGATAAGGATAATAAAACCCACAACAATATTCCACAAATATGGGAATCACCATGCTCTCCACAAACTTTAAAAATTATGATTTGCAACCTCATGAACTAAGTTACCTTCCCTGCATACGAACGTGGTTGACCTATCTCCCCTCCCCATTTTGACTATTTTATTTTTGTCATTATTTATTTAATCCATTCCATTCTCATCCTTTCCAACAACTAATTGGCCCCTTGAAAATTCCTCCATAGATACTTTAAACTGTGAGCATTTTGTGAAGGGGCGTTATTGGAATAAGATAAACCAGAACAATGAAGGTAGTAGTGGTTTGCACCATTTGTATAATGTTGTGAATCTTTTTTTCTGTGTATTTCCTAACTGTCAATAGGGTCTTTATTATAAATTGACTGTGAAAATCCTTATGGAATTCATATATATATATATATATATTGATATTTAGGTTTGCAAGTTTTGCAGGTTTGTAACTTTTCTTGGGCAGTTCAATTTGCAGAGATTTATCACCTCTGTTAAAAGCAGTGGAGAACCACATGGGTCTGTATCCTCATGGTTAAAATCCCTTCAGAAGCACCTACAGCAGAAATCCTTATATGCCCTAAATTTCTGTTCAGATTTCCTATTAACACCTGATGACACTTTGCTTGTTGGTTTAGATGCCTATGGTTATACCAATAAACGAAGAATTAAGGCAGTTCTTCATCACAAGGTGATTGTTAATATAAAGTCGTTATGCCATGTCTTCTGTTCTAGATTTCCTTGTCAGTTAACTGTGCCTTTCGTGCTTTACTTGTATCATTGAAGAGAATAATAGTGTGCTTAGCTTGATTCACTCTATTGGGGATACAGTATGCATCCTGGGGGGACAAATTTTCCATGTTCAGTTGACCACAATTTTTTATTGAACTTTGCACTATGCATACTGTAGGCTACGTTGACTATTACTTTTAATTGTTTATTTCTTGTTGTTTTGTGGTTAAATTTTCACGTGAATTGAGCTATGTGTAGGGTATTTATTCTTATAGAAGATTCAATTGGTTTGTGGTTGTAGTTTGCAGATCATGATCTAATGGTAGAGGCAGTTTTGCCTGGTCTTTTTGTTGATAAGACAGGTAATTACTGGGATGTACCCTTTTCAATGGCAATTGATCTTGCTTCTTTAGCTACCAGTGACTCTGTTGCAAGTTATCATTTATCTTTGCACCATAATAAGGGGACACCTGAGCAGTTTGAAAGTAATCAAAATCAAAGTACTGGAGTGCCTCCTACTCTACTTCCAGGATTGGCCATCAAAAGTGCCTTTTCTTACAAGAAGAACATTGACATATGGAGAAGCACTGCTCGAAAGTTGAAATTGGTGCAGCCATATGACCTTTTTCTTTCAAATCCTCATGTATCTGCTACAGGAATGATTGGTAAGTTGTTTTATTATGCATAAATTTTTACAAGTACATTCCTGGCCTAAAAGGTGATGGCTGATGTGCTTTAGCTACACGGCCTTTTGCCCAGTGAATGAGTGAGGAAACTGTTACATATTATCTTTACTAATAAGAGCATTAGCTTTTCTACCATTAGAGGGTTAAGGATTAAGGGTCTGAACTGAATGATTGTGATGGGTTCTGCCATCTGAACTAGGACTAAGATTACCATGCCAAGGGGTGCTATCATGTCATGGATGAGCACATCAAATCGGTGTTTAACATAAAGCCCTGAATGTTATAGCATTGACTATTGAGCTCATCAGTTCTTTGAATTCCTTGTGATCAGGTATGGCTGTGACCACCTCTCTGGGAGAGAATTCAGTAAGAGCGCTAGTGGAAGATGATAGACTATGTTCCAAAGGATTTTATCTCGAGGCTTATGGAATAAAGTCCTCCTGTTTGGCAGATATATTTGCATCCGTTTCGTTTACAGCTCAATATGGAAACTTTCAAAGGCTTTTCCTAGACCTTTCCAGATTTCAGGCCCGCTTGGATGTTCCTTCTGGCTTGAAATTTCTTTCAGGTGCAACAAGTGTTACACAAGATCTCCTCAATTCTCAGAAGCCCAGCTTGGAAGCCGTTCAGGCAATTTGTCCTGATGCTGTCTTTTCTGTTCAGCAGCAGGTACCTCCCTTTCTTTCAATTATGGGATTTCACACATGCAGAAGTTTTGCATGATGCCAGAACCTTTGTTATGAAATGACATAAGTTTAGGTGTACTAGAAAAATAATTTTAAGGGTTAAGAGTTATTTTTGCTCCTCAACTTTATCCGAAAGGTCATTAGGGACCCTAAGCTTAACTATGAATCAATTTTGTTCCTTGATGTTAAAGATTCCTTCCATCATCACTTTAATGTTAAAAATATTTAACATCCATTAGTCGTTAGTGGGTCTCACTATTTTTTTAATATTTTTTATTAGATTAAGGGTTACTTTTGCTCTTCAACTTTTATTCGAAGGGTTAATGAGCTCCTTCAATTCAAATATTTTATAATAAAAAATATTAAAAAAGTGTAATGTGGGGCTTATTGATAGTCAATTAATTGTAAGAAAACGGTAGGCTGATAAGAGAGGGAATTTTTAAAGTTGAGGGATAAAATTGACCCATAATTGAGTTTAGAGTTTCTAGTAACCTTTTTAGTAAAGTTGAAGGGCAAATATGACCCTTATCCCTAATTTTAAAGATGAAAATTAACCATTATGTCCCAACCAAACAGCACATTACTGTCTTGTCCCGCTTTCATATTCTTTTCAGTTTTGCTCTGACCTCACTTAGCACTTCTATTTCTTTTATGCATGGATCTAAACTAGTAAGCATAGATACTCACATAGATACAAGACAATCTTATTTGAACAGCTGAATATGAAAAACGATTAACTACTTAGTGTTTAAATTTTTTCTCTCTACCAAATAATATATAATATTTTAAGTAAAATTTTAAATTTCATGCAGTGAATATGTATTAGATACAACGCCGTAATGTTCCATGGATTTTGAAACCTGCTCTTGATGACCAAATATTATTGTGTACCATGCAGATTGTTGGTCCTCTCAGTTTCAGAGTTGATTCAGGAGTTACAGTTGATCTGAAGAACACAAAGTGTCCTATACAAGCACAAGAACCCATATTTGCTTTTGAATATGCATTGCGCGTCCTTGGTTCTGCAAAAGCAGTTGCTTGGTATTCCCCTCAACGCCAAGAGTTTATGGCAGAACTTCGTTTCTTTGAGACATAAGCCATAGGCATTCTTTGAAGCTATAAATTTGTATGTTCCTCCATTTTAAAAAATGGTTTGGTACTTTAAGTGATCTATTCAATCGTCTTATTAATATTGTTACCGCCTCATGTTTCCTTTAACTTGGAATTGGGATTTTTACTTAATAGATGACCATAATTTTTCTTCCTACTCCTTATGAAAAATTTTCTCGTAAATATGGTCAGCAAAATACAAGTAGATGAAATCAATGATAAATAAACATGCCATTTTTTTAATACCCCATACTAAGAATTGTAAGGTTATCTTGAATATTAAATAACATTGGAATATTGATTTTTTTTTTTCAGATGTCTCATACTCAACTTTTCATTTTAAAGGGTAAGATTTAGGAATTAAGTTTTATATTTTATATATTTAATATACTTTTATCCCATCAAATTAAAATAATAAATTTTAAAGTGTTAAAAATATTAATATTAATAGTTTATTATAAAATAAATAATGTATAAAATATTTACACGTTTTAATTTAATTAAAAATAAATACCTTAAATATGTGTGTGTGTGTGTTACTTTTTAACTTTGAACTTCCACAAACCAACCCCATCCTTCTACCCAAAAAAACACATCTAGTAGGTATCCTAGCAAGTCAAAGCTTTATATTTGGCAAAATCTCAACAGCTTTATACTCTCGGGATTACAATAGTAAAGAACTTCGTTCGAAATTACATCTTTGAAAATCGAAATAGTCCCGGAAGTCAAATTTCTGCTCCAGGTTCTCACCAAAATCAAGTACAAGTCAAAACGTAATTTCTACATATGGGATCTTCTTGTTGCTGATTTGGAAACATCTATATTGACACAGATACAACCACAAGATAAGCAATCGTGTGCATCATATCTGCAAATAACGAGGCTCCATTTTTGAAGTATCAACGTTTCACAGGCTGCCAAATGTTGTCAATAAAACGGAAGCTTGCATTTTGTAACACTATGATGCCTACCAAAACTGCTAGCGGGGCGATCTGGTGGAAGTAACAAGTGACTTTCTTTGTAGTTGACAGATACAAGGGAAAGGCCGTGAGGCGGCACAGATACTGCGAACTTTGCGAGCTCTTTGCGGTCTCGAGATGCCAAAATCATTGGGACAATGTCAGGAGGGATTGCTTCCTTGCCGATTTGAAGCAGCAGAGCCACCTGTACGGTAAACAGATAGGCACAATTGCTAGTATTTAATCAGAATGACTGCAGAACTAGGAAACACTGATATAGGTACATGTATCAGATACGATACAATATAATACGTTGAACAATTTCTAACATCTGATTGGAATAAGTGTAGAATAAATTTCAAATGCAGAATAATCCTTTACCATGTTTCGTACTTGTCTGTATAAGAAACCTGAGCCCTCAACTTCTAACCGCAAAAGAGCCCCCTACATATAGTGCAAAAGGAAGACAAAAATTAGACTAATTATAGTGCAAAACTGTAAGTAGGCAAATTATAGATTACGCTACAATGTTTTGGCCAAAAATCATAAAACTCCTGTATTCAACTCCCTTGTGATTCGTTCCATTACCACTAACCATCCAGTGTCTCAATTTTAAAAGAAATAGCCATGTAAATTTTTAAATGATGAACAACATTTTTGAAAGCGTGTTTCACTATGCCTTAAATAACTTCATGATCTTTTAGTTATTTCTGGGATTAAACTGCCATTTCAAAAATGAAATAATAGCTAAAAGAGGAGAAACCTTGTACTAGAGATAGACAATTACCATATCTATCACATCAAATCTGAATATATGCTTCACTGGATCTGGAACCCGATCATTGTGGGATGCATTGGCCAAGGCAGAGAAGTCATGCTTCCCAAGAAAATATTTTGCAGCTTCTCTCATGACAGTGCTATTGAGTTTATAGGCACTATGGTAAGCAAAGTGCCGCTGAAATGGGTCCATTATGGTATCATTGTATATCTTGTAATGGTAAATCTTGCTTATTGCAGAAAATCGAGCATGGAATTCAGGCAATGCTGGACTGATCTCCCTAACTTGGATATCAGAAGGAAGAAGGCCATTCAAAGCTGCATGAATCTCTTCCAAGTTGTCATAGTTGAATGGTGTAAAAAAGTGCGCACCCTGCAGTCAAGTTAAGCTTGTAATCTATGGAGGCCATTAAAATTAGGATTTGATCGCAAGCCGAGTAACCAATCCAGCCTGCAAAACAAAATACTAAATTTGTCCCTTAAATTCAAGACCCGAATAATTCTGAGTTTTCTAGCCTAAGCGGCTAGGCCCCAATAGAATTTGAATGAAGTTTGTTATTTTCCTCTTGTAATGTTGTTAAATATTTCAGGCCAAAATAAAATGTTTGACGTTTTTGTTAGAGGCTTTGATGTTTAAAAGAGTACTATTTGATGAAAGTCTTTCCTGAAAAAAACTACAATTTCCTGCCTTTTGATTTGAATTAATCTGAACAAATGTTTGATATTTTAAAAATCTTTAGATTCATGTAATTTTATTCAAATTCGGGCTGAAACAGAAAAATGAAATCAGACTTGGGCTTGGACGGATGTTTTTTCTTTTCTTTTGGGGTGGGAGGGGGGAGCGCACTTTTTCTTCAAAAACCTAGCATGAATACAGTCAAGTTCAACCTAATCGGTTTCAAACTACACATGAGAAATAAAGATGGACCTGACCCCAGGCATGAACTCCTCTATCCGTTCTGCCAGCACCAACCAAGCAGAGATCCTTCCTATCTAGCTTTGTAACTCGAGTTAAAGCATTTTCCACAACACATTGGATGGTTGGGGGAGCCAGCTGATATTGCCAGCCTGAAATATAATCAGTCTTGAACATAATTAGGCAAATTAAAAAAAAATTAAAAGAACTCAATTATACATAGAAAGTTTAAAAAGAGCACTGGCTATCATTAAGCTTGAGATTAGAAATTATAGCAGTGATTAATGCAAAATTTGATGGATAAAGACCACTTGCATAATCAGAAGTACAGCCAAATGAATCCAGAAGCATTCAATCAATATCAGAGTGTATCTACTGATGCAATAACAAATTATTCAGATTTATGTTTCCTATTCCTTGAAACCAACTTTTATACACCACCGATCACTATTGAGAGTCTTCACTCAACTGAGACTTGTTTATATTTTATAGTATGCACTAGTGCAAAGAACCTACCACCTTTAGAACCTGAATTACAATCTTCCTAAACAGAGAAGTCACACAGGGTGTCACAATTTACTTTTGCTGCAATGATATGCAACACTAATATATTAACAAGTCAAACTTAAAAATATATATATATATATATATATAGAATACGCACAAGATTTGAGATTGTCACATATAGAAAAAGGAGAATTACAACCAAGTTCCATACAGAAAAATTAATTACTGTAAGGTTTATTAACAACTAAACTAAACTGCATTGACTCTGTTGTCAATGGACCTTGCATTAATTAATTTCCTTATGTGGGATTTTAATATAATTCTCCATATAGAAAGTTGATACAGCTGCCAAAGGATTATTGATTCAAAGAGTCTATAGAAGTACTAGAGCTAGAACAGTTAAAAGTCCATTTATCCTGCATTTTGTGACATTAATTTTATAAGATGATATTCACAACCTCAAATTACATCTAGAGATTCTAGATACTATAGATTTTGTCCTGTTATGATACCAGTGCGCGTTGCCTTCGTGTCAGTATCAGAGTTTCATAATAGTTGTAACCTCATTAAAAGTCAGTTTTCAAGTAAACTTGCTATTTTGGCAAGTCCCTGGAAAATAGCAAATATTGCACATTGCCTTTTTCTTCAAGTGACCAGAGAATGTTTAAAAGACCAGCACGCAATGACTTTGCTACTTTTGGGGAAGAACAATCCATAGACCAAAATGCCAGTTTATTGGTTAGTTTTCAGCAAAGCAATGAAATTTAGAACAAGCTAACTGCAAATGCATAGAAAGATGCCAAAAAAAAAAAATCACAAGGGCAACTAAGGCCTTGGTGAAAGAAACCAAATGCTTCAATCCCAGAAAATGGAAGGGGAAGCGGACCTGCGTAGTTGGTCCCATCATAGGCCAAAACCAAGCGCCATTTATACCCGGCTTGATTGGGCTTCAAGGCATTGTCAGAATCCTCCAGAGGGGATCGTCCATTACAATCAAGATTCTAGAAAAATACCCAGAAGAAATAATCATTTCCATGAAAATCAAACCCAAAAAAAGAAAAAAAAAACAGAAACCTACAATCAAAATCCTTCATAACCATAAGCATCAGAAATAATCGAAGTTACCCAGAAGCCATCATTAGTGCACTAATCAGACGAAATTAAAGTGGAGTAGAGAGAGAAAAGAGGAGCATACCGAGCTTACAATGGAGGTAGAAAGACGAGGAGTTAGAGAAGGAGCAAGAAGACCTGCTACTGCGAAATTCATCACTCTACAGAATTCAAATGGCGCTCGGCGCATGGGAAGTGGGAACAGAAACAGATAGAAACACCAGAATTCCACCGTCTCCCATTATTACCCGCATGCATTTACTACCGTGTAACTGGTAGTTAATATTTAAATTTTAAATAAATTACACAGAACTCACATCTCTCATGTATAAATATTTTTTAAATTTTCTCAAACTTTTAAATTGAATCACAGTCCAATCTCAAAATATTAAATCAATAAAAATTAAATAAGTAAAAATTAAAAAATTTAATTTAAAATATTTATTTGAAAAACAAGGAGAAATTAAAGGAAAATCATGAAATATGTCAATGACATTGAAATACCAAGGAATATGATAATTTTTTAATTTTTTAAAATTTTTTTGATATTAATGTCTTTTTGATTGATTATAATGCCTTCATGTTATAAATATTGATGATTACTTTAATTTAAGTAATTATTATTTTTTTTATAAAAATGATTAAAATGGAATAATAAATGACAAGTTATGTTTTACAAATTTTTTAATTAATGATCCACTTTTTTATTTTAAATTAGAGGAATTATAGTCAATTAAAAAAAATTAATGTCAAAAAGAGCTGAAGAACTTGACAAGAATTATTATATTTTGTGAGATTTTATTATTATTTATATATTTTAAGAAAAATTTTCTATCATTTTCTCTTTAAACAATTACAAATTTAAAAATTTTAATTTTCAATAAAATATTTAAATTTTAAATATAATATAATTTTAATATTGTAAATAAAATTTTTATTTATAAGTGTTCGAATTAATATTTGCAACTTGATTTTAAAAAAAATTATCAAACATATAACTATCATTAATTTAATATTTTAGGACCTAATTATTATTTTCTAAATTTATATAAATAACATGTTTATTATTGCAAGTAATTAGTTATTTTATCGGTTTATTAATTAAATATTTTACTTTAGAAAGTTATTTATTATTTTTCAAAATTTAATTTTGTGCTAAAAGATGTTGCAAATTATCTTTTTTGGAAATCAAATAAAAAAGTAGTGTATGTGTTTATATGCATGCTTAAGGGCTTAAGTTAATATATGTGAAACTGAAAATCTCACTTAACATTGAGAATTCATATGAGATAATAATAATTATTTCAAAAATTAATTTTTTTATTATAATTATAATAGAATTCAAAAACTACCGACCCTCACAATCTAAAAAAAAAAAAGCAATAAAACGGATTTGAATTCTATAGCATACTATCCCGATAATATTTTGATTTAAATTCTAAAAGGAATCTTCAAATAGATCCATATGATGACTGTATTTTGAATTTTGATTGGATAGGTAATTCGATATAAAAAGGCCAAAACGGACATAAAGGTCTCGTGAAACAAAATCCAGTAGCGGCAATTCTTACGGTTGGAGTTGGAGTTGGAGTTTGGCGCTTCAAAACTAACGATCGCTTGGCTCAATCCTTCCCAGAGATTAGAGCGATGGAGGATCGCAAGGAATCTAAAGCTTCGGAATTTGGTGGCGCCGAGAGACCAGTTCGTGTGTACGCCGATGGAATTTACGATCTTTTTCACTTCGGTCATGCTCGTTCCCTCGAGCAAGCCAAGAAACTGTAATTTTTTTTTTCTCTTCTCCTTCCTTCATCTTCGTTATTTTATTCCCCTTTGTTTATGCCTCTCTCGGAACAACTTACTGAGTATCGTTTAAATTCAAAGCTCAACGACATAACTTGTTGCTTTGGTTATTCTCTTGGTTATGGTTCTTTTCCCCTCCCCCCACTTTAGTCCTTAGGATAAATGGGGTTTTTAACCAGGCCTATTGATTTAGTTTACATAGTTTTTCTGTTTTCATTCTGTTGTCTTCTTGTTTTTTTTTTCCCCCTTTGATGAGTGAAAATTTGTGTTGAGAGAAGGAAGAACAAAATGCTCAAGGACAACCCCCGGAAAATACAAATCTAAAACTCAAAACATACCCTAAAGTAAAAAAAAAAAAATTACTGTAGAAGAACTTTGACATCTTCTGAATATATTATAACTTATAAATAGTGTCTCCTGGTAGAAGACCATGTGCAGAGCGTCGGGGAGAAGCCATATATATGGCTTTATACCATAACAAATTGGACGGCAACTACTTTGTTTTTCATAAATAGGTGTTATTTGAGCAATCATGTAATGCATATCCATTTCCTTTTCCCCCCCTAATTTAAGGTTTCCAAGCACTTATCTCCTTGTTGGATGCTGCAATGATGAGGTCACTAACAAATATAAAGGCAGAACCGTTATGACTGAGAGAGAACGCTACGAGTCTCTTCGACACTGCAGGTTGGTTTACCTTTTGAATTTAGTTTATTCATTCAACACTAATATCCTATAATGTACACTTCCTATTTATGTAATGCTCTACTACTAGAAATTTGGAATAAAACCAGTTCTGATCTCTGAGTTCTAGAGCTACATCTCATAAAATGTGATCAATTGAAATTCAATTTTTAAATTTTTACACTGTAAAATCAGTTTTTTTGGTTATATAAAAGATCCAAAATTTTCTTTGGTTTTATTACCTCCAAAAATTTATCGAGCAGTTGAAATCTTTTAATTAAAATAAAGAATTCTAGTCTATCTGTTTTCCTCGTCTGAATTGTTTTAAAATTTGTGAGAACATTATATTGGACTTTTGCTTTATCAGATTCACTTCACTGCTTTTCGCATGCAAGTTTGTTGCTTGAACATGTTGTATTGTACTCGCTGCAGGTGGGTTGACGAAGTTATTCCAGATGCGCCTTGGGTAATGACAAAGGAATTCCTTGACAAGCATCAAATTGACTATGTGGCACATGATTCTCTTCCGTAAGGATAATCAGCCCCTAGCTAACTGCTTTCATGTGTAAAATTATCACGGTTCAAGGGAACTTATGGATGAAAAATTATCAACACTAGAGTAGTATAAGTTTACAGTTGATGGACGGGAAACCTTCTTGCAGCTGCTTTGTCAAAAGTCTAGGGTTTTCTATTGAAGTTTCATGCTGTCAACTTTGGCACTGGAAGTAGTTCGTTGTTTGTAATTGAATTGCTTTTGAAATATTGCACTTTGAGGAGAGAAAAGTGATGCTGGATTTTATTTTCCTGAAAGAAAAATTGGAAACCATATAACGAGAATTAAAATAATAGCTCAAGATTCATGTGAGATGATAGTTGAGGATGCATTTTAAATCCTAACTGTATTTTGTACGGTACCTTTATCTTCAAGTTCTCACTTATTCTTCAATAAATTAACTTTTCCTTTTTCTACTCTATTAATTTAGTTATGCTGATGCAAGCGGAGCTGGAGAGGATGTCTATGAATATGTAAGTTTTAGTGAAAGCTGAACTGCATGAACAACTATTGATTTGAGTAAACTAATATGATAACATTCTTTTATTGTAAGAATAGAAACTTGTGTAATTTCATTCGATTCAAAGAATCAAAACGGTTGCCCTTTGGTTTATCATAATTAAGTGTCAACTTTTCTCTTCTGACTCATTTTTTCCCTGGGTAACAGTTCATCTTTGTGATTCTAATTTGACTTCTTGAAGCCTTTCTATGGTTACATGATGGAAAAAATGAGCTTAGAGCTTGCCGAATGTTTTCTGTTTTCAGCGTTATTTAGCTTTGATCGTTTCATTGAATTAGTAATACTCATTTAGCAGTTGTAAATTTCTCTAGTGTTGCGGCTGACACTGGTTATCTTTAATGTATTTATTCCTTACACAATACATAGGTTAAGTCAGTTGGAAAATTTAAGGAAACAAAGCGGACTGACGGGATTTCTACTTCAGATATTATCATGAGAATTATCAAAGGTTATAACCAGTACATTATTCGTAATCTGGACCGTGGTTATTCAAGAAGAGAGCTAGGTGTCAGCTATGTGAAGGTTTGTCCTTCATTGAAGCCTTTATTTCTTGTAGATGTTATCCTGTATATTATTTGTCCGTTGGCTGATTAATGTCTTCCATTTTAAGCTGACGATTTCGTGTTACTTTATCCGCTACTGGCAGGAGAAGAGGCTAAGAATGAACATGGGACTTAAAAGGTTGCGCGAGAAAGTGAAGAAGCACCAAGAAAAAGTGGGAGAGAAGGTACTTTTGTTGACATTTGCTTTGACTTCGCATCATTAACCTATGTGTACAAAACTGGACTGCACGAGCCAGTTAGACAAAGGAACTATCAAACTGGCCACAGTACGTCTATACTGCTTCATTGAATCCTGAAAACGAGCCAACAAATTGTTGAAATTTGCCTAAACCAATCAACAGCTGGTAAAATCTGGGCTGGTCAACGCTAGACAGGCCACTCAATGTTCAGTATTAATGCAAAATTTTTATGCCCATGGGCCATTTGACTCGTTGCAAGAAACTAAGCTGTGACATTGGTTTCCTTGGCTATTTGTAATTAGAGATTCTGCTTCTATCAAGAACGTACCTGTTGAGGTGAAGTATCATGAGATTATGAAGAAACTCAACTAGGCCAAGCCCAACCCAAAGTTGCTACCCGTACCAGTTAGACCCAATATATTATATAGTGCTTAGAAGTTTTGACCTTGATATATTGTCTAATGCATGACAGATCTTTTATTAGGCATAACTTGGTACTTAAACTGCTTGGAAACTTTGAATTTTTCTTTGCCATAGTGTTCATGTCCTTAAATTGTTCATACTTCAGAGGGCGATAATAGAAAACAAAATTGTGTTGCTAAGGGCAAAAATATATTGCAGCGTAGTGTTGGAATACATGAAGGAGCAAGTGCTTTAAGGTTCACTTGTTGGGGATCAATTAATTCTTCGTTGTTTAATGCATGCGCGGAATTTATAACATCATTCTCCTATTGCAATATAAGATATTGGTTAAATCTGAATTTGGTTTCTTTCATAATTGTAGATACAAACTGTAGCAAAAACTGCTGGAATGCACCGTGATGAATGGATTGAAAATGCTGATCGATTGGTTGCCGGATTTCTTGAGATGTTTGAAGAGAGTTGCCACAAAATGGTTGGCTCTTTACTGTGGAAAATAACTCGTTTTTGTATGATGTCTTCATTACTACTTTGATAATTCCTTTTTATGAAATCTCATTTTATTGTCTTAACTAAATTAGGGAACTGCAATCAGAGACCGAATTCAAGAACGCTTAAGGAGCCAACATCAAAATTATCTTTTATATGAAGATGAAGATGATGATGATGAAGAAGAAGAAGAATTGTATGACGAGGATGAATCTGAAGCATACTACAGTTAGGAAAGTGACAAACAACCTTAAGTGTGTATCAACGAAAACCAGATAGTTGCCAGCTAAGTCTTACAAGTTAGATGTCTGAACTGTCAGGTCCAGTCGCATATAATTTGCTGTAACTATTTTTTACTCTGAATTCTAGACAATCAAAATTTGCTATATAGTATTTTTTTAAGCTAATCAAATTATTCAAGTTTCAAAATTATTAAGGTGGATGTATATACATTTTTTTTTAAGTATCTCTTGTTGAATTGTGGATGTAATTAAATACTTTAAAATAGGTCTACATTAACTGTATTCTTCTAGTAACTACAGTGCTTGAATATTGGTTTCTTTGGCAACCGGAAGGTGTGAGAGCCTCAAGTTTTAATGATTGAACATGAAAGTAAAATCATTGAATCAGTATATCATCAATAAACCAATATAAAATTCATAGTAAATCACACTAGTCACAAATAAAAAACAATACAGTTTGTCTCAATTTCATGTATTATATTAGAAACATTTATAGATGTAAAATATCCCTAATTTTTAAATGATGTTTAATAACTAAATAAAGAAATATTAGACAACAATGAACTAAATGACTACATAGTATTATTAACTTAGGAAGCTAGTCAAGCAAAGTCCAAAAAAAAAAAAAACTAACTAGATTCAATCTCTCCCAAAAATAAATGCATCAAGTAACCATCCATCAAATACCTCTCTAAATGGATCTGCTTCAAACATCTTTACTTTTTTTTTTTAACCCTAATTCATAATTAGTTTTATCTGTTAAAGTTCCATGATTAACCTCAATCCAAATCATCACCCCACAACCACTCAGGTTGGTTTGGATAAGGCCAAGTTCCACCAACTTGGGCTATTTTTTGTTTTTGGACCAAAACTTGGGCTATGTTTGGCTCGCAAATAATATGTAGACTTTCATAAATTGTCTTTATCTCATTTTGCACAATTATTATCTACTCTTTTTTTTTTTTTCCTTCCCCACAGTTTGCCTTTGTTAAGGGTCCAGTTTGTTTCTCAAATCCAAGTTCTTGGTTTCTCCACATGAATACTGCCTTGTATTCATTCACCTGAAGAGGTAAGGACAAAAAAATTGAAGATAAATATGCCATTTATTAATAGAATAAAAATTATAATTATCTGTTGAAGGGTAAATTTCTGTCAATCCAAAACAAACGCATTGGCATTAGTCTTCTCCAACTTCATGATGCCATTGAAGTCAATTCACATCCCTCAAACCAAAATGCATTAATTTTCCTCCTCTTTCAAGGAGAGTTGTCTTTGAATAGCTACTTTAAGATTAGACTCGAACCATAATCAAACTCTTAATATTAAATTTTGGAGGAAAAAGGAGTAAACAAAATAATAATAAACACTTTCTTGCCCTTCAAAGTTGATATCTTGTAAACATCCTTATCCTGAAGTAATGGTAACTTACCAATCCTTAAAGAGATAATGGGATTGTGGATTAGGCCAAAGGTTCCATTTCTTGGTTGGCTACTGGCTTTTAAGATCTGAGTCTGAGTTATCTTATCTTTTTGGTTCAGCAATATGAAGGCATGCAGAGTGCAACAAATCAATTAGGTTGTTTTTTGTTGTGTGGGATAAAAGGCATCAAATATCCTAATCCACACAAAGTGATGATCAGATGATGGGACAAATGTTGCTTTATCACTCACTTAGATATGTCGGAGAATATGCATTTTGAATTGGACGATATGCTTCTTTACTATCCATCTTTGTCTTCTTATGTCTCAACTTGCTTTAAAGAGGCACCTCGTATGCCAACTCAAGTTAGTGTGAGTAGTAAGAATTTTTGTTTTTGTGCTTGATCGGTGTTCATATTCATCACTTAAAAATAATATTCCCTTCCCATATATAAAAGATTTTTTAGAACATTTTTTTTGTCCCTTAATATAAGAGTTTATCAGCATATTTTTTAATAAATGAACCATTATATCTTTATTATATTAGAAAGAAAAAAAGATAAGTACTCATTAATTTATTTTGAGAAAAGATATTCATTTGTTTATTTATAATAATTAGGAGTAACAATGAAATATTGCCATACTTTTAAATAGATAATCAACTTTTATTAATTTGTATGATTTGAATAAAAATATATTACATAAAGAGACTGGAAGTTGTAGATAAAAATTTAAATCTTAACTTTTGTATTTGTAGCAACTTAGCTAAGAAGGGTTTATCATTTGCTATCATGTCACATTAACTCAGGGAAGGTACCACGTAATCTTTTGATTTTGTGTAAAATCAATTGTTTAACGTCTAATGATATAGGGTCTGAGCATTTGTCAAGTATTAAAAAAAAAAACACAATTGTTATTGGCAAACATTTTGAGTTGAATCATTCTCTTTGCTAATTTTGTGTGATCCGAGAATTGAAAATTTAATTTGTTTGTATTAGATTTCAGATACTCGCTCTATTTAAAAATGTAAGATATTTTTAATCAAATCTTACCACCCAATAAAATAGTTACCTACTTTTAAACTAATCTTTTTTTATATTTACTCTTATTAAATACTCTATAATAAATATAAAGCCATTATCAATATGGGCGCTTTTGAAAAAAAGATAATGATTATACTTTGAAAGACTAAAAATATCTTACATTTTGTAAATATTTAACTCTTCAAAAAATGCCTTACATTTTTTAACAAAGGGAGTACTATTTTTTTAGAAAAAATTGTATATTTGATTTTCTTTAAGGATTATAATCAGATTGAGCTTGAATTAATTAGCGCGCACCTCCCCACTTGTTTCAAGGTTTTGGAGATACTGAGTAGTGACATGAAAAAATATATATTATTGTGTGTGATGTTTTTATCTTGTTTTTACGCTAATTACATGTCTTTACTTTTTTCCTAGTGCACTATTATATAATCAGAATTTAAGTAAATCAGAATACATTATATTGAGGAGGTTAGCTCATTGTCTTCAACTTTAACTGATGGTTGAGTCTAGGTTAATTTATCAGTGTACCAACATTTATTACTTACTAAAAAATATATAATTATTAATCAAAATATTATTATCTTTTCTTGAGAAGCGCCAATTATATTATTTTATTTATTACTAGCATTTCCTTGTATTGTTTTATTATTATTGTTTTATATTCTAGGATTAGTTAGACATTACGATATGCTATCTCTACTAATACTTTATACTACAGAAGATAAGTCTAAGATAGTAGGATACAGCTAAAGACTTTTAAGATCCTCGAATTAGGGTTAGTTTGCTGGCTATATTAATAAACAAAATGTACTCATCATTTTTATCAAATAAGACAGAGAAACAAGGCACTTTACCTCTGTTCTTCACTTGTTATTTAATTGCATTTATTTCGAACATCTCATGCTAACTCTTATCCTTTTCATATGAGACGTTTAATACTTTTTGGCTTTTTGCACAGATTAAGAAAACTAGTTAAAATCAGTTACTCTCATTGAATATGCTTATATTTTCAATCTTTTTCAAATTATTAGTTAGTTTACATCCCACTTTCTTTCCAAATTTAACTTTTTTTATTACAGTTGACCCGCTTAATATCTAATCCTTATCATTAGTTATTTACAAGTAGTTTTGATATAACCTCATGGGCATTTTAGGTGAAAAGAGTATTAATTATCCTTAAAATTTCACAAACTATTATAAATAACATAAAATTTTCAAATAATAATAATAGACAAGGGTTGTATTACTCATGGACATGTGATAAAGTCGGGCCAAAAAATTTGTTAAGTTTCATTTGGTAGGCATATAATATATTTGCAATATCTTTTTGTACTTGATATTAGCTTCTTTTTATTTAACAAAAAATTTTAAGTGAGTTAAAGCATACCTCCAACTCAAAAAACTTTTATAATTACAAATGTATTTATAAATTAGCCATCAATAAAGCATTCACGTTAGTGACAAGATTTGAAGTCATGACCTTAGAAATTATGGTTTAAATTCTTATCAATTGAATTAATTTTTGTTGGTGTACGCAATATTAGTTTTTTTTTTTATATAGGTATCCTTCTATTTAAGGTAACCTTATTTGTTTGCTCAAAAAAAAAAAGGTAACCTTATTTGTGGCACTATTGAATTTTAAATGTGAGCATCTTTCTTAATACAAATTTAAACATTGTTTCATTATATTATGAAAAATTAACTCTTTATGTTAGACTTAATCCCTTATTTGAAAGAAGAAGAGTTAAATGGTTGAAATTAGCATAATGGGCAATAAATTTTCGAGTAGGCCTCTCATGTTACCCTCATCATGCCAGGTGCACAGTAATCTCCCTTTCCCACAGTTTCTTTAAGGTGTAACATGATTCAAACCACACAGAGAACATATCTCAAAATAGTAATTATTTTGTTACTCGAGGGAAGTTACATAGAAACGCCAATACCACATTAACAACTAACACTACTTAACCAAGAAGACAAGTAAAAATTTCCCCAAGAGGAATCAAAAAGTGAATGACTAGCTGCTAATAAAGTTGGTCCAACGATCAAAAATTTAGTCCATAACTAATATAAAAGCCTTGTTTAGAGACGTGTATGGTTGAAACCAACAAGAAATTTTATTTTACTAAAGAGAGTCTGTTACATAAATTGCATAAAGTGATTGTATGTTATTATCAACCAAGCTTTTATAAATATTATTCATTAAAAAAGTCTCATCCTACAACTCCCATGATTAATCTATCTGGTCTTCCTCTTCCTGGCCTAAATTTTTCTTAACATGGATACGCACGCACATACATATCTACTGTATAACAAGGTGCAAGGAGTTGAGTGAATCTGTGGAGGACTTGAGAAAATGGCGGCAAGTCGGGCAAGATGAATGAGAGAGCAACCACTTATCAATACAAGCCACATGGAATGTGTGACTGCAGTTTGGGAGAAACCTAATTCGATCTCCATCGCTGAAATCTGCTAAGCAAATCGCACAATTAGAGCAGGTGACGGAAGAATTGGAAGCAGAAGAAGAGTTAGGGTTGACATGATAGGTGGAGGTAGGAAGAGCCACCATGTCTTTCTTCTTGAGGCCGGAATTGATCCGGCGAGAGGCGATCCACTGGAGCGGTTCAGTGACGGCGCATTGGAAGACGCAGTGGAGCATGGTGTTGAGGCCGAGGGCGCAGAGGAAGGCGCAGACAACGGCGGCGACAAGGACGGTGAGACTGAGACCGGAGGGATGGTGGAGAGTGGAGGGAGAGGGAGAGGGAGAGGGAGAATCAGCCATGGACGGACAAGAGGAGAAGGAGAAGCAGAGAGGGAAGGTACATAAAGAAGATGGAGGCGGTGGAGAAGACGACTCATCAGTTG
This sequence comes from Prosopis cineraria, assembly GCF_029017545.1. Taxonomy (NCBI): domain Eukaryota; kingdom Viridiplantae; phylum Streptophyta; class Magnoliopsida; order Fabales; family Fabaceae; genus Prosopis; species Prosopis cineraria. The sequence goes on along the minus strand of NW_026555342.1, from coordinate 6,114,584 downwards.
GATGGTACCCAAAGCAACTACACTGACCCCATGATATGGCCAATCACACAATCATTTCATTTGCAGAAAGTTTCTTAAGATTCCTATTTCAGGGGCCAATGGATGCCAAAAATTTAAAAACAAAAAAAAGGAAAATATCAATAAGAATTTATAATTAAAAAATTAATATTTTACAAAAATTAGATGGATCAAATGCTTCTTCAAGCAATAATTTCATTTCTTGACTTATTAATGTGTATTAGAAATCTTTTTAAGAAAATTAAATTTCTTTCGAAGTTCTTAATTGATATTCTCACAATTAAAAAATTTAGGTGTTAAAGATACATCCTACATGTTAGTCCTAAATATGGAATATAGTTAAAAAATTTATTTTGATCGTAAATATGAAATTTTAATCTCCTTTATCGTCTTTGTTTATTATTGTTCCTCAAATTACCGCTATAGCTATATGTTATATTCTTGTATGTTGTATAAATTATCTTGATAGTTGATAGTACTCTAATATAAATAATTAAAAAATAGTATTTTGAGAAAGGTAGCATACATTTTTTATAAATAAATAATTTATACAATTTTCTTTTTTTTATGACAGAAAATTTAAGGGAGTTGAGTCCCAATAATTTATCTAATTTTATTAATTTATATGAATTAATTGACTTATATTTAAAATCCAACATGGTAAAATAGTTTTGACAATGTTAAGCCCTTCAGGGGAATGGGAGAGTCTGAAACTCCAAGTTAGACATGCAAAATTTTAAAACTCAAAAACAATGAATGCAATAAAATAAAATTTAGAGTAAAATACACTTATCATTCTTTTATTATATCTTAATCATGCAAACTTTTCCTCTATTTTGAAAATTCATATAAACCTTTTTTTAAAATTAAAATGTATATTACATAAAATTTTATTGTATATTTGAGATTCTATTTCTATCCATCTAATATTAGTTTATAATTAAGTTTAACTTTTAAACTTTTAATTTGATCAAAATGTCCCTCTTTAATATAAGAATTATCTAAAAATCTATGTTTGCCAACAAAATTTTTTTCTATACAACTAAAAAGCATATAATAAATACGTTTTATTTTTTACTATATTATGAAATTTATTAATTTTTATCACATTATAAAATGTTAATTTTTATTAAATTTATTAAAACTTATTCATTTATTTTTTAAAAATTGCTAAAAGTATATTTCAAACACGTACTTTTGTTCATCACATAACATAAAATGAAAGTTCAAGAGATTATATAAATAATTTAAATTTAAAATTTAAAATTTCTATTTGATAAAAAAAATTGAAATTTGTAAACATGTTTTTTACAATGAAATTAAGTAATTATTAAAATAATATAATTTAAGATTTATTAAGTGAGGGGTAAATCAGCAAATAAAATTTGTTTTAATATAAATTTTTAGAATATTCTTAACTGAGCTAAGATATTAGACTAAGTTGTATGTTTTCAAAATAAAATGGAGGTATGTAATTAAGGTAAAATAGAAGAATGGTGAAAGTATTTTATTCTAAAATTTCAGCATAAATGATTCAAAATTTCAAACATATAAATGCAAAATCTTAAAAACTCATATCATAAAATTTTTATCTTTTTTAAAATAAGAAGCACATTTGTCTCCTCAGGCCCTCCCAATATTTAAAACAAATTAAATAAACATGTTTTTCTCATGTCTCGCTCAAACAAAATTGGTCCAGATTGATCTAATTTTCAGGATCTGGTTAAAATCACCCAAAATAAATAAATAAATAGGATTTTTCCTTTCAAACTCTCATTCTTTTTTAAAGATTTACTTTGATCAATGGAGGGGGTGAAGAAGAAAGAATATCTATTTTTTTTTTTTCTCGTATGGTTTTGTAAAGGGAGTGAGACTGCCTAGATGTATATTAGTCTCACTTCTTTTTATTTGTTTCACTTAAATTAATTTACTTCCTTTTTTTAAAAAAATAACTTAAATTGTTGCAGCTTGTACATTAATTAAAAAGAAAATGTCAATGATAGAAAGAGATTGATGGGCAAGGATATGCTTACATGATAATCCACTGCTGTCTTCCCCCTTTGTTTATGCGGTTCAAAGCACCCTCATATGTATATATCATGTCATGTGCGATATGATACAATAAATTTAAATTCTCAAGATATGTATATCAACTCTTAAATTTGCACATGTTTAAATAAATTTAAATTTATTTTTTTAATCTCTCATATAAAAAAAACAGTACAATTGACATCAAATTTCAAGATAGATATAAAAATTCATGGCTAATGAGTAGAAAAAAATTGGACTAATAATAAATTAGTTGAATTGTATAGGTTAAATTGATCAATCAATTTCCCTATTTTTTCGGTTCATAAAAAAGACTACTTATTAATATTGCAACTTGCTCATATTATTTGAAACAGAAAAATAAAATTGACAATGATTATGCATGCTGTATGATATATTCATTCTCATTGAACTTGTTTTATAAAGGCCAAAATTCCAAGTTTGATGTGATGGAAATAATCAATAATTGAAAGCACTAATGCAGATGCTGGCTTTTCTTTCTTTCTGCTTTCTCTCCTTTTTCTTTCAGCAATTCACCAAAGCCTTTTCTTTCTTTTCTCATAATTCCGCGGCGAGGGGACACTGCAACTTGCCATAATCATCTTTTTTTTTTTTTTTCATTTATTGAGTTTCAATTACTCGATTGTTTTAAAACTTCTAGTAGGAACCGTTCAGCAATTTGAGTCTCTATAATTATTCAAATAATTATATATACATGTGTTTATATTTATGAGGGATACCCAAAAAAAAAAGATAGATGTAAGTAACAATTAAATTAATATATTATTACATTATCTTTTGTTATTTTCCCTTGGAATGTAGGGTTATGAATTGATGATTAATCTAATTTGATATAGATGGTTACGTTCAGAATATCAGGGAACCCCACAAATTATATTATAATGTTGATTTCCCTTAATTCTCTATATTACGATTTTCTATTTATTTCATATTTTAGAATTTTTGCTGCTTCTGAACGATGTTCAACTCTTTAAAAAAGGAGAATGGATTCTCTAGAGTTGATTGATAAATTTCCTTAAATTTACCTTTTCTTTAAGAAAGAGAGATTTTATATTTTATAAAAAAATGAGAAAAATATCAAAAAAAAAAGAAAATTTTCCCAGAAATTCATGGATCTCAACTTCAAAGAATTTGCTCCCTTAAAAAATTTGAGTGATCCGAAAATTACAATAGAAAACTACGAAGACTTCTTTTCCATATGGAAAAATTGAGTGATCCCAGGAACCAAGATGCACAGAGAAACAGCTTCATTGAAAAGGAATATTATTTGAAAATCTGATCTCAATACAATAAACTTGCAGTATAAGAGGAGAGTTTTCCTATCACTATAAAAACAACGTTGGCAGCCATATCATCCCGTATCTTGAGATGGACATATCTCTTGTGGTCCATTCTGATGATAAAAGTTTATCTCCATGAAACCTATATACACTGATAACTCACCCTGATAACTCTTCTCAGAAAGGTAACCACTCAAACCAAGAAAAACGACCAAGAACAAAATCCAGGAAGCAAATATGAATTGGGAGTAAATACCCAATTGCCCCCACTGCCCTAGCAATCTACTCCACATTGTTTGAGAATTGGACCGGTTTGCTTGGGCAAGAAGGGATCAATCCGGACCCAAATCAGTGAGAAGATTGATGCTAGAAGAATTGACCAGAGGACAACAATGGTAGGAGTCCTGTTTTGCCTTCCCATCAGACCTTTGAGGAAAGGATAGAGGTGAACTATAACCCAGAAGGCAAAAAATAGCTTTCCAAATAAAGGTCCCCAGGAGCCAGAGCCATTGTTGATAGCATCAGAGATTCCAGCCACAACCCCAACCATATTCAGAATTATGAGAGTGGTGGGTGGGATAAGAAGAGTCGTCCACTTGAAGAGATACAGCTCCCCGAATTCAGTATCATCTGCTGCTTTTGCTGTGACAGTGAAATTGGTGTCCACTCCAGCAAGAACTTTGAGAAGACCTTGAAACACAGCAAAAAGGTGGGCAGAAACACCTCCGATGACCCAGAATTGCTCATTTCGCCACCAATCTGTAATGCTTACCCCACTCCACCGAAGCTCTAGTACGCCAGTTAAAATGATGGAGATAAATAGAGCCATAAACCAAACGCTAGCAAGGTTTGTCAGCTGCACAGGAAAAAATTTCAGTCAGAATACATGATCCAATAGCAACATAACCTATAATCTGTAGTAAATTATTTACTCAACCAATCCCATGAAAAGTTGATTGGCTCATTGGCCACAAAAATTTATGGACCAGAAGACCCAACCTGAAAGTAAGTGATCAATCTGTGCGTTGTATATTATAATCACAGTGGCGACCAAGTTCTTTAAGTATTTTTACAAAGTCAGATTTAATAATCATGTACTTACAGTAGGTATGATGAACTTTCCGGTCAGAAGACACACAGCTGGAATTACACAATATGCAAGCAGAGGGATGGAAGTGAACGGGTAAACAATGGTATTAGTGTAAGCCAGCCTCTCTAACCATTTCAATTTTCCTCCATAGCCATACCACAGTGGGCAATGACGACTGAGACATATCTCAACAGAACCAAGAGCCCATCTCAGAACTTGGTGTAACCGATCTGATAGATTTATTGGAGCAGATCCTTTGAAAGCTGCTCTCTTTGGCATGCAGTACACTGATTTCCATCCTCTGCAATGCATCTTAAACCCTGTCAAGATATCTTCTGTAACTGAACCATAAATCCATCCAATCTGCAGGATAGATGAAATTGTCAAGAAGATTTGATTCCTTAGTATTCATGGAACTCAGAGTATCTATAATCTGGAACATAAATTCCTGATAAACATTAAATGCATTTGGCGTGTATAAATGTTAAGAGCTCAGTGTAATTCAGGGGATTACCTCTTTGCCCCATTCAGTTTTCTCTTCGTAGCCAATGCTTATAACATGAATGGCCTCCTTAATCAATGATTGGTTATTGGTGCCTTCTGGAAGCCCACCATCTTCCACCAAAGTAGAAGCAATGAAAACAGGTGATTGCCCAAACCTTTTCTCAAAATTCTTCTGGGACATCAGTGATGATTTCTCCAGCTCATCATAACCTTCCAGCCCTTCTTCAATCTCTTCTAGATCAAAAACAGGCCCAGATCCTTTTCTAACATAGTTCTTCCCCATCATTTTCTTCTTCTTAGAGTATAATTTGCTAAAGATTCCTCTTCCTGATGATTTTTTTGACTTAGACTTTCTTGATCCCCCACAGCAACAGCAACACCATGAAGGCCAACAGTCACAAGTCATCTTTGGTCTTTTCTCAGATACTGGTGGATCATAGCCATATAAAGCCTGTCTGTTAAACACAGTCCCAGTACCAACATATACAGGACCTTGAATTCCATCAAGGCCTTTCATATTGATCTGTAACCACAGCAGTGTTGAAGGTAAATGTGAAAGGTCAGTCAATGAAATGCATCTCATACATATTTGATAAATTGAAGTTTGGAAGAGTGTCTTACATCAAAGAAAACAGTATTGCGATTAGCATATCTATCATGGCGATCAATACCATCAAATCTTTGTGGAAATTGAACATAGCATATCTTCTTCCTCAGCTGAGGATCCATTAAAAAGCACATGGCTTCTCTAACAGCCTTGCTATTGTTGAGGTAGTGGTCACAATCCAGATTCAACATGAAAGGTGCATTGGTAAGCACAGCAGAAACTCGAACCTTTTGAGGACACACAACACTGAAAGAGTTAGAACAGTTTTCCTAATATTATGGATATTAAAAATTAATCAATATAATTTGTTGTTTTATTACTTACCAGAGCATTCATGGCACCTGCTTTCTTGTGGTGTTGATAGCCAGGACGTTTTTCACGAGACATATATACAAGTCGTGGCAGTTCTTTGCCCTCAACATCCAGTGCACCACCACTTCCCAAATAGACCTGCAAAGGAAAGTCAATGAAGCAAACCAGCAAAGACCCAACTATTCCAATCAATAATTTTTTTTCCAATTCATTAAGACTACCCTTTTTTTTTTTAAGACAAGATGCTCTAATGGTCATTATATTTCCTTCCCCCCTTTCTCAGAACCTGATTCAATCAAAATTCACATTCATAAAAAGGCAAGATATTCCCTTTATGGTTCCTTAATTATCAATTAATGGAATATATGCTACACCAGAAACAACTGAAGGATGAAATCACCAAACCTGAATCATTCCTGGATGATCACGAGTATTGTTTCCTGGCCACGGGGTACCATCTTGCATCACCCATCCCTCCTCTGGTTTCTTCTGAGCCTTTGCCACCAAAGCATTAATTTTCACTTTGAATTCTTCATATTCTCTCTGAAATTGAGCATATACATAAATTGCTTTAAGTGCTTGTAAATATCACAATAGAACATAAATAAGCTTTCTTATTACAATTATAGACCAACCTTCATGGCCCTGCGCTCCTTCACAAAGCTGGGTTCCACCTTATCTTTCAGGTAATCAATTTTCTCAGAGAAATAGAACTCTGGAGCCCTTGGCTCTATGTTATATTTTTTGCAAAAAGGAACCCATCTCCTCGCAAATTCAGCAGTTTCTGCTAGCGAATCAAAAAGAAGCATAGATGCACCATCATCTGATACATAGCAGCTGACCTTCTCAACAGGGTAATCCACAGACAAGATTGATAGAACTGTGTTTGCTGTTATAATGGGAGGTTCCTTCAGAGGGTCAACAGTACTCACAAATACATCAACAGGGGCTAGACGGTTTGGCTCCCCTTCCCGCTCATACCTTATGGACAACCGGTCCAGGTAAGTTTCGCGAGTAATAGGGAACCACTTGGGGAATTGATCAAGTATCCAAGATAAGGCAAACCAGATTTCACAAATTACAGAGATAAGCCATAAGGCAAATGCATCATATGCTGGAGTCATGATACGGAATCGGAAGAAGAAGACAAGTATAACAAGCCGCATGACAATGACTATACGATATGGGTTGATTAGGTTTGAAGGTATTGGGACCTTACGCCACAGTGGCTGCCGAGCTTCAGCCAAACTGCCAAATGCCATTAAAAAAAAAAAAAAAGTTAGTGTTAGGAAACAAATAACTTTTCTCATCAACAACTATGAGGAAAAATAGTCAAATGGCAACAGTTAATCTTGGGAAATGATGTTAATTTCAAAATGGGCCTTTGATAATAAGAATTGGGAAGGAAGATTGATGCCTCATTTATTTGCTTTATCTGGTAGACACAAAGAAAAGAAAGGCTTGTATATCAGATTATGGTTTCACTTACAAGTAGTCATCTTCTTCACCTTGGTCATCTTTCCCTTCATCTTTGCTCACAAAACCTCTCTTCTCTTGCCTGACTTTCCATTTCTCTACTCTTTCTTTCCATTCTGCATTGCTGTAGAACTCTTTATCTCCCTCAAAATCCTTTCCAACAACTACAGAGCAGGAGACCAACTCAGAAATGCATACATAGATAAAAGAGAATATCCCACAAAGGATCATGTAATGTAATTAATAATGTAGCACCACAATTTATGTATTCTTTCTAAAATATATAAATAAACAAGAGAGGAAAAGAAATGGCTTCTTACCACTTCCAGTAGAAGAGAAAGCTTGTCCATTAGGTTGCCACTGATCATGATTAGAGTCTCCAGTTTCCTGAAAAAATAACAATACCTTCATAGTCTCTTTGATTACTTATATTCAATTAATTGGTACAGCCAAAAAAACATTTCTTTTAAAACCTCATACGTAAAAATTTGATGCTGTTTCATATAGGGGAAATGTAATTTCCCAAGCACCTGCAAACCTATTTGTAAGATATTGGGATATAACAAATACGGATTATTTAAATCCATGTACTGCACATGTTCCAAGTAATATAGGGATTGTAATTTATATACTTATAATATTATGTATGTATGTATGTGTATGTATATGTATGTATATGTTTCCAAGGCCATGGAAAATTAGGGTATCCATGCACCAAATACCACCGAAAGGAGAACAAGAGGAACAGTATTAGCAATTATAAATAGGCTAGCCATCCTTGTTTTTTGGGTCATATGACCTATATGAAGGTAGAAACAAATTGGTGTTGTCTGAAAGGCGTCCTAGCAATGTGTCAAGAAATATTTTATTATTTTTGCATTGGAAAGCTGCTGCATATCTTCTATCTATATAGAGATTAGAATTATAGAAGTTTCAGGGTGACTGCATGTTCTGAAAGTCACAAGATCTGAGATTTCATGAAATTGTGACGGTTATTCAGAAGGTCTCTCCTGCTATGACTACTATGTATCAGGTTTCTAACTGCTTGATTCTTAAGTAATGAAACAAAATCTTATTTATTAAAAAAAGATAGCACAACGCTATAAATCATTCATATATCTTCTATCTTTTGGAGAGATTACCATATGATTGACATCATGCTGCTTGTCTGTTTCATCATGTCGACCCTTAATCTGAAACTCATCATCGAAATCATCAGCATCAAAGTTCTCTTCTTCATCCCCAACCACTCTAGGAGAACCTGCAGGGAAGCACCTTGAATAAGTTATCTACCAATGTTCATTAACAAAATTAACTTTTAATAACCAGCAATGAAAGAAATCATAAAGTTATGCCAACCTTTGTGGCGCTTATAGCGAGTGTTACATTGAGGGCAGCACTGGCTCCCTTCACTCCTCTCATACTCATAACAGGGACGACAAACGGGAAATCCACACACATGACAAGCCACGAATAGCTCCCCATCTTCCTTGTATCCAATATCATCCCCACAAACACGACAAACTTTTGATGTAGGATGACGGACGGGAGGCCGATGCTGCCAAAAAGAAAAACAAACATAGTAGCCATATATTAGAAACAAGAAGGAAACAGGTCCTTTTGTTGTGCAATTTTTTACTCAATCAAAACATGCAATTAGAACCATCAATAATACCTCATCAGAATCATTGGAAAAATGAGAATGAGAACCAGTGATCAAGCCAGCCATGGTGTTTGTGGCCATGGCAAGCAAAAAGAGACAAAGAAGAATACAGAAAACAGGTAGAAAGAGTATAGGAGAAGTGGGTTTTATAAGACATTGTAGGTTGAGAGGGGAATATCAATGTCAAGCTTGTGAATGAAAGTAAGATCATCCACCAAACCGTGAGTTGGGAAGTCGTGGGTTTGAGTCTAAGAGACGTTAGGTCAGGGGACGATAGGTGGGAGGAATTTGTAGTTTGATATTTGCTTTCTACGCTTGCTTAGACTCAAAGGAGGCTTCTTCCTACATCTTAATACACAAGGAAGAACTACAAGATCATGGAAGCAAGTTGAAGCAGGATATGATGTCGTGCCCTTACGTTTCAGAATCTACAATACCCAACGGAAAATGTGATTTATGAAGGGGAAGGGAAATGCTCACCGATGATTGATCCGTAGCCGACGGGACGAATAGGAGCTCGCCATCTTCGATCGGTACCGGACAGTGACATGCATGTATGGATATTTTTTTCACGGAGAAAGAGACGAACAAGTAGAGTGTAGTGATGTGATTGAGAGAGTAGAGAAATTGATACCAGTTCCGAGATGGAGGAACTTCAACTATTCCCCGGCAAATTCTGGCTAAATGAGAGTTGGGGGTAATACTGACCCGCGGGGGGAACTACATTTCAACCGAGAAATTTTCAGACAGTTTTCCCCCAATTAAATCCATTTGCAAATAAACCGATTAAATACTATATCAACGTACTCGCCTTCGTATTCATATCATATTATTTGTAATTTTGTATTTTCTATTCTTAAAATTAAACAAACTAAAATTCACCTTCCTCATTTTCGTCCCTTTTTGTTTATTTTTCAGAAAATAACATTCATCTATTGAAGATCATAAATTATAAAATTGTTAATATTAGCATCAACTATATTAATATAACACTATAATAAACTGTTCAGGAATTTTAACTATTTTTCACGTTGTAGGAATCGAAGCCTCCAGTTAATATGTTTATAAGTAGTATATTTTTCTAAAGTTTGCATTTGGATGGGTGAAGTTTAAATTTGGAATTTTGATTTGAAATTCATATACTTTAAATTCTTTATTTAGATTATATAAAAAAATTAAAGTATAATATTAAACTCCTTTCGTTTCAATCTTGAATAAAATTCCAAATTTAAAATCATACATTTGAATTCAAAGACAACTTAGACAATTAAATCCTAGTCAAAGTTGGCAGTCCGATCTCAATTAGAGGCAATAATGGTTGATTGAGATTGGGATTAAACTGCTGACATCGACCAAGACCAAACTGCCAACTTTGATAGGGATCAAATTGCATGCATCAACTGAGACCGAACTGTCGCCATTGACTGACAAAGGACCACTGACATCAAATCAAGATAAGACTATCAACATCTACCATGAGGTGACCGTGACTGCCACTACTTATCGAGACTAGTCCATTGACATGTTCAATCCTAGTCTTATTCAACATCAGCCGACTCTTACAATCCCTGTCCTAAGGCAATCTAGTCCCAATTAGTGTGGGTAGTTCAATCCTAGTAGAAGTTGACAGTTTAATCCCAATCAAATTCAACAATCCAGTCTAAGTCGATGCCAATCCAAGTTGAAGTTGATGGTTCAATCCTAATCGATATTAGCGATTTAGTCCCAGAAGACAAATGTGATAGGTCTTTGTTGCCGTTAGTGTTTGGTCACATTCTGCATTAACGTGATCTTGATTAATGGTGGTAGTCAATCGTCGCTAATAACAATGATAATGTTGGCACCAGATCATTCCTAATTAATAGTAATGTTTGGTGCTAGACAATGAAGGTGGATAGATAGCAGACGGTGATCACAAACTTGTCTCAAACAATAGCAATAGCTACAACAAATGGGCATCGATTGGAGGTGGTGAACTGACATTGGATGACGATGGCAGTGGCTAACTAACACATGGTGATAACAAAGGGTGATTGAAATGAATTGAAATTTGAAATTCACAATATATAAAATGAATTTAAAATTACAAAAGAATTATATTTAAATATGAATTTGGATTTGAATCAAATTCAAATTTATAAATTCTCATGGATTCAAATAATGAATTTGATTTAAATCCTAATCCAAATGCATCCAAACATAACATAAATTTCTTTTAAAGTATTAGTTTCAAGATTATCTTTATTTTTATTTTTTAATATTATATTCATTAAAATAAAAATTTATAAAAAATTCTTAATTTTAAATTTAGACTATTCAAAAATATCTAAATTGTCAATTTATATTATATTAAATTAAACTATCTAAATTAAATTTGTATTGTCTATATTTATAATAAGGTAAATTTATTAATTTTTTTAATTTTTTAATAAATATAAAATAAAAATATAAAAATAAAACTTGCAAATCTGGAGTGTCCATACTATAAGGCCCCGTTTGGTATGATGGAATAGTTTTTGATGGAATTGGAATTGGAATTGGAATCAGAATTGGAATAGAATTGAATTATAAAAGTATGTTTGGTATGTCAGAAAAATTAGATGGAATCCTTGCATTACTTTTGTTTGGTATGCAAGACATGAAAATGGAATTATACTTAAAAGACAAAAATACCCCTATATAAAAATTAAAATAAAACATAATAAAAACTTAATTGTGTACCAATTTTCTTATGTATTTTATATATTAATAAAATATTATATAAATCATAGATTATATTTGTAACTATTATTCACTAGCTTGGGCCAAACAAAAAGATTTATCATCAGAGGGAACATTTTTTTGAAAATAAAATTGGCAATGGTTCCCATCCCTTCTACTTTAAAATAAATACACTAACATGTAGATTTAGAAGAAAAATGTCAAACAAATCAATTCTACTTCTTATACCAAAAAAATATTATAAATATATAAATTATATACAAATATTATATATAATACCATCTTATATATATATATTATAACGCTTTATATATAATGAGAAAAAATATTATTCACCCTTTTATACTCCCTTTTTCTTTTTTTTTTTGTGCTAGCATATGAGGGTTTTTTTTTTTTTTGAGGGCAAATTTGTCTTTCTGGAATTTGTATGAGGGCAAAAGTGTCTTAAACATTACAATTCCATAGAATTGCTCCCAATTCCATAGATTTACATAAGGAATCAAAATTAGCTTTTTTCCATAGAATTAGGATTCCCAGGAATTGTAATTCATATCTACCAAACATCACTTTATTCAGATTTCTATCCCAATTTCATTTCCATCTTCACAATTCCAACCTACCAAACATGGCCTAAGCTTTTCCACAATGAGCACCTTACGCACGGAAACCAAACGCCAAGGTGACGTGGCACGTGGCAAAGAAAATGAAAGGTGGATGTCAAGTCTCAATCATATTTTATTTTAGGTTTTTTTTTTGGGCGAACTTAATGATACGTTATTTTAGGGAAGTCAGACAATAGCCATAAAATTCATGTGGCCCACTGGGTATTCTCAATGGGCCGAATACAAGCAGGTTCCATGCCAGCCCTAAAAGATACTATAACCACATTACTTGCTCGACTCACTATTTTCTCCAACATCTAAAAATAAAAAAAATAATTAACGGGAGTTGAGTGCAGTAGGAAGGGCTAATTCCTCAAAGCATAAAAGTTTAATATTCATATTTCTATTAAAAGGGTGGCCCACATTTAACATTTGCCTTAATAGAATGACATCTGTAAACAATTAAAAAAGAGTAACAAAATTAAAATATTATGTGATTTACAATACTAGATTATACCAATTTAGTTTGAATATTTAATCTGAAATGCATTGGATAATTTGAGATATATATATATATATCAAAAAATTTATTTTTACATGATGAATAAAATTATAATATCATATTTCCCTAAACTATAATATAAGTCATAGTTAACTAATTTGCAGTTTATAAATAATGTTACTTGAAACCTTAAATTCTTAAAAATGTCTATGTATTTTTATGTATACCTTCATTAAATGCCTTATGTAAAAACTTTAATAATATTAATTAAAATTTTAGTGCGTGATTTTTACAAAAAGAGTAATACATGAAGTAAGGGTATAATTGAAAAAATAATTATAAAAGTTATATAGTGCTCTATAGTTTGAGTAACATCCCAAATTTTAACTCTTAGTTAACTAAAGAAATAATTAAGTTTAAATAAATAGAATTGATTCAGTAGACTGTCAGAAAGGATTAAGGGATCATTCGGGCTTAGGTATAGCCTAAGGAAAAGGGTCTATAATCAAATTTAAGGCATATGGCCCAAAAGAAGGAGAAAAATGTTGAAAAGGAAGTTTTATGCCACGCACCGTGGTATGTTCATGGTCTGCTTGTTGTGCAATAGGCTAAGAATGGGAGGGAAAGCCTTGTTGTGATATCCACCATGGTGCAAGAAGCATCCATTACAGCGCATGATCATATTAGGTGTGGCTGTTGCACTCTGTGCTATACATTGTGGCATAGCCAATGTACGTTACAGCACACGACTCAAAATTCTAATTAAGAAGAGAGTGAATCAATTTAGAAGTTGAAGAGGCAAAAGGAGAAAAATGAAGAGCACCCTAAAAGCTCTGCTAGGGCTTCTATTACAAGAGGTTTGAAGGCATTTTAAAATTATTAAACTTCAAAAGTAAGTCTTCTAACTCTTTCTTCTTCCTTCCTATCCCATTTTTACTAAGCTTTAGTTAGGGTTTGTTGATGGGAGTTGATTTTTGATTAATATAGATATAGGTTATGGGTCTAAACCCATTAACTCAAATAAAATTAATGAAAATTATTTAATGCTTTTAAATCTAAGGTTAGTGGGTTTACACATTTTTTTTGTTAGTGAGCCTCATTAATGTCTAAATCTGGGGCATTAACTATGAGTTTTGGAAGTCATTAAGTGACATTAATGAACCTATAAGGATTTAATAAAGGTAGTTAGGGTCGATGGAAGTTAATAAACCAAATGGATAAGCTTGGATACTAGAAATGAGAATTTTTAGGTATTTATAGAATTGAAATTAGAAGTTTAAATTGTGTAAATTATGATAATGATGAGTTTGGACATAATTAATTATAGATTAATCGCCTATGCACCAGTTTCAACTTATAAAAAAGCTTAGAAGCAAATTATTTGAGAGGTAAACATTTAACAACTTAAACGTTTGAGATAACTAAGAAAATTTCTTTCTTTGTAGTTGTTTGTTAGTTGATATATGTTTGTGAAAATAAAATGATAGACTTGAAAAATTGAGTTTTATGATTATTTCATTTTGACTATAATTGCAAAGTATAGATTTAAAATGTGTACGTACCATAATTATATGTTGAAATATGTAATTTGACAAGTTGTTGAGATGATGGTGTGGTTGTATTTGCATGTGAATGCGATATGTGAAATAAGTGGTACAATACATAGTATGATCTTTTTGGTGAGAGTTCACCTAAGGATAGAAGTAAATAAAATCCATGCAGTAATGGCTTTCAATCGTTGAAATTGAGGGGTAAGCCCCGTTCCAATGTTTATCAATGGATTATTTCATTATTTATCGAGAGACTCAAACCTAACTAATTTCACTAATTTGTTGAAGAGATTAGCCTAATATTTATGACACCTCAAGAATTCTAGAATAGGAAAGTCATGGTCCGAGAATGAGTGTAGTGATCTTTGGCCAGGTCATTCTTTACAATTTGTGAGCTTGGATAATCCATTCATACGAACGGAGATCTAATTTAATAATAGCCCACGTTTTCAGTCAAAAAATATAAGAAGGATATAAAGATGATTAAATCATACATTTTTATCTAACATTATCACATAATTATTAAGTTTGTGACAAGTTGAGATAATCATTTATGACTTTATCACATGGTTGTCATTATGTAGCAATATGCATTGCAAAGAAATTGTAAATGAGATGATGTGATTACTTGAGTTCAATATGGATAAATGTGATTCTTCTTGCAAAATGCCAAATCCCTTATGTTTATAGATATAGCACATATTTTAATTTGCAATTAATGAACAATTGTATAGGATAGACATACCTTTAATTACTAAATAATTGTATTCACATCTCTTTCTTAACATTTTATAGGTTATAGCTCAGGTGTCGAAAGGAGAAAAGCTTTGAAGGTTTAAAAGTCAATCATTCCTATTGTAATTCCTTCGTTCTCATTGGTTTATATGTAACTTAAGAAATTGCCAACTAGGGTCATGATTGAATTTATACTTACACTAATTTATTGCATGATTGAGGTCATTTTATTTTGGGCCTTGAGGTTATATGCATGTCATATGTTGATTTGTATAGGGCTAAAATATTAGTATAAGTGTATAGATGAAATATATTGCCTATTTGCTTGAATATTGACTTAATGCAAACGTTTGACCTCCCCTATTGTTTTTTATGTTGAGGGGTTAATGATTGAAAATAAGATTTGGTTGTTATTATGTGTGTGTGGTGTGTTACATAAGTTATGCTAAGTTTATTGAATATAGTCTAAGTATTGACTATAGTTTGGACACGTGTATTTGGGTTTTGGACACTCCTATATTGTAAAAAGTGTGAAAAGTAAATAAAATCATAAAATTTGTATAAGTGCCCAACTCTCTTATGTGAAGTTTTTTGGGAGTAAAACTTGTGATATTATTTGGTGTTTAAAAAAAAGCTTTTTGTAAATATCTAAATTATTTTAATCGGATGTTGGAAAGAGAAATGAGAAGTGTCAAATATTCACCCAACAAAATCTACCAAACTATGCAATGTGCCATAGTATGGAGTACGCCACAGCACACAAAGGTATGTCATGGGGCACCCTTATTTTTAGGCTACTATATTATTTTTAATAAAAATGCACATAATTTAAACTTTTCCAATATCTCATGCTTCCGTAATCATAATTTACTTTGATTTTAGTTTACTAAATAGTGTTTAAGTAATGAAAACTTGGGACTCTTTTTATGTATGTATTATAAATTTGGTAATCCATTTGGGTTAGCTAGTGATTATCTTAGTTTTGATGTTAATGGTTGATTAGTAAAAGCGACCTCATTTTTTGGACTAAATAAGATTTTTAGAAGATATTTTATATTACGGTTTGGATGGAGTATTAAATTTTGTTGAAAAATAATTACAAAATATTAAAAGTTATATAAAAAAGTTATTTAATCCCAATCTCTCTATGTGTGCATGTGAGGGAAAACCTTGTTTTACATTGTCACTAGTGTTTTTTTTTTTTGTTTTTAAGAGTTTAAGTGAGTTAGATTTGATAAGTTCACTAGAGCTAAAGTATATTTCTAGACTTAAAGAACACTTAATAAAATACTCACAGGTCACTCATTTATAATGTCTTCACATCAACAATAATATTTGATTTTATGATTGCCAAGAGGGGCTAATCTATTTTAAATATTAAAAATTAAAATATAATTAAAATGTTATAAATAATTACATAGTTAATATTTTTTCTACAATGTTTTATATTGTAGAATTATTGAACAATTAACTTATTGTTAATTTGTGAAAACTCAAATGAATTTAAAGTTTAAAATATTAAAATGAGGGGTGCAAAATATAAAAACTTATGCCCCTAGCATGTAATTTTCTTCAATTGGGGGTGGCATATGCCTACCTTCACTAACACATGGTTCTGTCATTATTTATAATTTTATAAGTTATAGGTTAAATTTTTATTAGTCAAACAGCCTCTTTTGGCAGGTCGTTGTTGTTTCCGGTTGATTTTTCCATTATCAAGTGAAAGCCATTCGTTGGGCCGAGATTTTTTTCCTTAAGAAATTTGCTGCAGAGACTACAGGATGAAGAAGAAACAACGCGAATCATTACATGATAGTCTTAGAGTTGAAGGAATAGTCACAAATGCCTTATTAAGTAAATTGCTAATGCTGACACAATGTCTTGGATTTTAGTCCATAAATCACGCATTCACGCACCATGTCTACTGTGGGTTGTCCATAACAATTTTACTACCGGTATGAAAACTTCATTGATGGGTGGACACTAAATATCTCTATAAATGTTCATTGAGGTTAGATGTATACTTTGATCTTAATGAGCTCTTGAAACTCAATTTACATAAACTTTTCATTATAACAAAAATAAAATAAAAAAATTACTCAACTGAGGTGGTATCTAAGGGATGAAGTGTCATACTTATCTCCGATCAAACATGCATATTTTTCACCAATATGATGGTTAATCCTCATTCTCAGTGAAGGTGGATTCAGCCCACGCAACAACCACTTCTATGGCAAATGAAAGTAAAGGGTAACTTTGCATAATTTTAACAATTTTTTTTTTTGGTTATACAACTTATGGAATATGTTCTGAATTAAAGGGGAAAAAAAACAATGCTATCTAGTCCTGCGTTCATACCAATGGAAAAAGAATTTCACTATGATTTTTGCTGTTGGTCGAAATTGAATGCTACAACTGTTGGATGAATTTGTTGAAGTTGGTTTGGCATTCAAAGATAGTGGGGTCAGCATTCACCAACTCTGTTTACCTTGTAAGGCAATCTCTAGACGAAGTGAAGAACCAAGTAAAACAACCAATCAATCCAAAAACACCCCGCACATCAAAAGGGATTATTACTAATTAATTAATTAAGGTGACTGATGTTTCAACTTTCAAATTCAAACTTGATCGCTTTCTCTTCTTCTCATTCTCATGCGCCTTCAATTAGCATAATTAACTCCTTTATCATTCATTCCTATTTGGTGGCATGGACTCCATTTTCAACCTCGCATGTATTCACCTCACATCATATTTTGATTTTTTTTTTTGGTTCCATATCACTTTCTACAAATTATATATTCTTTTCATTCATAAATATAGGGCATTTTTAATATTTTAAAGTATAATTAATATGTTTATTCAAAAATCTCTCAATAAATGAATCATTTTATATTTATTTTTAAGTAAAATAACCTATTAAATAAGAATAAATATGAAAAAGATGGTATTAGTTAAAAGACAATTAACAAATTTATTGATAGTAAGATTCAATTAAAAATGCTTTATATTTTTTAACGGAGGGAATGCATATCAAATTTTTAAAAATATTCTATCTTGTTATAAATTTTAGAGTAAAACACTAGTTTTTATCTTTCTATATAGTAGAAGAAACACACATACCTTAATTTGTACTCCCTCTTATCCTTAATATAAGATAAATTTTGAAAAAAAAATTAATCCTTAATATAAGACAAAGTTAGAGTAATTAATATTTTTTCAATTTTACCCTTTATTTATTTATTATTGTTTGCTATGATAATTAATTGCAAAGAAATAAAAAATTAGAAAGTTATATTTTTAAATAGTTTTAAGGATATAACTACTTTATTTTAGAAAGAGCGAAACTGACTATCAATGTCTTACAATATTAAGCACCGAAGAGAGTAGATGGTATGTTATAGAAGGAAACCTACCACCTCAACTTATTTACATTTTGAAAGAATAACACTTGAATGTCTTTTAATTCTTTCTGAACCACAATATAAAACATATTTTAAAAATATTGTTTTGTTTAGAATATAAGGCATTAGATAATTTTTATAATTATTTTTTTAACTATACTCCTATTTTATTTATTATAGTTTTTGTAAAAATGATGTGTAAGAATTTTAATTATCATTATCAAGATACTTTTATAAAATATTTAATGAGGATATAATTAAAAGATGTAACTTTTTTAAAAAAATTAAGGTTTCAATCAATATTTTTTAAGAACCTTAAATTAGTTATTAATGTCTTATATTTTGGCTAGGAGGGAGTATAATATAATGACTATAAGTATGAGCCGTAAATTTCAAAAAAATTCAATTTGTCTTTTTTCCCCCACTTTGCATGTAAGGATGTTTTTTCAACAACGGGCATAGATTGCTATGAGAATGATGCGTTCCCTGAATTGTGGTAACGGTGCAAGAAAGGCACGTTTTTTCAACGTTTGACTCTTTTGTCATTCAACACTATAATTAATCTCTTTGGTTGGCCATCCCTGGAATTGGAGTGGAGACACGGAGCCAGACAAAGTGTACGAAACATGACCAAATTTTAATGCAACATCGTCCGCTAATTTGAGAGGGTATCGTTACTATCTGTTTAATTTTTTTTTTTTATCATATCTGTTTAGATTAATTCCAACTTGTTTTGTATAGGATTTTTATTTCATACTTCAAAATTTGCATCTAAGATATTAGATAAATTAATCCAACTCCCTTTTCAATTGAACCAAACGCCTTCAATTTTTAATGTAACATTCATTTATTTATTATTATATTGTTTATTTTTATGAAACCGTGAGTTTTTTTTTTTTTAAAGATTTTCCATGCCAAATCTAGTTACCAGATCATACCTTGTGTGAGCCGAGCTTTTGTTCATTAGTACTGCGTCAATGAAATTTGGGACCCATTTATTTCAGCTTATTTTATGAAAAATTACTTATCTTTTTTAAAAAAATATACTTTGTGAGCTGTAATGATATTTATTTAAACTTTTAAAAATAATTAAAATCTGAAAAAAAGAGTAGATTTTTAGATTTTCTATTATTTTAAGAAGTTATTTTGAGAAAATTCTGAAAATAATGTAAATGAGAGAAAGTGTTTTAAAAAGTTGGGATATAGGAAGATATTATAAAATTTTAAATTAATTAAATAATAAATTATTTTTATAAAATAAAATTAGTAAAGATGTGTAAAATTTAAAAAAATTAAGTAATAATCACTTTTTAATTAATGTAACCAAATATAAAATAATATCTTCTTTTTTATATAAAATCTCTATAAAATAATTTTTTTATAACATTTTTATACTATCTAAGAATTACATATTTTTTAATTTTAAATAAACAGGCCTTTGAATATGCACTTAAATTGTTTACTGTTTCCATTAGATCATATATTAAGTTTCAACGTTTGGTCATTGAAAAAGAAGAAGACGTAAAGGAGCCGTTCTCTGAATAATTAGTAACAACCTACTCTTTCAATTCTTTTTGCATTCTGATTATATTTCATTGGCGGTTCCCACTGAAACAACGCAAGACACCGAATTTGAATATTCATTTCACATTCTAAGGTACAGGTAAGTACCCCAAAACCTTTAATAAAGTCATTTTTATATGCAATATTTAATAAAGCCATTTTTTAAATAGGCGTATAATAACTAACCATATGTGTGTGTGTATATATATATATAATTTCATCAGCTCGTAAAAATAAGTGGGCTCAATAAATTTTATCAGTGTTAATATATAAAAATTATACTCATTCCGTTAAAAAATGTAAGGCATTTTTAATCGAATCTAATCTTCAACTAATCCTATCATTCTATATTAGACACCTTATAAAAAATATAAAATTATTATCAATAGAGGTACTTTTGAAAAAAAAAGACAATAATTATACCTTAAAAACTAAAAATATTTTATATTTTTTAATATCCAACTCTTTAAAAAATACCTTATATTTTTAAACGGACTTCTAAAAACATCTCATTTTTAATTTTGTTATTAAAAATTTATATAATTAATTAATGAAAAGTTGATACGTGCCTAAAAATATCTTCCAACTGAACTAATCATATATAGTTTTTGCGTAAGGAAGAGGAAACGAAAAAGGAAAGTTGCATAACTTGACAAAGACTGATATCAATGCTATACATATATTTAATAAATTAATTAATTGCACTACTAAATCTGAAGGAGTTAATTAATAGACAACCAGAAATTAGGCAAAAGCCTTTGTCTTCGTCACACATACACACACATATATAGAAAAAGAAACAGCAGAGAAGAAGAGAAGAAAAATAAAATAGACTCAATGTATAGTATCAATGCACATGAGCGCTTGTGAGATTCTAATTGGACACGGTCCAAGTCTAATATCAAGGGCTAGCTAGCTAGTCTAATTGACAAAAAAAATTAAAAAATAATTCAGATAAGCATATATGTACTGTTTTCTCTTTAAGCTTGTTCAACCTCAAAATTCATATATCACTGCATTGATTTACAGTGACAAAAGCACGAGCCTGAACAATCTTATTCGTCTCAATCACGACACGATTATGAGACACATTTCTGAGAACATGTTGAGGAAATGCGTTACCCGACACGCTTAATGAATATTGAACATGTCGAATAAGGTTAGGGAAAAGCAAAATTTTGCTGAAATCAACTGTCCATGAAGTTCCATTCCTCATGGAAGAGCCTCTCGCAATCGTGGTCTTCAAGCTCATGCCATTTACATTGTTGCCATCAACCACAACTTGATCGATTTGCTTGAACGGACCGTTTGATTGGTCCAAGTGAACAATTTCAACCCCGGAATTGGACCCACTGAACATGTTATTCACGATGTTGACCCCACTTATCACTCCACTTTTTGATTTCAAGACGACATTGGCATCTCCGAGGAAGAAGCTACCTGAAATGTGAAGCTGAACTGGGTCTTCAACAACAATGCTCGTGTAATCCATGTACGAATTCACAATCCTCGTTTGTGTCAAACCAGGCAGTTTCACATAAATTCCTGTGCCTCCGAATGAAGTGGCTTTATTGTAACAATGTACTCCAGAAATTGTGTTGGCTTCACCGGAAATCATGATACCTACGGCGGCGGAGAACACGACGACGTCGGTTACTACATTGTCGTTGCTGGCGAGGGTTATCCCGGTCCCGGAGAAGCTCCTCTCGTCGGGGTCGCTACCGGCGGTGATGTGCTGACCGAGGAAGGTGTTGTGGATGAAGGTTTCATGACCACCTTGGACCTGAATTCCGTGGGTGGTGAAGTGAGTGATGTAACAGTTGTGAATGGAGATTCTGAGAGAGTTTATGATTGAAATGCCTCGGCCTTTGAAGTTTGCATCTAATAAAAGATCTTTTATGGTTATATACTCGTAATTGTATTGTGATGGTGTTGGTGAAGCCTTCTGGGTTTGTTTCCCTTTGTTTGATGTTTCCGATAAATCAATCAGATACCCATTTGGTGGAAAATTCTCTGATGCTCTTATAGTTCCACCATGGATCTGTAGAAAAAGAGAATAGTCATATCGTTAATAAAATTCAAAGGGGACTAATTTTCTTGCAAAATCTACCAAACGTTCTAGCTCATGTTGGACTAATAAACCAGTTCATTTCCTGTTAATCTACCAACATTATGACCAAAGAGTACCACGTGGCAGAATATTAAAAACAACCAAGAACATAAAAACTTGGCATAATATTGGCATTGTTTACAATTGTTATTACCATGAGGTTGCCAAATCCGGTGGCCGGCAGCCGTAGGGGGTGGCTGATGAGGTAGTTTCCGCCCTGGAGATCAATCTGAGCACCGCCCAGGTCAGTAACACCGGGAATCAAGTTGTGTTTCTTTCTGGGAATTCTGATCGCATCTTGTATGGCTTTAAGAAGAGCTTCAGTGCTGTCTGATTTTCCCGTTGGATCTGCGCCGTACGATGTCACCAGAAATATCCCAGATTTCTTCTCACCCTGCAACCAAACATCCATCAGTATGTATGTACATATATAATATGATGTATTTAGAACACAGAGGAATAATTGATTACCGGTGGTGATGGGGTTGAAGAAGAAGGAGGAGATGGTGAAGCAACTTTAATGGAGGTCTTGAGAGAGTCTAGTCTGAGAAGGGCTTCTTGATAGTGGGCATTATTGGAGAAAGATGGGGGAGATATGTGATTTTCTCTAGAGAGAGAGATTGTAATGAGAATGGACAGCTCAAGGAGGAAGATGATTAGAGCTTTTGTGGGCTCCATTAATGACCAGCTTTAGATATTTCTGGTTTGGAGAAGAGGAGGAGGAGGTTGGGGGAGGAACGCTTTATAGCCGCGTGCAAGTGTGTGTGTGTGTATATAAGGAAGCGGCAAAGAAAAAAATGTGGCATAATATTTCGTGGTATTGCAATAATTATGGTGCGTATCATGCATCACAAATATAAATGTAAATTTTATTTTTTATATAATTTTTAATTTTACATAAACGATATATTTTCATTTTATTTTAATAATTTTTAGCCCAAGTATCAATTGATCTCTATATATTGATTTAGTTGATTGTTCAAAAAATAATTATTTAATGAATATCAAATACTTGTTGGTAAAAAAGAATAGAATATCAAATATATTTTGTTAATTTTTTTTTATTTTTTATTGTATATTAATAGAACAATTTCTTTTGATATTATATATGATTTTTACTGCTGCAATTCTCAATCTTCACCTTGATTTGGTGGATTTTTTAAAAATTTATTATTTGATAAATTAAAATTATATATATATATATATATTTAGTAATGTGAATTTTATATTTTTAATTGTCGATAGAGAATTTTAATTTTTATGTCAAGAGGCTATATTTATATTTTTTATACAATTATTTAATTACCATCTCATGTAAATATTGAATGATTTAATTTTGTGTCATGTATATACTGTTATACTTCATTTTATTTGGTTAATATTTTTTTTATTTTGAATCTACAAACTAGAATGAATCACATTGTCGTACGTGGACTTATTGATCATTTACTGCCTTTTTTAATTGATATTTGAAAACAAAATATTTGTATATCAAAGTTCAATAACAATTTTGTCCATATATCAATTTGATCGGTCCGTTGTTTTTTGGGGAAAAAAATCTCTTTGATTGTTAAAGAAATAACTTAACAAATTTTAAAATCTCAATTTACATGATTATATCACTTGAGTTTTATTATTTTCTACTAGAAATTATCTTCCTAAAGTTGGCACGAGAATAAGGGGTTCTCAATACTTAAACAAGTGGTTGAGAATAATTTAAATCTCAATTCTAATATATCTAGTAATCTTAGTTTTACTCATATACATAAGAGATAATCTCTACTGTCTACTAAACCTACTCCTTGTACTCACCAAACAAAAATTATAAACTCTCTTGATATATTGTATTTATTATTCTTAGTCATGTAAATACATGTAATAGGTGCGAGAAAATATGGGGCTGCTTTGTAAATATCATTGATCGATTAATAAGCATGCAAAAGGATTTCGTAGCTTGGATATTCTCTAGACAATTAGAATTTTGATATCATTAAGTTGGCTAATAAATTTTATATTTGATTTAACTGTTGATTTTAAAGATGGTCACGGTGGTTTGCACGAGAAAGAAAAAAGGGTTGAAGACTAAATTTTCACATTTTAAAATAACTAGTAAGTATCCTTGCACGGGACATATGAAAGTAATTTTTTAGTATAAGTTATTAGTAATTTATTACTATTAACATGTGAATAATAAAATAAAATTTTGATATTTTTTAAGAATTAATTAAACAATTGCATTGTGAAGGAACCACAGAGTTGGTGTATAATCTCTTCATGTGGCTGGGAAAGCATAGAGCAGTTAAGATATCATTGAGGGGACACATCTTATAAATTGAGATATCATGGGGGGAGTTGAGATAACATATGAAGGTTAATATGAAAGGCAACATGCAAACATAAGGACCTAAACATTAGGGGAAGTTAAATTCAGGGGTAGTTGTTAGAATAAGAAATTATTAAATAAATTAATTTAAACATAAATAATTGTAAAATATGATACAGCACTAATTTCAAAATACAAAATTAAAGAGAATATGATATGATATTAGATAATAGAGATCATGGGATTTGAAAATCATTCATGATTTAAAAATTTTGCATTTAAATCTAAATTTTATACATTTAAAATTTAAATGTTTAAATTAATAGGTATCAAAAGGTTAGTTATTAGAATGAGAAAATCTATTATACTAATTAAATCAATTGATTTAAATATAAATAATTTTAAAATAAGATACCTTACAATTTTCAAATTCGAAAATAAAAGGGTAATGATATATTAAAGAGTAGAGATCATGGAATATGAAAGTTAATCATGATTTAGAAATTTCATATTTAAATCTAATTCAATTTTTTTCAGATCATGGGTATTTTCTTCTTCTGTATTTTGATAAGAATAAAGATGAGTTGATATGTAATTTTTGTATTAGGAATTTTAGATTTTATAATGACATAAAGTGATATGGAAGTTAGGATAACAAGAGTAATGAGAGAGAAAAGTTGAGAAACAAATGAGGAAATTAGTAAGGGATTTAAGATAATGGAATACAATTATGATAATGGAGATAATGGAGTGAAAACTAAGAAACAAATGATAAATAAACTAAGAGTATAAATCAAAATTAATTTCTTAAACCAATACTGGGTGACTTCACAAAATGGCAGGATTTGAAAAAGTAGGACACTTGTCATCTATAAATATAGGCTTGTTATTCTTCTATTATACACACACATAGATTAGGTTAAAGAAAATATTTAAATTTTTAAAGAATTGTAAAAAATTTACTAGGATTTGGAAATCTAAATCCATAAATTATTATCTGCCCAAATAACGGAGATTTGGTGCAAATCTATGTCCAAATATCTCTGATCCTAACAAAACATTACTTCATATAGTATTTGCTTGTTCATTAGATTATAAAATATTTATCATAGATTAGTATTAATACTGTTTAGGCCTGAAAATATCTACCTTTAAATAAAAGTTAAAAATGCAAGATGTGAAGAGTTAGGCTCAATAAAATATCTAATGAAGCAAGGCCTGATTCATTTAGAATAGACATTCTGAACTAAATGAGTGTTAATTCATAAAGGAAACATAACCCTTAAGACTTAAAGCGACTAAGTCAAGAGAATCGTTATTTGGACATGGGATCATTACTTGGATGTGCCCAGAAATTTGCAAGACCAAACCTATTAGGAACAAATATTTCAACATGAAGCATCCAAGCTATTAGTTTTGCAAACATAATAACCTCAAACGAGCATTATAAATAAAGTTCCATAGAGGACATAAAGGCAATAACAAAAAAGCAACGAATAATAATACAAACCAAACATTTTGTTACTCAATTATCTTTTATATCACTTTATACTTAAGATATAGTTACTCTTTTCAGTTTTCTTGTAGTTATGTAACTCTATAACTTTACACTATTAATCAAGCTACTTTTTTCTCATTATTTGTTGCATCTTTGCATTTGAGAAAATTGAAGTAAAGAAGTTTGGGAACCCTTCTCTATATTGAGACTTTGAGTTTCTAGCACCCTTGAAAAATTTATTGTCACAAACATATATTAAAATTTATGGAAATTCGCATCTGAAGACCTCTAGAGCATATTTAAATGTAATTAAAATTTATCTTGAAAAGACAAATTTATCCTTAAACTTAAAAAAAAAAACAAATATCCCTACTATTATCAATTGTTAAAGCTCCGATGGCATGATCATTGGCCACCAAACCACTATCGGGGGTCATTGATGGCCTTTAAATCTCTAAGGCATGGCTAAAGTGGGTTTTCAATCCATGACCCCTTGGTGTGCTAAAAAGAATATAGTCACCAAGTTACCAAACACTTTTAGTTATAATAGGCAAAAACAAATACACACACATAACATCTTTGATTTTCAAGGCCACTTCTTCATTACAAACACAAGGTTGACTTGTCAATTCCTTAATAACACTCATTAGTTATTATTGTATAAATGTTACTTGTTATTTTGTTATAACTAAAAGTATTTGGTAGTTTGGTGGCTATATCCGTTTTAATGTACCATGAGGTTATGGGTTTAAATTCTTCTTAGAGATTTGATAGCCACCAATGTAGAAGCTCCAATAACCATTGGCAACTATGTTGTCGGTGCTAGAGCTTTGGCAACCAGTAACAATGGGGGCATTTTAAAAAAACAATTAAAAATAATTTTGTCTTTTCATAACAAATTTTAATTATATTTAGGTTTATTGATCTTGCAAAGCAAATTCAGATTCTTTTAGCCCTTTTGGTAATAAATATGATCCAAAGTTCCTCAAATGTGATTTCCCCTAAAATTTACAACAAAACATAAAGCATCCGGCTGATTTTTTAAAAAAAAAAACTGTTTGATGACTAATTAATATTTAAAAAAATACCTGACTTCAATTATTATTTGATAGAGAAAATAATTTTATAAAAAATGGGGAAGAATAGAAATTAAACGTTCAACCCAAAAGGTAAAAGATGGCGGGTGCATATAATAGTAGTTAGTTAGGAAGTTAGACTATGGACGAAGTTTCTTTAAGACGAAGATACATTCATACGAAGCAGAAGGGAGGACACGATTGGATATTCAAGGGTAGGAGTGGAAATTATGAATATTGACCGTATTTGACGCTAATTCAATGCTTCACTCTGGAAAGTTCAGCTTCAAGTCTCGAGCATCTTTCATAATTAACTTTGATTCTCGCAAGCAAATTATTTCACCGCCAAAGACCAATAATTACAACAAAAATCTGACAATTGGGTATCTTAAATCTTCTTCTTCTTCTTCTTTTATAGCATAATTATAGCATAAGGAGCAGACTCTGTTAATAACAGAAATTATTTCCCTTGACATACAAAACAAGAAAGACAGCCCTCTTATAATTAAATTGTTGCTTACATAAGGGTTAGAATTGGATTTCCCAACTACTTACTTGAAAGTCACCCATGCCAACTTTTGTTAGCTAGATATCTTAAATTTTAATCTATCAATTAAGCAATTATTTGACTCTAAATGTTCTAAAAAGGGATTGTGCATTCATTAGCTAAGCAGATACGTTTATCCCACAAATCCTTTTATATCAATTATTGGAATTAGCCACTCTCTCTGGTCTAAAATGTGAACCTCTTTCAACAATTATCTACATATCAATGAAATTCATATTCTCATGAAATCATGTATTTTTTTCTTCTTTCTTTTTATTCTTAGTCCCAATTATTCATGATGAGTGAGAACAGTGTTATAAATTCACAAAAGAATTTAGGTTAATGAAAATAATGGGTAAAATAGAAAAAAATTTCTACAACTATCAAATTGCTTATATTTTGGACTAAGATAGGAAGAAAATGCTTATTTTTTGAATCAAAGGAAATAATAGTTATCTATTATGCATGGGCCTCTAACGCTCCATTCTTTTAATATCTTCTGTAATGTCCCAACTTTTTAATAATTTCTTTGTTTATTATTTCATTTAGTCCTACTTATAAATTACGTTTATCGTTTCATTAAAACTAAGAAAAAAGTTAAATTTTATTAATTTTATCTTAAAATTTAATAAATGTTCACATCTACCCTCTAATAAGAACAAAAGTGATTATTTTTAACAATTTTTCAGTATTTAATAAGGGAAAAAATAAAAATAAATATAAAAAATAGTGAAGTGTCATATAAATAGGATCAAAATTAATCTTCTCCTTCTACCCTATAAACATGACTGGAGGAGTATTTTTTTTTATAGTCAAATTTTACATATAATAAAAGATATTTTGATATCTTAAAATGATGTTGCTTTAAATTTTAATGATTTGTCAAATAAAACAAATAAAAAAATACACAGTTTGGGCTTTTCTTTAAAAAAATCATTAAAACTGCAAAATTACATTGTTTCACTACTGCACAATATCAAAATGTCTATTTTTTATAATAAAAAATGTCTATCATTTTATATAAAATGTATAAAGATAAAAAAAAATTCAATTGAGGAGCTTGAGCATTACAATATGTATTAGAGATTGAGGCGTTAGAGCTTAGAGGCCCCAGGCCCTCATTTGTCATAGGTTATATTACAACAACAAACATTATTTCACTGAAGACTGGCTATATATATATATATATATAAAAAGATCTATCAATAATTAATTATTTAGATATATCATCTATAATAAAAAATATATACTTTCAATTCAATAAAAATTAGAGTAAATTCGCCCAATGATAATGAAAAATGCAGTTTTCATAAATTATGGATAAGGTTTTTGAATATTTTAAAATATGACCCATTCATAAAATCAATTAGAAGTGATTTACTTTTTTTATCCACAAAACAAATATATTATTAAAATATTTTGTACAAACTGGCCCACAAATATATTTCCTATAACTAACTAAACAATTTTAACATTTTAACTAAATGAATCAAATTCATGCACACACCCATTATATCTCTTCCTTTTTCACAATAATTCCTTTCCTTTCTTGTTAGGCAGAGGAATCAAGGTGATATTCACATATTGATTTCTTATTGTCATAACAAGTGCATTCTTTTGAAAAAGATGTCTCATAACATGAATAGTTCAATTTGGTATCTCTACAAACAAGTCTCTTTGCTAGACTTCCTTGCCCAAAGATAAATGTAAACCCATAACTTTCATTACAGAGGGTATTTGATTCTCTGTGATAAATTAAGATGTCTAAAATTTTTTACGGTTTGTGTTTGATTTGTTTTAAGCAAATAATTATGTTTTTTCTTTTTATCTTTCTTATCCATGATAGTATATTAGATAAACCATAACAGTGAAAACTTATCAACACTATTTAATCTTGTAGATATGGGGATACTTAATTTCATCTTTCTAATTTTGGAAAATGAG
Organism: Prosopis cineraria; assembly: GCF_029017545.1. Classification (NCBI taxonomy): domain Eukaryota; kingdom Viridiplantae; phylum Streptophyta; class Magnoliopsida; order Fabales; family Fabaceae; genus Prosopis; species Prosopis cineraria. The sequence goes on along the minus strand of NW_026555342.1, from coordinate 6,084,992 downwards.
ATTTATTAATTTAGATGTTTGATTCTCCATAATAAACTAAGATATCTAACATTTTTTACGGATCGTATTTGGTTTGTTTTGAAAAAATGATTATATTTTTCTTTTTATTTTTGACCTGTGATAGTATATTAGTGATATACAATTGTATATTATTGATAAACTATATCAGTAAAAACTTATCAGCACTATTTAATCTTGTACATGCAAGGGTGTTTAATCTAATCTTTTTTTTTTCAAAAGAGGGTCAAATAAAGCTCTCTTCTATCTTCAAGTATTTAAAAGAAGGTTTTTGTTTAAAGAAAAAGCATTTGAAAGAAGGTCAAATTATTTGTAAAGATAGTAGTTTATCATATAAAGATTAACTAAATATTAAAATGATCATAATACAAAATATAACAAAAGTTAGGCTGTTTATTAAGTTTTGTTATATAAAATGTGCTACATATGCAAAAGTCCCTAAAAATTAACAAAAATGTAACTTATATCCACAAAGTATAGTTATAATTCAATTAATTAATGCTGTTACAACTATTATTTTTGGATCTAAATGAGTTCTTCGTACCCACTCGTCTTAACTCTTGAATTTTGATTGTAAAAAGAAAAAAAAAATCTTTTTATTTTACTATTTAATTTTATGAAATGCATATCTTTTCATTAAAAAATTGTAATACAAATACATGCGCAGGGAAATGATAATGGGTGCAGAAGGAGAGCAGGAGAATTAGAAAGAAGAGAATTAATTAACAATGATTGGGTGTTGACACCAAAAAAAAGCCATGTTGGGCAGCCTTCATTTTTAATTTTGAATTTTGAAGACGCACCGACTTATAAATTAGTGACGTGACACAAGTTCATGGCTGCAAAAAGAGACGTGATCTTACAACAATTAATTATCTCTTCGTATTAATTCCAAATTCTACAATCATCACGTTCTTAAATAATGTTTCAAATATTTTGTGCTCCCCTTTTCCAACCCTTGAAGTTCAAGTTTTATACCAGCTTCATTACTTTATAATATAACTTTTAAACCCTTCAAAGTGGCAGAATACAACCTCTCACTTTGGGATACATTAAAATAAGATATATAAATTTTACATCTTTACACCTTACACTTTTAATGTTTTGCACCCTTTTAAATTGAATAAAAAAATATTTCAACTCAAAAATTTATTAAATATTTAATATTTTAATGATCGATATAAGATACGAAGAATATATTTACATAAAAAATCATATTAACATGTTCAATATAATTTTCTAAAAAAAATAATGATCAGTCTACTTATATTATTACAATCTAAATTTTAGAGTAATTATTATTTTTAATTATTCAAATTATTAATTTAAAAAAATTATTAATTTTGAAATTAAATAATCTCGTATCCCCTGGCTGGTTCCGCCACTCCATGCTTTATTATACTCTGTTTTTCAAATCACATCCTTTATTAGTGTCAAATGGGTAATACTAATGAAAAAATGAGGTAAAAAAGGAATAAAAATTCAGAGACCATACTAATTGATAAAATTATATGTCCAAGTCTCTTCTAACTTGTGACATATACAAAATTTTACTGATAATCTCAACACGAAAACAAGGTATTTAGTGGAAAAAATAGATCCCTCCCAGCTAAATTGTTTGATACATATAAATACCATGTCTTAAATCTCGAATAACTTGTTTAAATAGTAAAATCTATAAAATAAGTATACAATTGTTGCCCATTTTATTTTAATTAGGCAACAGTTTTTTTTGTGTTATTCAATATTTGTTCTCTAAAGTCAAATTTAATTAAAGTTATGTTGAAAAATCGTTGCATGATTCACATTCGAGTCAATATTTTTATATATGTTGCATGACTGCTGTCGTCGTAGGTGACATATGTCGTAATACTATCTCCCACCACAACATTAACTTAAATCAGCGGCGTCAACATGAAGTTAATTAAAAGTGTCATGATAAAAGGTGGCATCGAAGACTCATTTCATGACCAAGAGGGTGACAGGTTAATTATTACTTGAAAGTAAGATAAAATATTAAATGATTCATTTTCGCTATTTTTGAATGAATGTGGTTGCAAGGTAGTTCATTACTGCATGAAGTTAGGTTTATTTTCTGTTGGCCTAACTCCTAGTCCTTCGATTACATGTCATATGCCCTTCTAATCTTTTTTTTTTTTTGTCATTTTTAGTTTTCCTAATTTTTGAATGTTCCAAGGTGATTTTAAATGTACGAATTCGTAATAGTACTGCAAATTATAGCGCCAAACACTGCATGATTAGCTGTACGTGTTATAATCACAGCTGTCATTTATAGTAAGTGAAGTTTGGAATGATAATTTAAAAACCTACTGTATGTGCCGAAATGTAGAATGTAATAAATGTATTATATATAGAAAAAAAAAATATATATATATATATATATATGATATTGGTATAGTGAGGGGCGAATATTTTTCCATTTAAGAACATGAAAAAGCATATGGGAAACTAACCTGTCTGTTTATATTACCGTGTTAATTAAACCAGGACCATGTCATCATCATGATCATTTGTTTTCTCCTAAAAATAAATAACATGATATTAATATAATTTGGCGGTTAGCACAATTATATGATTCAAGGTGGTGGTCAAGACAAAAGTTGAATAGTCTAAGTAGTGACTAAGCTAGCTGGGGCTTGCGTCTTTTATTTTTGTTTCTTTTATTAGGATGCATTGGGCATGGTCATCTCAGTGTATTCTTATGGAGTGTTTGGTTCCTTCAGTCTCAGTACTTCCTGAGATGTGAAAGCATATCAGCAGTAAACTAGCTTTGTGGTTTACATATCAAAGGTGTAGTTTTTGTTATGAGTAAATTTGATATAAAGTAGTGTTATAAAAACCAAACCGGATCGGATGGTTCAACCAGTTGAACTAAACTAATCTTAAGACTAATTTGATTACAGCAAAAAACCTTTTGTTATGAGAACCAGTTAAGAACTAGTTTAACCCATCTCAAACCGATCAAAACTAATAGGAAAAATTTTAATTCATATTCATATCCTAAAATTATGTATATTTATACTTAATAAACATGGGTAAATGGAGAAAAATGAACAAAAATGCAAAAAATATGTACATATGTGTATATTTTAAGGTTATAAATTATAAATTATAAAATAAGTATATATAGGTTGAATTAAAATGATAGAATATTGATGGATATTACCTTTTTTATTTTATTTTGTTTGTTTGAAATTTAAAAATTCACTTTTATTGTTATATATAAATATATATTTTTATTTTAAGAATATATTATTTAAAATATATTAATTTATTTATGATTATTTGAATCACGATTTAGATCATAGTTCAACCGTTGAACTGTGAATAGTATCTTGTTCAGTTCAATGACTGATTTAGTTTTTATAACATTGATATAAAATTTATATCAAAATGATCAAATTTAATGTGCATTTTTTTAGGCCTGAACTTAATGTACATTTTAAAGGGAGAAATTAAAGCTAGCCATGAGATGTTGAGGTTTTTGCAAATACTTTTTTGTCTATTAAGGTTTTTGCAAATACTTGTGTCTTAAAAATTTAAATTCTATTAACAGCCGAGTCTAATAAAAGAAATTAGTCCTTCACAATATAGTGAATTAATGTTTAAATTTTTGTTAATAGAAATACCCTCATTTAATATTCAACAACAACAATGCCTCAAAAAGGATTAATTAACGGATTCCTAATTTTAGATTGTACACTCTCTAATTTGGGATTTTCCATTAGATTGTATACTCTACCTTTTAACCTTTTATTTATTTATTAATAATGATGATGATAATAATAATATTATTAATGTCTTTTTTAATTTCATACAAATATCTTTCTATTACAAGCAATATTGTTCGTGTCATGATAAAAGACATTAAATATATGCACTTTTATCAATAAAAATTTGAATCTTAATTTATTATGTTGATATGTTATGAGGGACTAATTTATTTCGCTAAACTCAACTGCATGTTATTTGTATATCATATCTTCTATCTAACAGTAACTTTTGTGTAATTGTTAACCTTTGTCATGATAACATCACAACTTGGAGAGAACTCTCTCTCTCTCTCTCTCTCTCTCTCTCTCTCTCTAATGAAATTCAACTAACCACGAATCAATCAATAATAAATAAAATAAAATAAAAGGCAAATGATAAAAAAAATTACTCTCTTTACTAAAAAATATAAATATTTTTAATTAAATCTTATTCCAATAAGGTTGAGCCTTAATTTTGATTATTACAAAATAAGGAAGATTTTGTTTTTGAAGATATTTTATTTTGTGTTTAATAGAAATTAAAGGTAATTAATCTATATGCTTAATTCACATCATCTTACCCAAAGCTCTAAGTTCCTTTAAATTTGTTATTGGGACAGTATTTGATTTATCATAAATTCTTTCTTGAATCTATCTTGGGTATTGAGAAGGTTTTGTTCAAGTTTAATTATGTTATTAATACTTGAAGTTTATGTTTTGAATTAAGAGTTTTGTAAATATTTGGTTGTGATCTTTAATCAATATTTTTTTCTATATCTCTTCTTATTCAAATCCTTTTGATGTGAAACTTCTTTCATCTAAATAGATTTGTAAATATTTCCAAAGATATCCATCTCATTCAAAATAGATTTTGTATGAAATAGTTATGAGTTTTTAAAGTTGGCTTTTAAAACTTTCAGACCCACAGAAAAGCATTCTTGACCTTTTCTCACCTTGTTGACCATATTTCTCAAACTATTTTAAATTTTCACTTGGGTCTTATTTCATTGAAAACTAGAATTCTAAAGTTTTTCAACCATAGGTCATTTTGTTGGGTTTGGATGTAAATTGAAAGAGTTATTACCTTTAAAAGTTAACCTACATTTTATGATCATTAATACTGATATAAATTATTTAATATATGTATAAACACATTTGGTTCATAACTTCTTTATCGGCATTAGTGTCTCAATACAAGTAATGTCCATCCCTTTTCCCATACAATGAGTCTTAATTGGTGCAAGCATTCATTGTCACAACTTATTATCCTTACCGGTACTAAGCTCAACAATACCGATATTATGCTCACATGCATCTTTCAATATATTTTTATCAGTTCCATTTGTTCTATACCCCGATCTTGTTTGTATCAATACCAGTATTGTTGGTACTAATACCAGTATTAACATAAAGATTGTTACTCTATATTATGTTCTTTGTTTCATAAACATATGTTCTTAGTCATTCTTTATTCTTTTTAGTTTTTGAATGTTGCATTAGTCTAAAAAACTTTCTAGATCATTTCTAAATGTATTCTCTTCAATCTTTGATTATTTTTTAAAACCTCAAAGCATTTGGCTCTACCGGTATTACCTTGACTATCTCTTGTCAGAGTATTAAATGTATATAAGTATTACTTTTCTTAAATTACCGAAAACACACAACTCCACCCTAAAGCACAGTTTTAATCACCTCATTCTTAGAGAAATATAGAAGGGAAGAAGAACGATGTTCTAACGGATAATTACATGAGTCTAATAGATCTATTATTAGTATCAATTATAAATATGACTCATTTCTAAAGTGGATGTAGAGAAGCTATTTTGTTCAACTATATGCATTCATTTTTAACCAATTTCCTACTACAATATTCATTGTTTGTAAGCTTTAGTAATTATAAATTTACTTTAAAGATTTTAATAATAATAGTTTATTATTGAATTTACTCTGTTTATTCCTATTTTTCATATCTAAAATAGAGAAACTTAAGCATGAGGAGTTTAAGGAAATTTGTGATTATCTTTGTAAAGGGAAGAGTTATATACTTGAGTAAAACTTTAAAATTATATTGAGGCAACTGAGAGCTTAGTTTAATTATGGTAGAGTAAGTGAAAAAAATTTCAAGTGTAATTTAGAAACTAGACATAAGCTCAAAAGATTGGAGCCAAACTAGGATAAACACTCTTGCAAACCTTCTCTTCCCTTCTCTTGGCTTTAATTGGTGATATCGTTCCTAACTTATTTTTTAATCTTGTGTTATTTATTTTAAATTTTATTTAGTCCAATTCACCCTTGTGGGCAGTTTTACACAATAAAGTAATTAATTATTTTCAAACTAACACCATTTTTTATATTTTTCTCAATTTAATAGAATGTTTCATTTTAAAGTAAATATAAAGTAATTTATTTATTAGGGATATTTTTTTTAAAAAAATGCAATGATTACACACTAAATCATTAAAAATATTTTACATTTTTGAATAGAAGGAATAGTTAAGATGCAATGACAATTATTATCTTATTCCTATAAAATATTTTTATATACATGAAATTAAGAACATACAAATTTAATTTTCACAACTTCTCGGAGAAGATTCTATTTTTTTTATGAAATTCAACTAACCACAAATCAGTCAATAATAAATAAAATAAACAAAAAAGACAAATGATTAAAAAAAACAAGTCTAGATGCAAGACAAGGTTATCAAACTCGTAATTTTAAGTAAACTCATTAATATAAGATAAACTTGTAACATAAACTTATAAGAGTTTGTTTTTATTAATAAATAATTATTATTAACTAAATAGATGTAATCCAAATAAAAAACTAAAATATAGAATTAAATGGTTGAAAAAGAATTATGTTTAGATTTTTTCACTTAAATAATGATTGAAGGCTAAATTATCATTAAACAATTAAGATGTTTTTGAAAAATATTTTTTAAAAATACTATTAATATTTGATAATTAATTAGACAAGTTTTTTGGTATCTTTGAACTAGCCTATTCAAATTTTTTAAAAGAAGTAACTCGTAGAAAAATAACATGTTAAAAATGTCTATATTTTTTTATCAAAAAATTATGTGTATATAAAATATTTGGTGATATTTTTTCGCTAGATTAACTAACCATACATAGCATGAAAATTAATACAATTCATATATAAAAATATTAATAAAAATATGAGATATTGGTGATATTTAGGTATCTTTTTATCATTTCAAATCATATTAAAATTTTATACTTATTTATGGGATATAATTTCTAACACACTATTTGGCTGTGTTATTCTAAAATTTTGTATTGATATTTTATCACTGACATAATAATCTAATAATTATACACAACTTAGCATCTTTGAAATGAAATCAAACGCTGTGTGGCGGGCATGGACATGTTTTTAGAATAGTGGGATCCAATGAAATTTGCTTGAAAGTTGAAGGTAGTTCGACTCCCAACCGTCCACTAAAACCCGCATGTGGGAGCACCGTGCATAAATGCTTTTGGCAAGTTTGTGGAGTGGCACGCGAGTTCAAACGAGTCGAGACGCAAGTCATGACAACATGCCACTTAACCAGATTGTTTCGCCTACAAACGTAAACTCGCCGATTCTACTGTGTTAAATCATGTTTTTGATGTCATCAACGATAACAATAAATCTTATCTCATTAAATAAAATTAGTTGTATAAAATATATAACGTTATTATACTATATTATTTACTAACTTTTTAGAGTGTTATTATTTAAGATATTTCTATCAACAACTTTTATAAACATTTTCTTTCACCTTTTTCTATCCTTCTTAACATGGCTTAAAATTATTTATTTTACTCTTTTCATTAGTGCTTTCCACTATTTTCTTTATACATATACAAACCATCTCAAATAATTTTTATACTATTTTTCTTCAATAGGTGCTATACCTACTTTTTTTCACTGTTCTCATTTCAAATTTTATTTTTATGTATATGTTTGCACGTCCATTTCGACATTTTTATCTCTATTATTTTAACTTTATGCTTTTGTTATTCTATTAAAGTATAATATTCACTATCATATAATATAATTGGTTTTATAACAGTTTGAAAAAACTTTCCTTTAAATTTATTAGATACCTTACGATAATAAATAACTCATTTAGTTCTTCTTTAATTAAACCATCCAATTATATCCTATGTGTAATATCCCTATCAATTTATCAATTATATCAAATAATAACTCTCAAATATCTAAAGTTTTTTAGTTGAAGTATAATTTAGTCTTCTAATTTCACTTTCAAATTATTACTAATTAACTTCTTATTAAAATTACAATATAAATATTCTATCTTACTTCTACTCAAACCAAAACTTTTTGACTGTAATGTTTTTCTCTATAACTCAAATTTACAGTTTATTTCTTCTCTTGTCTCCGTAATAAGAATTATATCATTCATAAAAAATATATATTTATGAATTTTCTCTTAAATATATTTAGTCAAAATATTTAAAACTAGGTTAAACAAATAAGGACTAAAAAATAATCATTGATGTAGTCTTTTGTTTTACTATTAAACATTCTTATATTAATTATTGCCCCTCATGTTTATCTTATTTAACTTTAATATAGGTAATTGAAACTTCCTTTTATTTCAAAGTTTTTGAAAATACTTTTTTTAATATATGATCATAAATTTTTTTAAATAAAAACATGTGGTCTTTTTGAGAACTGTGGGGACAATTATTATTTTATTCCTATATAATATTTTTATACATAAAAACTTTCAAATTTAATTTTAATTAATTGAATTAAAAGAACTTGATTTTTTTTTTCTTGGGCCAACCGAGTTAGGCATGGATTATTAAACAAAAAACTAGTATTTTTCCCAGAAAAGAAAAAAAAAAACTAGTATTTTACTCTGAATCCGTAGGTCTACTCGGAAACGCGCTGCGCTAGTTTCCTGGTTCAGATCTGAAATCTACCACTGCACTATTCCACTTCAAAAATCCTTAATTCTTCTTCTTCTTCTTCCTTTTGTATATTGAAATCTAGGCTTTCGTTTCCATTTCTCCAATCTTTCCCACAAATTCTCAGCGATGTCATCCTTACTCCATCAAAGAACAAGTCACAATCCGTTTACCAATCGATTCCCTTTTTCTCCTCCTTCCTCGACGAATTCTCAGAAACGGATTTCCATTTTCAGCCCCATTGCGCTTCTCGTTCTCTTGTCTGTCGTCGTGGTATTTGGCGTCTTCTCGCCCTGGGTGGACATGCCCCAGGGAATCTTCTCAGCTTCCGAACCAGCGATCTCCAAGTGGCGTCACTATACATTGGCACAAGCGCTGCCATTTGTGGCCAAAAATGGAACCGTCATAGTTTGTATCGTGAGCCAACCCTACTTGGCTTTTCTTAATAACTGGTTGATAAGCATCACAAGGCAAAAGCGCCAAGATATGGTGCTTGTGATTGCGGAGGATTATGCGACGCTCTATAAGGTCAATGAGCGTTGGCCTGGTCATGCTATACTTATCCCACCTGTGCTTGATGGTGATGCTGCCCATAAGTTTGGTTCTCAGGTATGCACAGCTTGATTAAATTTTGATCACACTACCAACTTAACTTTGGTCCTGGAAATCGTTCTTTCGTCTAGTTACTCAGAAGGACTAAAGTTCTGGAATTTAATATTTTTAGGATGAACTCATATATTAACCAATTTTCAATTTTCAGGTACTAGTGGTGATTAGTTCTGACAATGCAAGTATCGAATTTGTAGTTTTGTCTTATTTTATTAATATTAATTCAGGAGTTCTACATTTTTTTAGCAATGAGCATTTGATAGCTGACATTGTATTAGAGTTTAGTTGTAACTGAAAAGCCGATTGGGTGAATTGAATTTATTGTTATTTTACTTCGCGTAATTATAGCAGCAAAACTAGTTCCCCCCTTTCCACACAGTAAGCTGACATTTTAATTGCGTACATATTCAGACACAATTGCGGATTTTCTAAGCCATTTGGTCTGTCTTTGATTATTCGTTAGAATGTGTACCTGTCCTGAATTGATTGTACTTGTTTACCATCACCATTTTTCTTCTTTTTGACTCGATGTGGCATAAAGAACTGCTTTATGCTAACATTATTCATCCCACCTTACAAATTTAATGCTGTTCCTTTTGTAATGAAGACTGCTCATTAGATTCTAGACTAAGTAACTCTTGGTTTTTTGCCTCTTACCGACGTAAGAAGATATCCGGGTTACTTGGTTGCATCTGCAATGCAAGGATTAGTTGGATCCATTTCTTGACAATACACGGTGCTGTTTCTGAGAATCAATTGTTGTTCTTTTCTTTGTCTAGGGTTTCTTCAACTTTACAGCTAGGAGGCCACGCCATCTGCTTCAGATTTTGGAGCTTGGATACAATGTCATGTATAATGATGTTGATATGGTTTGGTTGGCCGATCCATTTCCTTATATGGAAGGGAATCATGACGTGTACTTTACAGATGATATGACTGCAGTAAGTGTGCGATTATAATTTTAGTAAATTTTTGCTTCATGTCAATTATTATATATATCTAACCATTCAGAGCTATATTGGGCTTCCGTGATTGATGGGATAGTATGATAAAAGGATTACCTGTTTTATTACCTCAAAATATTGTTACTTGTTAAATAAAAGGAAGTATAGTTTTGAGGAAGTTGACTCAACATATACGTTATTTTCACTAGATCTTCAGTGAAGGACTTGAATGCAGATAATGTTTGCAAAAGTTAGAATTCTAATTATATTGATTGGTAGTATGTATTCTGATTGATTTCTTCTCTGTCTTTTTTCTTTTTAGCCGTGAATTAAAGCATGGCTGATAATAAATCCTAATCCATGGCATTGCTCAATGAAGTCATGTAGCAGTTCAATAGGTGTCAAATTCCTCCTTATTTGGTCCTTTCAGGATTTTGATTCCTGTCAGAGATTAGAATAAATGATGATATGTGTATCCAAGTAATTTAAAGATTTTAACCCAAAAAAAAAATTCAGATATTTGGTATTATATCTGGTGGAGACATGCCTGAGGCATGCTGGTGTTCCCTGAATATGTATTCAAATAATTTCAAAGACTTGAGCATCATATCTAGTGGAGATAGATTTGGAACATACTGGTGTTCTCTAAACTGTATACATAGGATTCTAATTAATGAAGATTGTGTGCTTGTGTGCGTGTTTTTCCCTCCTGAAAATATGCTGTCCTTGCAATGTGGTTCTGCGTTCTTGTTTTATTGATTTCCTTTTCATTTCTTCTCTCTGACCAGATCAAACCATTAAACCACTCTCATGATTTACCACCACCAGGGAAAAAGGGGCGCCCTTACATATGTAGTTGTATGATTTTCCTGCGCACTACTGATGGAGCTAAGCTAGTTCTAAAAAAGTGGATTGAAGAACTTCAGCTTCAGCCATGGTCTGAGACCAAGAAATCTAATGATCAGCCTGCTTTTAACTGGGCTTTGATGAAGGCTGCTAAAGAGGTCTGTAACTTTGTCCCATTTGGCTTAGCTTCCTATCTAGTTTTTATATTAATTATACCAGGAACTTAATTAAGAAGTAGGCTTACTTATTATTATTTTAAAGAAAACTGGGATTTTTCAATAAGAATTTAAGTTTCTAATAATAGGATTTGAAGGGCTATACTTAGTATGAAGTCACTTATTCTGTGGTTTGTTAGCAAATTCTTGCTTATGGACCTCCAATCTAATGATAGTGGAGTAGTGCAATATGGAAGGTATGTGTCCAATGAAAAACAAATAAAGGATGTGCAGTTTCCTTTCTCAGTAGAAAAACAGGTATTACTCTTCCATGCCAGCTGAGGATAAATCAATCCTTTGGTCCTTCTGGGTTAAAGAATGATCATATGAGGAAAATTTGTGTCAATGGGGGAAGGATTTTTGCAATGGTTCATTGTGGATAACAGACTCCAAAATCTTTGTCATATTTGTGATCATAGCTTCCAAATGTTATAGGTCTGCTTCAACGGTTCTCATATGTCTGCTAGAAAGGATGAACCTGAATCTTGTATAATAGTCAGTTTAATATCATGATTCAGTACATTTTTCACCAGGAAGAGTCAGTGGATTTTGTTGAGGAAACTTTCAAAATGCAACTTTTTGCTATTGTCTAGTAGTAATAGTTTATTATTGTTTGTAGGTCTCAATATTCTTTAATCATCTTTGTGAAGGTGTTTAACTTGTTTATAAGTATATTTCCATTTCAGAACATTACCCTATTATAGGCAAAGCTTCCCACTCATCAAATTTCTTCTGATTTATCGTAAAACATCTAAAGTGAATATATTATTGTCATTTTCATGATTTTACGAATGCAATTCTCTGCAGGTGGACCTGTACTTGCTGCCCCAGGCTGCATTCCCCACAGGCGGGCTATATTTCAAGAACAAGACCTGGGTTAGGGAGACTAAAGGAAGGCATGTTATAATTCACAACAACTATATCATAGGTTTTGAGAAGAAGACAAAACGATTTCGTGATTTTGGCCTCTGGTTGGTGGATGATCACGCCCTTGAGTCCCCACTTGGTAGACTATGATTCTTGGGAGAACTAAGCATATTTTTTGCTTTGATCCCAAGCATGTCGATTCACATGGTGCTTCTGTGCCTTCCAAATATCACCTGACATGGCAGATCTTGAAAGAAGAAATTCTTGCCGTCTGTAGCTGAAAAACAGTCCATTGGCTTCGTGATGATTTCTCAAGGACTGATGAAGGTTACCCAATTATGGGCTGGCAAATTAATATTGTGTTGAGAAAATCTTAAGCAAACAAGGTCTACAAAAAATTCACTGATGAAGTCGATCAAAAGTAGTTATATGAGCATGGACGAGGTGGGTCTGATGGAAAAGTGTTCATTCCTTCTTAATTTACCTGGACTAGAACATTTTGGGACTAGTTTTGCCCAAGAATGTCTCTTCAACGGGCAAGTGAACTGAACTTGGGCCAAAACTATTGTGTAGCGAGTATTGCATCTGCTTGGACCGGGGTCATTTTTTGATTTCCCCAGCTTTGATTCTCGCTTTGGTTTCTTGTTTAGAACAGATAAAAATTGGTTTATATTTGTAGATCTTGGATGGTTCCTGCAATTGCCGAGATACTAAGTACCCGTTTGGTTGTTGGGAAGATAAGAATGAAATGGATTAAAGAAATAAAAATAAAAGTAAAGTATGTGATTTAGCTTGAGTGAAAATGCATCACTTGTTGATTGATGAACCAAAACTAATGTAAAATTAAAGCCAAGTGCATCTCTAGCAGGTTTATTTAATTTAGGTTAAAAAATACATAATGTTTTTGAATTTTGATATCGTTGTACATAATTTAATCATCTTTTAAAAGTTTAAAATTAAATTCACTAACCTTTTAATTTTTTTCTTAATTATTTTATCAGCAAAAATTATCATGTCATATTAAAAAAAGATATGTAATAATTTATGTAGAATTTAATATAAATAAGCTAATAATAGCTTTATAAAATTTTTATTTATATTTTTTCTGTTATTATTAGCTTACATTGAATATCATATAAATTGTCTGAGTGTTTTTTTCAATATGACATGATAACTTTTGTTAGTAAGATAACTAAAAAATAATAGTGAGGGAGTATGTGATTTAAAAAAAAAAGGTTAGAGAGATCAATTTTAAAATTTTAAAGATGAAGTTCTATGCAACTGTCTCAAAATTTAAAAAAGTTTTATACTCTGTTCATTCTAAATTATAAGACACTTTTAAAAAAAAATTAATGCCACAAAATATAAGACACTTGAAGAAGATTAATATTTTATTAAATAGACTTATTTAAATATTATCTTTTCTTCCTTTTTATTTAATAATTAAGCGCAAGTTTAAGCTTATTAAAATGAAGGATGTTTTTGGAAGTTTATATTTTTATTTTGAAAAAAACAAGGTCAAGTGAATTTAATGAGCTATATTAGTATGTAAGATTTTATTTAAAAATATCTTATAATTTGAATCAGAGGGAGTATATTTTAACCTAAATTAAATTAATTCACTAGACATGCACTTGGCTTTAATTTACATCAAAGCTTAAAGTGTATTTTTGCCCTTAAACTATTCTTCGAGAAGCATTCACTATCCTAAACTATTTATCGTAGCATATTTTTTCCCAATGTTAAATATCGCAATGATTGCTAGGATTTAAGTTTGACTAAAAATGCCACCTATCATACAAAGTGGATTTAAGCTAAGGTATATTTTTGCCCAAAAATTATTATTTGAGGATTATCCAATACCCTAAATTATTTGTGCAGTAGCAATTTTGCTCCTAAAATAAGTAAAACATAACATTTTTTCAAAGGTTCTTACATAACTCAAGAAAATTCCTTTTCTATCTTATTCTTTATTTTTATTACAATACTATGTTTAATTACATATGTTTGAAAAGAAGAAGCCATCCATGTAGGTTTTAATGATAAACTAGAGAGAGAGAGAGAGAGGAACGATATGGGATGCATTATTATGTGGGACCTCTTTCTCTCAACTGGCTATTTCCATTTTTTTTAATTATTTCCTTATTATTCATTCTATTATTAGTTAGCCCCATCTACTTATTCCACTACCATTCGTCATAGTTTTTCTCATAGTTAAATCCGTTTGATTAAATAACTGTATCAAATAAGTATCCCAAAATGACTTCTAAAATTTAAGATACAAAATTAAGATGATCACATCATTAAAACATGCATAAAATACTTTTATTTGTTACCATAAGTTACTTTCTCATTAATTAATAAAGTTAATTTGAACTTTTGACAGGTTAACTACTTGTGTATACCAATCAATTGTGAATGATTGTTATAGACTTATAGTAACTAAAAAGTAGATTTTTTTTTTTGCCACAATATACAAAAGTAGTTGTCATCCTGTGAATAAAAATGAATCCAATTGATAAAAATTGACTTATATTTGATGCCCGTGCTAACAATACAAGGACTACGTTGATACTCCTTCGCATGTAAATATAAGACTACTTCAACAAAATCTCTTGTGGATTGAACATTTCATTTTAATGTTCACATGAAAAGAATGACCAAACTCTATTTTCTCACATACTTTTACATGAATTGAACGCAGGTATATTTCTGGCAATGGGTAATAAATATTGCATTATATATTCCATCTTCATCCCGACCTATTTATTTAAAAAAAAAACACACAAATAACCGTTTTACACGAATCAAGGAATATAATTGAAATAACTTTAATTTTTTTCAATTTTAAATTTTAAAATTTTTTGTTTTAATCAAGCCTTTTGTAATTTGATTCATCTGATATGTTAATTAATCTTTAAAAATTAAAATTATTAATGAATAATTAATTTTTTCAAAACAAAAGCACTTTTCAAATTTAAAGGAAATTTGATTCAATAGTTTTGGTCATAAAAGAAAAAAATTGATTTGATACAGTACTTATCCTTTTTAATGAAAATTCTATATATATAAAAATTATTTAAAAGACATAACCTAATTATATAAATTTCGAGTTATCCTATTTTCAAGTGTGGATCCTGATTTTTTTAATTGAAATTAACAATAGTTTCAGCTTATAATAATAATTTCAGTACTCAAAGGCAATTTTGCAAACTTATATATGTTTTTAATTTCAAATAAGAATCATATCAATAATTCAAGATCCCTAATTATAAGTAATGATCTTATGGAGTCCTTAATTATCATTTTATCATTTTTTATAAGATTTATTCGGGGTTACAATTTTAGTAGAAACTATTAGTCCTCATACAAATGACAATCAATCTAAATATCAGAAGGTGAACTGCATGTAGAGGGTTTTTTTTTTTTTTGGGTAGAAAAATAGCCCACACAATAATATTATTCAACCAATACACAAGATGGGGGATCCAATCCCCCATAGAATCTCAATACAACAAATAGATGGACGAGCTACCTGAGGAGCATCTCAAGAATAATACAGTTATCAACCAGGTTCACGCTCATCTTAGCGCACACATATATAATTGAACACACATAAGCCTCACTTGAAGGCAAATCGATTGCCATTTATTTATAACCAATACATCCATCCAGTACAACAAATAATGCTGGAGATGTCCTTCAGATAGTAGAAGCAAGCTTCAAAACTGGTGCTTCTTTCTTCCCTTTGGTTGGGTATATGCACCAGAACAATTTATGGAACATACTCCCCGAGAAGAACCAGTGTTTCTTTTGATGAAGATGTAACCACTCTGTCCCCAAGAGCTTCCCCAAGAGTTTTTGACAATCCAATAATCTTGACCAGCAACCAACGAATCACATCCCTCAATTAACGCAACATGATTTAAATTCTTACATGTACGGATCATGCTTGAGCAATCAGCCCCACTGAAGATTCCCTGTCAAAGTTATAAGAAAACCAACTATTACAATGTCTTGTTGGATGGCAGAAGCATGAGGTTTTATTTGATAGAGTATAAATTTATGATTCTGGATTGAAAATATGATCACGTACACTTTTGTAGGACTTGAAATGCGGGCTTGCATATATGGAAACACTAATAGGTTGCTTGAAGACAAAACGACGGAGAGACCTTTCTGATATGGGAGTACGGAGCCAATATTTTAGCAACTGATAGTGGTGGCCGTCCTTTTTTCATGCACGAAAGAACAATTTACTAAAATTACCCGATTATATACACAATTGATACAAGCTATATAAGTCTAGTCATGACATAAATATTAACCAATTTTTTCCTGCATGCACTATCTGTAGCTGTATAGTTGTAAACATTTTCTGAGGTGATCCCACCATTTTTGATGAAATATTGAAATGCTCGAACGTACCAACCTCCTTTGCAACCTTTGTTACTCTTAGAACAAGATACAAGTTGTTGCTCAGAAAGAACCGGAAGCCTTCCTGAGACAGTTTGATTTATTCCATCCATGGATCCAGTTGCAGAGAATGCCCAACAACTTCCTATAGTAATAAACATGAATTTGATCGATTCTGTCATCATATAAATGATCACGTCGATTAGTTTATATAAAAAGCAAAACAAATTTCAACTTACCACATTTGCCTTGGTTTTTAACTCTAGTTACAGCTCCTTTCAACCTCTAATCTAACGAAGAAGGTGCAGGTACCGGCACCGCTTCATGCAGAAAAGATTCTTGGTTAAGTGAAATGTTGCTGTTGTCGTTGCTTTCCATGTTGTTGTTGCTTTCCATGATGAGCTGATCCTCTGTCTCGTGCGCAAGTAGATTTTGCTGAACTCTTGATAGCTCATATCTGAGAACTGGTTCAAACCCAGAATATAGTCGCTGGGTGGCTTTGTTTCTGCATTTCTCTCTCTGATATCCTTCAAATTGCTTTTGAAAATCTAAAACCTGGCTTCCTCTTCTGGAAGAGTTTGGTCTCCTTCTTCCACATCTGGAATAGATGGAGGACTTGTTTATCAGAAGTGAAGTGGTGTAGATGTAGATCGGAAATGGAATGCTCATCAGGCACACTGGAAGTGAGACAGATCAAAGCTAAGATTATATATGAAAATAATTACAAGCGATTATAGACATTTGAGTCATAAACTCAACAAAGTTCCTTTTAACTCAAATCCAGTAACACTCTTCATTACCAACCAATCTAAATTTGCACAATTTTGAGATGTGCAAATTTTCTTCGCAACAATTTCATTTATTGCAGCAATATCTTTCATAAAGTGATATATGATGTTTATGTTCTTAGTCTTTGCATGTTGCTTTGCTTGATTTGGAGCTGGAGCAAGATGTTAAAACTGCAGTTTTACATGACGAACTCAAGAGATCTACATGAAGCAATTTGAGAGATTTGTAGTCCTTAAAAAAGTATATTGTGTTTGTCGCTTGGAGAAATCTTCATATGGCCTTAAACAAGTTCTTAGCCAGTGATATAAAATGTTTCATGCCTGTGTAGTACCTATGTTAATTTAAGGTTGACAAATTTTATATCAAAGTTATAATAGGCAATCATATACTTACCTTGGTCCTTTATCCTAATTTTAATTTTTATGGTCTTTTATAATAAATTTTAATAGTATTAGATCCCTCTTCCTAATTTTCCCTATAACAAATACAAAATATTAAGTCCACTATCCACACGGTTTAAGATTAATATTTGATTAGGACCGCAAAAAATAATATTTCCATCAACTTACTGGTCCAAAAATTGCCCCACAGAACCAATAACTCATTGTGTAACCTGAGTTTCTAAAAATTCTTGTCGGGAAGCACTTACCAGTTTTTGACTTTTTGAAGAAAGAAAAGAATATAAGCCATTACTTGCAATTGCTGAGACAAAGAAAACTGCAAGGTATCTCCTAGAACCACTTAAATTTTTGACAATGAGACCAACTGAATTTAATGATAGCAATTAACATGAAACAAGAATGGTGACATTGGCATTGTTAGATTTCTTATATTAAATGTAATTAAAGATAATATATTCCACCACAATAGTTTAAGCGATATAGTTAAATACTTTTTAAGTTGATATATTTATAATCTATCTTTTAATTTTTAAATATGAGACTTCTTTTATCTTCTAATAGGTATCGATTGACAACAGTAATGCCATTATAAATTTGAAAATAGGCACCTCTCAAAGTAGCAAGAATGGTCCACATCATCACATGTTATTTACATGACCTTAATAAGGGCGTAGGGAATACAGGGAAGTAAAATGAAGACAGTTTGAGAAGTAACTTTTCAAACATCCGATAGAAAGCGGCTTTTCAAGTAGCAAGCTTGTCCATTGATAGCAGCTTGATATAAAATGTTATTAATTTATGCGTTTTTTTTAATATTTTCTTAGTTTGATTAAAAAAAGCTTTTTGATAAACAGAGGGAGATGGTAAAAGAAGATAGCTAAAGAATTGCGTTAGGCATCAGAATTCACTTAAAAACTAAGGGTTGCATTATGGTGTCTATTATTATACAATGTAGCCAAAGACATCATAATTCACTTGTAAAATGAGGATTGTATTATGGCGTTTGTTGCATTATAGCAATAGACGCCATAATAACTTCCTTCCATCCTCTATTTATAGAATTTTCATTCAATCTATTATTATCACAATTCCTTTTGCAATTGACATGAAAATTGTGTTGTTAAGTTAACTTTGTGCACTGGTGTCATTAGGATTAAGATTTATTATTTTATTAGATAGATTTGTTTATCATTAATAAATAGGATATTAACATCTTTAAAATTTGAATTAGGTTACTAATTTGAAATTTGAACTTGAATTATTATTTTTAATGTTTTTAGGGTTTTATAAATAGAGTTAGGATTCTCAATTTGCATTAGACTTTGTTAATGATTGAATAGAATTTTTAAGAATTTTGGCATTTCCCCTCCCTTCTCTCTCCCTCCCTCCCTCCCTCCCTCCCTCTCTCTCTCTCTCTCCTTCTTCTTTCCCTTGCTCAATTGGTACTAGAACGTGCACTTCCCTTTCCTACAAACTCATTATCATCACTTTTCTATTTGAGATTCATCATACACCCTCACGCCTTTTTGAAGTCAAGAATCATCACATGGAACATTTGAAGGGTAATTTTTAAATTTTACATTCATGATTTTCCATGGCTTATTATTGAGAATTCATATGTAGGGATTGTCGAAATTATTATGACACCCCATTTCATATGTTTAGCATCAATATGATTATGAAGGCTACCAACAGAATATATACATTTGGAGAACATCACTACTATTAGTGTTGGTGTGCCCAATAGTGTGATCATGAGGTGCTTCATAAGGTTGAATATTATTACATCCTCATTTTTTACACTTTCACTGTGTAATTGGAAACAATGGTTAAGGTGAAATGGAATGGAAATTGAAGCCCAATAATAAAATTTACAAATTAATTATTGGGTTATTGTTCATTGGGAGTGAGATGCGATAGAATTTCAATGGTAAATAATATGATTTAAGTATATAAGGCAAAAGTTGGGTACATGACACACTTGTACTACATGACTTTATAACTAACATAATATAATACTCCCTTTATCCCAAATGATAGGATACTCTTAGATGGAATTTGACATCTCAAAATATAAGACACTCTAAAAAAATTTAAAATTTCATTAAATAAGTTTATTTCAATAGCATCATTCCTCTCTCTATTTAATAATTAAGTGTAGATTTAGGTTGCTAATTAAATGAAGAGTATTTTTAAAATTTTATTTTTTGTTTTGAAAAAATAAAGTTGTTAAATGTATTTAATAAGGTATATTGACATATGAGATTTTATTTAAAAGTATTTTATAATTTATGACAAAGAAAATAACGTGTTATAAGCTTAATATTTCATACACCATACATGGACCATGGGACACTAAAAAACATAGCTTCAAACACTCATTCAAGCTTCATAGAATCAAGCATTTCAATTCACAGTGGTGTTTCTGTCCGTTCCAAGTATCCACCAGACATGGCAAATCATCTTGAAAGAAAAAAATTAATGCAGTCTGTAGCTGAAAAACAATTCATTGGCTTCTTGATGATTTCCCAAGGAAGGTTAATTACCCAATCATGCATGCACGGGCTGGCAAATTAATATAATGTGTTGACAAAATCTTAATTACAAAGTCTACAAATTGAAAATCCACTGATGAAGTCCACCAAAAGCAGTCATACGAGCATGTCTGAGGTGGGTCCACTGATGGAAAATTGTTCGCCCCTTTTAATTTATTTGGACTACAAAGGACTAAACATTTTTGGGTGCCAGTTCTGCCAAAAACTATTGTGTAGCAAGTATTTACTTAGCTTTGGGGTCATTTTTTAATTATGCCAGCTTTGATTCTCACTTCGGTCTCTTGTTTAGGACAGATAAACAGTGGTTCATATTTGCACATCTTGGCTGGCTCCCAGGCTTGTAATTGACGCTGTGCAATTGAGTGACAGAGCACCAAAAATCAAACTAATTATCGAATCAATCAATGCACTACTTAAATGATTGATGGTTAAAACTGTACACAGTTAAATAATGATCATACAGGTAGTGAACATAGCATTTTATTGAACTGATCTAAACAATAGTTCAACGGCTTATGGTTCAATCCAACAGATTGACTTAATTAATTTTTTAAGGTATTTATATATAATTTTGTGTTATTTTCTGCAATTTGTTAATTCATTTTCTATAATTTTTAAGTTAATTAACAATTTAAATTTGTTTTTTTATGGCAAGATATTGAATACATTATTTTTAAATATTCAAAAAAGTTATCAAAGAATTCCCTTGAAGTGCATTTTTTACCGTACGCTATTTTTTTTTTTAAACGAAGAAGTCCAAAAACTGAAAACAGCCCCCCCCCCTTTTTTTTACCGTACCTCCACTTTCTGTAACTTTTTAAAATCAAACAGGCTTTTGGGCAGAAAAAATGCAAGCAACCTCTTTTTGGGCCGAAGACAAGCAGGCTTGAGAGTTGAGCACATAATTATCAAATTCTCAAATTGAGTCTTAAAATTTATCATTTTTATATTTTTTAACATATAAAATAATATTAGTTCACTCATAAAATTAGATTAAATAAAACTAGGCTAAATTTGTGAGTTAACTTTTTAATTTTATTATTTTTATATTTTTAACTTATAAAATTGTGTTAATCTACTCATAAACTTATCGAACAAAATAAGTATATACTATGTAGAACTTGATTCATAGAAATGGTAGGACCTGATTTAATGAAAAATAAAACTAAAGAAAACTAATATTAATAAAAAAATAAAAAAATACTAAAAACAAGTTACTCTATTTTAAAATTTCTGTGTTGAATGTAATAATCTATAAATGTAGATGGATTTAATTCCAATAACATATATTTAAAATATTTTTAAATTAAATTATGATCATATTTTACATGTTAATTATTTAATCATATATTTTTAAAAGTTATTTATTAATAGAGATAAACTCTTACGAGTTTATGTTTCGAATTTATATATCCATCACAAGTTTACTGAAACCCTCAAGTTTGACAACCTTGGTTGGGACTTTATATGCATTTTTAAAAAAATTGTGTAAATGTTGTTGGTCAAAAAACAAAAATATTGTGTAAATGTTTAAATTAATTTGTGACAAAATGAAATCGTTATATATTTAGTTTTGTCACGTTTTGAAAATAATGCCACAGGCCTAAAATCTGAAATGCAATGAGCTTTACATTTTTTTTACAAGCTAACGTGTATGTTCATTAATTTATTATTATTATTTTATAACTAAAAACGTGAAAAATAACAACTTTGTCAATTGACGCAATAATCAAATAATTTCCAACTTTTTCGTTTCAGACGTTATTTTATGTAAATTAAGAAAAAAAAATAGATTTCCTTGTTTAAAAAAACATCTCAACATGTCAATTGTACTCTAATTAATTAAAGGAAATCTAATCATACCTTGTTTAAGTTAAAAAAAATTAAAATTATTGAGATAAAAATAAATCATTTCATATTCTGATTAAGTATCTTATAATTTGGACCCGTTTTTATTTCTGAAAGATACAAGAGAGGGAGTAGTGCTTGAGTTTGGACATGACAAGAGTGTGAATTCAGATCATCAATTCAATGATGGTGATGTTGGTAGAATAAATAATAATTAAATAGCCCTGAATACACGTGGCTTGCTGGCTAGCATCAATGTACTAAATGGCAAGTAGCAAGTTGGGATTGGCAGAATCCAAAACAATATAATTAATAAGTCTAAATTTTTATTCATTAAAAACAATTATTTTTATGAAAGTGAAGGGAAACCCACTTGCTTAAATAATTGTATCGAATAGTACCTCCATTGTATAAAAATCAAATAACTGTCTCAAATGATTCCCCCCCCTCTGGGTCCCAAATTAATTTTTGTATAGAGTTGTTGCTTTCGATTTGCTTTTTGTTAATTTAGCTAAAGGAAATTAAATATAAGAATTAACTATTAAATGCTTGATTTAACTAACAAGAGAGTTGTATTAACTTAATTAAAAATTTTTAATTTAAGCTCCGAGAATCAAACAACTCTGGTGATAAAGCTTTCATTTGAAATGATACTATTTCAATTCAATTTGAATTAGTCTGGTCTCTCATTAAAATCTTAATTTTACCCCAATGTGAGTCAGGTTCAAGATATATTGGTAACTTTACATTTAAAAAAGGATGTTAATAATTTTGAATTATGATGATCACCTCATTAAAACATGCATAAAATGCTTTTATTGTGATAATAGTAAGTTACCTTGTCATTAATTAATTAAAGATAATTGAACTTTTCACAAGTTAATTTGTATATCATCAATTATTATTGTTATAGCCAAAAATAGTGGAAAGCAATAACTTCCTTTTTAGGTTGTAATAATCAAATCATTTCTATATTGCTAGTAAAAATTGCTCAAATCGATAAAATCTTGACATAAATCTAATGATCACGTCAATGATCTAATAAAAATCATGTTAGTTTACAATAAGTAAGCATTGTAAGAGCTTTTTTATGTGTAAAGTAGTTTATCGGATTAAATGATAATTTTTATTGTTAAATTATAAGTTTAAAAGTGTTTGGATTTTAAACTTATTTTTAATGTAATATTTTTTTTAAATTTTAAAAATAATATAATATTATTTTTACTACTAATAAAAGTTAGCTTTGATCATTAGTTGATAAAAAATAATTTTAAAAATTACAAGTAAAAACCCAAAAATTATATATAATGACTAAAAATTAAAGTTAACATTTGTTAATGATATAAACAATATTGCATTGTTTTAAAATATTAAAAGAAAACATTCTATAAAAAATAAATTTAAGATCTCACACGCTTTTAGAATTTAAAGACAAATTTATTATTTAACCCAAATTTATTTGTCCTGAAAAAAGAATTTATTCTAATTATATGACTAAGCCTAGTATAAACTAACGCAATTTTTTGATTCACTAACGCAATTTTTGATTCATAAAAAATAATTATTTTTCTCTAAAGAAATACTAGGTCCCAATAGCGACATGAATACATTTTTTTAATCCACCAACATAAATCCATTAGATTGAATAACTGTATCAAATTGTAGCTCCATAATATTAAATAATTATCCCAAATGACTTTTGAAAAACGTGGCCACTTTCAATTTACTTTTTGTCAATTTAGACAAAGCAAGATAAGAAATTTAAGATACAAAAATTAAGATATCACATCATTAAAACATGCATCAAATACTTTTCCTACGGTAAATCACTTTTTCCATTAACTATTAAAATTTAATTTAAACTTTTTACAGGTTAACTTGTGTATCAATTAATTATTATGATGATGATTACTGTTATGGCAACTAAAAAAAAGAAAGAAAGCGACCGTTTTTTTTTGGGTCATCCCGTGAATAAAAATGGGTTTAGTTAATTAAAAAAAAATTGACTTATATATATATATATATATATATATATTCTATATTCGAGCCAACAATGCATCGATTATGTCGATACCCCTTCACTTCTAAATATAAGACTATTTTAACAAAATTTCTAATAAAAAGTAGCTAATAGGCTTAGTTTGTTCAGCGGTCATATTCTTTTTCCAAGCTCAATTCTTTAAATATGATCCAGTACAATATAGTTCCTTGACTTGTAATTTACTTAAAACTCATTTTCTGTATATATTTGCTTAAACCATGCTTATTGAACTTAAAATTAAAACTACACACACATATATACAAGGACGAATCCAAAAATCTTTATATGAGGGCCATAACTAAAATTTTATTTAAAAGTAGAATGCCAAAAGTGATTTCAACATTTATCATTAATAAAAATTTACTAATTTTTTAATAAAATTTTGAAATAGGGGGCCACTGTCCTGCAGGCCTCCCTTGTATTCATTGTGTATATATAAATCATAATGGGAACTAGATCAAATAAAATAGGCTAAATTTTTACAATATAATGAATTAAAATTTGATCCCCCAATAAATATGTTTATGTTAAATGTTTAATCATGTGTCAAGCAGAATTATCTCTATTAAGAGAACCTTGTGAGAAGTTAAAAAAATAGACTAACTCTATTTTCCCTCATACCTTTATATGAATTGAACATAGGTTTGTTTGACAATGGTTAATGAATATTGAATTGTACTCCCGACCTCCTGTCTTTTCATGAGAAACAAGTGATCGATTTACACAAACCAAGTAATACAATTAAAGTGCTTGGGATTTTTTTTTTCCCCCTCCCAAAAGTAACTTACTATGTTGATTGTTTAACATAGTGGCTATATATTTAACGATGTTATAAAGGGTGGCCTAACTAAAATATCCGATAATAAATATAGAATGAAAAGGAGTAGGTGATAAGTAAAGTAAATAGTTTTCAGACAATCTTCAAACCAAAATGCTTATTCTAGTGATAGTGATGAATCTGGTATGACTTGATTAAACATAATTGCATGAAAAAAGTGGATCGTTTCAATTTACTTTCCATTAATTTAGACCATAAAGCAAGATAATAGATCTTAAACAGAAGATTAATTAAACGTAATTAAGATGATCACATCGATAAAGCCGGCATATAAGACTTTTATCGTAGTGACTGACGATAAGTTGCTTTTTCTATTGGCGAAAGCAAATTGGATTTTGCCTCCTGCGCCACAAATGAACGAATGAGTCTTTTTGTCACTTTCTGAAAAGAACAAAGACAAGTGAAGATTAAAAGATTACATAGACTTGATAAAATAAGAGAAAATGATAATAAATTTTTTTAAAATATATAAATAATAATTTAACCTCTTAAAATATTATAATTCTTTTAAAGTCTTTAAAACTTTTTTATTATTAATAAATTTATATAAATTATTAAATTATCGTTGTTAAAAATAAATGATTCACAAGTTTTACTTAAATATTCATAATTTTTTTTATATTCCAAACAATGCAATAATAAATCATAATTTTGTATATTATATTTTTTAGTTATTGTTGCATTGTTGCGAACATAAAAAAAATTATAAATATTTAAATAAAACTTGTAAATTATTTATTTTCAACAACGATAATTTAGTAATTTATATTAATTTATTAATGATATAAAAATTTTTAAAGACTTTAGGAGAATTATAATATTTTAAAAGATTAAATTATCATTTTTATATTTTAAAAAAATTTTATTATTATTTTTTTAAATAATAATACATGTACTTCCAATAACATTACACAAACAAGGACGAACCACACCCATTATGGTGGGAGCCTGGTGGGCCATACTTATTTTTAAAAAAGCTCAGGTTAATTTAAAAGTTTTTTTTTATTTTTTTTGTATTTTTTTTTTGTCATTTGAAAAATTTCTCACTCCCTCTCAATTTTAAATACTCACGTTCTAATTATTGAAGTGTTTGGATTATTGGAAGACTACTCAAAACCAATGAAATCCAATATTTCTTTATGGATGGTCATGATAATTAGACATTTAGTGATATTTTAGAATATTTACACAATTTTTTATTTTTATTCATACTTTAAATGTGAAATTTATACTTCATACTTTTTTTGAATATTTCAAAATTAAGTTGAATTTTATAAAAAAATAAAAAATATGGGCTTTTATGGTTATTCCCTAAGCCTTAATAATTGGGGTTGATCTTTGAAAAAGAGTATATTTTGGAATAATATCTATCCATATATTTTTTTTTAATAAGATAAAGAGTAGATTCTGCCAATGGTAAAAATTATCTTCTTTAAGGTATAGAAGGTAAATAGCAGGCATCTTCCACTTAAATTGCTACATATATAAGGGTTAATATTTGAACCCCTAATCACTTGTTCAATGACAAAAGTTATTATCACTTGCATTATCCTTATATATTTTAATAAGGAAAAACTAATACGCAAGTCTTTAAGGTTTCATATGATTTTTTAATCGAGTCCTTCTTTTTTTTTTTTTTTCCCTTTTCATTGGATCCTTATTGAGGTTGCTCCTTATACTCACAATCTATTAATTAGGGCCGACATGGATGGTAAAAATATAAACAATAACAAAACAAAAACAAATGTTTGAGGCGTGGATCTGGAAATGAAAGGACAATGAAGGCCAAATTTGTGCCGCATCTGTGAACTTTCAAAGCATGAAAATGACAACTGAATCAATAGAAATTTGCAACCATCATAAATCTAGTTGATTTCTTTCTCGCCTGGAACTAATCCAGTGAAGCATCATATCTCTCGTGCCGGTGATCTGATTGAGTGACAGAATCAAGACGACGAAGTTCTGCGCATTGGCAAAGGCGATATAGAAAGTGATAGCAATATCAAGCAGCCAAGGAGTTGAAAATGGATCGGCAAAGGCTTGTGTGACAGCTACTGCAGGTGGCAATTATAGCCTGTAATTCAAGTCAATTTGAACTCATCTGAAAAAAATTAAAGTTAAATTTAATTATATGAGTTTTTTTAAAAGGGTATGATACTTTAAATTTGATCTGAATAAGCTCAAGTTCTGAAATTTTTAGTTCTATATATATATAGAATTAGTAATTTTGACTAAATCTGATGGGTTAGCTCGAAACTTGTCAAAAAATGTTAGGACTGGATTAGATTATATGATTTATTTTAAAATGTATGATACTTTAAGTTTAATTAGAATAAACTTGACTTAAATTGAGTTCGATTTAAATAAGTTTAACCCTCTTGAATTACTAACTCTGATCGCAACTAGGGCAGGAGTTTGCCAGATTTCCACCAGCACTGTCTTGCCGTTGGAGCTATTGCTCAGCCTTTCTCGTAGTCAAAATCACGTTCTTGTTTTTGAATCTGCTATTGTTTGCTCAAATCACGTTACTGGGGTTCAATTTATTTTAAATTTAGCAAATATGATGGGAGGAAGAAGAAGAATAGAGTTTATTTTTAATTTAATTTTGTTTGTTTACTAATTTTTGCATAGTCTATGTAGCAAGAGTAAAACATGTGAACACACAGTCAAAGCTATATTATCGCCACCTCGCCAAATGCTAACACTGTTAGTTTGCAAATTAACATTTCATTGGCCAAAAGGGATCAATTGTAATAACTGAAGGAATTGTAAGGATCCAATAAAATAAAAAAAAATAAAAAATTGCAAGGACCCACTTAAAAGTTAGGTAAAAGTGTAATGACTGTTGAATTAATTTTTCATTTTAATAATGGAAAAATTATCAACTGGAATCGCATTCTGGAGAATTCAAGTAGCTTTTGTGGGTCCAATGGTATCTCTGAGAAAACGACTGCCTCCCATTTCATTTCGGCTGAAATGTTCATGTCATTGGCCACATTGAATATCACATCATTTAATAATTAATATGTTGGTTCGCATAAATAAATCATCTTTAATTGTTCATCAAATTCAAATACAATTATATATATGTATGTATGTATATTAATTAGTCTTATACCCTTACCTTCAATAAGATTATAACTTGTATGATGTTTTTTATCATAAAAAATAGATACAATTAGAGTGAAGTAGACGCATTGACAAGAAACTGGAGATGAATCTACCTTCGTAATTTATAGTACATACAATTTATTCTAAATTATTAATGATGATATTTTCATATTTATATTTTGTTTCTAGATCATTCCTGAGTGGCGACACCATTTTTTCTCCTGAAGGCTCGTGGATTGTTTATTAAAACTTATAAACTATAATTAGACTGAGTTTATTACCATTTGAAGAAACATAAATTAAGGCTCAACGCATGCCTCATGTCATGCCTCTGTGTTCTCTCTGAGCCATGTCACTTTCCAACCTTCTTGCTGAGCGATGATTTTTTTTTTTATACTGAGCAATAATTTTTCGCCACTCAATAATAGAGACAACAACATTATTATTATTATTATTATTATTATTATTATTATTATTATTATATTAACAGTGGCAGCAGCATCGTAGCCACATTTTACTCTTGAAAGATATTCTATACTCCATCCTAATATTCATATGGTTGTATATATTTGATTGTATTAAAAAAAATATTACTTCCCCCATTAAAAAATATAAAATATTTTTTATATTTGAAAGTAAAATTATTCTGAAATTTCTAACATGGCATCCAACAAGATGATTCAATGTGAGAAGTCTAAAGTAATCTTGCTTGTCATTTTTCAACATCATACTTGTTATTTTTCACACTTATATATGTATATATATATATATATATATTTGTCCATCGAGAAGTCAAATATGATTAAAAATGTGCTATATTTATTAAACTGTTATTGTTACAAGTGAGAGTATTGTTTTCGTGAATATTTATATGGATAATGACAAGTACTACCTCTTGCCTTATTTATAGAATAGAGAAAAAAAAATTTTGATCCTATTTATAAATCACGTCATTAAATTTTTATTATAAATTTTTTATCCTTTATTGAATATTAAAGAGAGAAAATATGTCATTGAAATGTATATATTTAATAGAAATAAAGTTGAAAATTTATTAAATTTTAAAATAAAATTTTAATTTTTTTAATATTAATAAAATATGTTAAAAATAATTTATAAATAAAATTAGGAGGATAGTAATCACAATTTAACAAACTTGAGTGCCAAAGATAACAAACATGATATTAAAAAATGACAAGCAAGACTAATTTCCACTTCTGACATTTAATCTTCTAGTCTGATGTCATATCAGAAATTCAAGAACAATTTCAAAATTCCTCGGTCCTTTTTCGTAATTAAAACTCTTCATGGATCCTCCGTTTCCGTTGCTTGTATTACTTGTATTGTATGAGAATGATCTAGGTGACCGACTACATCGGATAATAATTTAATTTAATTTAACTCCTTCTATTTTACATTATAAAAAATTTTTAAAAATTATTATTTCAAAATATAAATAATTTAATAAAAATAAAAATTTATTAATGATATTTTTAATATTATTTTTTAAATGAAGAGAGAATTAAAATAATATTGCAGCATACTCTTTCCACTCCAAAATATAAATAATTTTTTTAAAAAAATTTGTAAAATTTCACATTCTTATAAAAATAAATACTCCATTCTTTAAAAATGTAAAACATTTTTAATTGAATCTCACCCCCAATAAAGTATTTACCTACTTTTTTAACTAATCTTATCTTTTTCATATTTATCATTATTAAACACCCGATAATAAATATAAAGTAGGGTATTTTTAGAAAAAAAAACTATGATTATACTTTAAAATATTAAAAATGTCTTATATTTTTAAGCATCCAACTTCTCCAAAAAATACTTTACATTTTTAAATGGAGAGAATATTTCTTTTTTTGCCTAGTCTCAATTATCAATGTATTTCATGATGAGTTATAAATAAATTTATATGAGGATTTAGGTTAATAAAAATAATGGATGAAATGAGAAATTTTTTTACATATACTAAGTTACTTATATTTTAAAATAAAATTAGTTAAAAAAATACTTATATTTTAGATTGAAAAGAGAGTAGTGATTAAATGTACGGAAATATTTTTAAATTTTTATTTTAAAAATAATTTTATAAAATGTCATTATTATATTTTAATAGCATGCATAATTTTATTTTAAATTATCTTATAATTTAAGAGATGGAGTGTCGTGTTGTGTATCAAATAATTAAATATCAAAAATTATATAAAATATGAAAAAATTTAAAAAGAAAAAGAGAGAGGTGAATATTCTGGTCCCAGGGATGTGGTGGAAAAGCGGCACTTGTATCAGTGATTCAGTGGAGTCACGTGCGGGACCCATCAGGCAGACGGTCGTGCATGTGACGGCTCAATCGATGAAGAGGAAGCCGCCACTATCAGCTATCGGCCTATCAGCACCACCACAAGCACAAAAGCTCAACGTGTAGTTGTAGCCTGCCGCGGTTGAGAACTTGACATTGAGAAGCCGTAGCACAACAAATCATCTCCTGCTCTGCCCCTCTCTGCTCCTCCTTCTTCAACCCGCCATGTCTTCCCCCATTACCAAATGCTTCAAATCTCGTGAACCCACCTATTGCTCTTCGTCGATTTTGATCCCTCCGTGCCTCTTCTTCTTCTCCTTCTGTTTCTTATCCTCGGCCTCCTCTTCTGCTTTTGTCTTTTCTGGTAATGTTTACTTCCGTTCTGTTTTATCTTGCAACTTGCCGTATCCTGACGTTGTAATCTCTGAAAAGAAACGAGTTCATCTTTTGATTATTTTACTGCGGCTATTTATTTCTCTTGTCTACCTGTGTGTGTTTTGGGTCCAAGTCAAGAGTTCCGCTTGCCCGTGTTTCTGACTTGTTCGTAAGCGTTGAACCGATTGATTTGTTTTATCAGGATCATTGCTTTTGATATTATTAAGTTGCTTTTGAACTTTCTCAAGATTAAGTCTCATTTCGGTGGTGATTCTAAGGATGCACTGTCTCACGTGGTGGTGATTACGTTTATAATTTTATTTTTTGAATACTTTTTGAGTAATCCAATCCAGGAGGATTTCCATTGACTTAGAACTTGTCAGCGCTTATTATTGACAATGATGAGTGATAGTTTAATACATTAAGGTTGACGTCTATGTTTAAATCATTCTTAAATGGATCGAGATGTTCATAGCAGGGTATTGGGTACTTTATGTGCTGGCCAGATTTCTGTTTGCAAAAAGAAAAAGAAAATGATGAATATTCTGCTATTGACAACAGGGATTCTTTTGGTGATTTATGATAAGAACCCCCCTATTTAAGAAAATGATCTAAAAAGAAAAGAAAATGAGAATTTCTTGTTGATGGATTGGCCATGACTAGATGGACGTGCTAAAGAAGTTGTTTGCAATGATTAGGTAATGGAACTGAAGATTTAGAAAACAGAAGTGATTTATTCCCTCAAATTCTAAGAGATGAGGCAGTGGCAAGACTTCATGAACTTGGAAAGGTATCTAAGCTAAACTCATCCGCTATTACTGCTAGTCACACTGGGACATGTGAATTTTGTGTTACCAGATATATGCTGAAAAAAAAATCTTCCATTTTTGAAGCTTAGTATTTTCAGCAATGTTCTTTTTTTTTTTTCCAATTTAAAAAAAAATGTTACCCCTATCAAAGTTTTGGCAATAATGTGAATCACAACAAATGTATAAGTTATTTTATTTTATTTTTTTGGCGCTGACTATCAGTTCTCTGCTAAAAGTATAATATGTGAATTAAGCATATGATAAATCTTCGCACTACAGTATTGACAGCTTAGAGAAAGATTCTCCACATATTATAATTATATTAAAGAATCTAATATAAAACACTTAAGGATTGAGAATGTGTTTTTTTTTTTATAAAAAAAAAAAAAAAACTAGCAGTTTTGGTATTTCTTCAAATAACCTCTACTTAGAGGTTAATCCGTTCCAGTGGCTGGTGTACCATAAGATTGACTGTATTGATATGTTGCTCCCGGTCTGGATGAACAGGTGAGTGATGGAAGTGGCCATTTGGAGAGGACATTTTTTAGTCCGGCATCCATGAGAGCAATAAATCTTATTCAAACATGGATGGAGGATGCTGGCTTGAGAACGTTAGCTTTTTGACTTTTTCATCTCTGAACATTTGATTCTTTGAAAGTTTGGCTGATGATTATGCTTATTTCCAGGTGGGTAGACGAAATGGGGAATGTACATGGCCGAGTGGAGGGTGCAAATGCAGACGCCGAGGCTTTATTGATTGGTTCTCACTTGGTGATGCATTTATGTCCCCAAAATTTATTTTATGTAGCCTTAACAATTGATGAAACTTTTTTTTTTTCAATATTAATGGTTTCTTGTTCTTTTGAATAGGATACTGTAGTTGATGCTGGGATGTTCGATGGATCACTTGGAATAATATCTGCAGTATCTGCATTAAAGGCTATGCATATGACTGGAAAACTTGGACAGCTAAGGCGCCCTGTCGAGGTTAGCCTTGTAACTTCTTAGTTATAATCTTTTTATGAGTAAGTTATGATATTCAAAGGTTAAATTGAAACGTCTTTGTAGTGCATCCTATCTATGTTCCTTTTCAATTACCAAAAATGCAAAACTAATTTGTGTTCATTAATAATGATATGCCCCAAGAAATCATTTCAAAAGAGGTAAGCGAAAACACTGGACATGTTAGAAGCTAGGCTTCTCTTTTGTTGATGTCATCTTAATTCCTTTCCTTAAGTGAATCCTGCAGGTGATTGCTTTTAGTGATGAAGAAGGAGTGAGGTTTCAAACTACTTTCTTGGGCAGTGGTGCTATAGCCGGAATTTTACCAGCAACAGCTTTAAAGACAACTGACAAGAGGTTTCACCTAGTGACTTCCTGGTTATGTCTTCAATGAAATTTCTTATATTAAACCTATCTATCTATATATCCTTTACAGGGGCATGGCATTGGAAGATGTTCTTAAGGAGAACTCTTTAGAAGTCACAGAGGAGAGTCTTTCAAAGCTCAAGTATGACCCAACATCTGTTTGGGGATATGTTGAGGTATAGCAGTCATTTGCTTTCTTCAACTATCCAGCCCTTTTCCTCTCTAGTTGAAAATTTATGTGCACATTTTTCCCCACGCTACAGGTTCACATTGAGCAAGGTCCTGTGCTAGAACGGTTTGGTTATCCCCTCGGTGTGGTTAAAGGCATAGCTGGCCAGACACGATTGAAGGTGAACTTAAATATTTCAGCCTGAACTTTGTCTAAATGGCTCTTGGTAGAAAACGATAATGTAAAACACATGCTTCTGATTTATTATTTGAATATAAAAGTGTCACCAAAAGGAAATAAGATAGAGGCATTATCAGAAAAAATGGGCTTTACTTCAAAAGGACTAATTTAACTTCTAGTATAAATTTAAACGGCCGTGCAACACGAAAATTTCATAAATCAGATATGAAATAGGAACTGTCTTGTCACCACCCTGCATTTTATTAGGGGATAAAGAAGAGTTCTTAGAAAATTCTCACAAAAACTGTACCAAAATGATACCACAAGCTAAATGAGTTGAACCAGAATTGAGATTTGATTTTGGTAAACTGGGCATTTGGGGTCTTTAACTGTTTTATATTTAGCATATTAAGGAGTGCTGCAAATTTGGCTTCCATGCTGGATGCTTTATGCTCATTGTTTAATCTGTGCCGTTCAGATTAAAATTAAACAGTTTAGGTTTTATTTTATTCTAAATATTCTAATATTTTTTATTTTAACAGTTGCATAATGCAAAATAATCTTCTAACTACTGATTTTTGTTTAAAAAAGAAGTTTTGATTTAAAAATTTTTAAAACTAGTTGGTTCAAATCAAATCTAAATGATTCAGATATCATCTTAAGGATGAGTAGATCAGTAGAGTACCGAATTCGGATGCTGAGAGAGCCTAGCAGGGCCATAACATGTCAACCCCTCACACGGATCATTAGCTCTGTTCTGTTTGTTGTATTAATAACCTGCTAAGTTTCATTCAATGGCCTGCCATATACATATACATGTATTTCTTTTCAATCTCTTGTCAAAATATATCGACAAAGGAAACAGTTTGGCAGAAAATTAACTGAGTTTTAGTCAACTGGGTCTATTTAGTTTTACTACTGAAAAAATAAATCTACATTGGAATAAACCCAAAGTGCATCCTACAACTGCCCACACATTCGTAAGTTCTGATGCATTAGTTCCTTTCCTTTGGTGTGCTACTTTCCTATACAATTAATGTATCCAACAAGATATAATAGCATGGTTAGCCAACTTTTCTTGCAAACAAGGCTTGGGTTTCTTCAAGCATGTGAAAGACAAGATGCTAACTTCTCGCCAAATAAAATTTTGTGATGTGATGCATCTACATCAAAATTCTTCACCATCAATGCTTGTGAAAACATCTTCATTAGTGTGATTCTCCTCATTCTGATCTTAATTTGCTTGAAAATAATCATCTACGCAGGTTACAGTGAGAGGTTCACAAGGTCATGCTGGAACAGTCCCAATGTCTATGCGCCAAGACCCAATGACTGCTGCAGCTGAATTGATTCTAACTCTAGAAAGCCTCTGTAAAAATCCTGAGGAGTACCTTTCTGATGGTGGTCAATGTGGAGATGATACGGTGAAATCACTTTCAAGTTCTCTTGTCTGTACAGTGGGTGAAATATCAACATGGCCAAGTGCCAGTAATGTCATTCCAGGCCAGGCAAGAGCTATATCTCTCAAACGCTGCTGACCTGAAGAAATCCAAGTGGGAATGCCTTATATTCCTCCTTATAGCCATAGTTAATAACTTTGATGACAATATACCAAATTGTTTCAGGTTACATATACTGTGGACATACGGGCAATGGATGATACTGGGCGTGAGGCTGTTATGTACGAACTATCTAGACGCATGTATCAGATATGTGACAAGCGTTCAGTTTCCTGTAACATCGAGCGTAAGGTACGGTACAGGCGATCATTTGTTTGTTGACTAGCATTACCATCTATCAAGGACTCCTTCAATTCTATAGTCATAAATACCTTTATTATAATCTCCAATGCTTCTTAGGTAAAGTCCTTTGGGTTTGACGTCTGACGTACGCAAGAATCATAAACCTTTCATATCTTGTTTTGAAAAGAATGACAAAAGATTGAATTGCTAATCTAGCTATGCAGACTTGATATCATGTCAGATTATTTATACATAAAGGCTTAAACTCTCAAGTGAAAAGTGAAAACCTTGCTATGGTCTCTAAGGAAGTATGCTCAATGACTTTGCTGTTGTGACCACAGCATGATGCAGGTGCTGTGGCTTGTGATGCTGAACTGAGCTCACAGCTTAAATCTGCAGCCTACTCAGCATTTAAGAGGATGGAGGGGGACATTCAGGGTGAGGTGCCAGTCCTAATGAGTGGAGCAGGGCATGATGCAATGGCCATGTCTCATTTAGCCAAGGTAACATTTATATCCTCTCTTTGCAAGTTGATATGTAATTTGCCCAGCAAGATGGGAAAATGAGTGAGAATTTGAACAGGTTGGAATGCTCTTTGTGAGATGCCGTGGAGGCATAAGTCACTCTCCAGAGGAACATGTGCTGGACAATGATGTTTGGGCAGCCAGTTTAGCAATCTTGTCATTTCTGGAAACCTTATAATAAATTGTAAAAGAGTAATAATGTAGATGTAACATGTAATTATTGGTTAATCTATTGAGTTTGCATTCAAGATGCTACTGTTCCTTTTGAAGGTTCTGTCTCCTTGCAGTTGTGTAAATGAAATGGGTTATTCTGTTATCTCTAGTGGGCTCCAAATTTGCCACTTTTTCCATGCAGATAAAAGGAAATAGGAACAGCTTGAGTGAAAGATCTTACAAATGTTATATAACTAGACGGAAATTAGTTAATACATGCACTAATTGACCTTGAACATTCTTCTTTTGATAATGACACCAGAATCACTTCCTGATTACACATAATATACTGATTTTTTTTTTTTGGTCAAACATGATATATTGAGTTTCAAATGGGTTTCTTTGTTATAAGGAATGAAATAAAAAAATAATTTAAAGAAGAAAAATTTCTGGCACTCTATTTAAAAAAATGAAAATGATCGAATCAAATGTTACACAAACATGACAAAACATTACATAAAAGAATTGAGAGAATGAGAATTCAATTCCCTTATACCAAATGGAGCTCGAGTGTGTCATTTTAGAAATCAGAAAAATCTTTGCTGGTGTGAAATTGAGATTCAAGATATTCAGAATAACCAAGTAAGTCTGAGTCTGTGTTTTACATCAAATAAGCAACTGATGGCCCTTCTCTGAGAAATGCATTATGTCCTCTTCACATTGATTAAAGATTTACTTAAAATAGTTGTTCATAAGTTCTCGAGGAAATGAGCAAAACTAGGGTACTTTGGCTCCCACCCTGTTTCATTGCGAGTTTTGGAGTTGTCTAATCTTTTACCTAGAGGATCGTTAGTTCCTGAAATGGAATGTTAAACACCAATCAGAATGAAAAATATTGATATGTTACAGTTTTTATTCTAGAAAGTGGTGACAACCACTTGAAGAACTTCACTGAGAAAACAAAGTAGTTAAACTTAAGTTTGAGACATGAATTTCACAACTAAACAAGAAACTGACTGACCAGTGAATTTATCAAATGTTTTATTGAACTTCCCACTTCTATTAATCAGGTCCATCATGTCTTGCCTGCAAACATAAAGAAAACAGGATAAAACGAGCATTTAAATAGAAATTCACCAGAGATATGAAAGTAACAGGAATGAGAATTGCAAAGCTACAGAGATGGGCATATAACCTAGATAAAGGATGATTGTCACAACCCAAGAAAATCTTTCCGCGAATTTTTTTCTTCAAGATTGCAACTGAGAGGGAAGCTGCATCCTGGAGTGGAAGAGTGTCCAAATGAGCATCATCTTTAACTCCATCAAGATAACCATTACTGAATGACTACAAATATGTCGACGAATTATCAAAGAAAATATCAAAGCAGCTTCATGGCATGAAATACAAATCTGAAGAAGAATTGGGAAAATCAGACCATTGCTCATAAAATACAGAAAAGTAAATAGAGATAAAAAGAAACTTTGACCTCATAATGTATGAGATTCAGGATGTGGTCAGGACGACTATCTACAACACCCTTTTCTAACCAGTAACTGTGTGCACCTCTATCTGCTTTGTGAAATATGTCAAGGTTGGCTAGAGACACAATCATAACATCCATAAGAACTCAGATTAAAGAATTCTTGTAATGCTAATATCTTGAATTCCATAAAGGATATATAAAGCCCCGCCAGTCTTAGAACGCAACCACCAGACTCCAGCACCACATTTTCAGCATTTAGAAGAATATCTGTTCTGGGGCTCTTCCCGATTGGCACAGATGGAGTATCCTACAATGAAGGTATATAAAATCCTATGTAAAGGACTATCAGAAAACGTCCAAGTATATTTGTGCAAATCAAAGTCACAATAAATTTTGGAAAGAGAAGCAGAAGCCAATTTCTTAAAGTTGCCAAGAACAGTCCCCGTGATTAAAATTAAAAAAAAAAAAAAGGAAAAAAGGGTGGTAGACGGAAAGAGAAAAATACTGATATTTGGATGTATCACCTACCTCATCACATGGTCCATTATCATTACGATCATATGGCGCAGAACTTGAGGTAAAAAGGAAAGAACCTTCACCATTCCAGCTTAATGCAGCTTGCCTGATCGAACAACAATCCATATCAATGTAAGAGTTCAAATTATGATAGTTACAATAATATTGCGCCTTTTCCTGTTGCCCAGTAATACTCATTTCATTTTAGGCTGCTAATAACCAAATTGTGTAGATGAAGATGACCTGGACAATCCTAGTTGATCTGGACAGCCAATTTGGTTTATTACAGGAATATGATAAAACTAAGGAAAACTTTCAAATTATAGATATAAAAATCGATGCACTTAATAGACCCCTAAAGAAGATCATGGTTAAGAACATAACCAGAAAGTCAATTATCCACTCTTTCTCTTTGACACCCAAGTAAGTCAACAGTGCAATGTTACAAAGATGATTATGAATATTCTCTGACTAGTCATATCATCACTTTAAAATATGATCATTTTTTCAACAAAATAAAATGAACTGCATGGAAGGTAAACAAATTTTGAACAGGGAATACAGATTCACAAGAAATTAAGTGCCAAAATCATCAAGAAAGGAAAATTCATTAGGGAAAGTTCAGAGCATTTTGCGCAAGCATGTATCATGCATGAATTATAACTTTCATTTCATGTTCATTGTGCTCATGGAGCACAAATCAGCATAATATATATATATATATATATATATTACATTTTCAGGTGATCATAAAAAAATAGTCTGACCATCATATAAGAACGTTCATATTCAAAATACATATTAATTACTTAAATTACGTACACAACAATATTCATTGTACATATAAACTAATATCAAAATCATAAATTAATGCAAGTACAACTTCCTTTAGCTGTAGGCTTGCAGTAGACTGCTTAGAAAGTGAAGTAGAATACGTAAGTTATAACCAATAGAAGGGAAAAGGTCCTCAACAAAACAAGCTAACCAAATTCAAGCCTTAAACTTGCTGGAGTAATTAACATTTGAACACATAATTGGGACAGAATCATAACATTTCCATAAAATCATGAAATGACCTCTGCATCTCACCTGATGTTTCCAGAATAGTCAAAAGTCCGGGAAGGTGGGGCACAATAAATAACATAGGGAAACTTGTGAGTAGATTCTGTCCATTTCAGAGATGGATTGATACACATTTGAACTAATTCATCATGATGATCAGTGGTCTTTGTCTGCCCATAAACCTGGCAACCTGGACTTTCCTGCATGCATGCACATATATTAAGAGTGCCAAAAAGTTGCATTGTATCACTTCACCTTGCCATAAATATGAAGAAAGGTTCCGTAATAAAAGAAGTGCCAATACTGACACAAACACGTGCACATGATGCAATATGAATAGAGCAAACATGACAAACCTGTAGTACGCAAGTGCAATCATTATCATTATATATACAAAAGTATAACAGAAAACATTGTTACTTTACTGTTTATTGATTATTGACAAGGCTGTTTATTTATTTTTCTGAATTCCCGTGCAATGCACTGGAATTGAAGCTAGTTTAACCATAAAATGGGGTGCAAGTGCATTTTGAGTCTTTGACACAATACTACAATGCTTTTTATGGGCGCTTCATAGTTCATAAATCATAGTCATATCTTGATGTTTCACATCTGTCCTCTTGCTATTGTTATCATCACAGTAACTCAGAGCACAAAGAACTATCTGCATGAAGGAATCATAATTGAAAAACACTCAAGAAATATGCTATCGTTATGAAACCGCCATGGAGAAACGCTAGAGACACAGAGATACGAAACAGTCGCACAGTACCTCCCGCCATTTTTCTGCTACCAAACGACCCAGAACACCAGGACCTACAATGAGTAGGTCATGTTGGCCAATTGCTCTAGGAGATGAAGGCTCCGATTCTTCGATGGGAGCATCTTCTGATACCTGCAAAGGGGTCGCCCTGGGTAACGATGTTGCGGACTTTAATCTGATTCCCGAATTCGAACTTGTGGAGGTGGAGAAGAGCAAATTTGGGGATTTAGACCACATGTAACAGGCATTGTTAGAGAGGTTAGAGAAATGTCGAGAAGGATTTCGAGGTCCAAAAACAGCTATTGTAGTGAAACACGAAGTGCTTCCCATCATAAGGGTTTGATTTTTGAAGAAAAGGGCAGTCTTTTTGAGCCTTTTTGATTCAAGTGCTGAGAATATTTATGTGAAATTAACTTCACAAAATTTCAGCAGTGCCAGTCATCCTCAAGAGCCAAGACCAAGCAAGAGCCAATAGGAAGAAGATACGGCGAAATTGAAAAAAATTGTCTCAGTGCAATGGTGTTGTAATGTTCTTTTTTCTTTTTTTTCTTAAAAAAGAAAATTATACCATGTCAACTTGTCAAGGGTGTTTGAAGGTTCATTCCATTTATATTTATTTTAGACTGAATTGTTTTTAAAATGAATTGACTTGATTATTAATTCAGTAAAATGAAGAATTTATTTTGTTTTAGATCTCGGTACAAAACCTATGTCAGAGATTCATTTATAAGGATAAGAACCTGACATTGTCACTATCAGTTACGCTATGTTACTGCTATGACCATGATGTATGAGAAAGGAGGCTTGTTTAGGTAGGTTTTAAACATGTTTCGCCTCAAGTTCTTTTGACAAGTAATTTACATATTTATGATTTATGATTTCTACAATCCCATTTTTACAGTTTTTGAATGTCATGCTGTGTTTCCATGTACTCCTGCATACCCGGAAACCACTTTTGAAAATTATATATCAAACATGAAAAATTTAATGTGACTACAAATTTATCAATGTCAAGGACCACTAAATTTAGAAGTATGAGTTGTATGAGAGAAGGCCTATGAATAGTTTTGTTTCGATACCATAAAAAAAGAAAGAAGTTCTATTATGGTATATTAAAATTGGAATTTTTGCACACATAATTTGATGATTTTGAATTCATGTCATGTATGTGATGTGTTTGATGCACGGATTTGAGTGTGACTTTGGTATATATTCTGGCCTCGAAGGTTTTGAGAGACTAAACCAAAAAAATTCGAGAGAGCTGGGAATATTGTATCCAGAAGAAGCTTTACATATTGGTGATAGTTTGTGCAAAGACTGCAAGCCGGTCAAGAGCATAGGTTGCTTGTACTGTTACTTGGATAGGTTCAAGTCACATGATGCTCAGAAATGGAGGCAATTTGTGAATGGCCTTTACGTAATGGCATGTGAATTGTTTTATAAGTGGAAGGTGATGGTTTCGATTCCATTTATATCATTTCTTGAGGTTATTAGAAGAGAAGCCATCATTTTGGTGCGAAGAAAAGGGAGAAGTAATTTTCCCTTCCATAACGAAGAGTTGAGAATTCCTGTCGTTTTGACCCGACTTGGAATTAGACCCAAAAGTAAATGAGAGTTTTTCTTTCACATCCATTTTCGTCTGTTCAATATTTAGTTTCTCCTACCTGCTCATCCCTGTTTCTCCTCTTTGGTTATGCTTACGCTGTGTTTTCTTTCGATGAGGATCTAACAAGTGAATGTGTGCACTAGGCAGTAAAGATTATGCAATTGATTGTTCTTGTTGGTTCTGAAGTTTGGACCCGATAGTGTGGACAATTGAGCATAGTTCGCCACGCAGAGACGCGCAGAAAAAACTACTCTCAGAGAATCCGGACACGAGTCTCAGAGTTAGAGTTGCCGCGCTCCTCTGAAGAGGGTCCCCAGAGGTGGCGCATATGGAGGAGAGGCAACACACTTTGCAAAATCCACTTCTCCAAGCTAGGCAAAGGCCTTATAAATATCTCAGCTTAAAGAATGTTGTTACAAGCACCAATATTAATGGCGAATCCGCATGTGAGAGGTAGGTTGGGAGCATAAAAAAGAAGCCACTTTATGTCCGAGGAAGAACCTTCACTGAGATGCATCAAAGACGCTATTTTTTATGCCACGAAAATTTTCACATACTGCTCTTTTCTTGCACATTAAGTGTTCGATGAAATTCCCATTCAGCTTTAACTGTTCTTTTGTTTAATGGGGAATGTTGGAGTTTTACTTTCTAGCACTGTTATTTGCTGTGCCTGCGAGTAAAATAATCTTCTTTGGTCGTTAGGAATACGTTTTTTGTGATATGGCGCTGTGGTTGTACCAGTCTCTCGTGTGAATTTCTCATGAGATGACTGTCAATTAATGTTTGAACTTTGATCCAGTAAAATCACGGAGGATGAGAACAAAGCAGAATTTAGGAATTTTCTTAAAATTCTTCCCCCTGTGGAGTTTGCCTGCGTCTATGGCTCATCCCTTCATCCAAACAACCAAGACAAGGTTTCTCTTTTGACTAGAACTCCCTAGTTTTCTTCATTATTTGTTACCAAATTTTTTTTTCTTCGAATTATTTGCTCTCAATTTTGAGAATTTTGGCTTCTTAGTCAACCATGACAGACTATATTCTTGGTGTATCAGATCCCTACCAGTGGCATTCTGAGGTAAAATATAATACGTTGTCTTATCTTATGCACTTATTTTACTGCTATGTGCACCTTATAGAGTTGGCTTTTTCTCTCTCTGTCTTTCTTTTTCTCCATTGTGCAATGGCACTACAAAGAACCTGAAATTGAACAGAAATCACTATGCGTCGTGGATGGTGCACCTTGGTGGCGCGAGACTGGTATTCCTCTCTCAGTTCTTGTATATTTGAATTGATTATGTTAACCCACTTATCTGATGCTAAATCTTGATATAATATATGAGGTTACCGAAGTTGCGGATAAAATTGGTGTGGGAGTTCATTTCAACCCTTTTGTTAGTTGGAATAGAAAGGTATTTACAGCTTGAAGACTCAATGGTGTGTGAATAAACTAAATGCTCATAATCACATATTCAATAGCTTATAATTGCCAATTGTACATATTGGCATGTTTTTAAATTGCATCACGTGAGTATTTATTTTCTCAGGCTC
Organism: Prosopis cineraria; assembly: GCF_029017545.1. NCBI lineage: Eukaryota > Viridiplantae > Streptophyta > Magnoliopsida > Fabales > Fabaceae > Prosopis > Prosopis cineraria. Next base: position 6,042,162 of record NW_026555342.1, on the reverse strand, counting down.
CTCTAAATTATGATTCATGCCATTTGTTCCCTAATTTATCAGCAAATGTACACAGATGTTCAAATACGGGGTTGTTCAAATGCGTGACTTACTTAAAGATGTACTCTGTTGGGAGAGGTTTTACTTGAGCGGTCGTTTACAAAAACCAGTATGTATCTTGCTTTTTCCACTTTGGATAAGCAGCTTCACATATTACAATTGTTTGACTTGGGATTACTTGTTTTGGATGTGCCTATTTACGGCCGTCTAATAAAAAAATGGATATATGTTTTCAGTGCTCTAAATTTTTTTTTTTTTGGGCAACTTTTCAGTGCTCTAATTGAAAGATAACATGCAGGTGAAGATAAACAAATAAATAGAACGGTGCTAGTTAACTGTGTCTTCATTTTAGTTCGCAGAAAAACTTATTTATTTGAAATCTTTGTTTGTTGTTCAACTCAAAGCACATGTCACATAAGTTGTAGCATTATTTTCATTGTCGTTTCTAATTTCTGGATCCAAATGTGTGTTATAATACACTTAATATCAAAGATAAGGCCTCGATAACTTCTCTCTTAAGCACATAGCAGTGATGCATATTGCTTGTTACAAAGTTCTATATTCTATAATAAATTTGTTTAGTTACAGATTTACTTAGCTGACAATCCTATCTTGTTACTTAGCTCTCATTACTTTTTGAGACTTGATTTTTTGGTCTAATTTAGCGGATTTTAGGTTCTGAGGGTACTCTTACGAGTGCTTGTTTCAATTGTTGTGCCATATCTTTCTCATTCTTTTCCATGTCCTATATTTTAATCATAATCTTAATCCATGACCTAATTCTCTGGGTGCACATTATGTGCAGATTCATATAGTGATAGATAATTTGGACATTGCAAACGCCAATTCTGTTAACCTGAGAGCTGCAATATCAGCTGCTCTTCTCTTTCTTCCTTCGGAATTCACAGAGGTTTATTTCTTTCTTATTTAACTAATTATTTTAGGGGTTAAACCTACTAAAATGATTAAAGCATATTCTTGCAGGAAGATCTGTATTCCAAGGTGTGTAGTCTCTCATATATCGGTGACCTACGTATGCTATTTGCAGAGGATAAAAATAAGGTAGACCCCAAACGCATCTTTTTTGTAAGGCATGTTTTGGAACTGTTGATGTCTTCATCATACAGACGGGCTCAATGCTCTCACCTAACGCTATACCATGAGTTGGGTGATCTGCTGAAACTCTGTGTCAATTTGGTTGTAGGTTTTAGATTACTTTGTACATATGAATGCTTTAATAAGCTGAGTTATGCCTCCATGGAATGCCAAATTTGACTATAACTTGCTGCATCAACCTGTTTCAACAAGATATTTTTTTTATGCTGTTATTATTTTCTAAATACTTCTCCTTTACTACTGCTTCACTGTTTGTCATATTCAACTTTACGAAAATTGGCATTGAGCAGGAGAAAAGGAAAGGGTTGGTGTTTTCAATGATTGTCATTGTCTACTTTACTGAGATTAATGAAATATTCCCTGCATATATCCTTTCTTGCTTTTTCTCATGGGACTGGAGGCAAATATGTAAAATTGTATGTAGCTGGTGCAACTTCTTTCCTCAAAGAAGGCAGAATATTTGTCTATTGTTCTCACCGAGATTCCTCTATTTGTCATATGATCCAGGTGAAAAAAATTGTGACGGGGCAGTTTAATCTATTCCACTCGATATATAAGCCATTTCTCGAAGAGTACGAGGCTAAGAAGTTATTGGGACTATCATCAACTTCTAATGGCCAAATAGAAGTCTTTCAGGTATTAATTCTTGGGTATTTTTCAGAGGCGGATTGAAGTTAAGAACTAACTGAGCTGAAATATGGATTTATTCTTTTCTTGTCCAACAATTTTCTTTCCTGGACAGAAGTAGAAATTTCATTACAAATAAAAAAAAAAAAAAGAGTAAAATTGTTGGATGATAAGATATCACCAAATGAGAATTAACAAAAAATTCTCCAAACAAGCCAAAAGGAGCAAAAAGCTAGAATAGCTCATCATTGTACTTAACCTGATCACGCTCTACATTTATACTAGCGACTTTCTTTAAATACACGATGCAGAATTCTGAAGGGAAGCCATTGATTCTATTGCGTCACATGTATCTGACTCTACTGTACAAAGCACAAACTAGTGAATCCCATAAACCACATATCTCCACATTATGTTATTCTCCATTTTGTAAATCAAGCCTTTGGTTATTCTAACTAAAGGTTGCTTAATGGGTAACCACTGTTGTAGTCAACTGGTCCTTGAGATTTCTTTTATTTATGTCGAACTTGTTATTTAATGCTTGCTTTATGTTGTCACGAAGAAGCAGTTCTTTCTCAGTTTCCATTTCTAAAGGAAGTAGAAGAGGAAGACAGAGGCAATCTTTTCAGATATTTAGTGCTTCTCATCTCCTTCAGGATTTCCAACCTGTCATAGATTGTCTCACATCTTTAAAGTAGAATAATCCAAGTGAACTTATTTCTTTTACTTTGTAAAACAGGATTGTAACTTATCAGCTGCTAGCTCTCTTGTCTCTTCTCTTTCTCCGGCAATCAGAAACCAGATGGGTATGAAGTTAGGAGAGAAGACAAAAATGAGTGAAACTGGTATGCCTGTATCTTGAGAAAGGATTGTTTCTGAAACATTGTGGCAGCTTCAAATATTTCCCTGCTTGAACTCACAGACAGTTGGTAGTTGATGATAGTGGAACTGTAGATCTAACTAGAGGCAGATATTAATTAAGGATAAAGATAATTAAAAACTTGTCCTATGATTTCAGGACAAATCATAAAAGACGTTGCTTTTAGCTCGAGAGAAGAGGCTGCAAAATGCTTGCAGGGTATCCTGAGAAGAAGAGTTATGATTTCAAGTGCAAGACAGGCCATTTCTGGTCTTCTGACTTCAGGTGGGATCAACGCTAGCCGGTATCTTGCAAAGAAAATGAGCAAAGCCTGGAAGTCCTGGAGATGATGACGCTAGCCAGTTGAACATCTTGAGAATGAGAGTTTCATGCTTAATCATTGAGCTAGAGAAGTTTGCAGATAGACTGGTATGGCAATAGTTTGGGAATCATTGGGGAGTATTAGGTGAAGATTTTTTTTCTATAAATCTACCATTAAGCTATTGACCTCGCAGACGAAAATTTTTCCGTTTATTGAAAAGCCTGAAATTTGAAGGTAAGGGAATATGATATTTATTATTGTTACCCAAAAACGAAAACAAATGAATAAAAACTTTGGTGATCGAGATTTTTCCCGAGATAATGATAATAATCAAATATTCTAAGTTACGAGACTCTGGTTCATTCCTTTTAAGTTGTTGTATGGAATATGGATGCCTTTATCTTAAAGCTATAGCAACAAAACATATGTTGTAATCTAGATAGAAAAGATGATGATAATTTTATAAACATTGTTTGTCTCCATAGCATAAATAAATGAGTTAAAGGGCAAATTAATTTTTAAACTATAAATTTAAGAACATCTGAGATTTTAAATGTATTTTTGTTATAATGTTTTTCTTTTAATATTTGAAAATAATGTAATGTTGTTCTTGTTATTAATAAAAGCTTAATTTGACTATTACTATTAGTTAATCAGGAAATTACAAAAAATAATTACAAAAATTGCAAAAAATGATCAAAATAATCATAGAAATTAATTGGTATTAATTTTTTTATATAATAGAGTACTTGTTTATAATTATTGAGTCTTTTTCTGTAATTATTTTAATCATTTTTTACAATTTAATATTCTTTTTTTAATAATTTTTTAATCAATTAATAATTAAAATTAATTTTTATTAATGGGATGAATAATATTATATTTTATTTAAATGTTAAAGAAAAATATTATATCAAAATTAAGTTTATGGTCTTAGATATTTTTGGATGATTGTCGTGTTATTTTTTTCCTCCTAGATTATTGACATCTTGTCTACATGCAGAAAATACTCACATTTTTTCTACATTCTCCCGATTTGAGATTCAACGTGACATGATGTCTTTGAATTGACGTCCACCAACTCTTGTGCTTTCCAAATTAAAACTTTTGTAGAAATAAATGAGATTAAAAGTGTATTTGAGAAAACAAAATAAAGTAACCATTACAAAATTCCTTGCATTTACAAATCTAAAATTATTTTTTAAGTTGGGGAAATAATCAAAAAACATTTTATGATCCACATCTTATAAAATTAGCACCAAAATTATGGAAGAAATGATTTTATTATGAAAATATTGGAACAAATTATCACTTGCATTTTAAAATTTATTACTTATGCTTCTTAAAATTGTATAATTAATAATATTTTTTATGTTAAGAAGGCTTTTTCAATTCATTAATGTTCTTGTATCAAAATATCGCTATAATATGAAGAAGATTAAGCTATAACCTTATAGAACATAATCAATAACCTTTTTATAAAAAAATATCAGCAATAATTTTTGAAAGATAAATTAATTGTAAGTTAACATTAACAAGAAAATTGACTGCGAGTTAACAATGAGTCTGCAAGCTTCAAAGAAGTTGGTTTCAAAATGAAGTTTGTGACTTTGAGTCTGCATATGAATGTCTCCCATCACTAGGGCTGTGCAGAAAAACCTCAAACTCGGTCTATTTGGTCCGATCCGGTCCGACCCGGTCTTGAAAAATTCAACCCGAACAAAAAACTGGACTGAACGGGTCAGACCAGACTAGAGACTGCTCTTTCAGACCAATCAGTCCAGCCCGGTCCAGGTTATTTTTTTAATATTAAATATTAAATAATTATATTATTTAAAAAAAAGATCTTACTTAGTTGAGCCCAGTAACAGTACCCTCACACCTCACGTGCATGCTTCAGACTCGGTCTCTGAACTCTGAAGTCTGATAGCCTCATTTATCATTTCTCCATTTCTCCATATCGCATGAAAATATGATTATAGGGTAATTTAAACAAAAATAAAATACAAGAGACAAAAAAATAGAAATCTTACATTTATAATTAACACAAATCTCTAACTAGCTCTTTGACACTTGCAAGAATAAAAAAAACAGTAGTAATATTTATAGGTATTGAATAGTATGACACCTTTTTGTACTTCATATAATACGCGAGAAAGATGATTATTTATACTCTAAAAAACTGAAAGAAACATAATTAATCTCATAACAAGGATCATGTGCAATTAAATAGTGCTTGCTTTGAAACTCAAACGGTAGTAAGCTTATGATATTGATACAAGTGAATAGGAAAGGGGATATGAGGGCCTTTTTTTTTGAGAGAGTTGGATTCAAGAAACTGGACTGGTCCAGTAACCCGGTGGACCAAGTCTAACCTAATCCAAGTCCCGGGTCTAACAAGACTAGACCAGTCTTTGGACTAAAAATTCTAACCCGGTCTCCATTTAGACTAGACTTCGGGTTGACATCCAACCCGGTCCAGTCCGGTATTTGTGCAGCCCTACCCATCACTTATCCATCAAAACCAATTGACAGGTCAATCGATAAGATTCCGACATGTGGAATATCAATATGCAATCACCCCAACAAATCTTCAAAAATATAAAAAGAAAAGAAATTATCCTTTATAGTTCCATTGACCTCTTTTTTTAAAAAAAATAAAAATAAAAATCAAATATATTAACATAAAAAATAGCTACAAGTTTGAAGTCCAACAAGGAAAATTAAGAGACTAATTGATGGCTAAACTAAAGAGAGCCACACCTCAAAATTTGATAACTGAAAAATATATTAGATTAAAATATATTTTTACTCTTATATTTTCTTTCAAGAAGTACTAAATATTTTATTTTAATAAATGAGATATTTTTCTCCTTAAACAATTTTTTAAAGGAGCAAAATTCTGCTTTGTTAGTGATGGATGGGAAAAAAAACCTCACTTATTAATACAGAGTGCTCTACTCTCCTTGAAAGAAAATATATAGATAAAACTATACTTTAACTCAAGAGTAAATATTAATTACTACTTTAATGTAAGCAATGACTTCTTTTTTGACAATGACTAGAATGGAATAAGCAATTACAACTTCTCTTTTGCATTATTAACAGAGGAAAAGTTATAATTGCTTGTTACATTCTAGTTATTTTCAAAAGAAAAATAATCATTGCTTAAATTAAAATAGTCACATATATTTACAATACTTGAATTTTAATGAATTAAAAATTTTTATAGAAAAAGTTGTAATTGTTTGTTTCATTCTAATCATTACAAAAAAAAAATAGTCATTGTTTAAACTAAAGCAATCACCAATATTTTATTTTTTATTTTAAACTAGAAGTATTTTAGTTATTTTACAAAAATTGTTAATGTTAGATAAGTCCCTAAGTAGAGGTGGAAAAATGAGCTAACCCAGCTCAGGCCCTTAAAGCATGGTTTCTCAAAAAATGGTCGATTTCTAAAGCTGATCCTTATTTGAAACGCTTAAGGCAGGGCTTGTAAGTTGTATTTTTTAAAAAAAAACTTAATAAAATAAATAAATACAAATATAGATATAGAATCTTAATCAAATTTTAAAATGAAGATATAAATTTTCAATGCAAATCAATCTTATCAAATCTGATAAATACAAAAACTTATGTATCATAAAGTATAACATTAATCAAAATTAAAAAATAAATTTTTATAAAGTAATTGTATTTAAGAAATTAATAAAAAATTTGCCAATATCATGGTAACATAAATGGTAAAAGACCCAATATTAATTATTTTGATAATACAATAATTAAAAAATTACTAATCTTTTGGAAAATAGGATTTGGAGGGCCGTCGAATCCAAGCCTTTTTTTTAGGGCTTATCTAATTTAAAAAAAAACCATATTTTCAAGCAACACTCTTATTTATGTAAGGTCTCCAAGCCTCGCCTTTCAAGCCCAGCTCTCATTGTCATTTGCATATTTCATAGGGTTAAAATACATTTTCTCTTATATTTTTTTTTGAGGACTTATGAACACTTTGTATTAATAAGTGAAGCATTTTTTTTAAACTATTTTTCAAAGAATAAGTTGGACATTTTTTATATGAGCAAAAATCTCTTCTGTTAGTAATTTATCAATGAAAGAGGATTTTTGCTTATTTAAAAAATAATTTAAAAAAATACTCTATATATTAGAACAATATGCCCAATGCTTCTTAAAGAAAAATATAGAAGTGAAAATGTACGCTAACCTAAACATATTTAAGAGATATCTAATGTCTTGGATTATTAGATATTGACTTGTGACGGAGAATAAATAGTCATTATTGAATTTCATAATCAGCTTTGCCAAAGGCACGGTTCCTCGACACAAGCTACTGTAGCTAGATAGGACGTCTCCATCCATGACCAGTAAATTTTGAGTTCCTGTGTCAGTTTGAAAATGATATCCTAACAATTACTCAGATCCTAATTATACAGTAAAATTAACAATTTCACCATTGTTAAGGAATAATAATTAATATCCCTAAACTCGGAATAAAATATTTAATTTTTTAATTTTTTCTTTCATTAAAATTAATTACTATAATAAAGTGTATCTATGAATAACTCCCTTCATTTCAAATTATAAAATATTTTTTTAAAAAAATTTAACATTCAAAAATATAAGACACTTTAATAAAAATAAAATTTCATTAATGATACATTTTAGATGTTATCTTTCTCATATGTTCTCTCTCTTTAACATTCTTTTATCAATGGAGTATTAAATGAAAGATATTTTTAAAATTTTATATTTTTATCTTTAAAAAGTAAAGTTATAAAGTGTATTTAATGAGCTTTATTAATATGTAAGATTTTATCTAAAAATATCTTATAATTTGAGACAGAAGGAGTATTACACATCTTTGCCACCAAATAGAATTTTAAAGCTTCACCCTATAATTAAGAACAAAGTAACTATTACATAGGTCTTGTTTTGTTGTTATAAAAAAATGAAACAGAATGAATTAAAACAATAAAGGTAGACATACAATGATCAAGAGAAATATGTGATCACATTTACAAAGAAAATAGGGGATTTAATTTATAGAGTTAAAAACCATAATTCATGAGATTTTTTGAGAATGTAATGATTTTTATATTTATAATATATTAATAAAATTTATTATATTTATCATAAAAAAATAATTTAATTTATTTTAATTTTAATTTTTTTAATTCATTCATTTTATTTTTTTAGTAACCAAACGTAACCTTAGACATATCTTTCAATAGATTGTAATGAGCTTGAGAATCCTGCTCTATGTTTAGTAATTAGTACGACTTCAAATCATCTTGTCAATTATAATCTAACCGCATGTTCTTTTTCTCGTGCGGCCCATGAAATGTAATAAACAAATCTCATTACTTATCACATGTGTAGTCATATATAATCAAAGAGTTATATCAAAAGGTTTTTTTTTATTAAAAAATCATGTGACGTCCTTGCCATAATATTAATATTCGTGGTAAATAACAAATATTAGATATGTCAGAGACGTTGAGTCTGAACTGATAACAAAAAAAGTCTCAAGCTTTCTTAATATAATTCACTCAGATGTAAAAAAATATAAGACTTTAGTAAAATAAGTATTTGATTTTATTAAAATGCGAGAAATTACAAGTATAAATTGAAAGTAAAGCTAACTATAACACTAAAGGCTACAAGGTGTAAAAACGTGAGTCTTTAGTTGAGTATTGACTGTCTTTTTTCTGTGTCTTCGTCTTCTATTTATAATGTTAGAGTAGTGGTAGGCTCTCCTTTGATACCTAGCAAGTTTTGTCGAGGAATCAAGAATCTCGCAAAACTCATGATATGATCTTGATTCCAAGTTCCCCATTTTTAGTAATTAGCTAGTCTCGCCGAGATACTTAGACACAATGTCTACGGATTTAGGAATTATTCGAGATCGTGTCTTCTTGTACTAATGGTCTAATGTTTGTAATTGATAAGATTTTGATATATTTATTTTATTGTGGCCTTTATTGAGTTTTTGGGCTGATCTTTTTATTTATGTTGAGCCTGACTTTTCAGTTACTTAGCCCAACTAACCATGTGACTTATCGAAGCGGTGTTTCATATTTTAGCCCAAACACATAAAAAATAGAATTGTTTTATTTAGTGATAATTTTATATTGAGCATTAACATTTTTTTAAAATTAAAAGAATATGTATTGAAAAATTTTCATATAAACTCAGTATATTAATTCATCTATGCTTCGTTAGATAAAAATATATTATGTTATATCAGTTTAATCAACTAAAATTTAATATCTCATTATTTTTAATCAGTGTATTTTTAAATAGTGTCTAATTTCTTGTTTTTTTTTCCTACCATTACTAATGACAAAATAAATTTATATTTAAAATGATGTTGAATAGAATATGAACGATGGGTTCAAGAATTTCTCACATGAATTACAAGCAAAGTGGAAGCCGTAACCCATGACACTTGGCTGCAAAACGACTGACATATATAGCATTGATGCGGACTCCCCCCTCGTCAACATCAAAGACAAATCCTCGTTATCTATTTTGTATATTATTGTTATTATTATAGCCCGACCCGCCGTACAGCTTTAACATTGCAGGCTACTCAACATCTTTCACCGAGTAATCACAACCACTTCACGATCACTAATATAACAATGGCTTCCAATTCCATGGAGGATCCTCCTTCTTCACAGTCTCAGAGAAGCTACTGGAGAAGATGGAGCAAGCAAGATTTCCTACCGGAGCAATCCTTCCAGAGCTGGGCCACCTACAAAACGGCACTTTCTCAGACGTCGATGAGGTTCAAGGATCGTTTGCTGAGCAGATCCGACGACGCCACCGAGACTGATGAGATCAGAAAGGAGAGCGAGAACGACATGAAACGCTGCCTCAACTGGTGGGATCTCATCTGGTTTGGCTTCGGCTCCGTTATCGGCGCCGGAATCTTCGTCCTTACCGGTCAAGAAGCTCACGAAGACGCCGGACCCGCCATTGTCTTGTCCTATGTCGCTTCCGGGATCTCCGCCATGCTCTCCGTTTTCTGCTACACTGAATTTGCCGTGGAAATCCCCGTTGCAGGTCAGACTTTTCCTGTTTTGATATTGAAACTTATCTGAGCTATCATTGCATAGAAGAACCTCCAGTAAGAAACTAGAGTCAATGCTTCGTGGAAGCCATTAACTTGAAGCGGAACGTAAACCGGCGGTACCGTAGAAGCCAGAAAATTGGTTGGGGCGGGTCGGGCCGGTAGTTCATATATAGGTTCAAGTTTCAAACACATTGCCAAAAAAAAAAATCTTGGTAAAAAATTAAAGATATAGAGTATGTATGTTTTGTTGATTTATTGAAATATTTTTATGCATGTTAAAGACTTAAAGATATAATTTTTTATTTATTTCTTATGTACTAATTTTTTTCCCTAGAAAATTGACCATCCATCTTGATCTTGTTCAAATTATCCATGTACAATGACATATAAAAATATATTGAAAATCGGAACTTTGTTTACTGATTGAATTTTTTTATGAATCAAACTTTTAATTAATTATTCATATTAATATAATAAAATTAATATTATTTGAGACATTTATGACAAATAGTTAAAAAACGTTAAACTATCCAGATATATATGCTAATTCCATTAACGAAAAAAATTGGCCCTGCTTTATTCCCACATATTTTGAATTCATCCCTGCTTTATTCTATGATTTGTAAATAATACAATATAAATTTATATTGTATTGATTAATTGGTGTTGATATTAATGTTGATGGGTAAAATTTTTAGAGTTGGCTTTGAGGTGGATGTATTGCAGTGGAGGGAACTCTGCAAATCTGAATTGTTAGATTAAATTTGATGATTTAGATTTAATTAGTTAAGTTTAATTTGAATGGTTTAGATTTACAATGGGGTGCAATGCAAGGAAAATGAAGTGGAGAGAAAACCAACTTCAAAACTTTCGAGTTTTTGAAGTTAAAGTGATTTTTGACTTTAATTTGTAAGCTTAACTCAATTAAATGCTAACACAGGTGGGTCATTTGCGTATCTGAGAGTGGAACTTGGAGATTTTGCAGCATTCATAGCAGCAGGAAACATTCTGCTTGAAAGCATAGTGGGAAGTGCTGCTGTAGCCAGAGGTTGGACTTCCTACTTCACTACTCTCTTAAATCGTCCCTCTAATTCACTTCGTATCACAACAAACCTCAAACCTGGCTACAACTTACTAGACCCCGTAGCTGTTGGAGTCCTAGTTGTTGCAGCCACAGTCGCCATGATCAGCACCAGGAAAACCTCGTACCTTAACTGGATTGCCTCAGCGATCAACAACATTGTCATCCTCTTCATCATAATCCTAGGTTTCCTCCACGCCAATACCTCAAACTTGTCCCCTTTCTTGCCTCACGGGGTGAAAGGGGTTTTCAGAGCAGCTGCTATTGTGTATTTTGCATATGGTGGGTTTGATAATATTGCCACCATGGCTGAAGAGACCAAGAAACCTTCAAGGGATATACCCATTGGCTTACTTGGTTCAATGTCTTTGATCACTGTCATTTACTGTTTGATGGCACTTTCATTGAGTATGATGCAGAAGTACACACAGTTAGACGAAAACGCAGCGTTTTCTGTGGCTTTTGGAAGTTTGGGACTGAAATGGGCAAAGTATGTGGTGGCTTTTGGAGCTTTGAAGGGCATGACCACTGTGCTTTTGGTAGGAACCTTAGGACAGGGACGATATATCACTCATATTGCACGTGCCCATATGATTCCACCTTGGTTCGCTCTTGTACATCCCAAGACAGGAACCCCAATAAATGCTACACTTTTGATCACCATTTCAGGTGATTAATATCTAATCTCTCCTTCTTGTTTAGTTCTAATCATTTTATCATTTCATTTCATTCAATCACTCTCGCAAAACAAGGTTACAAAATGTGTCTCAAAACTCAAATCTATATACTAATGAATCTGGGATAGGTTTTAGTCAACTTTAATACCTGGTGTAATGGTCAACTTTAATCGAAGTCCTTATTGTTACCGAGCATCATTGTCACATCAGCGACATATCATTATTACATTAGTAACATGTCATTATCAAGGACCTTAACCATATAAAGTCAAGGTATAGGGACTTTGACCCAAGGCTATATTCTCACTTTAACCATATTATCTGAAAACTCAATCTATATTCTAATGAACCTAGGGAAAACATAAATTTTGTCTTTAAATTAAGTTGTGGTCAACTTTACTTAAGGTTCTTATAGTTTTTTATTAAAGAGTCAATATTTAGAGTTGTTGTCAACTTTGATCAAAGTTCTTACTGTTACCAAATATTATTATTACATTGGTGACACATCATTATCATATTAGCAACATATCATTTTCGGGGATCTCAACCAAAATTAACCATATTAAAGTCAAACTACAGGGAATTTGACCTGAGTTAACCAAAATTTTTAACCAAAAACTATGTTTTCCCATGAATCTATATACTAATTAATGACTGTAAATAATTGCTGCCTCTGATGTATATTATATATAATTTCAGCTGGTTGCATTGCATTTTTCTCGAGCTTGGATGTATTATCAAGCTTGTTGTCAATAAGCACTTTGTTTATCTTCATGATGATGGCTGTGGCTCTTCTTGTGAGGAGATACTATGCCAAAGGAGTCACACCAACTCACAACCTGTTAAAGTTAGTCATCTTCTTGCTTCTCATTGTTGCTACTTCAATGGCTACTTCAGCCTATTGGGGTTTGAGCAATGGTTGGGTGGGATACACCATAACTGTTCCTTTATGGTTCTTGGCGACTTTAGGACTGTCCTTATTGCTGACTCAGCAAAGGGCACCTAGGGTTTGGGGTGTACCTCTTGTTCCATGGTTACCTTCTTTGTCTATTGCAACAAATATATTTCTGATGGGGTCTTTACCCTCAGGAGCATTTATAAGGTTTGGGATTTGCACTGCTGTAATGTTGATCTACTATGTTTTCTTCGGCCTTCATGCCACTTATGATATGGCTCATCATCAACAAGAAGACAAGAAGATGATTCGGTCCATGAAAACAAACAAAGAGAGCTTAGAGAATGGAGAGCCTTAGTTGTAAATTAGACCATACTGTGTCCTTTAATTTTCAGTACCACTGATGAATCTTCTGTAATACATTAATTTCCACAACAAATACTTTATACTTGTATGAAATTCTACGCTCTGCAGCTTTTTTTGTTTTTGGCATCTTTGCATTAAGTTCCCTTGGATCAGGGATCAAATTGAGAACTTCAGTTGATGAGAAGAGAATAAATTAAAATAACGATATCAGAGAAAAGAAAGGAGGGAGGCATGGGAGGAAACATAGGCACTTCAATTTTTTCGCCATATCAGTGAAGGAATAACGCAGATATGGATTCTCATATTAAAATTCAACAAGTCAGATTTAATATTTGATAAAAGGGAAAATTTAATGTCTTGGTTCTTATAGTTTTAATATTACTTGATTTAACTTAATTTTTAAAATTTTGACTTGTCTTAAATTCAGTTCCAAAATGTATACTACTAATAAAACAGAACAATGAAAATTCCCTCGTAATAAACGTTTTGAGGCAATACCTAGCGTCAAGCATGCGAGGGGGCCTATTGAGGTTTATGTTGCTAGAATCAACTTCACTTGACAAGTTTGTGAAATCACTATGCTTTTTTAAGGATTTGCTCTTAACTTCAACTTAACTCTGCCTATATTTATAGCCAGTTCCAAGTTTGAGTAAAAGAGAAGGGTTGTGTTAGGCTATCAACAGCCAACGTAAAACTTTGTTAAATCTATCATGAACATGGACAATAGTAAGAGACTAATCGACAATAATTTGACAGTGAAATTGAAAAATCAAATTATATCTCAAGTGAAAAAATTTAGATATTTGGGAGCCATTATTCAAAATAATGGTGAAATTAGTAGGAATATTTCACATAGGATTCAAGTTGGGTGGTTTAATTAAAAAAAAACTAAAGGAGTTATTTGCGACCGTAAGGTGCCTAATAAACTTAGAGGAAAGTTTTATCGTAGTGCTATCAGACCAACTATGTTATATAGTAGTAAATCCTGGACTCTAACGGGACAGCAAGAGCATAAAGTTGGAATAGCAGAGATGAGAATGTTACAATAGATGTGCGGACATACATGTAAAGATAAAATTCGAAATGAGTATATACACGAAAAAGTGAGGGTAGCACCTATTGAGGAAAAAATGATAGAAAATCATTTGAGATGGTTTGGGCATGTAAAAAAAAACTGCGAGAGTCACCAGTGAAAAGAGTGGAACATATAACTTTGAGCCCTGTTAAAAGGGGTAGAAGAAGGCCTAAGAGAATACTCTTGAAAGTTGTTGAACGCGATCTCTTAATTAATAATATTTTTAAAAGCTTGATAAATGATAGAGCACATTGATAGATGCAATCTATATAACCGACTCCACCTAATAGGATGTTGTTGTAAAAGTTAAGGGATTAAAGGTTATTTGGTTTACTTACTTTTTTCATTTGAAAAGGACTTTTGAGATTTAAGAATGTTAAAATTGTTTGGTTTCCTTGAATTTTTTTCAAAGTTCATTTCAAAAGTATACTAAGAAAGCTTTAAAAGTCGATTTCTTAATCATAAATATATAATTTCTTTACATTTGAAAGTTGGGGGATTTGACTTTTTTTCCGTGTTATCCTTTGTCCTGGATGTGGCTGATCATAATGATGATAATGCTGATCACAAATATCCATCTTCAATTTCAAATATAACATTTTCAAGAGATGAATAGCGTATGTAATTTAATTAGAGATTAAATTGTTCATTATAAACAGTGGAACTAATCATGTTAATTTTCCCAAATTATTTATATAATTTTTTTCGAACGGATCAAACTTTAGAAGAATAACTGCATTAAAGTTTCACATAAAAAATTTAATTATCACAAAGTTCATTAAACAATAATTTTAATTTAATTGTTAATAGATCTTGTATTAATTAATTTTTTATATGAAACTTGTATGTAATTTTTTTTAACTTTATATTATTTTTATTTTTATTATTCGACGTATCAAATTTTATCTTATTTAAAATTTTTATTGTAGATATTTTTTTAATATTTTAAATATCTTACATTTGTGTAACAAAAATTATATATTATAAAAGTCAATGTCTTTTTAGTAATTTTATATCTAAAAATATTTTTTACTTATACATCATTCAAATAATTTTTAATTTACTAAACTTACTTTTAAAAATGCATCCAAAATAATTAACTTTTATCAAATTGATTTTTAATAAGTGAATTTTTAATAAATTAACTTTTAGTAAATGGAAAAATATGCACTAAGTTGTGCTGGATCATCCTGAAAAAATTTAGTTTTAAATGAGTTAAAATTACAATAATCAAATAATTAATTTTTTTGACAAAAATCATAAAAATAAAAATAAATTAAATCATATTTTTAAAATTTTTGTTTGAATGATCTATTATTGCAAATGTGAGAAAGTATAAACAGAAGTTACAATAGAGAAAAATTGGATTGAGATAACACCGTGCTTTAAAATTAGAAAAAAAAAATATATCCAAAGGACATAACGTTATAATATTCATAATAAAATTCTAAAGATAAATTACTAAAAAATTGAAGGAACTTAATTTTGTTACAAATGGATGAATATGTTCATACATTAAAAAAATTAATAATTTGGATCTGTATCAGTGTTAAATAAATAAAAAATTAGACCATCTTAACATAGATGTATTCCTACCTCTTGCTCCACATGTATTCTAATATTGTCCAATAACAAATTATATTATAAGTAGCCTTTTTAATTTTTCCCCATCCATAATGAAACTCTTTTAGATGTAAACTTTCATATGTACACGTAGAGGTTATTGTAGAAAGAACATACATTAATTAATAAACTAAGGCCTTGCATTGTCTAAGGTCTCTTTCTTTGCTTTCAATGGATCCAAAATCTTATTCTTCTCTTGTTGGCGATGATGAGCCATATCATAAGTAGCATGAAGCCCAAAGAACACATAATAGATTAGCATCACAGCAGTGCAAATTCCAAACCTTATAAATGCATCAGTCCCTAAGGATCCCATCAAAAAAATATTTGTTGCTATAGACAAAGATGGCAGCCAAGGGACAAGGGGTACCCCCCAAACCCTTGGTGCCCTTTGCTGAGTCAGCAATAAGGACAGTCCTAAAGTGGCCAAGAACCATAGAGGAACAGTTATGGTGTATCCCACCCAACCATTCTTAGGTCTCAGACCCCAATAAGCTGAAGTAGCCATTGAAGAAGAAACAATGAGAACCAAGAGGATGACTAGCTTCATCAGGTTGTGAGTTGGTGTGACTCCCCTCACATAGTATCTTCTCACAAGAAGAGCCACAGCCATCATCATGAAGATAAATAATGTGCTTATTGACAACAAGCTTGCCAATACATCCAAACTTGAGAAAAATGCGATGCAGGCAGCTGAAATTATATATAAAAAAGCTAGCAATTATTCACAGTCGTCATTGGTAAGTATGGATTGAGTTTTAATTTGAGATAAACTTTTTAAGCCTTACGAGACTGATTGAAAGGGAGTATAGATTGTCTCCTGGTTTTAAGTCTTTGATCTGTTCAGGTTCCCACAAAAATTAAGCCTAATTTGTGTACAACTGAAGAGAAGCTTAGTCTATTATATATTGGAAAGAAATGAATAATTGACCCAAATGAGGCTGGTTTGAATCTTTGAGAAAAATATTTTTGGGTATGGATTTACCTAACCATCAACTAGAACTCTGATCTAGATTAGTCGTGGTGGCTAATATACAGTCTGGCTAGATATCAGATGCGAAAAAGGGAAAAGAAAAGAAAAGAAAAGAATTGAATAGAAACTAGAAGGGAAGGTTATTGAATGAAAATTATTATAGTTACCTGAGATGGTGATCAGAAGTGTAGCATTTATTGGGGTTCCTGTTTTGGGATGCACCAGAGCAAACCATGGTGGAATCATATGAGCACGTGCAATATGCGTGACATATCGTCCCTGTCCTAGCGCTCCCACCAAAAGCACAGTGGTCATGCCTTTCAATGCACCAAAAGCCACCACATACTTTGCCCATTTCATTCCCACACTCCCAAAAGCCACAGAAAACGCTGCGTTTCGGTCTATCCCTGTATAATTCTGCATCATACTCAATGAGAGTGCCATCAAACAGTAAATCACAGTGATCAAAGACATTGAGCCAAGTAAGCCAATTGGTATATCCCTCGATGGCTTCTTAGTCTCTTCAGCCATAGTCGCAACATTCTCAAACCCAGTATATCCAAAATAAACCACAGCCGCTGCTTTGAAAACCCCTTCAATCCCATAAGGCAAGAAAGGCGACAAGTTTGAGGTATTCGCATGAGAAAAACCTAGGACTATAACAAAGATGATGACAAAAGTGTTGATTCCTGATGCTATCCAGTTAAGGTACGAGGTTTTTCTGGTGCTGATCATGGCGATTGTGGATAGAATGACCAGCACCACAACGGCTATTGGATCTAGTAAGTTGTAGCCATCTTTGAGATTTGTTCTGATACGAAGTGAATTAGAGGGACGATTCAGAAGGGTTGTGAAGTAAGAGGTCCATCCTCTTGCTACTGCCGCACTTCCTATTATGCTTTCTAGCAGAATGTTTCCTGCTGCTATGAATGCTGCAAAATCTCCGAGTTCCACTCTCAGATATGCAAATGATCCACCTGTAACAATACTTGAGCAATTTATTTATTTGAGGATTAAATTATTAATAATTTAGAAGAATACATCACTGTTATACCAGGAAGAGGAAGAAGAGGAAGCCACCTGCAACGGGGATTTCCACAGCAAACTCTGTGTAGCAGAAAACAGAGAGCATGGCGGAGATGGCGGAGGCGACGTAGGACAAGACAATGGCGGGTCCGGCGTGGTCGTGAGCTTCTTGACCGGTGAGGACGAAGATTCCGGCGCCGATGGCGGAGCCAAGGCCGAACCAGATGAGGTCCCACCAGTTGAGGCAGCGTTTCATGTCGTTCTCGCTTTCTTTTCTAATTTCATCAGTCTCGGTGGTGTCGTCGGATCTGCTCAGCAGACGATCCTTGAATCTCACCAACGTCTGAGATAGTGCAGTTTGGTAGGTTGTCAAACTCCGGAAGGATTCTTCAGGGAAGAAATCTTCCTTGCTCCATCTTTTCCAGTAGCTTCTCTGCAAAGGATGGTCTTCCATGGAAGCTACTGTTGTCTGTTACACGTGCTTGGTGATGATTCAGTGAAATTGACGAGTGGATTAGAATGTAAGTAGATAAGTAGAATGTAAAACGCTGTTAGCATGATGTACGTAGACTATTGCATAAAAATTAACCCTCCATGAAGTAGCTATGAAACTATTTAAAATTATTTTTGTTTTATTATTTTAAAAATTAATATTTTTTGTAAATCATGTTTTGAGAATAAAAAAATAATAAAAATTATTTTTATTATTTTTTTATTTTTTAAAATAATAATTTCAGAACACCTTAAAATTATTTTTATTTTTCTGTTTTTTAAAATAATATTTTATTTTTTTATTTTTTAAAACGCATTATCAAACAAATTTTTTTATTCTTTTATTTTAAAAAATAAAAAATTATTTTTAAAATAAGTTGTCAAATAGACCCTATATCTTTTTTTTTAATTTTTTTAAAAGATGCTACTTTTACCTTATAAGAGGAGCAAAGCTTCCTTTTGATTTAACCCTCCTCTTATTTAACAATATTAAAATTTTTTGTCTCGTCTCCTCCAAACCCTTCCTTTGGAGGGATTTTTCTTTTTCCTCTTCCCTTTTCTCACCTTCTCTCCCCTTCTCTCACCTCCCCTCTTTTGTATTAAAATCCCTTCCCTCCAACCAAATATATGTAGTTCCTATATTTTATTTAAGTCTTGCTATAAATTTTTGTATTGCTCTTCAATATTTCAAGTTTGTATACTTTTCTCCATCTATACTATTAATTCTATAGTTTTAAAGAGATATTGACATGACACAAATAATATTAAAAATGTTGATATGTTCATTAGTTCCATTAAGTTTATGCTAATGTGTTGAAGTAAAACTATAATTTGGGCCAAGCCCGATGACTATCCCATTCCGCTTGAAAAATTTAGGATCAAACTCTAAAAAATAATATTTTTTAAATGTTAGGACTTGGTCAGGCTTGGCTTGAACACTTGGAAAAAAATAAAATATATATATATATATAATATAATAAATATTATTTAATTTTTAAAGTTTTATATTTCATATATTTTAGTATAAAATAAAAATATTTATATTTTCATATTTTTATATTTTTAAATCAATAAAATATCTCAAAAAATATTTAAAATACATTTTAACATTAATTTTTATCTTTTAATACCCAATTATTTTTTAAAAAAAAGTTTTGAGTCATACACATTATTTGAGAATCCCAAAATATATATTTTATATTTTTTATAAAATAAGATAATTAATTTTAAAGTAAAAATTAAATTAAAAATAATTTTAAAAATAAAATTTAAATATATATGAATTCTCGACTCTACTACTAGATAAATATAATAAATAAAATAATATTTTTAAATAATTATTTAGTTATCGTCCACATCAGATTTGGTTAAAAAATAAAAATAAATTAAAGTAAACATTCCTTATATGTAGGGGTTAAATAATATAAAAGTTAAAAAAATAATTCTAAAAAAATATTTTACTCATAATTAAATAATTTTATTTTACATAATATAATGATGACTATTTTTCTCATGTTCTTAAAATAAAAAGTATAGTTTACTTAAAATTATTAAAAATTTTGAACTAATTCGAGCAATAATTTTAGATTAGTAGTTTAACTGTGATTGAATTGAGATCAATTTAATTATAATTAAAATAATATAATTTATTTGATCAAAAAAATAATATAATTTGATTAAAATGTATAAAATATTTATATATGACTATGATAAGAACAATAATTAAAAAATAAGATATTAATTTACAAGTAAAGACAATATTTATGAATAAATTATACGTAATACAACAAAATAGTAACATAATTACTTAAGTGCAAAGTTACAAAGTTAAAATAATATTTTATATTTAATAAAATTATTTAAAAATTAAAATTTGTTCAAAAAATATATTTTTAAAAATTTTTGGATATTTTGGCCAGCCTGAATAAGCCAAAGCCCAAAGGTGTTAAGGTCGGGATTGACTATATAAGCTTTTTAAATAAAATAAAATACTTTAAATCTAATCCAAATAAGCCCAACTTGAATTAAGCCAGTCTTGCCTAAATTACTAACTCTATGTTAAATAGGTACTGAGTTGAGCTTTTTAACTAGCAAAATAAATTTTAAAAAAAATGCTACATCAGATGAAAAAAAGCTTACCTGAAGTTAAAAAAATCTCTCAATTTAAAATATCTAAAAAAAATTTTAATCTTGATTTTTAAACTTTAAGACTTGCAAATTTGTTTAAAAAAATTGTGTCTTCTACTTTTTTAAGTATCCCAAAAATATATTTTATATTTTTATTATATAAAAATAATTAATTTTAAAATAAAAATTATTTTTCAATAAGTTCAAGCTTATTCGGGCTAGCCTGCCTGAATTATTAACTCTAGTTGGAAGGAGATCAAGCTAAGAGCTTCAACCTAACTAAATTATTGACTCTAGTTGGAAGAAGATTAGGTTGAGAGTTTTAGGTTCTCCCATTACTTTTTTGTTGAACCTTTCAAGCTTCAGCTTTGTCCAGCCTTAAGATTAAAATTATAAAAAAAAGCCTGAATACTTAATTTTTTTATTTTGTAATTTTTTTAAAATCAATTCTTACTTTAAAATGAATTATTTTTATATTATAAAACTATAAAATATATTTTAGGGATACTTAAAAAATGTAAAAGACTCACTTTTTTAAAAAAAAATTGCATGTCTTAAAAATTAAAATACATTTTAAATTATTTTTTGAGATATTTTATGTATATATTTTAAGTTGAAAGTTTTCTTTAACTTCAGGTTAACCTTTTTTTAATTAATTTATATTTTTTAAAAAACTTATTTTGCTCATTAATTAGAAAGTCTAACTCAATATTTATTTAACACATCAGCACAAACTTAATTGTATTACTTGATACATTAACAATCTTAATACTATTTGTGCAGTGTCAATGTTCCTCCAAAACTCTAGGGACTAATGTTATAGACGAAAAAATATATAAGGACATGAAATACCAAAAAAGGAGTAGGGACCTATAATAAAATTTGAGCAAAATGTAGGGATTAAAAGTAATTTTTTTTATTTTTAAGGAATCAATTACAACTCAAATTATATATATGCAATTGAATGCAAAATTCAAATTCTGAATATTATTTACCTATTTATTAATATGACCCATTCCTTATCATTGGAAATAAAATAAAATCTTATTGATTTAACTATTTTTCTTAACAAATACCCCCGAGTTACTCTTAGAACAAGGCACTTTCAATTGATTACTTAATTAAAAAATTAAAATCAATTCATTAAATATATTTTGAAATGAAAAAAAAATCAAATCTACTCCCATTGAAAATAGAAAAAGAGATACATACAGGATAAATCATAAAATTAAATTTATAACAAGAGTAAAATTAATAAATAATCTGCATGTGCCTTTTATTAAAAGCTAAAGAATTCTTCTAAAAAATATCTTAAAACAAGAACTTGAGAAAGTAAATGTTACGTAAAAATATCTTATATTTGAAATAGAGTATAATAATTAATAGTATTTGAATCTTCATTACAAGTATTCATATTTAAGGCCCAACCATATATCAAATATAATTATTTCTAATAAGAGAATACCTGCTAGCAATAAAAAAATTATCAATAGTTGATTTTTTTAAAATTTGTATAGTGCACTAAAATAATTTATTTTTTAAGAGCCTGTGATGTATTTTTATTCCACAGCTCATTCGGTTTAACTAATAAACTATACTCTTAATCTAAACTATTATAATTTATTAGGTTATTGTTAAAAAAGTTTATATCCACCATGTTTTCATCAAAAAGAATAATACATATAAAAGAAAAAACATATGTAAAATCCCAAAAATTTAATCTTGATTAACTAAGTTAAATTAGGATAATTTAGTAAATTAATTTGGTGTGTAGTCAGAGGGATCTAACAAATATTTTGGATTGTAGTTTTAGCTTTAGATTCAGGTCCGAAGCAAAGTCAGGCTACTTGGACCTTTAAAAAGGAGAAAATTATAGGAGCGAAGTTTGTGCCACATGTCATGGCATGTACCACCTTTTTCATGGAGCATGTGCAGCAACTCATGAAGGATGGGTCTCTCTACAGCATATCGTCAAAATTTTATAGTTATAAGACTGTGTCAAAATTTGAAAAGGAGAAAGAAATAAAAAGTAAAACGAAGAGCTGGGGATTTTCTTTGTTAGGACTCGATAATTTAGACCTTTGGGGACATTTTAGAGCTTCCATATAATAAGGGTAAGTTTCTTATGCCAATTCTCTTCATCTTTCTCCATTTTCCATACAATAAAGGGTAAGTTTCTTATGCCAATTCTCTTCATCTTTCTCCATTTTCTTGGAGATTTAAGCTAGAGTTTGTATTTGAAAGATAATTTTTTTATCTATAATGGCTATGGATCTAAATTTATTAACTTAAATGGAGTTAATGGGAGTTATTTAAATTATTTAAACCTAGTGTTAATAATTAAATAGACTTTGGTGATTGAAGGAAACTAAATACTCAAAAATGATAATTAAATAGGGTAATTGGAGGTATTGGATAGCTATTAATTAGGGTTTAATAGTCTATTTAGACTAATGTGAGTCAAAGAAAACTAATAAACTCTATAGGTAAGTTTGAATGTGAGGGATTAAAATTTTAGTCGTTGTAAAAGTGTTGAATAAATAGTGAAAATTGTTCTAATAGGGATATTAATGACAATTCATATAATTAATTATAGATTAATCATTTCTTGACACCAATTGAGCAACTTGAAGTGTGGAAGTATTGGTTATTAAAGGGTAAACCTTTAGCCTCTCAAATATTTGAAGTAAATAAAGGAAATTTAGTTTATGCATTTGCTTGTTTGATTTATTATATGTGAAAAGAATTGTTTGAAAAACATGTGATATTTGTAAATATATATTTAATGCAAATTGTGGCAATGTGATAAGTTTATGTGATATGTGGAAATTGATGAAAATGATGTGTGTAAATATATGTGTCAATATGTTTGTTATTATTGAGTAAAAGCATGTGCACATAGGAATGAGAAATATAAGATGTGGTTGTGGAATGGAATATTTGATGAGTATGATTGTGGTTGTGAAAAGTAATTAGCATGATGTGATGAAAATGATGCTAATGAATTTCATGCTAATCATGATGATTAAGAATATGTATATTACTGGTGTAATATATGTACATTGCATGATCATTTAAGGCAAGAATTAGCCTACAGAGAGAAAAGTAGATATTGGAAATCCATGTGGTAAGGCCATTATTTGGATCTTGATGGCTTGCCTCTTTACTTTTATTATCCCACTTATTCTTTGAGAGACTATTCCACTTATTTATCGAGGAACTCTAACCTAATCAATCTTCATAGGTTCATGAGGAGGCTAGATAAGGGGCACGACACCCTATGGTTATTAGTATCAGGAAAAATCATGACTTACAAGTGAGTGTAACAGCCTTGGTTGGGTAGTTTCTCATAAGTGTAAGGCTTAGGTGCAACATCCTAAAAATTATTCCTTTGATTAATTAAGATAATGAAGGAAAAATATATAAATTTTAAGTATAAATGGGTTTAGGATAATTAGAGATGACTAATAAGCCTATCGAGTTTAACTTTAGCCATTAGATTGGGTTTAGAAGTGAGTTGGGTCATCAAGGCTCAAATTGTAGAGAAAAAAAATTGATTTATTGCCCACTGTGCGATATGCTATAGCATAATTTTTAGAACCATAATTTTTCAAAACAGGGAGAAGGGAGCCTGAAATAAAGGGAGGGCAACTGAAAAAATAGTTGCTCTGCTAGGACATCAAGTTTTAGGCATTTTAGAGGTGACTAGAATTTGATTTCACTTAGGTACGCCTTCTTTATCTCCTTCTTCTTCTCTCTAAACATTTTAAAAGTGAGATTTGAAGTTTAAAGATGAGGATTTTCAGACCTAAGGCTATAGGTCTGAACCCATTGGTCTAAATATGACTAATGGGAATTATTTGAGTTATCTAAACCTGAATATAGTGGTTTTATGCACCTATGAGAATGCTCTCAATTATGGACAAATTTGCTCATTAAAGTGCCATTAATAATAAAAGTTAGTATTATTAGAAGCCATTATTGGTAGTATATGGGTTTAATAAAGTTAGTTGAAGTTAATGAAAGTTAACAAATTTAATATAATGATTAAATTTGAGAGTTGAAAGTTTTAGGTGATTAAAGTATTAAAATTTGAGAATTGAAAGTGAATAATTTGTAACATTGATGATGATTTTGGGTTGTTGGATGATATATTAGTGATTATTTAAGTTATTAAGAGCTAAATAAATTTAATGAGAGTTAAAGAACTCATTGAATGTGAGGTTGACCTTATAGTTGAGAAATTTGATTATTAAAGTATGAAATTAGATGTTGGAGGTAGTGATTTTGATGATTATTAATGATGTGTGTTAATGTTAATTATAGACTAACCTCGTGAAGCACCAGTGATCTTGAGTTTAGCTTGAAAGCAAGTGATAATAAGGGGTGAATCTTTGACTTCTCAAAAGTTTGAGGTAAAAGGGGGAAGTTTAGTTTATGCATTTGCTTGTTATTTGATTATATGTTTAAATGAATTGTTCGAAAATCAAGTTATGTTTGTAAACCAATGTTTGATACAAATTGTGGCAATGCATGTAAGCTATATGATTAAGATTGATGTAATGATATGTGTAAGAATAATTGTCTATATGAATATGCATGTGTGGATAAATGATATGTTTGAACATAAATATGAGAACATGTTGAGACTTATGATGTGATGATAATGTGATATGAGTGAGATGGAATATGTGATGGGAATAATAACTAAAGGAGAATAAAGTAGTTTGTGGATTTTGATGATTGAGAAATTGCGAGCAATGCATTTAATGAGAAATTTTATGCAAGAATAAATATGTTTCAGGCGGGAGTTTGCCTATAGGGAAAAGAGTAAATGTTGTAAATCCACGTGGTATTGGCTATTTACTTTTGGAATAAAAAACTAGCTAGGTGGCCAATCGTTGAAATAGTAGGTAGTCATTA
This sequence comes from Prosopis cineraria, assembly GCF_029017545.1. Classification (NCBI taxonomy): domain Eukaryota; kingdom Viridiplantae; phylum Streptophyta; class Magnoliopsida; order Fabales; family Fabaceae; genus Prosopis; species Prosopis cineraria. The sequence goes on along the minus strand of NW_026555342.1, from coordinate 6,016,842 downwards.
TCCCATTATTGTAAAGGGACTATCCCACTTCTTCTTCGAGGAACTCAAATCTAACTAATTTCTATCGGTTCATGATGAGGCTAGATTAAGGGTACGACACCTTATGGTTGTTAGTATTGGGAGAAACCATATGGCATAAGTGAGTGTAGTAGTCTTAGTCAAGCAGCTCCTCATAAGTGGACGGCTTGAGAAGTTTGAGTTCATGAATATAGCCCACTAAGTAGTCACTGGTTTCATGTTAAAGATATTAGGAGAGTATAAAGTTAGCATTGATTATGCATATCATACCCTAGTCATATAATTATTATTTTTGTAGTCTTACATATCTTACAAAGGGCACATAGTTGTCATTGTTGTAACCCTTACATGTTAAGTAATATAATATTATACGATTGTTAGTTTTGTAATTATATGAATTAGATAATTTAATATATGAATATGTTTCATTTGAATATGCCATTTACATCACTACAATTAATTAACATGTATTTGTATATGCTATATCAACCTTAATTATTGAGTGGTTGTACTCACTTTTCCATTTAACATTTTAAAAGCAATAGTTTCAAGTAGGACAAAGGAAAAGTACCTGAGGCTTAGGAACTTGGTTTCCTACTGTAGGCCTGTTGTAATTTTAAACACATATGTATTATTAATTGATATTGTTAACTAGGATATTTATATTTTGTTATACTTGTACCATTGAATATTAAGTATTGACATGTGTATTTCAAGTCCTATTGTATGTGATATCTTTTTAATTGAAATATTTGAGCAAGGTCAAAATACTAACACAAATATAAATACAAATATAAATTTGACTATATGCATGTTTGTATTAAATTATACTGAATTTTAAAGTGAAAATACCTCCCCCCACTATTTTCAAAATTAAGTGGATAAGGGTTGAATTTGTAAAATATACGATATTTAGTTGTTGTGGTGTGTTACATAGGTTATTATAAGTCTATTGAGTGTAATCTAGGTGTTGGCTTATGCTTGTGCCGTAGTAGAGCTCTCACATCTTTTCATTTTCTCTTTATTTTCTTTTTGTTTTTCAAACTAATTCTCACTTTTTTTTACTGTCAGAATCTGACCATGTGCATGGCACATGCCACCGCACCATGGCATGTGGTGTAGAAAGACAAGCCTCTTGTTTTTGCGACATCCCGTGAACACGCTGCGGCATGTGGCACAACACCACTTTTCCTTGTTTTCCTCCCTTTTCAAGGTTCGGGTGTCCTAACTCTTCTCCTGACTCAATTCTAGAGTTGAAATCATAACCTAAAATATTCATTAACTCTCTATAAACACACACCACATTAATTTATTTAATTAACCTCATTTAACTTAGTTAATCAATGGTTAATTTTCCAAGATGTCACACGCAATCCATGGTACAGTGAGTCAAAACTCACTTTGGTTCATACATTTGGACTCGGTTTGGCCTAACTCCCATCCTGGCCCTTTCTTGAAACTGTCTAATGATCTAAAAGGTTATTTAATAACTAAGAAACTCAATTAACTTAATTAATATACTAATTTACTAATTTATCCTTAATTAGTATTTCTCCCGTCTCAAATTATAAGATATTTTTAGACAAAATCTCATATACCAATAAAACTCATTAAATACACTTTACAATCTTAGTTTGTCAAGATAAAAGTATAAACTTTAAAAAATGCCTTTCATTTAATACTCCATTGGTGAAAGCATATTAAAGAGAGAGAATGTATGGGAAGAGTAATATTAAAAAACTATCATTAATGAAACCTTATTTTTATTAAAGTGTTTTATATTTTGAAAAGTTGAATCTTTTTTAAAAATATTTTATAATTTGAGATGGAGGGATTAATTAGATTTCAAATTGAAAACTCGATATGTTACATTTATTCTTTCTTATGAATTTAAAACTAAATACGTATCACGTGAATGCTTCTTTTTCATTTTGTCTTAGTAAGAACAGAGCACAAGCAAGTGCGAACAGACACCAGATCACTTTAATTCAGCAAACTTTAGAGATAGATAAGGTTACAAAAAATAATAATAATAATCCAACGAGGGTGTGGATTCAATATTTACATTGAATAATACTAGTAATAATAATTTCAAACTACAGTTTGTTTGGAGAAATGAGGACTTTATTAACAATTTTTGAATTTTGATTACGACGTCATTGCTCTCATTCATAAAAATACTTTAATATATTTTCTCGTTATTTAAGTCTTCGAATGAGGCCAAGAAGCAAGAACGGAGCACAAGCAAGGACAATGATTTATGAAAGCATATCACAAAATGACACATGAAAGAGAAGCACACAACAGAAAAGGCAAGGATACGTGTCAATGAACAGCAACCGGAGCAAGTTTACCCGAACAACAACCAAAAAGCATGTTTACATGAACAACGAACTCAATCAGCGCGAAACCAAGAACTGAGAAACACTTTCAAACCATCAACTAACTTACCAAAGCCTTCCTCTTCCTCTGTCAATGAAATAGATACCACTACACTAGACTTAAAGAGCACGAAGTGTCGGCTAAATGTTTAAAGAATCCAAATCCATATAGATGATGATTAAGGACCTAATTCTGTCTCCATTAGCCAACTCAATCATTTCTAATGTTTCTAGGTGTTGGCGGACTTAACAAGCAAAAATATAAGGACCCACTTCCAACAAATAAAATTATAGGGGTCTGATTTAAAACTGAAGCAAAATATAAAGCTTTGGAGATGTCTTTTCCCTGTATATAACCAGAGGAAAAAAAAAAAAGACTTTTTTTATTAATTTTAGTTTTAATCATATATTTCCATTTATACTTTCGAAGAAAGAAAAGGAAATTAAAATTAGACTTCCCTTCAGTGTTCAGGCGATGGACTTATCCCTCTCGCGAGGTCACAATATACCCTTCGAGTTTCTTCCGCAGTCCAAGCTACTTGGGGGCTCATCAAACCATTTTCATAAAGCGAGTCCTAGTTGATCGATGCACAAATGCTTAATCCTTCTCCCAAATCTTCTCAGAAACTCAGTGCTGAGAGGTCTCAGCCTGCGTGTCCATTGTCGAATTCATTCGCTTCAGAGTTGCTCCTCACCTCCTCATAATGGCGTAGACGATGAAGTTGAGCCTTCGGTTCCGGTGGAAATCTTCAAATCAGGTATCCAAGCGGGTTCTTACAAATTGGGCGATTCGAGTTTCTATTCACTCATTGAAAATTATGCGATTTCCTGCGATTTTAGGTCCCTGGACAGGGTCTTGGATCAAATGAAGCGTGAACGGAGAGTTTTCCTGGAAAGGAATTTCATTGTTATGTTTAAAGCTTGTGGGAAAGCGCATTTACCTGAAAAGGCGCTGGAGTTGTTTCATAGAATGGGGAAAGAATTTCAATGTAGGCATACTGTAAAATCATTCAACTGTGTTCTTAATGTCATTATTCAAGAGGGTCTGTTCACTCGTGCCATGGAGTTTTATTTTGATGTTTTTGCAACCAAGGGTTTGAACATACATCCAAATGTACTCACTTTCAACTTAGTTATCAAGGCCCTGTGTAAGCTGGGTTCAGTTGACAAGGCTATTGAAGTGTTCAGAGAAATGCCACTCAAGAATTGCACTCCGGATACATATACATACTGTACACTAATGGATGGGTTGTGCAAGGAGAGTAGAATCGAAGATGCCATTTCTCTACTGGATGAGATGCAAATTGAAGGTTGTTTCCCAAACCCCATCACATTTAATGTGTTGATTAATGCATTGTGCAAGAAGGGTGACTTAGCACGTGCAGCCAAGCTTGTTGATAACATGTGTCTTAAAGGCTGCGTCCCAAATGAGGCCACTTATAATGTCCTGGTTCATGGATTGTGTCTCAAAGGTAAGTTGAACAAGGCAGTTAGTCTAACGAGTCAAATGCTATCAAATAAATGTGTGCCTAATGATATTACTTATGGAACACTCATTAATGGGTTTGTTATGCAAGGCAGATCTGTTGATGGGGTTCATGTATTATCCTCAATGCAAGAAAGAGGTCACGGTGGGAATGAGCATATTTACTCATCCCTTATTAGTGGGTTGTTCAAGGAGGGAAAATCCGAGCTTGCAATGCAACTGTGGAGAGAAATGGAAGAAAAAGGATGCCAACCAAATATTGTCGTGTTCAGTGCTTTAATAGATGGTCTTTGCCGAGAAGGAAAGCCGGATGATGCAAGGGAAGTTTTATGTGAGATGAAGAGTAAAGGATGTGCACCCAATTCTTTTGCTTATAACTCCCTAATGAAGGGTTACTTTGAAAAAGGTGAAAGTCATAAAGCTATTCATGTGTGGAAAGAGATGGAAGATAACAATTGTAATCATAATAAAGTCTGTTACAGCATACTAGTTGATGGCTTGTGCAAGCAGGGGAAGCTTATGGAGGCCTTAATGGTGTGGAAGCAGGCTCTGAGTAGAGGAATTAAATTAGATGTTGTGGCTTACAGTTCAATGATTCATGGTTTTTGCAAAGCTCAGTTAGTAGAACAAGGCATGAAACTTTTCCAGCAGATGCTTTGTCAAGAATCTGAATCACAACCAGATGTGATTACATACAACATTCTCTTGGATGCTTTGTGCATGCAGAATAGCATCTCCCGTGCTATTGGTCTTTTAAATATTATGCTGGATCAGGGTTGTGACCCTGACTTAATTACATGCCATATTTTCTTGAGAACTCTGAGGGAGAAAGTAAACCCACCTCAAGATGGGAGAGAGTTTCTAGATGAGCTTGTAGTCCGGTTAGTTAAGCGACATAGAATAAAAGGTGCTTCCAAAATTATAGAATTGATGCTGCGTAAGTATTTGCTTCCAAAGGGTTCTACTTGGGCCATAGTTGTTCAAGAGCTTTGCAAACCTAAGAACATTCGAAAAGCTATTAACGAATGTTGGAGCAGGCTGTATTGCTGATTTTTTTTAGAGCCTTTGTTTCCAACTCTCTTGAAGCTTAGAGACTCCAAATCCAGTAATTTGTCAAGGTCAAAACTCTGTAAGTCTTCATACTTTTCAAAGGGAGATAGACAGCAGAGCTAGAAATTTCATTGTGCTTTCTTCTTAAATCTCACTTGTTTATTTGGTGATAGAAATTTTTTAGGGTCATCACCCTGTAAGCCTCTGTCTTAATCTCTACTCGTATTTTTTGATTACTATTAACTTTGAGACAAAGTGTTTGTAAAAATTTAGATTGTACTCCCTTTGTTAAAAAATATAAGACTTTTTTTGAGGGGTGGAGCGTGAAAAAATATGAGACATTTTTAATATTTCAAAGCGTAATTAATGTTTTTTGCCCAAAAATACCCTTAATAAATAAATAAATCATTTTATGTTTATTCTTAAGTGAAGCGCTCTATTAAATAAAGGTGAGTATGGAAAGATGGCATTAGTTTGAAGATAATTAACTAATTTATTTGGGGGGGGGGAGATTAGGTTTAAAATGCTTTATATTTTTCAATGCAGGGAGTCTTAAATATGCATTTGGATCATTTGATGTGCCTAGAAAAGAAATTGTTCCTTGGTAATTTATAAGTGACTTTCTGACTTTGTTGGCAATTATTAGAGATATTATAAAACCAGGTTAAGGTTTCATCTAACAGTTTAAGCTTTTGGGTTATCTTAATCCTTGATAGCAATGGTCTTTACACCACTATATCAAGTTAATTTCTCGATAATTGTTCATGATGATTTGATTTGAGACAGGTATTCTCTAATTGTGTGCATTTTTTGCCAGTACTCTTATAAACATCCATGCTAGGTCGTGTTTGCTGCCTGGTAACATTCAATGAAGAAGTTAAACCAAGAGAGAATACAGGTAAAATTTGAGATACTATAGGTTATCTTTTAGGATGATTAAAGTGTTCTGAAGTTTTGGCCAAAACAAAAAAAACGTGCAGAAGTTCTTTCTTTCTTTGTTTTTTTTTTCATGATACGCATCTTTGCTACATCATTTTTGTCGTCATCTTGCATGATTTCATGAAGCATGGTCATATTTTGTGATTCAATATTTGTGCTATTCCTCACACTTAAGCCCTAAGGCTTCTGAAGTTAGCGTTTGAAGTTTTTATTTATTAATGCTTCCTAATCTCTATTTTTGGAAAGCATGACTTTGTTTAAAATGTAGCTTCAGAAGCTAGAGCTATGGGTTCTCTTTCTGCTTGTGGACATAGTAGCTTATATCTGATGAATTTCCATTCTTACTGGCATCTGAATTCAGTAAAGTTGAGTAGTCATATCTGTCTAGATGGTGAATTTTCAATTGGTGTATCTTATTTCTTTCTTTCTGGGTTGAATAGATGAAATAAACAAAATTCTCAAAGAATTGATACCTGTCAATGTTTGAGACGCTACTATCGATTTATTTGCTTCTCATTGTTCAACTCTTACATTTTTATCGAGTGTCTTTTTTTAAAAATACAAATTCTTAGTTACTACTTCCAACAAGAACGTTCTTGCTCGATTTGTATGGAATTTTAGATCTGATAAAGGAAATTAAGGTACTGGATGAAACTACATCCATGTTTGGAGTGGTTCTGTAGTCGTCAAATTCTAATAACTTTTGGAATAAATATCAAGATAAGAAAGTTTTCTTCACCAGCAGTAAAGCTTCACTTTCATTGTAATATTAAGAGCTCTTATTTTATTATTATTATTATTTTTTTGGTTTCCTACTTATTGTTTGTCATTTTGCTCCTTAGGAACATTTATCACTATCTTGTAATTTGTGCTAACAATTTTTGCTATTAAGAAGCACCTATAGGTTGACTCTCACGTTGGACAGAGCTTGGAAAGAGTAGCCTTTTGTCAGATAAACTTCTTTAAATTTGCCGCTTGCAAAGTTGAATGTACTCTAAGGCATCAAATATGAACTTGCTTATATGTGGAGAGTGGATTATGGAGTACGCACAACTGACATTCCTCATTTCTAGCTTCGTAGTTTTCTTTACATCTCTGTCGGATTTGGCTAATGTATTTCCCTTGCCTGAAGATGCCTTCTGTGATAGTCTGATTTGCAATTATTCAAATGATCCTTTAGAAAGAAGTGGAGCAGAGTGTAAGGCGATCCTTAGACCAGATGAGAACAGCTAGGGAGGACGATACATTAACTCATGAAGCTTTAAACCAACTCTCCTTTCCATCATGGATTTCAAGGAGGACAATACCCAGGTATTTTTTAAGTCTTTGGTATCATGTTTATATTAATATCATTGCATCTGAATGAATTTTTTAAGTTGTCTATGTAGTACTGAGATGTAAAAAAGTGTTTATATGTTGAGCTCTTATTGGAAAACCCAATAACAAGGACTTTAAAACTGCATTTTAGTTTTGGACTTTCAAATAAAGTGTACTGATTTTCTAGGTCAATTTCAAGGAGATTATGATCCTGGGAGGATTATTTGATTGGATATGGAAAATTTATTGAAGAGGTGCTATTTGCATTCTCCATGTCTCTTCAACTGAAACACAAGACTCATGAAGCACAAGACTTAGTGTAGAATCTGCTTCTACCCGGTTTTATGAAGCACAAGACCTGGCATGTTTGTATAATGAAAATAAGAGAACAAAGCGGTTCCTGGGAAGGCTACCATGCATTTCACGGTATCTCCTATCCAAATAACTGATGCTTAATCGAAGTTGGATATTTTGGAAACATATTTATCTTATCCTCTGTGGCTCAAAGTTTGGCTAGCCGCTAGCCTTTACAGGTTCGCTTTGTAAGAATCTTGGAAAATCAGTTCATTCTATAGCAGAGCGAAATCCAGGAAATCAATCTGTGAAGATTTTGGCATTGACATTGTAAGATTCAAATATACCTATTGGAAAGCTATTAGATGTGATCTAATATTGAGAGCAGTGGATAATTGTTAAGAAATATTGTTTAATTTTTTTTTTTCCTAGAACATCCTCATAGCTAGCAGCTGTAAAACTAATTTTTTGAGAAATCTGAACATCATTAAAATGGTTGTCTTCTTCCATGTGTTGTGTATTAAATAGATTAAATAGAGTATATTTATTGTTTAGATTTGACAAGTATATTAGAAGATGACACTAAACTCACCAAATTATTTTGCTTGTTGCATTAGCGGAACTTCTTTGGTAAATTACTACTTAAAAGCTGAAGTATGATCTCCTATGTTTTGATTATGCCCAAGTGATTGCGAAGAATTGTGAAAATATTGATGAAAGAGTATTAAAAAAAAAAACCAACAAATGCAATGTGATTGTTTTAATTAATTCTCGTGGAATTTTGAACAAATTTATGAGGCTCAATGTGCAAGAACTAAGAATTAAATTCCTTCAGTTGATTTTTTTTGGTTTTATTAAATTGTTATATTTAAATCATCTAAATTTTATTTATTTTTTATTTTAAAAGAAGAAAAAAATAATTTTCTAATCATAATGAAAAAATAGCTTTGAAATGAAACTTCTTAAAATGAGAACTTTAAATTTACAATTCGAAGCTGCGTAAAATGAAAATTCTCCTCATTGATGTAACGTTTGATATGAAAAAAGAGTGAAATGTATCTTTTTATTTTATTTTATTTTATTTCCATTTTATTTTCTTTGTATAGCATTTTCTATTTCTTTTTCAGAAGTGCATCAAACATTACCGTCTCTCTTCAAATGGTGATAGATTCCTCTCAATACATTACTAGCCACATGCCCCTATCATGATTGAACATTACATGATTTTTTTTTTTTTTAAAGAAAAAACTTTGTTGACCCTTCTACATGGGCAACGGAGAAAGTGCACACTAAGGCATGGGAGAGTGGTCTCTTCCCCCCCCCCCCCAATTTTCCTCCATTGTCCCAATTCTCACCACTCAAATTATTTTATTAAATGATTTTTTTAATTATAAAATTAATGAATGGTGAGAATTGGGGAAATGGAGGAGGAAAAATTGAAAACTCCCTCCCCCTAAAGCACTCATTCAAACATGCCTGCATTGGGTTTGAACGTATACAGTGACACTAAGATAACTCACCATTAACAACAACATTAGATGTAGAACACCAACTTTTAGGAATTGTGAATCATTATCATTATCTAGATAAAATGATACATAACGTGCTACCAATGGAGGCTCAGCAGTTCCAGTTTCATCATCAGCAAATGAAGATTTTGCATTGAAACAGATCACATCTTAGCAGACATAGATTCCATCTCTCTCTCTCTCTCATTATTTCGTTTGACTTAAAAAGATATTGGTACATGCTTGCACAGTTCAAGCAGCTGCTTTATCAGCAGAAGAGACCTTTTGGAGGACATAAACAGGATCTCCCACTTTAAGTGTTTTCTCATTTCCTGCAATATAATAATCTTTCCACACCATATTTTGCCCAAAGTAGACCTGCACAAACAGTTCCACAATGTTATCTGATCTATTCAGTAAAATATCAATGATTCAGATCTCACTGACTGCATATCTCACCCTATTCTGCTGTTTCCCATTTGGCCTTAGGACTTTATCTGACCTGTGATGCTTCAGAGTCTCAGTTGGTTCATTTCCCGCAATCCCAGTCTCTTGATCGATCGTAGGCACCTAACCATCACTAACAGAAATCAGTCATTAATCATTATTTCTTATCAATAGTTTTCCAAGCAGATTTCAGATTGAACAATAGAATAAAATTATAACAGAAAATCCCATGATCTCCACCACTAAATATTATAAAATATAGAAGCTAAACCCGTAAGCAGAAATCATGAGCTACTTGTTCCCATGAAGCAATCATAGTCCTTCACCTTACAACGGGAGCACAGCTTCACTCCCTGAAATGAAAATTTGCCTATCTTGATCTCTGTCCACAAGTCCTCAGAAAACGGTTCACAGCCTTCAACAAGGATGCTTCATCATGCAATAATCAAGTACAAATTATCAGATTCGAAAGTCCATTTAGATCAACCCAGTACTCTACGGTTTGAAATAGTAGCTTAAGTTATAAAAGAGAAATTTTTTAGGGTCTATTTAGTCTTCACGTGTGCAAATAAAAAAGTCCTTAGATAAAATTCCAGGTGTTGTTTGGATTTGTATCTCCCTCAAAAAAGCCTGTTTCAGAAGTCCATCTCAAACTACCTAAAATGTGCTTTCACCCAACGGAAAATTTAGGAGCTTTTACAACATTCAATTTACCAAATTGACCTTTGAAAGAATATTTTCAAATATAAATTTCATTATAATGACTGATTTTTATTAAATTGATTCTTGCCAAATAGCTTTTGACAAACTAACTTTTTGCTAATAGAAAACCAAACAAGCACACAATTGTAGGAGTTAACCAAGATGCAAGAATGAAGTAATACTTAGGCCTAAATCTGTTAACAGGTATCGGCTCCTTGAGAAGATTGTTAAGTGCATCCATTGACCCCTGAAATGGATTAATGACAAATATGGAACAAAGGTCATAATTTTTTTTTTTTAAAAGGATGGCCTTGGCATCACTTTCTCAACTTGACTAACCTGAGATAACAACAAGAATGGGAAGCAATCAGCAAACATGGTATTATGCCCATTGGCATAATCAGGATCCACAACTCTAACTTCTGACTCTGCATTTGACAACAACACAAACAAAATGTTCATGATAATTACAAAAGGCTTTTAATATTACATAGAAGGCAATACATTCTTGTCCTATAATTGGTACTTGGCGTTAGTGTTTTCAATTTCCAACTCATTACTTTGCATGTTTAAATGCCTACCAGTATTGAATCGGACCAGTCGAGTGGGTTTTCCAAGGTAATCTGAGAACCATTTTGATGCTTCATCTCCCTCATCCAATGCAGAGCCAGACCATTCCCATACTGAGACACCATCTGCTACTCCATGTGGTCTACTCAGACAAATCTTGAGAGCTTCCATACCAGGTGCTTTTAACACTGTAACACCAAGAGAGCGGTACCTTATGTTCATGGACTACAAAGAAGAAGAAAAACGGTAACCTTAAATTGCACACTTAAGAAAAAGAACACTAGCCATTTAACACTTTCAATTCTTTGCCAGGAAGCATTTGTCACACGGAACTTGTACTGGATTGGAGCAGACATTTGTACTTCTAAAATTTATAATATAAATAATAATTGTCGTCCATTAAACCAAAAAAGCATTTAACTTTGCAATGGATGACTTGAATGGTGGTAGTCTCTGTGTGTGTGTGTGAGAGAGAGAGAGAGAGAGAGAGTCAGCTTCCTGGTTATTATAGGTTGCAGCATCCAGTGATTGATGCCAATCATGTAAAGGGGAAAAAAAATCCTATGTTGTCAGTTAAAAGAGCATATTCTGGATGAAGAAAACATATTTGGAAAATAAATGCAATTTTTTTAAATATATATATTTTATATATCACAAAGCATGAAGATAGCGCAAGAATTTACCCATATACGAGTTCTTTGTAGGTTTCCAGCCTTCAAGAAATGCCTCACTTGGCAGTTCAACTACCACTAAAGCAAGCTTTGGTTCAACTCTTTGAGTGCATGCCCTTCCCTTTGAGTTCACCACTAGCCATTGTCGATCCCATTGAAATCCTGTCAATTAGATTGACACAGAAAAGGGATTAAATTCATTAAGTACTCAATAACTTCTATTTGCTTCTTCTGCAGTGTATTTCATGGATTTCATACGCTTGATGAGTTTATGAATACGTTTGATAAACAATCTAATAAAGAAATTGCGAGATCATATGTTAACTCTCCAAATCAGTGGAGGGTACATCACCATAAATAATTCAAATGTATTTTTAAGAAAGGAACTCATGCAGGCATCTCGTTAGAAAATGTGGAAAACTCAGAGGATTCATGCCCTGAAATCTGATATTATTCAAATGAAACAACATTACACAAACAGGGAACAACTCAGTGAAGGTGGCAGCGAGGTCTGAAGCACTGAGAACCAAAGGGGGGGGGATAATTCAAAGAGTTATATAACAGAAAGCCGAGGGGAAATTGAAGAGAGAGAGAGAGAGAACAAAAAACTGTTCACATTATCTATAGCTAAAAAAAAAGGAAATGGCTGTTTAGGAACAACTAGCATATTACCATGATTACCAACAGCATAAAGGTAGAAAGGACAAAATAGTTCATTATAAAGACAGCTGTAGTTTCCAAATTATTTACAAGACATACTGTCATATGTCAACATATAAAGTTGAAAATCACATCATAGGATACAAGTACATGCTATCCTTTCCCACAATAACTGTAGAGGCAAAGAGGCAGCCAAAAGAATTTTGTTTCCTGAGATGAAAAATAAGGACTAAATGCTCAGGGGGTAAAATGCGGTGGTGACTTCCTTTGAATGATCAGTATCAGTATGACAAAAATAATATGACTTTTTGCTACCTCTTAACCAAAGCTTATACACACACGCTTTGTTCTATGCTTAGTCCAAAATATAAAGTATTGGATAGTTCTTATAATTTTGTCTAACTATACCCTCATTTATTATTTCTTTTGCAAAACAGTAAATTGGAATTATATTTGCCATTATTAAGGGATTATATAGTGTATAGATGAGGGTATAATTGAAAAGATATATAATTTTTTAAAAGATTAAGATTTCAACTAACAACTTTTAAGAACTGTGTAGTTACTAATGTCTTTGTACTGTGGACCAGAGGGAATATTATAATCAAACAGAAGTGTGTTTCATCTATGGTGCTGTTTCCAGCAGACTCGGTTAGAACAATTTCTGCCCAGCGATGTAAAAAACTTTATATGCGCAGAGATTTTAACTTTCAAATTTTGGAATCAAGATATTAATATGCAACTTGACGCAGCTGGCCATATTTAAGAATCCAAGAACAAGGAACTAAATGGCTTTGATCAAAACCTAGTATTTGCACATCCAGGGATTTCTTCCTTAATGAACAAAAGAAAATCGACTAACAAAAGGACGGGGTATAAAACATTGACCTCTAACATTGCAGATAACTTCAGAAAATATATAAAATGTTTATTGAGATTTCCGAAGCCATGGTTATACATCTGCGTCTTTAAGCATGCCTTAAATGTCTAATATGCCATTATGATGGACAGACAGAGGTCACAGCCATAAACCTCTTTCAGCTATCCTTCAGGTGAGTGAAACAAGAAAATGATCACCAAGCACACCATAAGAAACCAATAAAAGCGATAAGTAATCGTGAATTTGACAGAATGTTTACGGCAAATCAAAGCTTCAAGTATTATACATACATACATACATACATATATATATAAAGCATTAAAGAGTCAAGAATAGGGAGATGGGTATTTCTGAACTTTTTTTTTTACCAGTAGGCGTGAGAGGGGCTTGAGGAACTGAAATCCCACGGCATGACTTGATAGGGTATATGAAAATCGATGACACCTTGACTGCTGTTTCCGATGACGTCGTCCCTTCCATCCTCGCTCACTTTGTGTGTGTTGTGTGTGTGTGTCTGTGTTTCCCCCTCCGGTGATAGAAATAGAACACAAGAGGCAGACAACCAAATTAGTTTGTTACTTAATATACCTGTGTGCTGGTGAGAGAGAGAGAGAGAGAGAGAGAGAGAGGCCATTTTAAGAGGGGAATGAGGAGTAAAGCAAGTAAGTTGAAAGTCGAAACCACGTGATTTTGGAGAACTAGAACTAGAATGAGAAAGGAAGAATCGAGCGCCTTTTTTCTTTTTTCTTTTTTCACACTAAATATCCATGGTTGAGAAATTTAAGTAATAAAAGCTTTCCTCTTTTTTAAATATACTAGTAAGTCAAATTTAATTATTTAAATATCATCACGCCTGATTAGAAATACTTTTTTCCAAATTTTTTTTATGCATTTACACAATAAGCTTCACTGGAATCAATACCAGTTAGTACTAATACTATTTAAAAGATAGAGGTGATTTTGTGATATAAAATATTTTTTCTTTTAAATTAGGGAAAACACAATAGTTAAATTTTATTTAGTAATATTTATTACTCAGGTCTAAATAATTTCAATATTTTTAATCTCTATAAAAATTAAAAATACCAAAAAAAACAGAAGAACTAAAAGTGAAATCTAATAAAATTATATTAATAATTATGTTTTTTTAAAAATCAGATATAATAAAAATATAAGTACCCATAATTTGATTCGATAAAAGGGAGACCCTACATGTGTGCGTATACTTACCGTTGCTGAAGAGGAAAATATGCAACCATGGTTTCCACATTCTTCATCCAAAACATTACATCAATGCTTGACGCTCCCACTTCCCCGTCAATATTTTTTTCCACTGAGTTTTATTTTATTTTATTTATTTCTTTTCACGAACTTATCTTCTTTTGCTTCCTTTTTCAACGCCGCCTCTTTGGCTGAACTTATCAACAAGATATTCTCTCTATAGAGTCCAGACAGATACATGTAATGTGGACATGAGTGGGTGCGATTAAAAATGGCAAAGAAAGAGTTTTTTTTTTTTTTAATGGATACACGACGGCTGGCTAGGAGCTAAAAAGGAAAACAGTCAAAACCAAAACAAACAAGTAAAATTAAGTGGGATGCAACCCATTAAAGTCTTGTAGAATTAAAGGAACACACTCCTCAAGAGATTCTTGTAGGAGCCGCAATAAAGCCGTCAATTAGGGTCGAGCTTGTAGGATCAGCTCTTTTAGGCCCGAAAAAATTGAGGACCGAACTTTTATTTTACCTTTAAAAAGGTAAATCGGGCCCTTTTAGGCCCGAAAATAAAAGGGCCGGCTCTTTTAGGCCCGTTTATAATTTTTTTTTAAATTATAATATAAAAAAATAAAAGATTAAATACATAACTCAAAGAAATGAACATATTAAATGCATTCATCCATCCATTATTTATTTATTAAGATTTAGCTGATAATATTAACTAAGTTTAATTTTTATTGGTATTCACTTTGATGTTACTATTTGATATTAGACCTAAATATTTTAGTTTTCTTTATTATTGTGGTGTAAATTGATTTAAATTTATTTTTTTAAACTTAATTTTATGAATAATAACTTTTTTTATGATTATAAATATATTTTTTATAATTTTTAATTGAAAAAATAATTTTAAAAAAATAGGGCCGAAGCCCTGAGGGCCGGCCCTTTAGCCCTGAGGGCTAGGGCCGAGCCTTAAAAAATGAAACCCTGACATGCAATCGGGTTTATTAGGGCCTAAAACGGAACCCTAACATGCAATCGGGCTTATTAGGGCCAGCCTGTTTAGGCCCTGACCCTTCAAGGGCCGACCCTAATTGACAACTCTAGTCGCAACATCCTAGTAGAGTTTTGCTCTAGTTTAGCAAGAATATCAGCACACAAATCTGTTTCTCGTGGGACATAATTTTGGATGCCTGAATGTTCACAAATGGCATTTTAGACTTCTGAAATCTCCTCAAAGAAAAGGTGGTCTATTGATACTCCTCTACAAATAAGATTTAACGCCTCTAATGAATCAGACAAAATCCATGCTTTTCGGGTTGCAATATTCTTACTTAATTCAACTCCACCTCTAGTAGCTTTAACATCCGCCATTGCAGTAGATAAGTTTGCCATGTTGTACACAAACCCTTGTACCCACTCACCTCTGGAGTTTCCAACTAAACCCCCACATGCTGTATTATTTTGCATGCTCTTAGAAGCGTCCACACGAATCTAGGTTTCACTTTGTGTTGATGTAAGCCAATACTGAGCAAAAGTAGTACCCCGGTCTTGCCAGCGAAGGTTGATATTTGCCAAATCACGTTCCTCCATCAATATCCTTCTATAGGCTTAAATGATACTACTCGTGTTGTATTGTTTGCCTTTGAAAATTTCCTTACATCGCGTTGTCCATAATAGCTAGCATAAACGTCCAAACACTTTGATGCATGGCCACTTTTTGAAAAGATTTCCTCCAACTTGATGTGAGGAGTTCTACTTGATCCATACTTGTAAATTACAAGAGAAGAAAATGTTACGAAAAATAGGATTTATAAGCCTCTCCCAAAGCAGTTTGGCTCTTCCACAGTCTCTCAAAATGTGTAACACTCTCCTCACTCTCACACTCAAATGGACAATTTGCATTAAAGTTAAACCTTGCTCTGCTCTTAAAAGGTTACAAGGCAATCTCTCATGCAAAGCCCACTAGAGGAAGAATTTCAATTATTTTTTTTGGGTAAAGGCCATTTCCATAAACATTTCCACATTAGACTAGATCTGTTTGATGCTCTAACCTTGAGGAATCGGTTGGCAGAACAGACAGAGAATCTGCCATTGCTTGCTGTTTTCCACCAGAACAGATCATTCTCGCCATCAATAGTAGGCTTGACGGTCATGATTTTCTCTACAATATCATTTGAGAAATAGTTTAGCAGATGCTGCCTATTCTATTGTCCAGATTGATGAAGGAAATCATGGACTTTTGCTTGAGGATCAATAGGGTGATCAAACTTGGATATATATCCAATCAGAGGCTATTCTAAAGGAGCCTAGTGGTCCCACCAGAAGCTAGTCGTAACTCCGTTCTTTATTTTCTTGCTAACTCACTGCATAAAATTTTCCCATAAGGTGGAGATGCTATTCCAGATATGAGAATCATTTCTCTTTTTGGTCACTATTGGTAGAGGTCCATGTCCACACTTGTATCTAGCTTTAAGGCATTAAACCCAGAGACAATTTTGTCTGCAAAGAAGGCTCCAATAAAGTTTCATGAGGAAAGCTTTATTTTGAAGCTGAAGATCTTTAATACCCAGCCCCCCAGAATTCTTGTTGCCTTTGACAGTCTCCCACAATATTAGATGCATTTTCCTTTGAACTTGTCTGTTGGTCTAGAGAAAACCCTTGCTTTTCTTTTCAACTTCTCCCAAAACACCTTTAGGTATGAGCATCGTCTACATGAAGTAAGAAGGAAGGGCCGATATAACAGACTTAATCAAGACCGTCCTACCTGTCATGTTAAGAAAGTTGCTCTTCCAGGAGGATAGTCATTGTCGAACCTTCTGGGTAAGGGTAAAAAACATATATTCTTGCTGATTCTTTTGTGCAAAAGCGAAACTCCCAAGTATCTTCCAAGATCTACAATGAGCAAAAGGGCAGAGAAAGACTTAAAAAATGAAGTTGTTGAACAGATTTTTTAGTTAATGATATTATTTAAATTTTGGTTGATGATAGAACATAATAGTGTTATGTAATTTATATAACTGATCACTTGTGGGATGAAGCTCTTATTATTATATATATCTTTTCTCAATGAAGTTCATTTTTCTGTTTTACTATATTTTTTTCTCTCAGAAATATTTAACAATTTGTTGATATTTCAATTGGATATAGTTTCAGGTCAATACTTATCTATCATTCACCGTACACACACACACACACATAAAACATTCAAGTTCAATGGCAATATGAAAATGAAAAAAATGACAATTAAAGATTCCATAAAATCATAAATTATAATCAAGGATTTTAAAGTATTGAAATTCTAATAATGAACCATGGTCCTTATTTAAAATTAAAAATTAAAAATGTGAGTTTAAAATCAAGAAAATATACTAATGAAATTATTATTATGGATTGATACTATTGTTAATCTCAATTAAAAAAAATTAAAATCTACACCTGGGACTAGGATTAATAATTATCCCAACCCATAATAATAATTTCAGTAGTCCCAACCATAACACTTGGGATCTTGATTTTTTTAATTAAGATTAACAATAGTCTCAACTCATGATAATAATTTTAATAATGTCTTTTCTTGATTTTTCAAATGGTTTATCTATATATTGACAAGAATAAAAATTCACAAGTAACTGGCTTCATTTTTAGAAATGACTTAAATTTTCAAGTGATAATCATATATTCATAGGTGCCTTTTGAAAGTTTCACAAATAAATTTTAGTTTCATAATAAGAAATAATTCATTTTCAAGTATGGTTCCTAATTTTTCTAACTAATATTAATAATAATCTTAACTCACAATAATAATTTTTGTTGTGTCTTTTCTTGATTTTAAACTCATATTTTTAATTTCAAGTAAGGATCATGGTTCATTATTGAGATTTCAATAATTCAATATCCCTAATTATAATTTATGGTTTTATGGTGTCTGTAATTGTCACTTTCCCTATTAAAATTAGTACAATACACTCACTTTGTTTCCATACTAAAGAGATATATGTGTGTGTAATAAGAGCCGATAATTTGGGTCAAGTCTGATAGGCTTACCTGAGCTCAAAAAAATTAAGGTTGGATTTAATAAAATAATAATTTTAAAATATTTAGACTTATTTGGGTTGAGCCCAAAAAAATTAAACTTGATTAGATTCGGGCTTTACTTGAATAAAATATATGTATATATATGATATAATATAATAAATATTAATTAATTTTTTAAGTTTTAAATTATTTTATATTAAAATATCATATATTTGAGTCTATTAGTGTAGATATTTTTTAGAAATTAAAAAAAATATTTATATTCTCATATTTATATTGTTTTTAATTTATAAACCATCTTAAGATAATATTTAAAATGTATTTCAATGTTTTTAAGACCCACATTTTTTTTAAAAAAAATTGAATCTAATATATCATTTAAGTATCCAAAAAAATTTATTTTATATTTTTATAAAATAAAAATAATTAATATTAAAAAATTAAATTACAATTAATTTTAAAAATATAAATATGAGTATTTGAGTCACTTAAAGTCCCAATGAATTCACGGCATATTTAACTATTTGAATTTTTCAAGAAATTTGGGCATATTCAGGCCAAGCCAAATAAGCTTGGCCCACCTAAATTATCAGCTTATAACAACACTAATAAGTTTTGTTTCAATAAATAGAGTTGACTATATAAATTGCACAATGATATTGCATTCTATCAACAATAAAATCTTTAAAAATATTGTTAATAAAAAGATCTATTTTAATAATTTCATTTTGTATTCTTTTTTGTTTCCTCTTCCTTTTTTATATGATTCAAAAATGTCTATTCATCTTTTTTTTTTTCAATTTTCACCAACTTTTTTTAAACATATTTAGACTATCTTGAATAATTTTTAATTATTTTTTCCACAATCGATATTGTACCAACTCTTTCTTGTTTGCGATCATTACAAATTTTATTTTATTTTTTTATGTATATTCTCTCATTAACCTCAACATCCTTATTTCTATTGTCCTAATTTTATGTTTTTATTGTTTTTTTAAAATATAACATTCATTATCATATAGCATTGCTAATCTTATAGCTATATGATAATACTTCCCAATAACCTTCGAACTTACACGGACATTTTTATCAATGTACCTTCTAACATGTAAGTTTATTTAAAACATGCAATTAAAATGCATTCATCTCTCTGTTATTAATCAGATAATTGATTTATCTAATATTTTGTAGAATCAATCCATCTAATCAGCAAATTCTCAAATCTGGAATGTCGAATGGTTTCGACGTAAGAATTCATCATTCACCCTTCCACTA
Organism: Prosopis cineraria; assembly: GCF_029017545.1. Lineage (NCBI taxonomy): Eukaryota > Viridiplantae > Streptophyta > Magnoliopsida > Fabales > Fabaceae > Prosopis > Prosopis cineraria. Next base: position 5,997,388 of record NW_026555342.1, on the reverse strand, counting down.
AATGAAAAGGCATTCAATCACAATGCCAACACTATATTACCCTCTTTTGTTTTCTTTCTCTCTAGTCCAAGTCCTATATAGAGAGAGAGAGAGAGAGCATTCATAAACACAACTTCAGTCAGTTTTTTAGATAATGGAGACCACTAGTGAACAGCACTTGTTTGCTTAATTTGTGTCTACCTAACCTAGCTCTAGCTTTAATTTGCTCTTGGGAGAGAATAGGTACAGATTAATTAATTTGAGCATATCTTAGACTCAATCACTCTGGTAATACTGCCGACATGAGGTCAATTAATTTGTTTGTGTTTTTCAATATGTGTGTGTGTGTGTGTTCAAGAAATGAATTTTATGATTTAAGTTTTCCCCTTTGATCTCTTCCATATTCATTTACCTGCCCCATTTTCCTCTCAACTCTTATGTCCATTATTCAAATTAGACAATATATCTTCTGTAATATTCCAGTGCTTCCCCTGGGCTCTGTTTCTTTTTTTCCTCATGCCATTATGTTTGATTTCAATTTCAATTGTGATCATCCCTGAGAATCTTCCAAAATGCCTTCTCATTAATTGCCTCATCATTTTACCCTAGGAATATCAGGAAGTATGGAGCTCAATGGATATTAACACAGACATGAGCATACCATGCAGACAAAAAAGCATCAATTTAAGCTGATATTAGCAATAACTAAAAGCCCAAGTAATAATTCCATTAGTGTAGTTCTAGGAAAATTTCAGAAAGTTCAAACTTGTAAATTTTAGTATTCACGGGTATCCAATCATCTTCCCATGAAAATTTATTATGATCTGCTATAATCCCAATACATATATAATTAATCATAATTTTGTAGAAGACCTGTTCTTGATCTTGGCCTGTTATTTTTCAGGTTTAGTAGCTACCGGTAGTATGTGGAACAGCTGCTGCATACTGCCTGTCTAAAACCTCAATCACCTTGTTGGCTATGGCGCTTGCATACACTGAAGAACCTTCACATATCTGCATCAGAGAAATTCACAAGTCAAATTTGAATATACTATCACATTATGGTAATTCTGTCTACCTATTTTATTACTTTCCTGATAAAAAAAATAAAAAATTGAGACAACATATGCAAGCAAATTAGAATAAACCTTTTGTTCATGGGAGAAGAATAGTCTATAATTGATTGCCCAGATAGTTTACCTTGCTATTGAACAAGAAACTGCAGTATTCACCAACATGTCCACCTGCAACATGGTGAAGATCCAGCTGGAGTTCATCCAGAACCCTGGAGACAAACAGCAAGCAGCTGATCTTCTTCCTCTGAACGAGCTTGATAGTGACTTCATCATCGATGATCCTGACGTCGACCTCAGTGTCTTTGGACTTCCTCTGAAGCCACGAGGTCCTTATGCATCCCTCTGGATGATCACCATAGGGCTTCATGTTACAGCTCTCTCCAGCATCATCTTCACCTTTGTGCCTCTTGCACCTGTCCATTCCAAATCTTTTCTTCTCCACCAACAATTTCAACTCATTCACTGTTCTCATCAGTTCTTTTATATATTTAATCGCGTCTCCCACAACAGATGCCCTGTCCATCTGAATAGTAAAAAACAGTAACACCAGAGTCAAACACAATCCGCAAGCCTGGTTCATGATTTAAAAAAAAGAGAGAGAGATAAGAGCTAAGGAATCAAAATGGCGGGGTTTTTGTGGGGTTTTTCTTTTTTTCTTTTGGCCCGGCGCTGCATCACATCGCAGATGTTCAATCCACCTGAATAGCGAAAGATAAATGACACCAGAACCGATCCCAACCCAAGATTGATTCGTGGGAAAAAAAGGTACGAGTCATTAGGGAGTTAAGTGGATGCTGCATATATGAATGTAACGCGCGCGCGCGCGCGCACCTTGGTAGGGCTTGGGATCAAACTCCTCAAGACATTGTATTTGCCATTCAATTGCTCTCTTCTTTGTTTCTCAGTGGCAAAATGCTTGGTGCCTTTTCCTTGTCTTCCTTTGCTGACACGGGCAGTCCCTCTGTCGAATTCCAGAACTCCATTGTCAAGCTGGCTTCCATCTCCATCCTGATACACAATCCCATTCCCCTCTATCTCATCCCCTCCACCAAAAAGAGAACCATTTCTGGAACTAGTTGGCAAGCTATAGCCCCGAGGAAGAGACTGAAAGAGCTCCCTTAGCGCTAGAGGCTGCGGAGGCAGATTCAAATGAAGCAGAGGATCATACAAGACAGAGCACGCGCTTGCGCTATCTGATCCTATAGGAATGTCACCGAGAAATCCCATGGAATTTGGGATATTGGGTATCTTCTGGGATGGGTTGAAATGGAGGAGGTCGAGGAGATTAGAAGGAGGGTAAGGAGGAGGAGGGTCAAGTATGGAAGAAGAATTGTAGCTTTGGGTTTCAATTTGCTGAAATTGTTGGGGTTGCTGTTGTTCATGGTGGTGGTTAGAATAACCCACATCCTGCAACTCTTGAACTTTAGGGTCCCAAGTGGATTGGTCATAAGAGAGAGCATCAATGACTTGATGAACCAAATTCTCGTTGTTGTACGAGTTTTCTACGTTCAGAACAAGATGTTGAGGGTGCGAGATGTCCAATGGTGCGGCGGCGACGCCGTTAGCAAAGGCCGATACGTTTTCTGGGTGCGGCGGTGGATGATTCTGGTGCTGGTGATGATGATAGGAGAGCTCCTCCACCGTTAGCCTGAGGTTTTCTTCCAAGCCATTGTTATTGCTTGTAAGGTTGCCGGCAGCCATGAGCGGCGGCGCGTCGGGAATGCTGTCTTTTAGCGAGACAGTGCCATCTACTATTGCGCTTGGATCAAAGGATGATGAATGCTCATACATTTCTGGTTGATTTGTCTACTCCTGCACTTGTTCGGGTAAACATAAATTGAAAGATCCAATAATGCACACACCATATATATGAACTCCAAAATATTACGATGGATAAGAAAATGATCAAGAAGAACACCAAATCTCTGAGCTCAAAGCTGTCACTAGAATAAATACCTTTATTATATCATTGAAGATGAGATGAACTCCAATATTTGATTTCAAGTTTGTGTCTCTCAAATCAAGTCAAGGTATAAGAGAGAGAAAATACTGAACCTTTCGCAAGCTAACAAATTCTTTCAAACGAGTTATCGGTAATTAATTTGCTTCTACCATAATACGGAGATCAAAAGATAATATTTAAATGCAAAACTAAGAAAAAAACAAATTGGCGCACGCAACAAGATTATTCCAAAGAGAGGAAGTGATCGCAGAACTTAATGCACCGAAACATAGAAGAATACATACACTCCTAATCAAGGATCTATTCCACTGACCCATTTTAGTTTTTTCATTATCATTGCAGAACTACAATTCAGAGATCAAAAGGTATACTATAGACATAAAAGCAAGACGTGCTAAAACACAGCAAACTACTCGCATCGCAATAGCTCATTGTATAAGAACTTCAAGAATATATGAAACACAAATATTCAAACCCTCGTACTTAATGTCGAACTCTCCGATTAATGCTGCTTCTACGAGAGATGAATTGCGTCAATCTCCGTGCTTGCTTTTGAAAGTCTCTGCATATAATTTATATACACGATTGCACAAAAAACATAGAAATTGAAAGCTGATAGGGGGGAATTGAAGTTTTTTTTGTTTTTGAAAAAAAAAAAGGATGAAGGTTGATCACGCAGAACGTGATAGTGCATGAAAAAGCGGGGTAGTTAAAGTGCTCAACATTTTTATCAACGTCCCATGTGGTCCCCAAACAAATTCTTCTCATGCATTTTGGTATGCTTCACTGATGCATCTTTTAAACTTAATTCATTCATCTAAATGTATTTTTTTTTATCATATAAAGTTATCATTTAAAGATAATCAAGTTCGAGATCAAACATCAAATATAAATATCTCTCTTCTAATAAGAACTCACTTAACTATATTTTTGCCATGTAAAGAGGTATATACATTTAATAAAGAGTGAGTCATGGCAATAATTGGGACAAGTGACAAATAATAAATATCATTAAATGAGATTTTGGATTCAGTGAAAGAAAACCAAATGTTAGAAGATTTTCTTTTTTTTTCTATTTCAGGTTTAATATATCTCGAATCAAGACTATCTTATAATAGGATTAGAAATTAAATGGTTCTCACAAAAAAAAAAATTAGAAAAAAATGGGCAGAAATATTAATTAGTGAATATGAATATCATATATTTTACATTTTGGTATTATTAGTAATTAAGAACAATTTTCAGGTATCATTCTCGGGAAATATTTTTTTAAAAATGGTAATTAATATCAATTGTATTAGTATTTTTACATATATATGTATATGTGGGTGTAGCTTCTTTTTTTGTTACACATATTAAAATTTCACTAAACTCATTTTCTTCTGCTTCCCAAGACTACAAATCACCTGTGAAGAATCACCTTATATGCCTCATTTTCCCATAGTCACTGATCCAACAATGATAATTAAACTTAAAATAAGATCATTATTAACAACTTATGCTCTAGATTCACTTTAGAGAATTATTTCTGAAGAAGGGGCATTTTGGGACATGTGATTATGCGAAGTGGTCCTTGTTCACCACAGTCAGTTTCATTCATGGTTGAGTGTCATTGTCCCAAAACTTAATCTGACTTGCTGACCAATATGTGACTAAAAATTGTATTTGAAAATTTGTTAAGAATCAAATTAGTGATTTTTGCCACACAAAAGATTGCAACCTTTTAGACACATTTTAATTTAAAGATCTTTGTCAATCCTTTGCCCAGCAAGTTACTCAAAGAAATCGGTCAAATCTATCCCACCACTTTTGGAGAATCAACTCGGGCATCAGCATATTTTAAATTTTTTCCACTAATTTTGTATTTTTGATTGATTATCAATAAGCAATAAAAAAAATTTAATGGCAAACATTTAAAATATTTTTTTGAAACAAAAGTAGAGTTGTGAGAATTGAATTTTCCATAACAGGCCCATCACCTAGCCTAATAAGCCCATGGTCCAATCCAAACTGAATTAACATGTTTTTCTAAAATAGTTGATAAATGTTTGGTCTATGATATTGTAAATCAAGGTTTGAATTTTCATTAAAAGAAATATTTACATTTAGCACTTAACAGTACATATTTTAAATAAGATTATTTCTAATAAAAAAAATACTTATGGGTAGCAAAAAAAGAAAAGAAAAGCTAATGATAGTTTTTACTTTTAAATTTTCTGAAAAATATTTCATGTATGCATATCCAAACACTAACATAAAATTAAATGAATGCAATAATTCACGTTATTTTAATTATTAAATAATTTATAACAAGGTTTTTATTTTTTAAGTGAGAAACATGATTTTTTTTAATGATAAAAAGTTAGGTGTGTTGCATCTTAATGACTCGCCAAAGACAATGTCAACAGGATTTAAATTCATAATTTTATAAATTATGAGTCAAATTTTATCAATCACATCAATTTTTTTTATCACGAAACATGATATTTCTTTTCAAGCTAAAATTCATGCAAAATAACTTAGAATTACATAAAAATAACTGCTTCATTAAATCATTGATAGTATTAAATTGTTTTACTTCCTCTGTTAAAAAATATAAAGTATTTTTTAAGAAGTTAAATATTTAAAAATGTAAGATATTTTTAGTTTTTCAAAGTAAAATCATTGTCTTTTTTTTAAAGTGCCCATATTAATAAATATTTTTATATTTATTGTAAAGTATTTAATATGGGTGAATATGGAAAGACTGAATTAATTGAAAAATAGATAACTACTTTATTAACAAATAACATTTGATTAAAAATATCTTGTATTTTTAAACAGAGAGAGTAATATTTTTTTTTGTTAGGATGATTTTTTTCAATCTCATTGGTAAATTTAAATCATATTATCATGTCACATTTCGAAATGATATATTTTTAGAAGATGCATATATATTGTATGCTTTCTCTTGTAAAGATGCAAATGGTTCAAAATTTGTTCTTTTCTAATTGAAAATTTGAAATTGAAATTAAAAGTTATTTTTTATTTTATATGTTTTTCTTTAAAAACGTAAAATTCGATAATAAAAAAACCAACTCAAACTAACCAACTTAAATTTTATAATGTTAATAAAAACGTCACATGTAGACATATATATCGAGAGTTGAGATTTATCCTTGTTAGACGCAATACATGCATGCTGTTATGGTCTTTGTACTTTGACTTTCTAGATCAATCATAAAACGATACAAATGGTGTCAATATTCGGTTATCCAAAGTGGCACTGAAAAACACTAGCATATTTGCTGACCTTATTTTCTTCCTTCGACCATTCCCACCAAAGGGCAGCCCAAACTCTAAAACTTTTCTTTATTCTTTAGACCATCTAGTACTTTGATCTGTCCCTTTTCTACTCTTCACTTTTCTAAAGCTAGAAGTTACATAGAAATGGCTGTCCCAAACGCTTCATCAAATCAAGGATACTATAAAATTGATATAATATTTTAATTTATAACATTATCTACCCATAAAACTAGAAATTAAAATGAACAACTATTTTTTATGTTATATATATATATATATATATAGTTCTTAAAAACCTTAAAATTCAATGAAAAATCAAAACCAAAAAATCTAGCTAATTTAAATTTTATAATGTTAACAAAAACCGGATATATAGTGTCGAGATTCCTTCTTGTCAAACAATACATGAATGAGGGTTACGTTATGTGTATCACTAATTTTTAAGGTCAGTCATAAAACGCTAAAAATCATGTTACTATTAAGTTATCTAACGTGGCATTGAAAACTTTGACTGATTTCCTTATCTTGTTTCTTTCCTTTCAATGGTCCCCACTAAGATCTAACTCCAAACTCCAGAACCTCCCTTCATTTTTTAGAGATCATCTAGTCTAGTACTTTAATCTAAAAAACCAAATATCCCTTTTCTATTCTTCACTTCTCTAAAACTAAAAATTACACAGAAATGGCTGCCTCAAACGCTTCATTAAATCACTGATAGTGTAAAATTGTTTTAATATTTTAATTTATAACATTATTTACCCATAAAATTTGAAATTAAAATTAACAATATTTTTTATTTTATATATTATTCTTAAAAAACTTAAAATTCAATAAAAAAATTCAAACTCCAAACAATCTTACTTAAATTTTATGATGTTAACAAAAACAGGTATAGATCCATATCTCGTGAGTTGACATTCATCCTTGTCAGATGTAGTGCACGCACGGGATTCTAGTCTTTTATCTTTTACTTTTAGGTAAATCATAAAACAATAAAAATTATGTCAATATTGAGTTTTCCGACGTGGCATTGAAAACTTTGACCTATTTTCTCGTTTTGTTTCTTTCTTTTGATTATTCCCATTAAAGTATAACCCCAAATTCCATAACCTTGTTCTATTCTTTAGAGACAAATATAGTAATTCGATCAAAAATCTAACTACTCATTCTCTATTCTTTACCTCTCTAAAACTCTAAATTACATAGAAATTAATGGCTGCTCCAAACACTTCATTGAATTTGGATAGTGTACGATTTATTTTAGTTTATAACGTTATTATTTACCCATAAAATTTGAAATTATTAACAATTATTTTTATTTTATATATTGTTCTTAGAAACATTGTTATTAAACTCACAACTCTAACTCGTTTCACTAGTCAACTTTACGATTTTGCAACCAGTTTTCGTGTCAAGTCACTGGTAAAATCACTGATGATGCTGACTCAATCAAACTCACGCGAGAAAATATAATAAACTCGTCTGAATCATGCTTTCTCACTGCTTGAGAACGAGTTTAAATTGGTTCCAACATTTACAATAATTATTAGCTAGCTGACCTGTAAAGCATCTTCAACAATTTTTATTGTTTTTTATATATGATAATAACAGATGTAATGACCATAAATAAATAAGAGGAAAAAACAAAATTCCAAAAAGATATAAGCAAATGTCTTATAAAAAATTATAGTAAATAAATTCAAAGTTCAATTATAATATACAAGTAAAGATACATTTTTACAAAATTTTGGTGTTAATTATAAGTGATTATAAAAGATCAATAATTTTTAAATTAATATGATTTGAATATTAAAAAAACATTTTTAAATCACCTAAGGTTAGAACAGCTGATAAAAATGGGAACGGATATGATTAGATTAGAGTAAATTTTCTTGATATAGTAAAAAATATTTACTATATATATATATATATTAATAAAATACATATATATTTTATTCCATTTTTTATCATTTGAACTATCTTAAAATAATTTTTATGATACCTATTGATAATAGTAAACTCATAAAATAATTTTCGAATTTACTATATGAGTTTATCTTATGATTACGAATTTACTCAAAATCACAAGTTTGATAACCTTACTTAGAAAACTTAAAATTCAATAAAAAAATCTAAACACAAACAATCTAATTTAAATTTTTAATTTTATAACGTGAACAAATACTATGTATATAGTCATATCTTTGGAATTGAGATTCATTATTCTCAGACGTAATACATGCACGAGGTTCTAATTTCTTTATCTTTGAATTTTTAGGTAAATCATATAAAACGATAAAAATCTTTTCAATATTTAGTTTTCTAATGTGACATCGAAAAATTTGACCTATTTCCTTGTCTTGTTTCCTTTCTTTTGATTATTCCCACGAAAATGTAATCCCAAGTTTTCCATTTAACCTTGCTTTATGACAATCATAATAATTCGATCTAAAATTTAAATACTCATTTTTCATTCTTCACTTCTCTAAAGCTTTAAATTACATATAAATGGCTGCTTCAAACTCTTTATTAAATCATGAATAGTAAAAAATTAATTTAATATTTTAATTTATAACATTATATATATTATTCTTAAAAATTTTAAAATTCAGTAAAAAAAAAATCGAAACTCAAACAATCTAATTTAAATTTTATAACATTAACAAAAACTAGGTATATCTCGGGGTTCGAGATTCATCCTCGTCAGATTAATACATAACAGGGCCCCAGTCTCTGCATCTTTGACTTTTTATGTAAATCATAAAACGACAAAAATCTTGTTAATATTCGGTTATCCAACTGGGCATCGAAAACTTTGACCGATTTCCTCCTCTTGTTTCCTTCCTCTGATTATCCCCTCCAAAGTGAATCCCAAATTCTATAACCTCACTTTATTCTTTACAAACAATCATAGTAATTCCACCTAAAATCTAAAATACCCTTTTCTATTCTTCGCTTCTCTTAAAATTAGATAGAAATAGCTGCCCCTGACGCTTCATTAAATTATGGATAGTATAAAATTGATTTATTATTTTAATTTATAGCATTATTTACCCATAAAATTTGAAAGTAAAATTAACAATTATTTTTTTATATGTTGTTCTTAAAAAGAATTAAATCTCAATAAAAGAAATCCTAACTGAAACAATCTAATCTGAATTTTATAATGCGCACATAAATTAGGCATATAGACATATCTCGAGAGTCGAGATTCATCCTGGTTAGACGTAATACATGCACCGGACTCTGGTCTCTATATCTTTGACTTTTTAGGTAAATCATAAAATGGCAAAAAAAAAAAAAATCAATCTTCGGTTATCTAACGTGGCATCGAATGCTTTGACCCGGCTTTTTTGTCCCTCGATAATTCCCACCAAAGTATAACCCCAGACTCCAGTAATTCAATTTAAAAGCCCACTGCCTCTTTTCTTTTCTTTTTTTCTTTTTACTTCTCAAAAGCTTAAAGTTACATATATAGAAATGACTACCTCAAACGGTTCAATTTTCATTTACAATGGTCTTTCGTGTATGGTTATTTATATATACATACATACATATATATATATATATATATAGAGTCTAAACCCAATATATATCCTCCTTTTTTCTGCATCCATTTACCCCTTTTTCTCTCTCCATGTACTGATTTTTCTTTGTTTCTTTTCTCTTTTCGGTTTTGCATATTTGGAATCTTATATGGATGGTAGTCGTAGATGACATTATTCAATTACATTGTGAACTTAATCATATCACTACATCTCAATTATGGCATCCTCCTTTCACGCCATACCTCACCTCTCCTTGTAATTAATCAATCTTGTCTTTTTTTCACTAATTTCCCATTGTTTGAATTAGGCACTGATTTATTGTGTGCATAAGGAGAGGAAAAAAAGTCATAATTCCAAAATTACCCTTCGAAACAACCCAATAATATCCAAATATGATGAAATCCAAGTTCAGAATATTAATGTGATGTGATTTCTTCTTTTTCTTCCTTTTCACTTTCCCTTTACTTAGTTTTTACTTTTTATGGCATTGACCAGTGGATTTTGATACCTTGAAGGGCTTGCTTTACTAGTTTGTTCTCTTGAGTGTGTGCGTGTATATATAAATACATACATATCTACCTCTAGAATCCACAGATCTCAGAAGAGAGGGAAAGGTAGAGAGAGAGGAGAGAAAGATTTAGAGTGAGATATTGAAATGATGAATTTTTCAATTGGAGGTGCTGGGAATTGGGGTGATAGTGGCCCTAACAATCCTGGTGGCCATGGCAATAAGGGAAGAAAGATCTACCATCGTCACACTCCTTATCAAATAACACAACTCGAAGCGTAAGATTATTAATTAATTAATTCTTTCTTTCTCGTTTCATATCGTTTCAATTCTTTTGGGTGCTTTGAATCTGTTTTCATTTTGATTGCTCTCCACAAATAATTTTGACTTGTGGTTTTGAAAGATTTCAAAGGGATCGATTATCACCTTGTATTGGATCTACCACAAATTAAAGCAGAAATGAAGACTTTGAGAACAATAGTTCAAGCCAAAACCTCTACTTGGCTTTTAGTTCCAACCTCATTTCACTTCCCTTTTCTCTTTGCTCAAGTCCATGTCATGAAATGGGGTTTTGCTTTTCTTCTTCTTCTTCTTCTTCTTTAAATCTCTCTTCTTTATTAAAATGATTGTTATGATTTTAACGAAAACACGTGTTGGTTATGAAGGAAGGGTTTTATGGCTGCTTAAATACAAATTCCCAAATCCGAGTCTATGTAGATGCCAAAAACATACTTTGGAGAGATGTTCACTAGTTTTGAGGCTCGATTTGGCTCGATCGAAATTAGATTAGTTGGAGTTCCATAAATAAATAAATAAAATGACTTGATTTTTAATTTTTTTAATTGTGAGATGATCGAAAGGCCACACGGAGATCTACCTATCCATTAAACCATATTTGCTTTCTCTTGTGTATGACCCTCTATTATCCCTTATAATGCTCCTTCCTAGTTTTTTTTTTTTTTTGGTTTATTTCGAGGATTAAGTCATTGATAAAATGGGAGGTATCATCGTATTTTCCAGGTAATGATGATATATATTTTTTGAATAATTTTCAAAGAAAAAACGACCATAAAATTATATTTATTTATTTTTTCATTTACAAAATCATAAAAAAAATAAAAAATTACAGTTTTTCATAATGACAATATATAATAATCTCTCTCTGTGCTTTCATTCTAGTATCCAAGATCTTTGCCCAGACTAATTCGATTGATAACTTGCGAACATATCTATAGGGATATAAACTAATGATTAAAAGAAATAAGAAAAAAATTAAGAATGTGAGATGTTCCAAGAAGCATTAGATGCCTCAAATTGGAAATAATTGGTTCCTTTTCTATCTAATATTCCTTTCAACCATTAAGATATGGTATATATAAATAATTTGACATTCTTTGTGACATTTTTTTTCCTTACACAAACCACTTGATATCCAAAAGTCACATTACACGATCCGACTAATCTGAATCGAACCAAAAAAGACTACACAAGGGCTATAGATGTCTCTCACTATAAAAGTGTTGAATGCAAAACTCCATGCCAAAAACTTGAAAAACCCAATACCACTAATTAAGCTTGGTTTATCATGGACATGCTTGATATTATGTTTGTATATATTCTTGTGTTGTATTTGATACTTATTCAATGGAACTAATGTTATGGTTAAAAATGAAGATTTTTCAAGGAGTGCCCACACCCAGATGAAAACCAACGACGCCAACTAGGCAGGGAGCTCGGGCTTGATCCTAAACAAATCAAGTTTTGGTTTCAGAATAAGCGGACTCAAACAAAGGTGCTCTCTTCTGGAATGCTTCATTCAAGAATAATTAAATTCTCTTAATTTAATCCTTGCAATAACAATGATGATTAGACTCAACATGAGCGACAAGATAACGCCATGCTTCGAGCCGAAAATGAGAGGATGCAATGTGAGAATATAGCATTCAGAGAGGCACTCAAGAACTTGATCTGTCCGTCCTGTGGGGGTCCACCCTGTGGGGAGCAACACCTTGACCGCCTGCACCAAGAGAATGCCCAACTCAAACAAGAGGTTTGTTTTATTCTTTAATTTAATAGGGTTTGAGGTCTCTAATGCACAAACTCTTTCTTTCTTTCTTTGGTTGTAATAATACCCTACCTTTTATAATTTTTTTTTCAAATTTTTCTTTGCTTCTAAGTAGAACGAGATATTTTGTTATTTCAAAGTCAACAAATGATATAATTATATGTTTTTTTCAAAGGTTTTGAAACTTAGATTGTTCACTAGTCAAGGCATTGATTTAAGAATTATTGATTAAAATTGTAGTAAAATCATGATCAAACCAGTCATAAACAAATTATTTTATTAAACCAGTCAAAGCATTGGTTTAATGGTTGACTTGGATTCCCAAACTATGATTTTTTATTATTTAACTTTAAAAGAAAAAAAATCAAAACAACCCAATTTAATTTTATGTATATTTTCAAAATTATAAAAATCATAAAGTTGCACTGTTTTATGATTGCAAGATCTCATCAACAAGTGTTAATTCTAGTGAAAAGGGCTATAGCCATTTAATATGAAGACTCAAGCAAGTTCTTGTGAATGCAAAAAATATCATTTTGAAAGCTACATTTAATTGGATTCTTAGTGCCAACAAAAGAAAAAAATATGATAATACTTAAAGTTGATTCAATCAGATAGCCATATTAAAAAAAAAAAATACTAAAAGGTCTCATTTTATCGAGCTAGAAGCTAATGATAAGGTGGAGGTATTATAGACTCCAAATTTAACCCAGGTTAATTATTGATATTCTCTTTTACAAACCTATAGTCTTATTCTTATACTTAAAGTCTTTTGATCTATGCGAGTCCTTTCACCATTCCTTTTAATTATTTTTCTAACAAAAGGCTAAACGATGAAATATTGTTTTTTTAGTATGAGAGAGTATCAAACATTCTTGCAAGGTGCATTGGCAGGCCAATATCAGAACTGGATTCTTCTGCTGATGATCCTTCCTCAGCCGGATCTCCGCCGTCATCGTCACCTGGAAATTCCCTGAACCAAGGAAGTACTGGAAGTCCTATAAGTCTTGATATGGACTTGGGTTCTGCCATCACAGTTTCAGATGAGAACATGTTGCCATCCTTAATGGGAGAAGTCACAGACGTGGAAAAGGATCTCATGTTAGTGGCTGCTAATAACGCCATTGATGAATTACTCAAGCTGGTGCGTATTGAGGAACCCTTATGGATCAAGACTGAGATTGGTGGTGGCCAATTCGTTCTTCACCGTGACAGCTATGAAAAGCTATCTCCTAGGGCTAATCACTTCAGATCTTCCAGTACTCGTGCAGAAGCAACCAAAGATTCACGAATGGTTTGGATGAATAGCATGCAATTGGTTGACATGTTCCTAGATCCGGTCAGTACTTTAAACACCTTCATTTATATATAATTGTTTAATTGGGGATAATATATATAACAATATATTTGGCTTAGTACTTTGACTACATTTTGCTTTTAATTCCTATGTACAGTTTTATTTCATTGTTCTTAGTCCTTTTAGTTTGATTTGCCTATAATGTTAATCCCTATAATTTTAAAAATGCACATAAAAATCATGAGTTAGTACTAATAAAGTCAATTTTTCTGATATGTAGTTAACTGTGCTAACATGTATTTAATCTCATCTTTGTCTTCCACATTCTGTTTAAGCCAAATATATATAAAAGAAACCTTTAATTTTTAATCATGCTCGATCAATTTTTCATCAACATATTTTTACCATATATTAGCAAATGGATTAACAAAGTTTCATCAAAATTATCTTTGTCAATATAGCTCATGGTCTTTATGTGTGCAGTTTTAGAACCATAGGAATTAACATTGTAAATTAATCAAACTAAAAGGACCGAAAATAACAAAATGCAATTAAAGTAGGAAAAATGATAATAAAATCCCTTTAAATTATGTAAATGTCATAATTTTTTTGAAATTTTTAAAAACTTTTTTTTCATTAATGAATTAATATAAATGGCCAAACTATCCTTAATTCAAATATCAATTGTCATTCACAAGTTTTGTTCTAACACTCACAACTTTTCTTTTTAAAATCATAAAAATTTAATAGCAATTTGTAAGTTTGAATTAAAAGTAATTTGGTCATTTACGTTAATTTCTTAATGACAAAAATGTCTTTAAAGACTTTAGGAGAATGATGGCATTTCAAGAGGTCAAGATGTCATTTATATAATTCAAAAGAATTTTATTAACATTTTCCGATCAAAGTATTGGGAGCTATTATTCTGTTTTCCCTGATTTTTAATCTTCGTAACAGCAAATATATCATTAACAGATTAAAATTTCTAGGTCAAGTGGGCCAATCTTTTCCCGACAATTGTTAGAAAAGCTGAAATACTTGAAGTGCTTGATGTTGGATCATCATCAGCAAACCGATCTGGAGCTTTGCAGCTGGTATGTGTGTGTGTGTGTGTGTGGGTTAAGTTTCTTGCTATATAGCTATTGGATTATTTCAGTCTAATGACAGGTTCGAAACTCCTGTTTTGTTTTGTTTTTTGTTTTTTGTTTTTGTTTTCTTTTTGGTTTTTGGCTGCAGATGTATGAAGAGATGCACACTCTTTCACCGTTGGTTCCTCCTCGTGAGTTCTGCTTCATTCGTCACTGTCGACAAGTTGATGTAGGTGTGTGGGCAATAGCTGACGTGTCATTCGATTCCTTAAGAGACAACATTCCTATCTCTCGTACTTGGAAGTTCCCTTCTGGTTGCGTGATTCAAGAGATACCCAATGGGTTCTCCCAGGTTAGTCGTACGAAGTAATTATAATCAAACACATGCGTTACTGTATATGATAACGCACAGTAATATTATTCATGATCGATACATGGCCGCCTTCTGATAGGTTACATGGATTGAGCATGTGGAAGTGGATGATAAAACCCATACACACAGGCTGTACAGAGAGCTTGTTTCAGGCAATTATCTTGCTTATGGAGCAGAAAGATGGGTGGTAACACTTCAAAGAATGTGTGAGCGACTTGTATTTGCCTTGGATGAATACACACCAGTCGAGGAAGCTCGAGAAGGTCACCAGTCATTATCATCTTCTTCAGTTCTTTCTTCATTTCGCCATGTATATATATGAACCCTAAAAGTCGTCTGATATTATGGTGCAGTGATCAGTTCCGGAGATGGGAGGAGGAGTATAATGGAGCTTGCGAATCGGATGGTGAGGGACTTCAGTGAAGTTCTGAACATGTCAGGGAAGGAGTTCCCTCATTTATGTGAGGCAAGAAACAGTGGGATTAGGGTTTCAGTTCGGAGGAACACAGAAGCGGGTCAGCCTGATGGCATGGTGGTCACTGCTTGTACCTCTCTCTGGCTTCCGGTTCTGCATCAGACTGTGTTTGACTTCTTCACAGATGCCAGAAGACGTTATCAGGTTCGTCTCACATCCTTAATTAATTAGCCCTCTCTTGCTAGCTCTTTGTAAAGCTGGTCTTACTCGTTACCCAGTTATTAACTCATATTCATACTCACTAATACATGTTAAAATGTCTAAATGTGGGTAGAATTGAGCTGGTGTGGCACCACATCAGATTTTTACAATAGAATTTCTTGCTTATTTGCCGGTTAGTGTTTTTTAGCTTTCCCCAGCAAATTTAACGTGTCATCCTTTATTATATTTTCTCACTTCTCTGTAATTTTTAATTGTTTGATCTTTTTTAATTCCTTTTATCTTTTACACGCTTCCCACATTATAAAATTAGCTTCTATCACTTGTCTGTAAATCTTTTGTTGTCCTTTATATTAAAGGTTCTCTTACATTAAATTTGATGTGTCATTTTTTTAAAAATTATTTTCTCTCATTTTTTTATAATTTTCAATTATTTAATATTTTAAAATTTGCTTATCTTTTGCATGCTTCCCAACACTAATTGCCATTTCTTCGTTTGGGATTTTTATAATAAAATTTCTCACTCATTGTCTATAAAATTTTTTGTAGTATATTATATTATTGGAGGTTTTTCGATATTAAATTTTATATGTCATTTTTTGTTATTATTTTTTATTTGTATAATCTTCAATTGTTTTATGTTTTAAATTCCGCTTATCTTCTACACGATTCCCAACAATGTATATATAATTAGATGGTATGTCTTGGTCAGTGGGACGTTCTGTCCAACGAAAATCCAGAGCATGATGAAATCGCACGCATCTCCAATGGAACTCATCCTGGAAACTGTATCAAAATCATCCGGGTATGTTATGTACCTATTACCTTTACCATCTCTTATCAAAATATGTGCTCTCATTAGTTATGAATACAATACAGATACAATTGATTTCAATCAAATTAATGTAATAAATTGTTGATGCATGGGTGTGGAGGAGCAGCCCATCATCCCCGATGAGAAGGAAATGTTGATTCTTCAAGAAACTTGCACTGATGCCTTGGGATCAATGCTCGTGTATGCTCCGATCGACATGCCACTGATCAACCTGTGTGTGAGGGGAACCAACACTTCGCTGGTGCCGATCCTTCCGTCAGGCTTCATGATCTCCGGCGACGGTGGTCGGGGTCATCATCCAGGCGCATTGTTGGCCGGAGAAGGTAGCAGCTGCTCAAGCTCAAATAATAATAATAATAATAATGAAGCCACCAGTTCATCATCATCGTCAGGAGGAAGTCTTCTGACGGTGGCTTTCCAGGTACTGGTTTGCAGCAACTCGGCGATGAGGCAATTGAGCGTTGAAACTGTGGCCACCATCAACTCACTCCTCAGCTCCACTGTAGAGAAGATTAAGGATGGCTTGAACTGTGCTGGTCTGGATTAATTAGTTGAGCCTCTGGCGATACACATATATATATATATGCTCAAAGGCTAGTTAGGATGAGTAATATGTTGAGTCTGAAGAAGGATGTATCACCTTGATGATGTCCCCCTCCCCTTTTTTTTCTTTTTTAGTAAGCTGAGGGATTTTGTGATCTCAATGTCAATAATGCTTTTCAATTTGAATAAGTTTAATTAATTTTCTCGATTTTAAATTTATTTCACATTAAAATTATACAGATTTCTTATCTATGCTCTTCAAATCCAGCATAAACTTTTTTTTTTAGTAAATTTGTTAACACTGTCTTGCTAAAATCTGCATAGGATTCTTTTGGAATTAAAACATCACATCTTTTTTGAATTTTGTTGAAAAATTGGGATGTGTGAGATGTATATTTATAATATAAACTATTCATTTATTTTTAAAAGATGAATCTCTTTTAAAAATAAAACAAAAGTATGTGATCAATATTCAGCCATTTAAGCAAGGTAAAGATTTCAAACCTTGTACATAAAAGAAAGAAAAACCTTATATGCTTAACATACTTGTTAATTTTTAATTAAATTAAGACAAATTTTTATAGATTTTTTATTCTATAATAAATTTTTTATTAATATTATTAACATATTAAATTTACTTGTTTTGATAGAATTAGATAAAAATATATTAAGTGTATAAAATTATATATAGATATATACATATCTATAAGTCTCAACTATGGTGCAGTCAGATGCACAAACCTTATCGGCTATGAAGAGCTAGGTTGTACATTTCTGTCCTAACCAACAAATTGCACAATGCATGCAATACAATCCCTCAGTACAAATCACTCGCATGTCTATCCTAAATCTCTTATTTCTAGATCTCAATAGAATTTCCACACATGCATTCATCACACTTGGTCAGACTATAAACATGAAAGCAAGAAAAACAGTTACTTGAAAGCGCGAGCGCATGCACATATATGTATAGCATAAAGAAAGAGAAGTGAAATACCGAATACTCATGAATGAGTTCAAGCTAATCCTAGAAAAAGAAAAATTAGCCACACGTAGCTAAAAGCACAACATACAAATGTTACTTGTACAACTCACCGAATTCAAATACAAGAGGGAAAAAAGGAGAAAAATGGTGTAGAAAGCCAAATATGGTTCCAAAATGCCTGTCACAACCCTTCACACAAATTCTACTAAGGAAGTCCTTTTGTTGCTATTTATAAAGAAATCCTCAAGTTTCTAGGGTTCCTTGTCCAAATCATGACTTCAACTCCAGAATTTTAACCACGATCTTCTTTTCTTCTTCTTTTTATTAGTTTGCACTACAAGTTTCTTCCTTATTTTCTAAGATACTCTTGCTCGACGTACCTTCTTCCAAATTTGATCCCTGCAAACCAAGTTTATAATTCACATAAGTGTAAATCTACCCAAATTCAGTTAAATTGAACATAAAAACCACGTATTTTTACATATTATTATCTTCAGACAGATATAAGCAATCTTCTTTATTTTCCTAAATTAATTCATTATAAAACCTATCAAAATACTATGACAAAATCCAAACAAAAACATGAATATTTGAGAATTGACGTATTTTCTAAGTCCATTTCTCAAATGGATTCATCCATTCAGCTGGCTCCTTTAGCTCTAATGCTTAATATAAACTCAGTGTTGGATATCTATTGTTCTACTTGGGTTCTATCACAATCTTAAAGAAGCAAACCTTAAATTATTTGTAGGGTAAGAATGAAGAGTATTTGATTCTTCGCTACTACTATACATTCTTAAATTATTCCTTGGGATTTGTCAAGCAAAGAGATGAACATATATACCTTATACTGAGCTCTGTCGTAAAGGTTGAGCTTCAGGTCGAACTTCATTGTTATACTAGTCAAATTGCTTGCTTTGTCACACATGATCTTGGAGTCCACGTAAGACTATGAAAATAACATCAAGGATGTTATAATTATAGTTAAATTCTTTACAGCAGTTTATTTTAACTAGAGTCATTACTCATTATAATCAAGTGGTCCTCTCATACAGCCCTTTTTTTTTTTTATTTTAAGTAGTGCATCCTCATAATAAAAATTAAGTTTTAACAGAACTTAACGGTAGCTTGAGCTTTGTCTAGTGTTCACACTTTAGGCCTTATGGGGTTTTATATGTGAAGGCTAGGGAGATTATGATAAAATTATTCATCAGCTTTCACTTAACAACATAATAAACTTTTTAGTTTTAAATTAAATGAGGTTTTACTTACCCGGAACCTGTATTTGTAGAATATGTAACCAGCAATGCCAGCTCCTAAAATAACTGTCATGAACACAGAGACAAGGAACTGGCCAGATATTGATCCACTTTTTTCTGCAAAGGTAATTCAAAATTCTGATGGATCAGTCTAGATATCAAGGCACTCTGTAAAATCAAGGACGCAGCAAGATGCTACGTGTATTTATGAGTAGAATGATGCAAGTTCATTTCACTAGACATTAAATAAATGATCACCGGTGAAAATAAATACTCATATTGCAGAAGTTTAGTTCAATTATAAGCTTATAAAAAGCAAAAAATGCTTATGGTGCATTTGGATATACAGGAATTTGGAGTTGGATTTGGATTTAAACTAAATCCTCCATGTGGCTGCATAAAAATCTTTAGATTTGGATCCAAAACCATATTTTATTACAACTTCTTTATAATTTTAAATTCCCTCTAAATTTTAGTTATTTGAAATTTCACCTACTTTAACCTTCTCATTTTTTTCACATTTTCACTATCGGTGCCTTTGTTAGTCTCACCACTCCTCTCATTTTTTATTCTCATTTCTCACCAATTGAAGAATAAAGGCAAGATTGTCACTTCCAATCTTAAAAATTTTTACACTATCTAAAAAAAAAAGATTTTAAATGTGAGATTTTAAATCTAAAATTTAAATTTAAATCCGTCAATCCAAATACTATCTTATAGTATAGTTTTATTTCTTTAAGTGTATCAAAGTGACAGTACAGAACCTTTAAAAAAAAGTGACGGCATAAACAGAGATAAGTCGGAACTGATCACTAACTAAATTAGTAATAAATGAAGTCAAAAATTATTTGGGAAAAGAAATGGGATACGCAGAGACCTTTTTATAATGATCATTTCTCAATTTCATGGGATGCTATTCAGACAATGCTCCCTTGTATACAAGAATTTTCTAAACTTTGACTTCATAATCTTACCAATACAAAGATTTTGCTCCCTTGTATACAGAAGGTTTCCCTTGCAACTGCATCCATAACTACCCCAGGTGTTCTCACAGGTGCAGCCATCACAGCGACAAACATTATGTTCCTTACATTCATCAACATCTGCATCAGATCAGAAGAAGCTTCAGACTCTCATGTGAGATGTCTTTGAAATTGATCATTGGAAGAAGATTAGAGATTGCCTTGAACTGACATAATGGAAACAAAAAAATTACCTTCACATTTAAATCCGTCCCCAGAAAAGCCAACTGGGCATTCACAGCCGATGTCTATGGATTCCTTCATACAGAAAGAGAAGCTAGTAAGCCTTGACGCTTAAGGCTTGTCAAAGAGAGTTGAAGAATTATCTTCCCATAAAAATAAAACACTGAAGGTTCAGATTAAGTAATACTGAACTGTGCAAGCTGAGAAAGTAATGCCATTTCTAGTTTCTGACCAACAACCTCCATTATTGTTGATTAAACACCTTGCAGGTCCAGAAGCTGTCAATGAAGGCAAAGTTTAACTATCTCAGAAACATCAAGAAATGAGCATAGGACTGTGAATAAGTTCAAAAATTGCCATCCCATTTCACTGTTGAATGTGAAAAGACATTGACTAACGGGACAATGTCAATTGGGGACCAATAAGAACATTAATGACAATCACAAACTCTGAATTGTTGAAATCCCAATAATAAACCGTGATCCTTACTTGCAATTAAAAAAATGCAAATAGTCAGTTGAAAAATCTACTAAATATATTTAAGATTATTTGTAACGTCAATTGAGAATTTACGTGAGTCAGTTGTGAATCTTGATTTTTACTATCAATATTCAATATACAAATAAATCACTTGAGAAATCCAGTAAATACACTTAAAATTATTTGTAACATTAGTAAAAAATTTACGAGAATTAATTGTAAATAGGAAACCAATCACTTATGGTGTTTTTGCTATTAATATATAGATACATCACTTGAAAAATCTACTAAATATACTTAAGATTATTTGTAACATTAGTTGACAATTTACAAGAGTTAGTTGTAAATTACAAGCCAATAACTTTTGATTTTTTGCTATGACATGGGAAATCAACATAAGATAGTTAATTATTGCAGCGTTAGTTTGGAATTTACTAAAGTTTGTTATGAGTCTCAAGTCAATCAACAAAAAATAATTTATTGCAAGTAAGAATCATTGTTTGTTATTGAGATTTCAATAATTCAGAGTCTGTAATTGTCATTAATATTCTTATGAGGTCCCTAATTGTCATTTTCCCTTGACTAATTGTTTGTCTGGCTTTTGGATAGAATTATGATATGCATAGGAATGCTTGTAAATAAGCCAAATTGTGGTGGTAAGTTTAAAAAAAGAATGCCCCCGTGCTATATCTTCAGTGGATAACTTGAAACCACACGCACAAAGGCATACCTTCACATGTAAAGCCATCGCCTTTATAAGGAATATCATCTACAGTGGGGCACTGACAAAGTCTTCCCTTGAAAGATCCTGTTAAAAAGTTCAGATATGGCTATCAGTTTGCTGCCAATCATATGCAATCGCTCATAGACCACAATTTATGTAAAGTAACATTGCATAAATGATACTAACTTTAGAAAGGAAAGAATTATGGTTGCTTATTTATATGTACCTTGCAAGCAGTTATGTTAGCATTTATGTCCTGCCAGCATCCTCCGTTCCATTCAAGGCATTCATTTATCTGGACATCTGGTAAATACAAATACAATATAATATAGCATAATGATAGTAAATTTTCAGAACTTGGAGAATCATTTGAATAGCACAGTTTAAACAATGAAACTTAGGTGCACAAACCGTCACTCAAACAGATTGAAGGCTCAGTAGTCTCCTCAAATCCAAAACATATAGCCTTTAGGACAGCAGTTCTCTCCCATTTTCCTTTACACATAACATACCAAGACCTTAATCAATAACATTAATCTCTTTGCAGAGTTTAAGAATGGTAGAAGCTAGTTAGTTTCAAGAGAGAACATTTGAGAATTCAAGTAGAATGATATTTGAATTAAAGGACATTTTTGCACCTTAGCTATTTCATGAGGAGCATTGGTTTTCTTAAATTATTCATTAGTGTAATGTCACCTCTCAAATATCAAAATCATTGCAATGTTGCCTTTGGACTAGCGGACATTGATATTGACCGTTAACTTTGTATTGAATTTAGGTTAAAAAGCATTTCCCCTCTAAAGTATTCATGGAGGAGTAACCATTAGTTGATCATTAGTATAGATTGACATACCTTTTTTTTTTTTTACTAATGAATATCTAGATGGCAAGCCACTTGAATACTTTAAGGAAAAAAATGTTGAACCCAAAGTCAATGTGGAATTAACAGTTAACATCAAAGTTTGCTAGTCCAAAGGCAATATTGTAACAATTTTGACTCTTGAGGGGAGATATTGTTCAAATTAATAGTTTAATAAAACCAGTGTTTCTCGTGAAATAGTTTAAGGACAAAAATAACCTAATATTTTAATGGGCATAATATAAACCTTGATACTGCACGTTGTTTACAAACAAAGTATGCAGGAAGGTAACATCATGACGAGATCCTTGCCCAACCTAAATATCACAAATGAGGAAAAAATAGTCAAATTGTTTAGGTTGCACCATAGCCTGAGCAAAAATTAGTCATGAGAGCCTTTGTTGATTGATAATAGTTCATTATCTTGTGAATTTTGCAAAGATACAGAACTAAACAAAAAATTTATGACCTGGAGATTTTGTTCTGTGTTTAGTATTTCATTCACCACATCAGCTTCAGGATCACCGGTACATTCTTTTATTTTCTCGATAGGCAGACCTGTAGTCAAAAGGATTAAACCTAATACAAACAGCAGAACCTAATGCACAAAAGTTCCACAAGTACTTGGAAATCTATTAAAGAAAAAATTTGAGTTCTATCAAATTTTCAAGCATGTTCTAGACACCACCTTAAGACTGACCTAATGATTTCACGACATCCTCAGCACAATCTTTACTGTATCTCTTCTCCTTCATAGAGCAACTGATATGGAAATCAGTCACATAATCCCACCAGACCCACGATCGGTTGCTCTCTTTGGCAACTCTATGGACACAGAGCTGCCTCAAATTCTCCAACACCACATCCTTTCCCTCATAGCCCTCTCCAAAATTCACCTCAGGATCTGGTGTACAATATCTCCCATTGTTTATGCATTGAGACTTACACTGATCGCTTTCAATAAAAGCCTTTGGACAAAACCCTGTTGTATAGTGTGGAGTGAATAAAGTATAACCACCCCTCTCAAGAATCTGAGCATCATCCTTAAAAGTCTTCACAAAATTCATCTGTTCATCACAGTGATATCCACATGCGTCGTTGATGTTTGTCCAAAACTCGCACTGAACTCTGCTATCAGGTTGAGGCAATGATTCTATCCATTTTATTTCGACTAAAACATATCCATCTTTGTTTTTTAAAGCTTCCTTCAACCGGTCAACAAGAGGTTTTTTTATTAGAGCTGATGGAATTTCAATCTTGTCCTTGTACTCATCCACTTCCTTGCTCTCCTTGGGAGGAAAATCCATAGTTAAGAGAAGCTCATCACTCTGCTCAATCACTAATACTGCTGACGCTCTTGCTAATTGAGCATGCCATACCTTCAAGTAAAAAGGACACTCTACAAGTGCAAATAATTTTGTCTCAGAGTGTGTCTTAAATATCTCAGGGTTCAGAAAATTACAGCACAAATAGAAGCTTGACAGTTTTGAAGGTACTTTTTAATCATTTGAGCAACTCTCTTCTGCTTTCACCAATTCTTCTGCTTTTTTTTTCTTTTACTTATAAATTGAAAAGAGGAGTCTTTTTATGAAAAGGAGAACTTAATCAGAGTTTGACAGAAAATCATATGAACTGCTAAGTGTTAACAAAAATTATTTCCAAACCAAGTGTGGGGGAATATAATGAGGACGAAAAGGAAAAGAAAAAGAAAATAGAAAGGCTTTCATTTAGAAACCTGGTCGACTAGCGAACCAGCAATTCAACCCAGTAACAATCAGTTACTCAGAGCTAAAGATGACACGTGACAAAGACTTCATCATGCTGATGATATAGACTGGAGCAAGATAGATTAAAAAAAAAAAAATAGAAACAAGAACGAGGAAAGTCAACGAAGGAGATGAGTTGAATATACCTCCACCATCAAGGAGAAGAATGCTGGGTCGATAATATCGCATAGGCTTGAAGGGATTATAGCCCTCAAAGGGTTGGCACCCTGAAGTGCCATTCTCAGGATAAGCCACATATTGAATAACGGCCATTCCATATTCGAAAATGCCGGAGTTCGCAAAAACAGCGGTCTCGTGCTTCGCTTTGAGCTCTTGAGGACCCAGAACGGTGATTTGGGCCTTCTCGATCACAAAACGAGCAGAAACAGAACTAATAAGAAACAATACCCAAAACGAAAAGCGAAGGATTGTGGAATTTCTGAGAAACGCAATGCGATTCTCCATTATGGGCGAAGAGAAGAGTGAGAAAGACTTGATGACAGTTAGAGGTGGAAAGTTAGCTTATAGAGAGAGAAAGTTCGGATTTCTGGTCTGATTTGGAGAGAGGAACTGAGCTTTTGAATGAGGCAGTGACGTGAGGAAGGGGTAAAACCGAGAACAAGTTTTTTGGAGGGAGAAAAACTGAAACACTGAAACCAAAAAAAAAAAATAAAGTGTAAAAAAAAAGATATATAATTAAAGTATACTAATATATCATATACTCTATTAGTAAAGTTTGAAAACACAAGCTTCTTTACACAAATTTAAAATGTTAATATGTTTCTTGTCAAGTCAAAGTATTATCTTCATATAACTCAAAATGTAAGGATGGAAGCAAAGATTATGAAATTCATGAATTTAAATAAATTCGTAGAAAGAATGTAAACTCAGATCATAAATATTAAATCTTGATTTTGACAATAACAAAATAAGATAAGCTTGTGTTTTACAAGATTAATAAATATATATCAATAGCTTGTAAGAAAATTCGTACTCTTTATCTTAAAATTCTGGCTTTTGGCCTTATTCTCATAGAAGTATGCTTATTTCAAAATGAGCATGCTTATTTTCAAATAGCCAAGCAACTTGATTCTTTTTTGATTCGTTCTCTTTTAAAATTAAATATTTGACTTTATTTTAATTCCTTAAAGACCTTTAATATTGAATAAAAGGAATCTTAAATAAATTTAGAATCAAAAATCAATTTCTAAGAGTATGTGTCACTATTTCAGCTTATGATCCTTATTTCAAAATTAGAGTCACTATTTCAAAATAGCTTCATGTTAGCTATTAAAAAATAGCTTATTTCAAAAGATGCTTCATTATTTTGAAATAATACATTTTTTACTCTGAGCTATTCACATGTATATCTCGTAATTTATATTCAAGGAAATAGCTTATTTCGAAATAGTCTTGCCTTATTTCAAAATATTGCGTCTTCCTATCTAAGCTATTCACGACACTTCTCTCTTAATTGCTTACTCAGAAATAACTTATTTAGGAATAGTCTACTCAATAATAGTTTATTTAAAAATAACTTCACTTATTCTCAAATAATAAACTTCATACCAACGCTTTGTAATTTTCTTCTCATATAAGTTCTCTTCTCCGAACTAACCTTTTAGCATCTTCATTCATATTGTTCTTCACTACTTCAAAATAGCATCATTTATTTCAAAATAAACATGCAGTTTGATGCTCTGTTTCATATAAGAAAAAATATGGGTTCTTTGAAAACTTCTTTAATTCCTTTTCTTTCATTATTTAAGTGTTGTGTTTAATATTTAATCATTCTAAACACAACCTTGAATTAGATTATGCCCTCTTCGATCCTTCCCAAATTTTCTTTATTCCCAACTAGTCTCATTATTTTGAAAGGGTCTCTCACATACCTTGTCAGAACATTTAATACAAAAAGATGTTACTTTTCTTACTTGCCGTGTGAAAAAAAACCCCGTCGTAAAGCACTGTTACATTATCTCATTTCGAAGAATGCTCAAACAACTCAAGATAAAGAAGACGATAAATCTAATGGCTATATTCTTAAGAGTAATGAATCATTTATGAAGCCAAGCTATAAATAGGAGCATTTATGAAGACGATGGAGAAGAATAAGAAAACGAATGCACATAAACGAACATGAGTTATACTTATTTTTTGTTTACCATCTTTCTAAGTTCACATTAATTAAGAGTGAGCTTCATTGATTACATATCATCACTTAAAGAGATTATTTGACAGTAATGATTTGTTCTTCAACTTAGTTTGTTCATAATTGTTTTTATGACTTGAAACATCTTAAACTCGGAGAGTTTAAAAGGAATATATCGTTACTTTTGTATGGAGGAATGATTTAGACTTTAGTATAAGTTTGGGATTGTACTACGATTACTAAGAGCCTGGATTAATTTTGATGGTGTTAGTGGAGAAAATCTCAAGTGATGTTTGATGATTGGATGTAGGCTCAAGTGATTAAAATTAAACCAAGATAAATATTTGTACAAGCTTCTCTTCCTTTCTCTCTATTAATTTTATTATTGTTAGCCAAATTTTTATAAAGTCCAATTCACCTTCCTCTTGGGCAAACTTTTAATAAACTCATAAAAATTTACCTCTATTAATAAATAACTATTAAAAATATATGACTAAATAATTAAAATATAAAATATTATCATAATTTAATTTGACTATATTTCAAATATAAATCATTGAAATTCAATAAATCTATATTGATAGATTATCATACTCGACATAAAGTAGGACCATAATTTGATTCAAATATATTTCAAATATAAATTTTTAAAATTAAATCCATCTATATTGATAGATTATCATACCTTACTTAGAAATTTTATAATTAGCCAACTTATTTTTTATATTTCTTATTTTTATTTTTTATTAATATTAGTTTTTGCTTTTTTTTAGTTTTATTTTTCTTTGAAAAAGGTTCTATCATTTCTATAAATTGAGTTCTACATAGAAATTCAGATAAAAAATGAAGAGTTTAATAAGTTTAACTGAGCTTTATCTAGTTTGAGTTTATGAATGAGTTAACATAATTTTATAAAATATAAATGTAAAAACAATGAACTTGGTAAAAGATGAAGAGTTTAGCGAGTTTAATTAAGATTATATCTAGTCTGAGTTTACGAACAAGTTGACATGCTTTTATAAGATAAAAATATAAAAATAGTAAACTCAAAGAGTTAACTCTTAAGTTTAACTGAATATATATATATATATATATATAATTTGAATTTATGAATGAGTAAATATAATTTTATAAGCTAGAAGCCTAAAAATAATAAACTCAAAAAATCAACTCAAAGTTTGACAACAATGGATGGGAGTATTTTTTTTTTAATTTACCTTTTTTTTTCTTGCATAATTATCTATTATCTTAAGTCTTAACATGATTTTTATTTCTAAAATGTTCAAATTTTATCAAATTCCTTTCTCTAATTCTATTAAAAATGTTATCTTTTACCTTGAAAATTTTATAAAAATGTAATTTTGATGAAAAATTTAAAATAATTAATAATCATAAATAAAATAGAAAAGTATCTCCCTAATCTTAGATTAATCTAGGACTTATTTTTATATCAATAATGATTAACAAAAAATAAAAATCAATAACCTAGTCTTATTTTCCCTAAACTATTGCGTATGGAATAAATAAAAAATACTTTAAATTAATATTAAATATAGAAGTCATGATAAGCGACACCATTGCCTCTATTTATAAGTATTCACGGGGTAACTTCCCATCCATACCATGAAGAAAGAAAAGGTCTAATTTAGAGTTAAAATCAGCTGTGTTTTTTGATAGAACAACGAACTACTATTATAAAATTAAAAAAAGGATTTAACGTGTCATGAAAATATTATTTGTCGTGCCTGCCCGGATCGTAATCCCCCTAAAAGGAAAATTAATAAATGTAGGAATTGCCACTAAAATTTTAAAATAATAATTTTAAAAACTTTTAAAAAAATTGAATGGTCTACAATAATCAGAATAAGGTTTGAAAGTCGGCTATGCGTGAGGAAGGTGTTACGCACCCACACCACCCATCCATGAGAATGATTATCCTAATTTATAATATAAACATTCCGTCTTACTCCTTAATAAATAAAACAATAAGAAGAAAACTAAAATTAAATCAAGAAAAAAATTATTTATTTATATGTTGGACTTAACTTAGAATAAAATCATAGAGCTTACATACCCTTTAGAGAGATCAAAGCTCACTTAGTTCAAGAATAAAAAAGTGTGTCACTTTGTCAGTGACTTTTAGAGAAAAAATAGTTTTTATTTATTCAAGAAGAACATTTTCATATTGAGTAGGTGTTTTTTTATTTTCTTAAAAAGTATTTTCCTTTATTCTTGGAAAACAAATTCGATTAATATTCCTATGAAGACTCTAAAAACCTCACACAGTCTATTAATTACATTTTTGCCTAAAGAACTTTTAAAAACCTCACATGGCGTAAAAATATTTTCATTTTGAAGAAGAAAACTTTTTATTTTTTATTTTAAGAAAAAATGAGTTCATCCTAGCCTACAAAAAAACCGGCGCATCTAAAGAGATATCATCTAACAAATTTAAATAGCAATCTTAGCATTGGAATAGCTCCACCTCTATCTTTTCTCATGCGTCTAGTAGGAAATCACACCGATAAAATTGAAGACAAAGTGTGAAAGCCACACACATGCATGTATGTACATTCATTTCACCATCTTTAATTAATCATATGATGTGAGCTTACTTTTTAATATGGGGAGATGTTTAAATACCATCAGTGGAAAGCATTGCCGCAAACAGGGAATAACTATGGCAATAGCTAATAACGAGGCTATTTGGAAAAGGAAATGGAGAAGATCAATTGGCGAGTCATATTAAGACACAAATTTAAAATTTTTTTATTTATTAATTTTCATTTTATTCTTTTTATTATTTTATTAAAAAAGGCTTCTCAATTATTTCTGTTTATTTATTTATTTTTTATGGAGACCCAAATAAAATGGGGTGTTCACATTGTTATTCTTTCACTTAAAAAATTATTATTGTGATTGTTGTTCTTCTGTGGTTTGAAATTTGTATTCTAATGATCATTGTTCGATGCCAGCTTTGGGTCTACTTGCATGTCGTCTTTTTTGCTTTATTTTATTGTTTCTTTATAATCCATCAATTTTTTCAAAGTGAAGTAAATTACACTTGATATACTTTTATTTTAATAATAACACTCAATTTTCTTTGAATTTTCTTTCTGAAATTAACGTTGCTTAATCATCTTGATTACCATACTGAGGATAAATAATATAATTTAATGAAGAAAGTTAATATTAAGTTTTCTCTTTTTCTTGTCATTTATGGGTATAAAAAATATTATATTATATTATATTATATTATGGAAAAATTTATATCTTAATTAACAATGGTAGAAAATAAAGGTAGATGAGAATTATACTGTTCATGTATTATAATCAGTATATCTTCATTTTCTTGAACTTCATGTTTATTTGTTAGGCTTTTTTTCTTAAAAAAAAAAGGACTAATTTTCTGTGCTTTTTCAACTAAAAATATTTTCATTTAAAATTGATTTGATGCCATCGTTGTCACGTCGTGGCCCGAGAAACTTATATTGTCCTAATATACGCAATAAAATGTGAAGAAAGCAAATATAGCATTTTAAATCAAATTTAATTTAACTATACTTGTTGGAAATATTGTAGCAAGCCATCCTGATTTGTTTAATCGACTATGACAAGTTGCCGGGTTATGAAGTTGCTATCAACCGCCTCAATAATCATATTAATTAGCTGATACATTTTTTACTCCAAGCCAAAAGGTCACAAGAACCAAACTTATAAATTCCACGATATTAAAAAAATAAAAAGAAAACTCAACTTTTCTAATTGGATGGTTCTTGTTTGTCAATAAAACGTGAATTTCAATCAAGCATTTCAAAAGAATAATCCATTATGTGAGAGCGTGGAAGAGCCCCTAAACTCGCAAAACTCACTTTTCACGCCACGTCTCTCTACTCAAGACCCATGACATCTTGTGAAGGGTTTAATCACTCTCTGGCAATTTATGTCATGAAACAAATAAGTTTGCAAAGTTGTAAGGTGTTGGGTCAAGTTTTGCAATGAGCCCATCCCTCTTGCTTAGTTGCTAATGTTGAGTTTAGAACCCAAACCAAAATACCAATGACGAGCCAGAAGAAGGTGAGGTCACATGCCATAAGCAACACACATGCTAAATTGGTCGAGACAATTGTGAGGGTAAGCAAACTCCAAAAATGAAAAATCTGTCTTCAATTTACATTGTAGCCGACAACTTGCTTGCAAGAAGCCAAAATCGATAGTAATCTCCAATAAATGATACGATAGTGAATTTGTTATTGGGTGATTTCACCCCACCCCCGTTCACATCTATCTTGTATCATGATTGCTTGAAGAATCTATGATTACTATTAGAAGTGGTGTTGGCTAAGGGGCTAATGAAGGTTTCTTTAATTGTGTTTTTTTATAATTATTATTGTTGGTTTTATGAATCAATGTGTTAGTTAGATCTGTTTTGTTTAACTCTTCTTGTAGTCTTTTGTTCCCCCTTGAGGGTCTACGGTTTTCATTGATCTGGTGTGTTGTATATTACTCTTTGCTATTTGAATGATAGCATCTTTGTATAAAGCATTGATATTTCAAAAAAAAGTAAACATACTTGTACCTAATTCATATTTGATATGATCAATGTTTTCAGAATCGGACTGAATATTAAATTAAAAAGGTTAGCGGTTCACAGTTCACATAGTCCAACCAAGTTGGATCAATGATTGAACCAGTGACATAATAATTAAATAAAAATAATATTAAAGATATATATATATATATAATAAATATAAGGAAAAAAATCTATAGTATATTAATAAAATGACATATCATGACTCTAAATTAATAATATTATAAATTATAATTTTATAACTTATTAAATATAGGTAGATCTTGATTAAAGTAGATACGAGTAGACTCAAAAATATTTGTATTTACATTTATAATTGTCAACATATTTATAAAAAATGTGTCAAATTATTTTTTAGACATGCGAATTGTCTAAAAATAAAGTTGACTTTTAGTAGAATCTATTTTTTGAATTTTTTTAGTTTTTTAAATTTTTTAAGCTCTTTTTTAATATTAAGTTTAAAACCATTTGATTTTCTAAAAAAATGCTCTAGTTCAACTCTAGTTTTTGGCTCAACTCTGATTCAATCTGATTCAATTATAAAAACAATTTTTTAGTCCAAACCAAGCATTCAATGGCTCTGGTTGGTAGTTCGATTGTATGGTTCGTTTTAATTTTAAAATCATTAGTATGTGGCCCGTGCATCGCACAGGATGTGAAAATTTTGAACATAATTTAAATAAATAATTATATGTACTTAAAATTTAGAGTAAATTGCCTTTAAATAAAAATGATTAACTCATAAATTAAATTTAGAGATTTTACAAAAACCAAAACTTAATAATATCACAATGCATAATGACAAAAGTCATACAACACAACTTAATGCTTCATTCAACAATTAGTGTGACTCATCTCTAATTTTAAGAACTCAATCTCTATTGTTATTATCAACCACAAAAATAAGAACCTTATGTGTTCTAAAAGCAATGCCTCCACAATCCATAATGGACAAATTCATATATTTAAAGTAAATAATGAAATTATAAAATGCATCTATAAGGATTTTGTTTTTCAATATGCTAAGAATTTATGACATATACCTCACTTATATCAATATGATTACGAGTAAGCCTCAAAATCACAAACACTCGGTTTGATCTTACTTCTCATTTAATTAATCCTCTCTTATGCTTTATCTTCCTTTTCAACTTAATTTGAGAGCCTATCCAAAAAAGAGTTAAAATCAATATTAAGGCAATAATGATTTTTATTAAATAAATTGGTTTCACTTTTGATAGAAAAAACCTAATGAGATGGAACCTTTTCTCTTAAAACATCTTAAATTGAGTTGGTATTTAGTGTAATAAGGGAGACAACTTGGTATGTTGTTGAAAAACCTGATACTTGAGTGTCAAAGACTTTGCCTTTTTGTCAAAGTATGGATTTCAAGTATTCCATTCTCGTTCTTGAAGTCTATCTCTCTATAGTTCTTTCTCCTCCTATAATAGCCTTATTGTACCTAGCCTTAAAGCTTATTGCGGAAACAAATTGAATAGCAATTAAAAACGTACAGTTCTTACAATTAAGTACATGTTGGGAAAATTACTTATGAATTGTTATTTATATAGTATAGAATGAATATTCCATTAAGGAAGCTAACCTTATTTATATCATGCTTTGTTAAAACAATATTTATGTCTCCATTTACATTAATCACATTGCTAAGAAATTAAGAACATCATGAGAAGAACTTGAATATCCCTTCTCCAAAGCTTCCCAACATCTTGAACAATGTCAGTAACTTGTCCACCTTATCTTCATATTGAAACATGCTTTGCAGCTTTTCCACTAATCTCTCATCCTCTTCAGACAAAAACAATCACGACCTTGTGTGCTTCATGACTTTCATCCCATCAATCATGTTCCTTTTGCAATGACGTTGAGCAGCGAGAGCAAGTATAGGATTAATGATACTGGTAAATTACCCTTTTTGCTTTTTATGTCTTTTATACAAAAAATGGATTAGCATTCTAAAAACTGAATGTGAAAATGATATGTGATGGTTGCATTAAAACTAAAAGTGAGGATTGCTTGAAAATTATAAATGACATTGGTCTTTGATAATTGAGTGGGAAAGTTATGAAAATTAAAATTTATCGAAATCTTTTAAATTCAATTTTAAAATTGGGAATAAGAAGTTTGGAAGATATGATAGTGGGGAAGTTTTTAGATGGGGAGAGTAGCTATGATAAGGGAGAAATTTTTAGGATATAGGGGAAGCTATAACGTTTGAATTTTTTTATTTTTTATATTTAAAAATATTAAAATTAAATAACATTAAGGAAGTTATGATTAAAGTAGATAGATTGTAACATTTGAAAAATTAGAAGAAATATAAGAAAATTTAAAACATATAAATTAGATCATTTTATAATAAGTAAAATCGGACATAGGGAAGTTATAATGTTTGATTTTAAATTTTCTTCATCATGGAGAATTTTTTTATATATTTTTAAAATATTAAATTTAAATAACATTTAAGAAATTATGGTTAAAGCAAATAGATTGTGGAATCTGAAAATTAGGAGAAATATAAGAAAATTTTAAATATATAAATTACCTAATTTTACATAACAAAAATAAAATTGGGTGTAGGAAGAGTTATAATGTTTGATTTCTTTTTATTTTTCAAAGTTTTTTCATGGTAAATACTTTTTTATATATTTAAAAATATTTAATTTAAATAACATTTAAGAAGTTATGATTATTTATTTATTTAGGAAGTTAGGATTCAAAATGGATAGATTATGGGATCTAAAAATCTAGAAAAATATAAGAAAATTTAAAATATATAAATTAGATTGTTTTATATAACATTATTAAAATCTTGTGTGGCTCTTTAAAATTACAGCATTTTATAAATTGAACACGTGTCAAACTTAGAAGGTAAATTTATATTATTTTATATTAGAGTGATAAATTTAATATAATAAAAATAACTATTAGATTTATCAATCTTGATTCTAACTATTAAATGACAAATTACTTGTCATCATAATATATTTTAGTAACAATAAAATAATATATTTTAGTATAATATAATGGAGAGTTGAGATAATAGAGAGATGTTTGGAGATAAGACAACTTTATCTATTTTAAAAATTTAAAATTAACAAATAAATAAAGTAAAACAATGTCAAGGACACGTCAAACATGTTGTCAAATGTTGCTTGCGGTTTTACATTTTTAGGAAGTTAAGATGATGAGAAGATGTTTGAAGGTAAGATAGTTTTATTTATTTTTAAAAATTAAAAAATAAATAGAGCAAAACAAAATTAGGAACATATGTCTCGATTAGATGTTGCTTGTGGTTATGCTCTTTTAAGAAGTTAAGATAATGCTCTTTTAAGAAGTTGAGATAATGGGAGATATTTGAAGGTAAAATGGTTTTATCTATTTTTAAAAATAAAAAATTTAAAAAATAAATTTAACAAAATACAATTAAAAACATGTATCACCGTAAGATATTACTTGTGGTTCTATTTAGTATATTAGTTATCAAACCCTTACATTTATGATTTGAATGAAAGGAGTAATTACTATCTGCATAATTCAAATTAACCATTTAAATTTTGAAAGCTGAAATCAAACTGTGTGTTTTGCAAATTTAACATATGAAAAAAGAAGATTTAGTTTATTTACATTTTTTCATTTATAATACTTACTTTGCATTTCTTTACACACTATCATTGAATATTCATTGTCATAAGAAGTCCAAAGAAGCAATTTCTGAGTTATCACCACAAAAAATAAAAGGAAAATAAATGTCACGCGTCATTGCCGACCTATATTGGCAGTGATTGCACTTGGAAGGCAGCCACAGCCACACGACAGGAAGGAATAATGTTAAAGTTCCCAAATGATTGATAAATCCCCCCCCCCCGGGGCCCCCAGAACACCAAAATAGTGGAGAAGTATTTAAACCATGCTAAGGCAAATATCTGACATGCGAACTTAATCTATTTATTTATTCATTTATTTTCATACAAGCAAGCTTTTGTATCTATGTCCTTATTTGTTTCACCAGGTCATCACATGATCCCCTATCACATCTCAGGCTTACTGCTTACATGTATAGCTCAACAGTTCCATCTAAAAACTGTCAAAAGTATTCTATGAAGAAAATTTGTGTATTCAACAGTACTATACATGATCATCCTAATACTTTGTAAGAAAAGCATTGGCTCTTTCCTTTATCTCACTTCATGGCTGTGAAATGGATGTTAATGTTGTGTGACCAATTTTGCTTACAATCCATATGTCATTGATTCTTCTATGCAGCTGGCTCCTTTAGCTCTGATTTCTGTAATGGTTGCTACGTAAGAGGATTCTTCTCCATAGAATCAAGCTCAACCTAAAAATACTTGATCTTTTACTCTCATGATGTGTTTGGGTTAATGAGAACTTGGATTTAAATTTGAATTTGAACTAAATCTGAATATATAAAAAATTATAAATTTGAATTTGGTTTAAATATAAATCCATTTCAAATTATAATTCCTTTATAATTTCAAAAACCCTCTACTCCTTAATTATGTTTAAAATTCTAATTACTTTAAACATCTTATTCTCTTCATATTTTCATCATTGATAACTCGTATCTTTTCTCATTTTTTATTAATTAAAAAATAAAAATAAACTCATCATTTTCAATTTTTTATTTTCATTTCAAAACTCAGTTTATTTCTCTTATTCATTTGAAATTGTTTGAACTACCCAAACAAAGAATTTAAATGCATGAATTTTAAATGTGAGATTTGAAATACAATATTTCAAAATTCAAATCCAAATTCAAATCCATCAATCCAAACACTACCTTACATGATTTAATTATTCCTTAGGATTTATCAAGCAAAGAGATAACATATACCTTATACCGAGCTTTGTCGTAGAGGTTCAGCTTCAGGATGAGCCTCATTGTTATGCTGCTGGTCAAGTGGCATGTACTGTGACATGATAGACATGATCTCGGAGTCCATGTATGACTAGACAAGAACATAAATCATGTTAGAAATTATAATTAAATTACTCTTAGCCTTTTTATTTTGATGATTTAAACTTGATTTGAAATAGCTGTTGTGAGAGTCATCATAATCAAAATTAAGTTTTCACACAAGTTATTGCTGGCTTAGGATTTGTTCAGTGTTCATTCTTTAGGCCTCAAGGGTCTGAAAGGAAAGCTGGAGATTTAATTATTCATGAACTTTTACTAAGCAACTTAAACATTTTAAATTGAATGAACTTTTTACTTACCCGGAACCTGTACTTGTAGAATATGTAACCAGCTATGCAAGCTCCAACAATAACTGCCACAAACACAAAGGCAAGGAACCGGCCAGATTTTGATCCACTTCTTTCTGTTAAAAAAAAAAAATATATGATGGATCAGTCTAGGTCTCAAGGATAAGTGAAAATTGTTAGGAACGTGAGCGATCTTCCACTTTAATATATATTACTTTTCAAGCTCAATATGGCACTTTCCATACCTACTTAAGTCCAACACAATATACTAGTGAAGGACACTGCATCTTAACTCAAAAGATTTAGGTTTTGAGTTTGTGGGTCATTCTACTTTAGCAAATATTAATTATTAATTAATTAGCCAATTTTTTTAGTTATAGGACTTTCCATGTCTACTCAAGTTCAAGGCTCAAGTTTATCAGTCCTTATACTTTATTATATATTATTTATTGAGTTTAACTTTATCCAACATGGACTTTCCACATCTACTCAAGTTTACTCACTTGGACATCCTAACAAAAATAAATACTCACTGCAGAAGTTCAGCTCTATTTTACAGCCAATAAAATCAGAAAATGCTTATAGTACAGTTTCATCTCTTTAGTTGCATAAAAGTGACAGTACAGAATAGATGTGTAAGAACTGATCAATTAAAACAGTAACAAACGAAGTCAAACAATTTTTGGAAAAAGGAATGAGATCCACAGGGCTGCAGTTCATGCTATTCTGACAGATCATATCTTTAAATCTTTGTGCAATGATCAAGATTTCGTGGGATTCTTTTCAGATAACAATCAAACTAGAATTGTCTTAACTTTGACTTCACAATCTTACCGATGCAAACATCTTGGCCCTTTATATACAGAAGGTTTCCTTTGCACTTGCATTCATAACTACCCCAAGTGTTCTCGCAGGTGCAGCCATCACATCGACAAACACTGTGTTCCTTACATTCATCAACATCTGCATCAGAATCAGATCAGAAAAAGTTTAAGAATGTCAATATGCCTTTGAAATTGATCATTTGAAGAAGATTAGAGATTGCTTGAACTGCCATAATGGGATCAAAAGTTACCTTTACATTTAGTCCCGTCCCCAGAAAAGCCAAATGGGCATTGACACCCGTTTTCTTTGGACCCCTATATGCAAGAAAAAATAAAGGGAAGTCAGTAAGCCTAGACACTTAATGCATGCCAAGGAGAATATTTTAAAATTATTTTCTTCAAAAAGAGAATAGAAAAAATATTAAGGTTAGAATAAGCTATACTGAACTGTGCAAGCTGAGAAAGTCCTGCCGTCTCTAGTTTCTGACCAACAACCTCCATTGTTGATTGAACACCTCGCTGGTCCAAAAGCTGTCAATAAAGGCAAAGAGTGAGTATCTCATCATCATCATCATCATGAAAGTCGCGTAGCACTGTGAATATATAAGTTCTGAAATTGCTCTCTGATCTCATTGTGGAATGTGAGAAGACATTTATGAATACTTTATTTAATCTTAGCTGCAATCCTTTGGCATTTTCTTTAAGGTTTTAAGATAGAATAATGATAATCAAAGGAATTCTTTTAAGGAAGCCATATCGTTGTGCTAAGTTATGAAAAATGCTCACGATTTATATTTTGATTGGATGACTGGAAAACACACATGTAAGAAACTTTAGCCCAAGTCTCATGAATTGGAAAAAAAGGCCTACCTTCACAAGATGTGTAGCCATCCCCTCTATACTGAATACCATTTACAATGGGGCACTCACAAACTCTTCCCCTGAAAGTATCCTGTTAAAAAGTTCAAGTCTCGCTATGAGTTTGTTGCTCATCATAATCAATCACTAATAGACCAACACTTAAACATAGAACGTTGCAAAATGTTAATTTTAAAAAGAAAGGAAAGAATTGAAATTCCATATTCATATGTACCTTGCAAGCAGTTATGTTAGCATTTATGTCCTGCCAGCACCCTCCATTCTTTTCAGCGCACTGATTTGTCTCGAGATCTGATAAACACAAATCCAATATATTATCGCACAATCATAGCTAGTTTTCCAGAACTTGGAGAATGATTTCAACAGTGCAGCTTAAATAATGAAACTTAGGTGCACCAACCTCCACTTAAACAGATTGAAGGCTCAGTAGTCTCCTTAAATCCAGCACAAACGGCCTTCAGGACAGCTGTTCTCTCCAATTTACCTTTACACAAAACAAGCCAAGATCTTTAGAATTCTGGTATAAATGCTACAAGGGATCATTTAAATGAGTTAATATATATATATATATATATATATTTGCTGCACTAAGGAGGGGAGAGATTTAGTTAAATAAACAATAGAAACAATAGGCAAGGAAGAAGCAGATGATTATAGAGAAATAAAGCTAAAGAACAGAGAATCAACACCAACTACACGGTAGCCATCAATTTGCAGGGTTTAAGAATGGAAAAGGCTAATGAATTCAAAGAGAACACGACAGATAATTTAAGCAGAATGATATTTTAACAGGCACAAGGTAACAAACCTCGATACTGAATATTGTTTATAATCATTGTGGGCAAGATGGTAACATCACCACGGGATCCTTGCCCAACCTAAATATCACAAATGAAACAAAATAGTCAAAATGTGCAAGACTGATTGATGATAGTTTATTATCTTGTGAATTTGTAAAGATATAGAACTAAACCTGGAGCTTTTGTTCGGTTTTTAGTAGTTCATTCTCTGCATCAGCTTCGGGATTACCAACACATTCCTTTATTTTCCCAATGGGCAGATCTGTGGCCAAAAGAATAACCTTAATAAAACAGAGAGTAGCAGAATCTAATTCTACTGCACAAAAGTACTAAGAGTAGTTGGAAATCTACTAAAGAGAAATTTGAGTTCTATGAAAAAAGTACAGTATTTCTATGCTACCTAGAACACATAAAGAACATAAATTTTAAAATTTTCATACTTACACTTCAAATATCTTATAATTAAATATTCAAGCTTAGTATCAGACACTGCCTTATGACTTACCTAATGATTTCATGACAGTCTCAGCACAAATTTTACTGTATTTCTTCTCCTTCATAGAGCATCTGATATGGAAGTCTGTCACATAATCCCACCAGATCCATGATTGGTTGCTCTCTTTAGCAACTCTGTGGACACAGAGCTGCCTCAGATTCTCAAAAACCACATCCTTCCCTTCGTACCCCTCCCAAAAATTCTTCTCGGGATCTGGTGCACAATATCTTCCATGGTTTATGCACTGAGACTTGCACTGATCGCTGTCAATAAAAGCCTTTGGACAAAACCATGTTATATAGTGTGGAGTGAATAAAGTATAACCACCCCTCTCAAGAATCTGAGCGTGACCCTTGAAATTCTTCACAAAATTCATCTGTTCATCGCAACGAGCTCCACATTCGTCATTGCTGTTTGTCCAAAACTCATACTCAACCCTGTTATCAGGATGAGGCATTGGCCAATCCATTTTGACCCAAACATGTCCTTTGTTTTTTAAAGCTTCCTTCAACTTGTCACCGAAAGATTTCCTTACTAGAGCTGATGGAATGTTAATCCTCTCTATGTACCCTTCCGCTGACCTGGTCCTTTCGGGAGAATCCATAGTTAAGAGAGGCTCATCACTCTTGTCAATCACTAATACTGCTGCAGCTCCGGCTAATTGAGCATGCCATACCTTCAAGGCAAAAAGACACTCTGCAAGTGGAAATAGTTTTGTCTCAGAGTATGCCTTATAAATCTCTCGATTCAAAGAGTTATAGTACGGAAAGGAGTTTAACTATTTTAAAGGAACATTTTAAACATTTGAGAAACTCTCCTCAGTTTTCACCAATTCTTCTGTTTTGTTCCTTTTCCCTTCTTTGTTTCTTATAAATCGTAAAGAGAAGGCTTTTTAACGAAAAGGAGAACCTAATCAGAATTTAATAGAAAATTATGTCAAGTGCTAGTTGTTACTGAAATAGAATACCCTAACCTAAGGATCATACATAACACTTTTATATGCTGATCACACGAAGCCTGGAGCA
The DNA here is from genome assembly GCF_029017545.1 of Prosopis cineraria. NCBI lineage: Eukaryota > Viridiplantae > Streptophyta > Magnoliopsida > Fabales > Fabaceae > Prosopis > Prosopis cineraria. Next base: position 5,956,905 of record NW_026555342.1, on the reverse strand, counting down.
AGATTGATCAGGAAAAAAAAAAATTAAGAAACGAGTTAAGAAAAGTCAACGATGGAGTTGACTTGAAGATACCTCCACGATCAAGGAGAAGAATAGTAGGCAACGACGGCTCAGACTTGAAGGGCTTCTCGCCCTCAAAGGGTTGGCACCCTAAAGCCCCTTTGTCAGGATAAGCCACTGAACCAGTCATGTAACCTCCATAATCGGGCACGCCGAAGTTTCCCGCAGCTCCCTCGTGCTTCTCCTGGAGCTCTTTAGGAGCCAGAACGGTGATATCGATCTTCTCCACCACAAAGCGAGCACATACGGAGCTAACAAGAAGCAAAAACCAGAACGCGAAGCGTGGGATTATGGAATTTCTGAGGAACGAAATGCGATTTTCCATTGTTGGTGAAGACTTGGTGTATCGTTGCGGTTTAGAGATGGAAAATTGAGGTTATAGAGAGAGAAAGGTTGGGATTTGGGTTTGATGTGAAGAGAGGGATTGGGTATATGTATGAATCAGTGACGTGACGAGAGGGTAAACGACAGAGGAAGAGCGCGAGAACGAGGTGGTGGAAGGATGGAAGGAAGGAAGGAAGGGGTCAAGGCGGAAACTGTTAGATATCTTTGGAGGGAAAAAAAAACTACAACGATTAAACGGCAAAATTTAATTTATATTTTAATAAAAAATTATATATACATCTGAAAATGAAATCGTTTTTAATGTTATATACTTGACGACTTTTGCAAATCATCCCTATATACTTTGGATAGAAAAAAAAAAGTACATTTAAATCATCACCTGAGAATTGATTGATTTAAAAATATGAGTAAAAGAGTAAATTAATCTCTAAATCAGCACTATGTTTCTCTTCAATTTTTGAAACTGCTGTAATTTAATTTTTATCATTAATAAAAATTAACTTTAATTATTAGTTAAATAAAAAGTATTTCAAAAATTAAAAAAATACTAATAAAATTTTTTTAGTTATTTTTCTATTATTTTTTCAATCATTATCTATAATTTTTAGGTTTTTTATTGTAATCTTTCAGTCCTTTTCTATAATTTCCTTTTATATCATTTTTGATCAACTAATTATTAAAATTAAATTTTATTAACGGTAAATAAATTACATTATTTCTAAAAATTAAAGGAGAATATTACATTAACAATAAATTTAAAACCCTAAATGCTCTTAAATATATAGTTTAGGAGTTAATCTTCTCTTTCATCCTAACATTATTTTATTTTTAGTTGAAAACTTGGAAATATGCCTTCTTTCTTATATTTCTTCTCTATATTTAAAATATATATAAGTGTGTGTGCAGTTGATCCTCTCAAAATTTTAGTAGTTGAATTAAATAATTCTAAAACAAACTACTCCCTCCACTTCATAATATAAACTTTAAGAACGACTTCGTTGTTCTTAAAAAAATTAGTTAAAATTTAATTTTTTAAATAAAATTATACATCTTTTTAATTGTACTTTTGTTAAATTTTCTATACAAGTGTTTGTTAAAAGAATACACTTTATAAGTCTTCATAATAAGAATTAAAATTTTAATGAAATATTTTAAAAAAAATAAATATTAAATAAAGAAAGGATATAGCTAAAAAATTATAAAAACTATTTAATGCACAATATATTTTAAACTAAGGAACTTGAAATTTAAAAATGGTTTATGAATATATAATTCTTTTTGGCCAAATATATGAATACGTAATTCAAAGTTTAAGAAAGTAGCATGCATAAAAATAAACAAACATTAATGTAATCAATGACATATATATTCTATTAGTAAAAAGTAACGAACACATTAATAATAGGGTTCCCTTTTTTAGTTTTAATTATCATATATGTATGTGACTGGAGAAGTTTTATATACTTTATTCTTTTTTTTTTGGTCAATATATAATTTATTCTTTAATACAACTATATCTTACTTTTTTGTTGAACTAAAGTGGATCAAAGATCCAAATGAAAAACAAAGAACAGAGCAAGGAAATTAGCTATATATTATATATTATTAACTTATACTACTCAGGGCTAACTAATTTAAATTTGATCATAATGAGGCTCAAATAGAAAATTCTTTTATTCCACTCCACCTAATAATAGTGAAAATGTCAAGGACATTTTTTAACCATATTTTAAATAGATGTTTGTAGTCTGTTATTTGGACAGCAACATTTTTGTTTTCGTGGACATCATCAGAAAAAAAAAAAGTGTTCTTCCTAGTTTTAGATTAATTGAGGACTTATTAGCTATTAACTTATTATATCAATAATAATAAGAATAACAATTAATAACGATCAACAAATTAGTCAAAGAATGCCATGATAAGAAATGTTGGTTGAAATTAATATACAGTAAGCCATATTTGTCTGTTCCAAAACAAATATTTTAGAAAAGCCTGGCATAATTTTTATTTAAAATTTTAAATTGATTTTGATCGCATGGTTTTCACGCCGGGCACGATAAACTTATCCTATATATTATATAAGAATATACGTAGATTAAAATGTATTTAATAATACATGTAGATTAAAATGTGAAGAAAATGTTGCGTGAAAAAAATTGTGGAGAACCAAATAAGTGCAGCTCAGATGATAATGGTTTGAACCCTTTAAGTAACATTTTAAAATTTAATTTCTAAAAATATGTATAGAAAAGCATTATTTGAAAGAAAATAACCACTTAAATAGTGTTCAAATTTCTCAAAATATTAATCTCATAGCTATTGACTGTGAGGATATATTGGGCGACAAAAAAAGAGAATGTGGAGAAAGCAAACATAATATTTTAAATCAAACTTAATTTTAACTATAATTTTAAAAATATTATAATAAGTTATCCCAATTTTAAATTGAGCATGGGAACTTGTCGTTTCATTTAAGTTGCTATCAACCTGCTAAATAATCAAATGAATTATGTATATATATTTATAATAGTCCAAGCCAAAAAGTTAAGAGAACCAAACCCATAAATTTTCACGATACTTAATATAAAAATAAAATTCAACTTTTCCAGTTGGCCGGTTCTTCTTTGAGAGTGAAACGATAATTCCAATTTCCAGTCAAGCATGATGAAGAAAATTCCCATATAGCTGTCATTCATTTTTCCTCGTAGATTCAGAAAACCTTTTAACACGACATTTATTTTTCTAATAATTATGCAAACAAAAAATTAAAAATAAAATTAAAAATGCATTAGATTTCAATATATGCACACACAAATATTGATATACAAATTAAAACTGAGAAAAATCCTTACTTCAACTCTGAGAAAAATATTGTTGTTGTTGTTTAGTTATCCATATAACTAGTAATTTTAATTTTTTTTAAATATTTTTTGCAAGTTTATTTAAATTTTACCAACGACTTGGTCTCCGGCCAAGTCAACAAAAAAGTGAAGTGTGTGTACAGGGGATTCAAAGTCCACAGGTCAACACGCGAAAAGTCTTGTTCACTTCTGTAGCCTTGTATTCTCATTCCAAAAAAAAAAAAAAAAAGCTCGATTCTCAAATTTATATTGTATTGTAGACATGACACGCCCGGAGATCCCAGAGCAAAATTCTTGCGTAATTTTAATCGCAATTACTGTGTTGGACCCACCATAAATTAATTCATGATACACATACCCCCCCCAAAAAAAATTTTCACAAGTCAACTCAGGCCAAAAAAAAAATCAAGTCAACTATTATCCTGGACCAACCAGAACAACGTTGTGATGCAACACACGTGGATCATGCTAAGACCACTGCTTCTTGGATTTCTTCTTTGATACTTGTTCTTTAGCAGATCCTGCAATATATGCTTCTACATTTATATTCTCTTCTTCAGATTTGCGCTTCCCAAGCTCTTTAGTTTTTTCCTGCGGACAAACCATTTTGAATGCTCATGAGAGAAAATTCATTGGCAGAATCACTAACTTCAATATATCGCCGCACCCCACCAAAAAACGAAAAAGTTAGCTTATTGTTTACCTTCAATGACATCACCGTGGCAGAGACATCCTTTTTGGCATCCTCAGATTTATCCTCCTGGTTTGTGGGTTCCTGAATAATACAAATTAAACAAATGATAAATATCACCCAAAAAATTTATGGAGAATGACAAGTAAGGACCTCACAAAAAATTAATACCAAATCAGGATCTCAACATAAGTTATCAAATTCAATATTCATTCTCCAATGTTTCAGCACTGAAAATCATTATAAAAAATCCCGATTTGATGTCAATCCTCTTATGAGGTCCTCAGTTGTCATTCTCAAAAATAATTAAAAGTGCTGTAATGAAATGTGGAGATTGCTCAAGCTAAGACTAAATTAAATTAAACCTCGGGTGGAATGAAAGCCTCCTCTCTTTTTCGTTTGTTTTCAGCAACTTTTTGTGCTTGCTTCTCCTGCTTCTCTTGCCATTTCTTTGCTGACTTCTTTTTCTCACTTAGAAAGTATTCTCCAGTTTCTAATTCTATATCCTCCTGCAATATGCAAAACACACAAGGGCATGTCAAAACTTTAACATTAACAGCAAAAATATCAGAGAGAAGAAGAGCAAAGGCATGTCGAAACTCAACTTTCATAGACATGTACAACATTGACCACTACAAAGAGATGTACATAAGGAAACAAAACTCAATTTCAAACCATAAATCACCAGAATGCACCTATGAAACCAATAATGCAATCCATGATTAGAGAGGCAAGAACGAATCTGATGAGTGCAAGAAGGTCGTAAGCATAGCAGAACTAAAGAGAATATCTAAGTATATAATCAAAAGAAGTAATAAATAAAAGGGGGAAAAAAACACAATGGATAAGTCAGATTTTTGTAAACCATATCTTGATTGATGTTTGATGCACAAATGAAGCGAAACAGTTCACCCCTGTAAGGTTGATTGTGGGCAATAAACAAGTAGTTGTGTTTCGCAAGCCATAATGATGTAAATTAATTATCACATGAAAGCAAAAACTTCAACAATGACAACAACAGAACTAGGGCGGGCAGTTCAAAATGCAAGTCCTAAACCAGATCAAGTCAATTGAGTCATTGAGTTCAAAATTTTCTCAATCCAACTGGACTAACACCAATGTAATTGCATGATGGACCATTGCCATAAAATATGATTCCATGACAAAGACGTGGTTTGTACTCTTGTTTTCTCCACATTTCTTGTCTTCATATGAAACAAGGGAATACCGTATGTTACAAAGAGTATGAAACAAGTACAACTCAGCTCAAATAGTTCACCAAATACTTTTGGAGGATAATAATAACTTATCAGCAAGTTTTTCAGCGAATAGCAGTGTACTCACCTTAGTAGGCGGTTGAGGTGGAGGGAAAGGAGTATATGGCTTCTTCTTCTTAGCCTTGACCTTCTTTTGCTTAACATTTTTCCTGGAAAAGAATATGAATAGTAAAATAAACAAAAAAGAAACCAGAGGTATTTTTGAACACCCATAAACCAAAATAAGTTAAGGACATACTTTTTGAATTTTGGAAGAAACCTATCCCAATTCTCATTCGCCAATTCTGGATTCTTTTCAAGCTCCTTCTTCATCATCAGAATCTAGTAATTTAAACATAAATAGTTAATATTAATCCAATGCCATTAACTTTTAAAAGCATAGTAGATCAAAAACAAAGATTATTCACCTTAATGTTGTACACAGGGTGCATTTTATTCAACATGCACTCTTCAACAATTCTTCTAACTTGTTTCAAGCCCTTAAAGGATCCCATAGCAGCAACTGTGCCCCCCTATTGAAAGAAGTTAACTCATTCACCAGTGTCTAGTCTAACCAAAAATTTTCCTGAAAGTAAAATTCCAGCTTCTAAAAGAGGAAGAAATAATTGAAATTACCTGAATGAGAATGTAGCAGCCAGTGAGTATTTCAAGGGCCTGCAAAGAAAAAAATAAATAAATAAATAAAAACATAAAGTTCAGTAAGAAATTTAACAGGGGCAAGGGCCATCCCCAGTGATAAGAATATCAAAGCTTGAAGCACACCTTCAAAGTAGCAGAATTAGGACCCATAAGATGCTGTCTTCTCTTCACAAATCGCTCCTGCAGTCAGACAATGACTTCAAGTTCTAACCACCAAAATAATTTCGTTTTAAAAAGCTTCAACTTCATAAAAATACTGGACAAGCTCAAAATGTAATATGAGGAACCACTCAGATCTCATTCTTAATGAAAACTGCTCTGAAATAGTCAAGCTGCTAATGCTGAAAATTCAAATCTACCCCAATTTAAATTATATAAATTGAAATGGAATTCAAATATGCCAACCGGAAAGTTATGTTGTAAAACATTTGCACAATCCATCAAAAACTTTGCAAGCATATAATCTATAGTAAAAAAATGTGCTCAAATATCAATATCATGAAGGGAATAATCATGCCATGGATAACCCATCCATGTGAAATATCACAGGCAAACATATACATAGTCATATATGTATGTGCATATGTATCAGCAGATACCATGCCATATGTAACTGACAAGTTAAAAATTAACCTAAATCAGTACCTTATTGCGAACCAAGCCACTAATTTTGATGATGTCAGATTGCATTTCATCATCTAGTATTTTTATTGCCTGAGATCAGCAAATAAATACTTTAATGAGCTGACCATAACAAATATCTCCAACAAATATTGCAAAAAGGACAGGGAAAACAACCGAACTTCTGAGTATAAAAATATAGTGACATAAAAATCTGTAAGCTAAACTAAATATGATACGTACAATCCAACAAACACCCATTACACATGGTGGAACAAAGTTGAATGCTAACAATAATTAAGTGGTAGAAACTAGTTTCTATTACATATACGCACACATTTTAGACAACTGCAGAATATTTTTCAATTTCCAGAAATGACAAAAATAATTTCACACAGATGCAGAATTGCAGATGCACGATTGAATGCATGACTAGAAAAAAAAAAAAATAGGAGTTCGCAACCAAACACTAAATATTACATTTTGGATTTAAATCAGTCATATGACGCAGGTCCCTCCAGCTTAACATAGCTCCCTTCTTGAAACAGAACACTATCATCTCAAAATATTGATAGATCTCTTTTGAGATGCTGGCACTTCGCAAAATTAGTGATATTTTGAAAATACGATAGAGCTGTTCAATTGAATTATGTTGATGTCACTGACGTCTGGGTATATTTGGGATATCAGCTTTGGCTGGAATCTGATTCAATGTATTTGAGAAAACTAATATCAAAACCTAAGTTATCCCATTTTTACATTGTTTTTCTGGTTATTTGTGAGTTAAGTTGTGAGAAGTCTTACCAGTTACTAACAACATCATTTATAGTCTGCATTTACAAAAGTTTGCATAAAGACTACCTTGAACTACAGGTACTGTAAAGATGCGTTTATTTCCCAATAAATTACATTATTTGATTTATCCTAATGCGTGCTTGGATCATCTTCTCCTCCTATAGGTATTATAATGTATCGACACAATGATATCATTTCATATCTAATACAGATTCTTTGGATGAAAAGCATATCCCATATGTGTGCAAATGTTTCTTTACCAACAGCACCTCCTCTACAATTCACAAGTATAAATAACCCTGCACCTTAGAATTTACAACAACAACAACAACAACAACAACACCTTAGAATTTAAAAGGAAAAAAAATCAAATCCCCTTTAAAAAAAAAAAAGGCATACATTCGCTCACCTGAGGAGCAGGCACGCTGCGTGACAGAAGTTTTAAAAGATCCCTGGCTTTCATAATGATATAGGGATCCCTGGTCTTTCGGGTAGTTGAAACTGTCATTGATCCCTCCACCTGTCAAATCAACACAATAAATAAGAGAGCACAAATCCAGAATAATAAAAATGGCGATGACCTTTGGATACTATAGCTTGGGAAGTTGAGAAAACCAAAGACACAAAAGGCTTTTAGCCTTGACCAGTCACAGCTGTGATGATCCTGAACAAATTGACCACGTGTATGTTTGCATGTTTAAAGAAGTTTATTAATTATTAATTTTATAACAAATAATAAAAATTGAAGCACGGAGTTGTACATATAAGATAATAAATCCTCCTTGAACAAACATGCAGATGCATATGATAAACTATGAACCAAAAATGGCAGATTAGCTCATAAGAGGCCATATTTTATTCCATCCATCTACATGTTCACGTCTAAAAAATAAGAGCACTATCAACCTCTTCTATTTCCTAATAGCAATACTCTGCAATCAAAAGACTTAAATAGATGAACTCACAAACGTAATTGCAAGCACTTACCAGATTTAGTTCGCATGAAATACCATACTCTTTCAACGCAGATTTTACCATGGGCCAAACTTCTTGCAAGTATTTTTCTGAGAATAGCATTACAAAAACAAAAGAATAAGAAACCATCGTATGCAAAATTTTCTTTTGTATATGCATACAAAAAGATTAGAGGGACTAATAGGTACTAAGCAAGGATAGTCAAATGATTTTTGAATCAATGAGATGCTAACACATGCGACAAGAAAGTCCCTACAATCCAAATGTCAGACAAGGTTCCCAACCCAATCGCATTGATTAAAATAAAAGGAGGATTCTAAATCCAGAAGGCAAACACACCAATGACAAGTCTAACACACAAACGGCCAAATGAAAACTGGAGTCAGTATATCATCAATATTGGAAAAAACTTCAGTTAAGTTCTGATGTCTTATAGATGATACAAGAGAGGGGGAAATTCAAGCTACGTAAAGTTCTTATCTCCTTGAAATCATACAACCAAGAAATCAATGTCTAATGCTGTAACGTCCACAAAAAAAAAAAACAAAATCCAACATAAATTTTAAATTTAGACAGGTTAAGCATCCCTAAAACCCAAAGTAACATACATGCACTGCGAGGTCTGTTCATTGATGATAAGAAATCAAGATAAATGCAACACAACAATAAACAATAAAAGTTGATCCTTTGCTTATCCGGGAGACCTAGCATACCTCTATATTGTGGAAAAAGCGTGGAAAACGAACTAACTTCAAGCATTCCACCTTCGTTCCAAGAAGGGTCAAACTTCTCAATCTTCCAGTGGTCGATGTTTGGGTCTTCATCCCATGGCTTGGGCTTGTCATGCTTGCCCTTCCGCTTTTCCTTGGGTTTGGTGCTAGGGTGTTCCCCATTTCCTTGGTCTATCACCGCATCAGATATTCCCATCTACAGCAAATGCATTGATCAAAATCAAACACGTGAACAGAAAAAAGCACAGAAAAGCAGCTACCCAGAAATTATTGTCAACAAGAAAATAGAAATATAGAAATATAAGAAGTTCGAAACAATGACAAGGGATGTTCTATAACATTCTATTTAGTCTTAATCAGAAGAGAAGTAAAATGCGTATTATGCAACAAACCCGAAGATGAAGTTGCCCGAGAAGGAGAGGAGAATGAAAGTCGAGAAGACGTATTGAACAGGTGAAGTTCAGGGGCGGCCTTCGAGGACGAGCAAGAGACGAAAGCTGACGGCGTCGTGCAGGGGAGGACCAGCGCCGGTATTTCAGTACTGACCTGCTGATTAGGGATATGAAGCTTGGGACGACGACGTTAAGATTTCTGTCTTTCGCCCCTCAAGGCTAAAGTATATTTTACATAAGTTTGATTTTGAAATTAAAGTTTTTTTTTTAATCTTTTAAACTTGATGAAATATTTTAAATATTAACATATTAAATTTAATTTTTTAAATAATCAACATAAAAATAATTAATTATATTAAAGTTATAAAATTAAAAAAAAATACTTTTTAAAATCAAAACCTTACATAAAATTTTAAAATTAAAAGTATATTTTAACTTTTTTTAATATATATTTATATATTCTTATAATCTTTTAAATTTTTCGGCTAGATCTTTATAATTTATTTTATTTAATTAATTTCTTATAATTTAATTCATTATAATTTTTTAATCCTTAAACATTAAAATTATTGAATTTTTAAAAGATAAAATTAAAAACTTCTATATTTTTATTAAAAGATTATAAAATTTTAAAATTAATTATATAATTTTTATAACTCAAATTTATATAATTAAAGATATTTCATATATGAATAATTTTTATGAAAAAATAAATAAAAATATAAAAATTGTATTAAATTAAATTTTACTTTTTTTTTTTAGAAAGTATTGAATCAGTTTTCTATGAACTCCATAAGCGTTTTCGTATTTGAAAGGTTAACGATTCATTATTATTTTAATTTTCAGGGATTAACATATTTGATAAATCAAGAATTTGAATAAAATAAAATAAATTACAAGAATCTAATTCAAAATTAATAAAAACTACAAAAACCTTTAAATTAATTTTAAAAATAATAATAAAAATTCTTTTGAAATGTATAAATAGCAATTTGATTTTTCAAAATGTCATAATTTCTTTAAAATTTCTACAAATTTTTTTATTATTAATAAATTTATATAAATTATTAAATTATTTTTGTTAAAAATAAATGATTCATCAATTTTATTTAAATATTTATAATTTTTTTTTATATTGGCAGCAATATAATATTTAAAATATAAAAAAAAAGTTGTGAATATTTAAATAAAACTTATTAATCATTTACTTTTAGTAAAAATAATTTAATAATTTATATAAATTTATTAATAATAAAAAAATTTGTAGAAATTTTAAAGAAATTATGATATTTTGAAAAATCAAATTGCTATTTATACATTTCAAAAGAATTTTATTATTATTTTTCCATTAATTTTTTTATTTTTTAACTTTTTTTATTTTTATTGATACCGTTATAAAAATCTGAGACCTGGCCTCGAGCTCGAGTAATACGAATATCACAATCTAGCTTCGCCCTGTGTTTATGATATATTGAACATTTTCTATAAACATTGTTTAGTTTAAAATACAAATATTAGGTTTTTTTTTATATTTTTTACTATATTCTTACTTTATTTATTATTTATTATTTTGGCCAAATATTTGTTATTTATTATTTATTTTAAAAATAATAATTCATTGAAATTTTAATTATCAAAGTTAAAACAATTATATAAGACATAAGTGAGACTGAAATTGAAAAAATATACTCTCTTCATTCAAAAATATAAAGCATTTTTAATCGAATCACATCCCCTAATAAAATAATTATCTATTTTCAAACTAACCATATCTTTCTATATTTACTTATATTAAACACTCTATAATAAATCAATAGGGACATTTTTAAAAAAAATACAATAATTATATCTCAAAAAACTAAAAATGTATCACATTTTTTAACATTCAACTTTTCAAAAAATGTTTTACATTTTTAAACGAAGAGAATATAATATTTTAAAAGATCAAGGCTTTAACTAATTTTTTTAATAATTGTAAAATGGTTATCAATGTCCTATATAAAGAATATTTAGGGCTTATATAGTTTTGTTTCATTTGTTGTTTTTAAAATACTATTCTGGAAGCCAAATTTAAAAATTATTTTTTAAAATGAAACAAAAAGAAAACATGTTTAATTATGTTAATTTGAAAACAAGTTCAAAGTTAAAAAATAGTTATGATCTGTGATAATGGTTGGACATAGTTGAAGTTAGTTTACAATTGTCAAATATAGTATATTTTAAAAATAAAATAACAAAAAATAACTCTAAAATGTTTCCATTTCTAGTTTTTTAAAATAAAAAATTAGAACAGATTTAAAAATATTTAAATACAAAACACTTATCAAAACATTTTTTTTTAAATAGAAACCAAACATGCCCTTTATAACTTTGATAAGTGAGCTCTACTTCTTTACCAAAAAATCTGGAATTGTAACTCGCTTGGCATTCTAGCATGTTTTTAAATTAATATCATAAATTTTGTTTTCCAACTTTATGTTAAACAAACTCATGTGACTCGAGAAGACTCAAGAATTAACAACGGGGTTTCAATGTGGGCATTTTAATTGAGCTTGAAATAAAAGGTACAATCATTATACTAATACTTTAAAAGAAACGTTAAAGGAAAAAAATTAAAATGATAACTTCATTATAGACAATTTATAAGAAAGTGTGACCTTTGGGCAACAGTTCAGGACATTTCACTTAGAATCATCATCCTTTACAAACCTAGTAAATGCCATCAAAATCCGACTTTGGCATAGTCATATAACGCATTCTCTACAAACCCAACAAGTGATGTGAAAACCCAAAACTCGGTTTCAGGCACGAACTCTCACTTCATTGTTGCGCTTCTATCGTTAGAAATTTGTAATTATACTTCCTCCATTTAAAAATAAAATTTTTTAAAAACTTACATGTTCAAAAACTATAAAATATTTTTAATCTTGAAATATAATTATCACTTTTTTTAAAATACCCTTATTAATAATGACTTTATATTTATTGTAGAGTGTTTGATAAAAATAAAAAAATATAAAATTAATTAAAAAGCACGTAACTACTTTATTAAAAAATAAAATTCAATTAAAAATATTTTATATTTTTTATCAGAAAAAGTATTAATTATTTATTGATTTTGCAATTCAATAGAGAACTATTATTGATGTTTCAAAGCCAATAATACTGTGAGGGAAGTAGAGTCAATAGTTAGGGATTTAAATAAAATTGCCGAATGGTTTTTAGGATTTTTTAATACAGTCCAATAATTAACAACTGGGGGGATAGAAAAAACTATGGCACTATCTTCCCGCCGCAGAAGTTTTACAAGAAAAACGAAGAGGGCATAAATAGACCTTGCATTAATTGGAAGATTAAATTTCCATACTAACTCAGGAACAAAATTTAATGTCCTATATCCTCCTCGTTCCAAACATAACTTCTCGTTCCAAACATAACTTGGGGCAAAATTTTTAACATTCTTGATGAATCACGGGTGACATACAGCAACTCTCGACTCAACCTTCCACAACCTGCAATAGAAGATACCAAAATAAAAGTTTAATTCAAAGGGAAAAATATGAAAGAAAGAAAACAAACATTATCATACTTGGAAATTTAATGCACTTAAGACTGAAGGAACGAGTCGATCCTAAACATATAAAGCCTTGACAAAAATACGAAGCAAGGAATCAAATAGAAGATGGTTATAGTGCAGACTGTACTTCATTCATGCCAGCTTTTTGAAAACAAATGGTATACGATCGCATATATAAAGCAATTAAGTCTTAAACATGCTAGTTCGATTGGTATGTAACAGACTACAAAAAGGCCAAAACACTACGATTAAGGGAACAGTACAGGTTCTGAAAACTTGTATTAACTGGTTAGCACGGCTATTGAATTACACGCCATGCATTGTCACAGACTTTAAGTAAGCAGTTCCAGTGATGTAAATAGCAGTCTTACAATTGAAGCAGTTCCTTACCTTCAACCACCAATGTTGCAGACATTTAATACCCGTTATTTCAACGTCAGCACACTATGAGGCAACTAGACTAGGTCTTTTGAGAAGAAAATTTAGAATTTATGAAGCCAGAAGCCTAATGTGGTGGAGATTGAGAAGGCAATAACTTGCAGGTAAAGATGAGTATTAGAACATTGGGTTTTCTTTATCATAGCACTGGCTACTAAAAAAGTATTGCTGTCCATAACCAAATTTTCAATATAAAGAGCTGATGTAGAGCGAAGGCAAGAGCTCAAACAGGAAATGTAACATCCAGATTTTTTTAAATTAAAAAAATTGTGAAATTTAAGTTTTTATAAAAAAAAAATAATAGAAATTTATATTATTTAAGATTATTCAGAAATAATGATATGGTTAGACATTTAATTATGAATTAAAAACTTAAGTTTAAAATTACATAAGAAATGTTTAGTTAAGATATAAATTTTAAAATTTAAAATATATAAATAATTTTTTTTTGTGTGTGTGTGAGTTAAAAAAAAAGAAAAAAGAAAGTAAAAAAAAAAGGATGACAGTTTAGTCCCATATCGATTGGATGCGGGAAGGTGAGGCACCTCCTCACGTATAAAAAGAGGAGGCGCAGGCGTCTCCGAGGAAGCAAAAGAAAAAGAAACTTTTGCAATTTGTAAAAATTGCAACTAATGGCCCAAGATGCAATTTATAAAAATTGCAAGTAATGGCCCAAAAGTTTGAATAATTAAATTCAAAAATAGTTTTTTTAATATAATTGTGGGACCCACAATCTAATTTTTATATTATTTTTCTCTTCCTCTCACGTTGCTCGGCGTTTTCTCACAATGGGGGATTATTTTCTTTTTCTTCAGGTATGCTCCAACTTTCCTATTTAGATTAACATTTAAAAAATTACTTAATTACAAAATTAATTTTATAGTTATTTTCTAAATAGTATTAGCTTTCTAGCGATATGATTATTTTGTAGAATAGAACAAATATTTTGAGTAGGATTTTCTATAGGATAGTTAATCTGATGATATGATGGATTAAAAATATAGGTTAAAGTTCTTAGAGGTATAATAAATATTATAGAATATTTTTTTGGGGTTGAAACTCATGTTTAAGAATTTTTGAATTAAACTTTAGATCTATATGGTTGAATTTATGGTGAATCTGAGATGTAGAGATGAATCTCTGATTATTAAATATTTGTTTAAGTATGAATAGGTATTTTTGAGGTTATAGAAAGGTGATTTGAGGCTTCAGGATAATTCTAAAATCTTTAATTTATTTTTGGTCGAATTTTTAGAATATAGAAGGATAAAATTGTGATACTGGAAGTGATTTGAGGCTTAAAAATAATTTATTAGGATACGAGAATTTTAAAAAAGAATTTGAAAAGTTAAATGAGGCATAAATCTTAAATTAGTGTTAATATGAATTATAGATCTAAGGCTTTCTAACTCTTTAAATTAAAGTTATTTATTTTAATCTAAAATTAATATATAGTATTATGAAATAGTTATGTAGATTGTGTTGACAATGATAGTGGTGAAAGAGGAGTTGTGAAGGGGAACTTGTTATTCAAGACACAAGGAAACCATTATTGATGTGTTGTGATGAGTGTGTTTGTAAATGGTTATGTGTTGTCTTGTTGTTTGAAAAAATTATGAATTATTGAAAATAAATACTATTATATACTTGTCTGAAATTATTGCCAAGTGGGTCAAAAATTTATTTTTATTTATCATGATGAGATAGTATTGTTCGAATATATTTCTGTTTGAATATTTGAATGATGCATGACTTGTCAGGGTATTTTAATATATAGTGTTAATGGGAATTTCTGTTCGATTAATTATTACTACGTGGTAAGCCCTCATTGGACCCAATGAGTAGCATGTCGCTTGGTCCAACTCACCTTTGGCTGGGTGATTTGGCGTCCGAGCATGACGAAAGGAGGATATAAGGTGCAGTCATGCAATTAAATACCTGTTCGGTTTGTTAGGAAATATTGTTCGGTTAAATGTTTTGTGTGCCCACTTAGCAATTGCATGATTAGCTACATCTGCATGCGTCATTACATATTAATTTTTGATTACTGGGACTTTTAAGTCTCATTCCTCGTGGTTAACATTTTTACAGGAGCGAGCCCGGCCGAGAAAGCACCAGAGGCGTAACTTTGGTGTATGAAACACCATCTTTTACGATGGCTCTCATTTTGTATTATGCAATGTATCTTGTGCCAATCTAGGACATTTCTTATTTTGACAACATGTAAACTCTAATCCTTTTCATTAAATGCATTTATATGACCAAGAGGATTATGTGTGTCCCTCTTGATTCATGACCTGATTTAAATATCATGCCATGAGGATCCTGTCTGTCCCTCATGGTTCTAATTGCTTTTTGAGATATTTTAAGACCTGTGGTATATTGTCTTGGATGTATCTTTCTACCATGATAAGGATTCAATGAAAAAAAATAATTTATTGAATTAATAATTTGTCAAAAATCGGTTTGTAAATTTAAGGATGTTACATATTGGTATCAGAGCATCATGTTTTGAGCCTTTATTTTAGTGATATTTATTTAGACTTTTGTTTGAAACTATTACTTGTGTGAATTTAATATGTATTTATTATGTGTGGTGCATTGCATATAGTCATTTGGCAATATACATTGTTATGGTGCTTCTCATTGTATGGCCATTATATAATTAGGTTAATTTTATTATTTATATCTCGTATCCTTTGGAAGGGGAGAGAAAATGCCTGTTACTCGCGGAAACTCAGGATTCCAACATGAGCACCTACCACCGCCACTGCCAAATGAGGAGCATGACTTGGCAGAATTGAGAATGCTTGTAAAAACATTAACAGACAAGGTTCAAGGATAGGAACGAGAGTTGACGGAGCTAAAGAGGCAAAAGGTGGCTGAAAATGGAGATAGGGCTCATGTTGAGAGTCATGTGGGGCAAGACAGTTCCTCACATCCTGCCATTCCGAGAGATCATGAGTGTAGAAGGGAGGAAACTAGGCAGGAGGAACAGAGAGCCCCACCGACCATTACCGATGTGTGGGAAACTGTTAGGAAGTTTAACCCTCCTACATTTGATGGTAACCTTAAACCATCTGTGGTAGAGGAATGGGTGAAGAGACTCGAGTCCATCTTTCGAGTAGTCACGTGCACCAGTAATCAGAAAGTGCAAGTAGCATTAGTGCTCCTAGTGAAGGGAGCAAGAGATTGGTGGGGGACAGCTGGACCCAGGGATGATTCTACACTCACATGGGAGGAATTCAAGTAAAAATTGTTCAGACATTACTTTTCATCAGAGTTAAGGTCTGAAAAGGAAGCTGAGTTCCATGCTTTTAAGCAAGGAAATCTCAATGAGAACACATTCATTGCTAAGTTTCAGGAGTTATCTAGATGCTCCACGTACATGCAGTATAGGGATGATTCTGAATGGAAGGCCAAGCGCTTATTGGAGAAGGCTAGACCAGAATTAAGGGAGCAATTGGCTCACCTGGATATCCGAGACTATGACGAAATGTGCATAAAATTATAAGTAGTAGCTGTAGTAAGAGGGAGGACGAAAGAGAGAAGAGGGGTTATTCATATAGTAGACCCCCAACCTACCCCCGATCCACTGGAGGCATTAGAAAGAAGAACCATCAGGGTTCGAGTAGCTTGTGGAACCAGGGAAGGCAGAAGGGTCCATTTCAAAAGAGCCAAGGACAGAGAAGCTATCATAGTAGTTATCAAGGGTCACAGAGGGGCCTGACAGTATTTACCTATCTTCCTCTCACGTTGCTCAGCGTTTTCATTACAATGAGATTGTGAGTCCCACAATTATATTAAAAAAAATTATAAGTTTGAATTTAATTATTTAAATTTTTGGGCCATTACTTGCAAATTGCATCTTGGGGCCTTAAGTTGCAATTTTGTGAAAATTGCAAAAGTTTTTTTTTCTTTTGCTTCCTCCTGCGTCTCCTCACGCCTGTGCCTCCTCTTTTTATACGTGAGGAGGCGCCTCACCTTCCCACATCTAATTGATATGGGACTAAACCACCCTCTTTTTTTTTTACTTTCTTTTCTCTTTTTTTTAACTTAAATTTTACAATTTTGTTAATCTAAAAAATTAGGATGTTACAATTCTCCTCTCCTTTTAGAAATATTGTCCTCAAAATTTAATGTTGGTAAGCTTAGAAACTATGTACCTGAGCAAATAATTGTGGATAATCTCGCCTCATTCTCCTCGGTCTCCAGTGGTAAGCTTAGGGTGGTAATGTGTCCTTGGCTCTTTTGAAATGGACCCTTCTGCCTTCCCTGGTTCCATAAGCTACTCGAACCCTGATGGTTCTTCTTTGTAATGCCTCCAATGGATCGGGGGTAGGTTGGGGGTTTACTATATGAATAACCCCTCTTCTCTCTCTCGTCCTCCCTCTTACTGCGAGCTACTACTTATAATTTTATGCACATTTCGTCATAGTCTCGGATATCCAGGTGAGCCAATTGCTCCCTTAATTCTGGTCTAACCTTCTCCAATAAGCGCTTGGCCTTCCATTCAGAATCATCCCTATACTGCATGTACGTGGAGCATCTAGATAACTCCTGAAACTTAGCAATGAATGTGTCCTCATCGAGATTTCCTTGCTTAAAAGCATGGAACTCAGCTTCCTTTTCAGACCTTAACTCTGATGAAAAGTAATGTCTGAACAATTTTTACTTGAATTCCTCCCATGTGAGTGTAGAATCATCCCTGGGTCCAGCTGTCCCCCACCAATCTCTTGCTCCCTTCACTAGGAGCACTAATGCTACTTGCACTTTCTGATTACTGGTGCACGTGACTACTCGAAAGATGGACTCCAGTCTCTTCACCCATTCCTCTACCACAGATGGTTTAAGGTTACCATCAAATGTAGGAAGGTTAAACTTCCTAACAGTTTCCCACACATCGGTAATGGTCGGTGGGGCTCTCTGTTCCTCCTGCCTAGTTTCCTCCCTTCTACACTCATGATCTCTCGGAATGGCAGGATGTGAGGAACTGTCTTGCCCCACATGACTCTCAACATGAGCCCTATCTCCATTTTCAGCCACCTTTTGCCTCTTTAGCTCCGTCAACTCTCGTTCCTATCCTTGAACCTTGTCTGTTAATGTTTTTACAAGCATTCTCAATTCTGCCAAGTCATGCTCCTCATTTGGCAGTGGCGGTGGTAGGTGCTCATGTTGGAATCCTGAGTTTCCGCGAGTAACAGGCATTTTCTCTCCCCTTCCAAAGGATACGAGATATAAATAATAAAATTAACCTAATTATATAATGGCCATACAATGAGAAGCACCATAACAATGTATATTGCCAAATGACTATATGCAATGCACCACACATAATAAATACATATTAAATTCACACAAGTAATAGTTTCAAACAAAAGTCTAAATAAATATCACTAAAATAAAGGCTCAAAACATGATGCTCTGATACCAATATGTAACATCCTTAAATTTACAAACCGATTTTTGACAAATTATTAATTCAATAAATTATTTTTTTTCATTGAATCCTTATCATGGTAGAAAGATACATCCAAGACAATATACCACAGGTCTTAAAATATCTCAAAAAGCAATTAGAACCATGAGGGACAGACAGGATCCTCATGGCATGATATTTAAATCAGGTCATGAATCAAGAGGGACACACATAATCCTCTTGGTCATATAAATGCATTTAATGAAAAGGATTAGAGTTTACATGTTGTCAAAATAAGAAATGTCCTAGATTGACACAAGATACATTGCATAATACAAAATGAGAGCCATCGTAAAAGATGGTGTTTCATACACCAAAGTTACGCCTCTGGTGCTTTCTCGGCCGGGCTCGCTCCTGTAAAAATGTTAACCACGAGGAATGAGACTTAAAAGTCCCAGTAACCAAAAATTAATATGTAATGACGCATGCAGATGTAGCTAATCATGCAATTGCTAAGTGGGCACACAAAACATTTAACCGAACAATATTTCCTAACAAACCGAACAGGTATTTAATTGCATGACTGCACCTTATATCCTCCTTTCGTCATGCTCGGACGCCAAATCACCCAGCCAAAAGTGAGTTGGACCAAGCGACACGCCACTCATTGGGTCCAATGAGGGCTTACCACGTGGTAATAATTAACCGAACAGAAATTCCCATTAACACCACATATTAAAATACCCTGACAAGTCATGCATCATTCAAATATTCAAACAGAAATATATCCGAACAATACTATCTCATCATGATAAACAAAAATAAATTTTTGACCTACTTGGCAATAATTTCAAACAAGTATACAACAGTATTTATTTTCAATAATACATAATTTTTTCAAACAATAAGAGAACACATAACCATTTACAAACACACTCATCACAACATATTAATAACGGTTTCCTTGCATCTTGAAAAACAAGTTCCCCTTCACAACTCTTCTTTCACTACTATCTTTGTCAACACAATCTACATAGCTATTTCATAATACTATATATTAATTTTAGATTAAAATAAATAACTCTAATTTAAAAAGTTAGAAAGCCTTAGATCTATAATCCATATTAACACTAATTTAAGGCCTTATTTAACTTTTCCAATTCTTTTCTAAAATTCCCGTATCCTAATAAACTATTTTTAAGCCTCAAATCACTTTTCTTACCACAATTTCATCCTTCTATATTCTAAAAATTCGTCCAAAAATAAATTAAAAATTTTAGAATTATCCTGAAATCTCAAATCACTTTTCTATAACCTAAAAAATACCTATTCATACTTAAACAAATATTTAATAATCAGAGATTCATCTCTACATCTCAGATTCACCATAAATTCAACCATATAGATCTAAAGTTTAACTCAAAATTCTTAAACATGAGTTTCAACCCTAAAAAAATATTCTATAATATTTATTATACCTCTAAGAACTTTAATCTATATTTTTAATCCATCATATTATCAGATTAACTATCCTATAGAAAATTCTAATCAAAATATTTGCTCTATTCTACAAAATACTCATATCGCTAGAAAGCTAATACTATTTAAAAAATAACTATAAAATTAATTTTGTAATTAAATAATTTTTTAAATGTTAATCTAAACAGAAAAGTTGGAGCATACCTGAAAAAAATAAAATAATCCCCCTTGCGAGAAAACGCCGAGCAACATGAGAGGAAGAGAAAAATAATATAAAAATTAAATTGTGGGTCCCACAATTATATTAAAAAAACTATTTTTGAATTTAATTATTCAAACTTTTGAGCCATTACTTGCAATTTAAAAATTGCATCTTGGGCCATTAGTTGCAATTTTCACAAATTGCAAAAGTTTCTTTTTCTTTTACTTCCTCCTGCGTCTCCTCACGCCTGCGCCTCCTCACGAGGAGGCGCCTCACCTTCCCGCATCTAATCAATATGGAACTAAACCGCCCTCCCTTTTTTTTAACATACTTTTCTCTTTTTTAAAAAAAACACTTAAATTTCACAATTTTTTTAATCTAAAAAAATCAGGATGTTACAATTATGTAACAGCACGCACTCACCATTGCCTTCCCAGGGTCTTTTGCCGGTGCTGGGCGTGCCTCCCCTCACGGGATGGTCGCCAGCTTTCCCACCAGTGGTATGATGGTTATTCCTCACCCCACCCTCACGAGGGTCTTTTGAAACTTCCCCAAACTCGAACCTCCAACCTCTACCACCTTAACAAAGTTGAGGCTAAGTCTGGTACCATTGAGTCTTATGTAACAAAACGGCCTCACCACTCCCTCCTTAAGGTCTTTTGGTGGTGCTGGGACCCCTCCCGTCACGCGGTCCAGTCTAGCATTCACCACTGGTGGTACAGTGGGTATTCTTCACCCAACCCTCACGGTGGTCTTTTGGAACCTCCCCATATTCGATCCTCCAACCTCTATCACGTTAGCGAAATTGAGGTTGAATCTGGTACCAATGAGTACCTTTTTATGTAACAGCCCTCCGCTCACCCCACATCCCCGAAGTCTTTTGCGACGCTAGACACTCTCCCCCCAGGCCCCACAACAGGGCGACCCCACCCCTTACGGTAAGCATCAGGAGACAAAGGCTTCCCCGCAGTAATGTAAAGGATTATTCCCCTTGCGGAGAACCTTCCCAGGTTCGATCCTCCAACCTCTCATACATAACAAAGTTAAGGCTAAACCTGGTACTATTGAGTCACTCATTGGTACTAGATTCAGCCTCAACTTCGCTAAGGTGGTAGAGGTTAGAGGATCGAATCTGGAGAGGTTCCAAAAGACCCCCATGAGGATAGGGTGAGGAATACCCACTGTACCACCAATGGGGAATGCTGGACTGGATCCCGTGAGAGGAGGGGTCCCAGCATCGCTAAAAGACCCTAGGGAGGCAGTGGTGAGGTCATGCTATTGCAGGAAACAACATGAAATCCATGTCATGCTTCCTTAAAGATTGAATAAAATAAAATGATACTGCATCAAATCAAATTGTATATAACATTATCGTGATATGACAAACATAGCCCCAAACTTTGCAACCACATGTAAGAAAACTAATGTTGAAGATAAATGAAAATCATTACCATTATCAATTGGAGACTTATATGTGCTTCTTCCTAAACTTGCCTTTAGCGCCACGGCGTTTGCATTTGCCAACCTTGAATTTTCTCTTAGATTTCTTCCCAACTCCACCAGTAGGCTTAAGGGAAACCATGCTTTGATTGCCATCAGCCATCTCCACATCTTGAGAATTTATTAGAAAATCCAGATATCAGAATGAGCCACAAGGAAAATAAAAACTGACACACATTAAACCACTAACTTGAACTTAAAAGATGAAACAAGAAAGGACGCCAAAATTTTCCTTTTGCCTTCACAAAATAATCGAACAGATCAACACAATAGTGACATACAGCCAGTGATGCTAGCCTGGATGGCAGGGAAAGCAGCACCATCAAGAAAATTAGCACTGAATCATCTGATCAGTATGTTATAGCAGCTGGCCAAGTAGCCGTCATGGAGTTCTCGACTAAGGCATAAAGACACGCAACTCCAGGCTTATGTATGAACATAACAACTACTCCAGTACTATACAGTATTAAAATTAAAGTCAGCATAAAAATAGTCAGCTCTACTTCTTTTTTAGTCATTAATGATCTGATCAGTTCTACTTCATTCAATAACTTTTAAGTTTTAAACAGCCAAAAATAAAAGAAAAAACTTGCAAGAAAACGCATAAAATTAGAGCAGTCGATCAATTATGCTTCAGAGTCTGCTAGTTAAGCGTGGCTGACAAATAGAGTCTCATAGTGTTATAATTACATCTAGTTAAAAGGTACAAGCTTTACTTCAATATATAACATCAACCAAAAACAACACACAAAAAATCAACATCCTCCCCAAAACCAACCAGGAAATTAGAACGCTGCATCGAATTTCACCCGGTTAGAGACGCAAGCTTAGTCATCAAAACGCAAATATTTAGCAGAAGGGATCATACCCATGGCGGTAGTGAGCGCTGGGGCGGAGGTGGAAGCGTCCATGGCGATGTTAGGTGGTTGTCGAACGGGAAGTTTAGGGGCGGCGAGGGCAGCCTCTTGGGCGGCGAGCTTAGCGGCTTCTTTCTTATCGTAGAAAGGCTCAACGATCTCCCTACGAATAGCCCTCAGCCTCTTCTCCCTCTTCGATCTCATGGACTTCGCCATTCTCTTCCTCCTTCCTCTGCTGTTAGGGTTTTTCCTTTCAGAGGATCTGTGCAATAGGGGGTTTGTGCTTTCGTGGCCTCTTAAAGAGGTTAAGGTTTGTCAAAGCTGGCCAACGGAAAAAAAAAAAAAAAAAAAAGATAAAAACCGTTAGCAACTTAGCATTGAGCTTATTAATTTTACATTTGTATTAATAGAAAATAGATAGCATGTCTACTCCCTCATTTCCTAGTCATTTGACAAAAATAACTAAATTTACGATTCTTAATTCTTAAAGAAAAGTAGTTAATATTCTTAAAAAGTTTAACTTATAAAAATGTTTAATTTTTAAATTTTGTCTTTTATTAAAATTAATTGTCATCATAAATTATGTCTAAAAATTACAACTTAATACAATTAGTGAGAGGTAATATTAAGAAGAAAAAAATTAACTATTTTATTTTGTATTTAAGGCCAAATAGGATTTTAAAATTTTGTCCTATAATTAAAGCCGGACAACTAAATACTTTAATTATCATATTATATTTTATTTTTAGATTCCTCGCTCATCTTGTTGGAGGCATTATATTTTATCTCTAGATTCCTCGCTCATCTTGTTGGAGGCATTCCAGCAATTGTAGAGGCAGCTTCGTGAGAAAATTGAGATACTTTCTTAGCACGGTTACAAGAATACTGAGAATAAGAGAATTTTTTATTTTTTATTAAAATTTTTGATCAAAAAAAGTTAAAATATTCTCAAATTTAAAAGAAATAATTAAGAACATTTAAAAGATTCATCAAAGATCACACTCTATTTATAGAATTGTAGAAGATATAAGGAGAATGATTATGTGAGATTAAGAAGTGCATTATGATCATGATTTTAGAGAAGTTAATATATATGTCGATTGATCTGCATGTAATGCGTATTTTTCTAACCATCTATCAAGTATTACTGTGAAACCTTTTATAAAGTATTTGGCTATTACGGTCTAAACTATTAACAGTGAACTAATGGATCTGGTTTCATCCTTGTTGTCTCTTTCTTCAGGCTTTTTTAGCCCGTTATATTAAAAAAAAAAAGAAGTTAAATAGTTTTCTTTCAAGCCAAGAACTAGTCTGATTTAAATAATATAATAGTTTACATTTTTACACCATGGATCAAAACGCAGATTGGGAGTGTCGTTCTCACCCCAGCAAAGTGCGGCATTCCCTTTGCCCTCCCTCCTGCTTCGAGCGCCAAGGAGAGCAAGCAGAGTTTTGAGTCTCCAACCCACTTGAGATTGCGCCTCCCTATCTGCGTTTTTCTATCTCTCAGGTACTTGTTTCCTCTTTTCGTTGTGATTCCACTCGATTCGATTCCTCTAATCGTTGTTTTTGTCTGCTGATCCTGTTCATGCTTATTCAGATTCTTCATTCATCTCAGCGGTGGCACTTGCTATATAGTACCATACATAAGTCATATCCCATTTATGAGCTGTCCCTCTATCATGGATCGATTTGGTTTTGTCCAAAGTCTTCATCGATTTTAAAACAACTCAACTTTCATAACCTTGTAAATAAATTCGAAATGTGTTTATAAGTTTTGTCATTTGCCCTCAGCGATAGTGTTTCTTACCCTTTCATGTGTCTTATTATGATATTCATTTGATTTTATGACTTTAATCTTTGTTTCTCTAGCGGCTTCATTTGGTTATGCTTCTGATTCAAATTCTTCATTCGCTGCCCGTGCAACTTATCTATATTGTTTGAGTTGTTTCATTTTATTAAGTATCTATCTTGTCATTCTCTAGATTTCTTTTTGTTCATTTTCCTAGCCACAATGTCTATTTGAGTTCATACAATTTAAGGAGTTGGCGTGGCTTTGCCCTAAATCTTCACATTTCAAAGAAGTTACCGCTTTCCTAACCTCATTTAGGAATTGAGATGGTGCTGCTGATGGATTATGTTTTGTATTTATTTGCAGAGTTGGTGTTAGAGTTCAGTGTTCTTTGACTGTGCAAGGAGGAGGGTGTTCATTTAGGTTTCAGCACAAGAACACAGTATGTTTGCGACAGCAATTAGGTACTTTGCCAAGAAATCAAAACCAAAGATGAGGCCTGTATCTCTCAAAACGCCGCCAGAGCAGAGGCAGACCATCACTAGGGTTCTCTTTGACATTGTGAATGAGCATGGACCCATCACCATCGGAGAGACCTGGCAACGTGTCCAGGTATAATAGAATGTACTGTCTCTTTGTTTGATTTATTTATGCAGTTTGAATTCCCGTACATCCACTAAAAACTCTGAAACTTTTTGATAGTGTTTGTTATGGAGGAATTTTAATTTCAAAAGTACTTGAAAATTTTGAAGTTTATGTGTTATTTGTATCCTAAATGAATAATATAGAATGTTCGCCACTCTCTGGTTGAAACGTATCATCTTGGCTTGCTCTTGGGTTTCTTGGATGATGATATACTGTTACATGATAGGCCATGACAGGCGAGGTATTCTGTCTATATTTCAGCAAATCAAGCCATGTTTATGAAAATGGCATTTGGAATGGGCAATTTGGCTGTGCTTTAGTTAGTCTGAGCAAAAGATGAATAAAAGTATAAAACCAAAGAAGCTCATTCTTCTCCCGACCAAGAAATTAACAGATTATTTTTGTTACATGACTATACATATGATGTGAACGTTGTGAACTAGAAAGGAGAGGTA
Organism: Prosopis cineraria; assembly: GCF_029017545.1. Classification (NCBI taxonomy): domain Eukaryota; kingdom Viridiplantae; phylum Streptophyta; class Magnoliopsida; order Fabales; family Fabaceae; genus Prosopis; species Prosopis cineraria. Next base: position 5,931,154 of record NW_026555342.1, on the reverse strand, counting down.
GGGACGAACAGATTATATTAACAGTCATAACTGCTTCTCCTGCCCGTCAAACAAGCCCCTTCTAGTCATTATGCCATTAACAAGCAATGACTTGGCACGAACTAAAGCCTAAGTTCCTAATTACTGCCCTCCCTTATCCTTTATTCATATCAACATATGAATCCTGGTCACTTTTCCTGGAGACTTTTTGTTTCCAATGAAAGAATATGAAGACCAAGGTAGAATGACTAAATCTCACATTGAGGGGTATGGGATGTTTGATGGGGTGGTGGATTACACCTCTATAGTTAGCTTTTGCTCTCATTTGAGCGCCCGATCAGAGGAACAGAGGTGTGGCTGAATTCAGATCCTAAAGAGAGACTAATACAAGAAATTTAAGTATGCATGAGACTCGCTTCTCTTTCCACTCACTCTCGTTTTACTGTATCTTTCACTTTAGAGGCAGTTTAAAAACTTCTAGTATCGAACTTCTGAGAAGTGAATTTAATTGAAACCCGAGATATCTTGCAGACTGTTAGAGTCAGTTTACAAACTTCTTGCTTCTGAAGACGTGATTTCATATTTTCTGGAGATTTGACAGATCAACATGCTTCTGACTTATGTGATTATGGATTAACTGATCATCTCGATTGTTTGAAGGGGGTTGGATTAAAAGATTTGACGAGCAAGACTCAAATGAAATTAGTGCTGAGGTGGATGAAGGAGAGGCAGAAGCTACGTCTTATATGCAACCATGTAGGGGCTCACAAGCAGTTTCTGTATACCACTTGGTTCTCAAAGGCCAACGCCACGCAAGCAACAGCAGGAAATCTAGCTTCAAAACACAAGTCTTCTTGAAAGTTGAAAGCCTTTGATCAGTATTGGCCAAGAGGATATGGTGGAATAGCTACTTCCTGTATGGAAATAATGTGTAAGACCATATCTAGCTTTAGCTCCAACTAGAGAATTTGATTATTGCTCCTGCTTTCCATTGTATGTCTTCAATGGTTTGTTGAGTTTGCCTTTTTCTTATTGCTCCATCTTACTTCTATTATTCATTTTGGATTTTGAAATCAAAACTATTCTTCACAAGTCTTTACAAATTTCAAAAATATTTAAAAAAAAAAATTCAAAAAGAGATAGAAGAGATTTAATGCAAGTTTAAGAAAGCTATGAGTTTTACACGATTATCAAACATTAAAAAAAAAAAAACTTACGTGATTTATTGTAAAAGTTATACCTTAATGTGTATTTTCATGATCGAACTAACTTTTTTGCGTCAACCGACTTAAGTTAAAATGTCTACAAGTAACGCATTATTTGTTGGGGAACAAAAGATATTATTTTATGACGAGATTGTACTCCTACGTGATGCGTTAGACACTAATCGAGATTAAATATCAAAAAAATTAAACAATCTATTTTATTTCAGAAATACCTATCTTGTGCATATTAAAAATATAAAGTTTTATTCTCTTAAAAATTACTATATAATTTTTTGGTAAGAAAATTATTTTAGAATTTGTTAGCCCATACATAAGAAAATAAATAATTTGTTATTCTAAGATGCATTCCCCACTGTAGTAGGTTCAGTGAATGGCTAACTTACTACTCCTTGCCTCATTTTTATTATCAAATACCATCTCTGAATAATTAAGAAGACGATATGGGAATGCCGTATTATATAAACCGTCCAAGGAATGTTTGGAAAAGTTACAGAATATATACTCAATCCCAAATAAAAAAAGGACAATTTCAATTAAGGACTATTATAGGTAATTAATTTCAGATAGATTCAAAAAAAAATTAAAATTTCAGTTTAGTCAAGAAAAAAAAGTCAAAAGAATTTTAAAAGTAAAAAAATTAAAATATCCTTCACTTATTATATAAAATTAATACTTGTTAATTTTCTTACTTCATTTATTAATTTATGAATATAAGTTACAAATTACATCCATTTGTTAAAAAATCACTAACTTTAATTATTAATTTGCTAACGTTACTTATTAATTTACTAACATCAATTGTAAATAACATGACATGTCATTTGTTTATAACTAATTTTAGTAAATTAACAAGTAAAGTTAATAATTTAACAACTGATATTGCTGCTTATAATTAAAAAATTAATATTAATTTTTATGTAATTATTGATATGTCAACTTATATAATTTATAACTCATATTCATAAATTAACAAGTGAAATAAAAAAATTAACAGCTAATAATTTTACATAATAAATTAAAGGTATTTTGATCTTTTCCTTTTGACTTTTCTTCCTTTGATTAAATTGAAAGTTCAAAAAAAAAAATTAGACCCACCTAAAATTAATTCTTTAATGTGATCCTTAAATGAAATTCTCCCAATAAAAAATACCAACACAACAAAGCTGAAGAACAAAGATATACTATGATTAGGATTGACAGTGAAGCCGCAATCAAGAGACAAGAAGAACATACGCACAATGGGTACAAATCACACCGAAACTTTTAAAGATTTGCAGTGAGAGATTCTGTCCCAACATGAAAGCAAGGAATTTCTTAGCACAAACACAACTACAAAAATGCTAATGGAGGTTCTCCCTCCCTATCTTTTCTTCTCTTTTTCTTTTTCTTTCATTACATGACATTCCCAGCTAGCATGTTTGTTCAAATGAAGTTTCAAGATATCAATTCCATCATCATCATCATCATCACTGCCTCCCATAGTATAAAAGCAGTACCAGAACAGCAAGTTTCCGCCACTTGAAACTCGGATTATACTTCCCCACTGGAGCTGCATTTGAAGAACGTGCGGATCTGTGACATGAAAATTATGCCCTAGTTTGAATCAGTCAATCAATATATATAATATGAGCTGCTTCTTTCAACGCAAGACAGTGGTGCTTAAGATTCCATACATACCCAGATGCAGCATAGTTACACTTTCCATAACCTGCACAGAAAGGAAGCACATTTAAATTCTTCCTAGCTAATTTATCAGAAAGACATGAATATAATGACAACAATGTAAAATGATGCAAATCAAATTTAGAAAGTACATAAAAATAAAATAAAATTGATGGGATTGGATGGGATTGCTTGTGCCCCCAGCGTTTACCACCTTTAAGCCTTCTCTCATACAAAATAAGTACAGATAGAGAGAATCACATGCAGAAAGTTAAAGAAAACTTTTGCATAATGGTTTGCATTTGCATTCATCAACCAGAAAGAAATTTAGTAAGGACCACAAGTTTTACATCACTATAAACTGCACAAACACAAACCTGTTACCAAAAGGGGATAGGTTGTCACGTAAATGGCAATGCTAATAAGGAAATTAAAAATGGCCAGCAGGCAAAGTTGTGAAGATCCGCTTGACAAAAAAAAATGGACACAAACAAAGAAAATGACTGAGATAAAGATAGGGTAACACAAACACTCAATAAAATATTAACGGTTCATGTATGAATTCAAGAATCATGTCATGTGTCTTTTACAAGTGTATGACAGGCATAGACCTGCCTTCTTCCTTGAAGTGTCTGTGCTTCATAAAATATGAACTGCAGAGCAAATCGTATCTAACTTACTAGGGTTTTTCCTTGTGAGAGTGGCAGTTCCACCAAAATTGCAAGCAATATCAGAATTCCCATTTTGTTGATAGTAGCTGTTAAATGCATATGATGCATGAGACACCAAAGTGTCTGGATCAAAGCATGGCCCACCTCCTTGGATGGCAGTACAATCAGCCATTCCCAGGCCACAAGCCCAGTCTAGAGCATTCTGCAAATCGACTTGGGAAGCGCCGGGAAGGGCCACACAATATGTTGTGCCATCAAGGAAAGTTGTATTGCCTTCTGGAGGTGACATGGTTGTGACTGGAATTGCTGCATCTGCCTTCTCTTGCACAGCTATTCCCCTTCCCATGACTAAATAGAATCACAACATAAATTATGATTCAATTCAGTGATAAATCAATAAACTGAAAATTGAAATAAAAAATAATACTCCTTCCGTCTTAAATTATAAGACACTTTTGGGAGAAATTCGACGTCTCAATATATAAAACACTTTGAGAAGATTAAGATTTTATTAAATAGACGTATTCTAATACTATCATTTCTCTCTTGGTAATTAATTTCCATCCCTTTTCTTTTCAATATATTAAATTATAGATATTTTTAAAAGTTTATATTTTTTTTAAAAAAATAAAGCTGTTAAGCGTATTTAATAAAATTTATTAATATGCGAGATTTTATTTAAAAGTATTTTATAATTTGAAACAGTTTCACTTCCCCTCTTGATCATTTTGAAACCTATACCCCCCCCCCCCCTTCCTTATTTGAAGCTTTGTAAGGATGAGCTGGTCTTTCTTCCGGTGATTCCAGGAGAAAAGATGCACGAGGCTTGGCTAACCATTTCATATTTTCGTTAATAAAAAGGTCTCAATGTAAATTGAAATTCGAGGTAGTTCGAAGAATCTGAAATCCAGTTTAATCTAAAATCAAATTTAGAACAGGAAAAAAATAAAGGAAAACTAGCTAGTAAAAAGGCTAGCAGTTTTGCTTATAATCTTAAACACCGATGTTACGAGAGTCTAGAACCTACCTTTTCATTTGTCCTGAAAAGGAGAAAATGGAACAAAATTCTTAGCTCATTACTTTTGTTATGCCCAAGATATGTACATTTTAGAAGATCTGGAAATTCTGACAGCAACAAATAAGATGCATGATGGAAGTAAAGTGTATGAAACCACCATGCTTTTCCTTTTTTAATTTTCTTTCCTATTCAAAGTATAAAACTTCATCCTCATTTACCAAGCCAAAAATTATTTCCTGGGGTTTAGGGTTTAAAGCCCATCATGGGTACACAAATGATGCCTCCATTGAGAAGCAGAGTGAGAGGTTCACCGTAATAGACACAAACTGGACTCCATAGTCCAACACTGAAGTCAAGGACTTGAAAATAGAAGGGTAATTATTTATTTTTCTTCCTGTTCACAAGACTGTAAGGTGAGAGGAAGTTAAGGAAAATCTGAAATCAATTTTTCTTTCATTCTTTTGGTTTTCCTCCCTTTAATAAGAACATTCGCCATGTATTTTTCTCTTGGGCCATCAGCTTTTCACCTTGCTTTGCTTCCTGCAAATGATGTATTGATGTAGAGCAAAAGGCTTAAATTTTTGTGGCTTAACGTTACAGATATGATCAGGGACACCATTTTTGCTACAATGGGAACGAAGATTAAGAAAACTAAAATGAACGTCCAGACTAACAAATGGCAACACAGAAGAGAGGAAAGAGAAGACCAAGCAGAAGCAGAAGCTAAATAGCTAACCAGAACTATGAACTAAAATGGGGGAAAAAACAAACCCAGAAGACTTCACTTACACAAACAACATAAAAATATGAAGCCTGAACTCAAGAGTGAAAGACAGAGCATACCCAGATGCGTTTCCAAGAAAACCAGGCAAAGGAAAAACCACACTTTGTTGCTCATAGTTGCACTTGTACCAGCTTCCAATGCTGTAGTGTCCTGTTGCTTCACAGAATGTGACTTGTTATGAGTATTCCAGCTTTAAACATTATAGCTCCCAGTCAGCATCATGAGTCTGCATCAGTGACTTTCTCGAAGTTCAAAGAAGGAAAGGAAGAGCGAGAGAGGATTTGGTGGGTGGTGATATAATGGGAGGAGCCGGAGAAGGTGGTCATAGAGGAATCAGAAGTTGCTTGAAGAGGTAAATATGGTTCTTTTTAGCTTTATTTGTTGTAATGAAGTAATTAATGGACAAAGAAGAGATGTGATGCTGGTGCATCCTTCAGAAGCTAGTACGATCTTTCACAGACTACGGCCAGGCCAGCCCCTGGATTGAATTCATTTTAAGCCTTTTTTTTTTTTTTAAGTTTTTACGCGCCTTTGCCTTTTAAGAGGTGCTGGTTCATTGTTGTCGGAGTCCCCATCGTGACACTTGAGGGGTAAAAAGAATTATAAAACGAGATATGAATAATGTTTTAAGGTTTGAAGTTGCACATATTTTGAAGAAATGAGTTCTTTAGTCTCAAAATTTGTTCTAAATTATCATTCAATTTTAGGAAATGTTTGGTTAGAAGGCCTTCCCTCAAACCCTACTGCTCAGATTGGGAGGATTGGGAGAAGAGTAAAATTTTTCATACCTTAACTAATATGTCTTCTATAACAATTTAAAAAATACAAATATATTTATCTAGCATCTCAACACTAATAAAACGATGACAAAATTATTTATATATAATTATTTTTCCTTCTCTTCCCTCTTAAATTAAATAAAGTAATATCAAACTCCTTCTCTCCCCTTCTCTCGAATCAAGCACATCCTTAAATTTTGATTCAAAATAATTTAATTTCTATAATTTGTTGACAAGTTAGTGAGCATCTTAAATCCTCAAATATTGCACAAATAATATTATAGATTTTAAACTCTTGAAATGTGCAAAAAATTATCCTTAACTTTTAAATTAGGAACACCTAAAATTCTATCATTAAGTTAGAGAAAAATAGTTATTACTTTTGCACTTATGGGCAGCAAAAGAACCAAAGCAATAAATGGGGGGCCAATTTTATGTAATTAGAATTTTTATTTTTAATTTAAAATAATTTTATCATATAGTTGATAAAATTTTCAATAATTAAAAATATCATCTTTGCCATTATCAATATATTAACATTGAAAATTTTTCAATAATAAATTTTGTCAAAAATTCAAGAAAACAGTTTTGCAAAGAATATATAAAAAAAGAAAAACTTGATTGTAAAAATAGGAAAAACGTATATACTTATTTATTCCATAAGAAACTCCTATTATTAATATTATTAGCATATTTAAATTTGTTTGTTTTGATTTAATTAGATAAAAATATATTAAATATATAAAGTTAAGTATTTACGTCTTATCCTATGAAAAAATTCACATTTTTATGATTTAGAAAAATGGTTGATGATAAAAATTAAAAGAAGTTAATAATATATTCATATTTATCTATGACTACCTATAGAGATAAAGAGAGATAAATAATAATAATTGATGTTGAAGTAGATGTTTGTTTTATTAAGTGAAAAGGTAACATCAACAAGTAAGTGTGGGAAGAGAGGAATGCACAGTGAAAGTATTAAGGCAAAAGTCAAAACAAAAAATTTAGGGACGAAAATAATAATTTTCTCTTTTAGCAACCCATACCCCTTTTTTAGCAAAACCATATCCTATTACACATAATAAAAAAAATTAAAAAATATATATAGGAGGCCATGACCCCCTCCAGTTATAACCTCTGTCCGCCCCAAGTCATGCAGGGCCTACTCACATGCTAATGTGGCAATCATTCCTCCTCACCTTTGTTGATATATTGCATGATCATCGATTGAAGTTATGGCGTCGATGGACTCTTTCTCTTCATCCATTTTACACAAGCATAACCATCTATCATCTTTCGAACAAGCTAAAAATGTATGAGAGAGGTAACACAGATCATAACACAAAAATTATAGAGTGGTTGGAACAATTGTGGAGGAAGATTCATGATTCAGGAAAAACAAGGGGTCTTCAGCAAGGGAAGGAGAAAATGAAGAGTAGTGAAGTTAAGATCTCTTTCAAAATCTAATTAATTAAATGGCCATCGTAGCAAGAAATCTGGATCTAGATCCACTTATAATGATATGACAACATTTTAAGTTTTCTTTGATGGTGGATTCCACATTACTTATAAGAATCTTTGGCTACTCCTCTCTAATCAAAACATGAAAATCTAGAACTTATTCATCATTTCTATTAGTTCTTCTCTTATTGGTAGTTCCCCCTAGGGTTTTTCATGTTTCAATTTTGATGGTGACGAGAAGATAGGCCTTCCCTTACCTTGAATGTCAATTTCGTCCTTGCAAAGCTTTGGAATAACTAAGGAGATAGAGATGGCTTGGGATCTGTGTCAATCTCTGGTTCAAGAGTGAGTTTATTTAGGTCCTACAATTATCATTTGATTTCTTTCTACATTCATCATTGTTCTCTTTATCTATCCATATAAACATGATTGGATATGATTTCCTCTTTTTTATTTTTTGAGGTCTAGGTTGGCTTTATAGCAGTGGTCTAGGCATGTCCCTACCAGCAATCGATGGAAGACTGGGGACATTAAGAAGGGCGTCAATTTCTTTGAGGCTCTAATCAATGGTTCAATAGATGTTAGGGAGGTAAAAGAAGGAGGTGAGGTTGTCGAAGCAGGTTGAGTTAAGGGTTCCTCTGTGATTAAATGCTTGAAGGGCACGTCATAGGTTCTCACAGCATCCTTTCACATGTGGCATGCTAACTTGGCAAATTTTGATTAAGTTGTCTTCTCTCTCATCACACTTAATGATCAATGTCCTCTTAATGAATGTTGGGGTTTTAATTGAGAAATAATTTGTGCATTTTAAGAGTTCAGGGTCCAAGATGTTTTTCGCTCAATAATTTGGAATATAAGATGCTCATTAACCCTTACTTGTAACATCTTGATTTTTTAACTTTGAAATTTATAAGTGTTAAAAGAGTAAATTGGTAAATTTGCGGGATTGATAAGTTAATGATGTTTTCAAATAATTAATGAGATTGTTAGACCATTGGAATAGCTTCGGGTGTGGACTAGGATGGTGTGCAGGTTAATCAGACCTGCATGTAAGGCCCAAAATCTTTCTAGACCTTACTGTGCCATCTATTGCAACAAATAGGCCCAAATTTTATTAAATTGAGCTTGCATTGACAAAACAAAAGAGGAAGGAAAGAGGAGAACTAATGGGAGCTCATTTTGCCTCTACTAAGGCATCATCACTTGGGCTTTTTGAGGATGTTTTAAGCAAGATTAATCATTAGGTAAATTTCTCTTCACTCCTTTCCTTCCTTTATGCAAATTTTCTTTAGATTTGGATATTGTGGGGACTTGATTTTAGTTTCTTTTAGGTTATAACTGAACCCATTAACTTAGATAAGGCCTTAAGGAGTTAGATCAAGTTTCTAAACTAAGTTTGATAAGTTTATAATGATTCGAGATTTTTTGTTAGGGTTTGGACAAACCTTAAGGAAAATTTAAGATATTTAGAGCAATGTGGTTAAAAAATTAGTGAAATGTATGTGGTTAGGTGTTAAATAAAATTAATTGAGTATACTGAAAGTGTTAATGATGTTAAAGAGGGATTTTAGATATAGTGGTTCTCAAAAATAGGCTAAAAGGGATTTAATTAGAGTTATAATTATTGACTAGTGTTTAATTTTGTAGATTAAATATTGATCGAGTGTTATTATGCTAGTGGACACTTGTGGAGCTATTATTTAACTATAATAACCCCTTTTTGTGATAAAAGGGTTAAGGTAATTGAATAATTCGTTTTATTTGATTAATTGTTTAAATGTGTTGTGAATAAATATGTAACTTTGCATATAAGTTTTTCAAAAGTGTTACACATTGCAAAATAAGTATATTGTGCATGGAACATGATTTGAAAAATAATGAATTTATAAAAGTATCTATATATGAGTAATTCACGGTTTGGATTCGAACTTGTGATTTGCATGAGAAATATAAACATGATCATATTAGGGGGTAGGAGTTCATTCGTAGGAAGGAGTAGTGAAGCCCATATGGCTTATATTCTTCTTAGTGCTCAATAGGGTACAGTGTTGAGAATTCCTCTCCACAGTGCCTGTACATGTACGATGTTAGATAATTCTCTCCTTGGTGCCCATGTAGGGCATAGTATTATAGATTTACTCTCCTTAATGTTAGTGTGATACAGCATTAGAGTAATGACACCCCGATCATGAGTAGTAGGAGAAAACCATAGTCTAAAAGTAGGACATAACACTTTTGGCCAGACGATTCTACTACGGAAGGTGCACTCGAGCCAACATGTGTAAGCTTCTGGTCTAATAGAGCCTTTGATTTTAGTAGGCTAGAGTGTGAAAATTACTTACAAATATGAAAATGCTTTTGTGATATGTGAAATGTATCTTTGCATATATATAAGCTATACTCATTTACAATTATACACATTAATTGATAATGGTGAATAATTCTATTACTAAAATATTTTTCTCACCCTGTGGTTATACTTTATAGGAGAAGGCTCTGATAAAAGCAAAGGAAAGAAAGACTTGGCTGTGATTTGAAAAGCTTGAGTTTGTATAGCTCTTCCCCTTCCTTTTGATTTTGTAATAAATATTTTATAAATCTTATGCCAATATAAGATCATACCTTAATTTTTGAGTTCACATATATATGATTATGTAATGGTGGGTATCTTAGCCTATAATAATGTGTTTGTAATGAAATTGTGATAAAAAATCAAGATACAAATGCAAGTGAATGTTATCGTGATGTTTGTAATTTATTTGTTTAATTGGCCAATGGATTGATAATTGTAAACTTATGCCACCCCTTGTATCATTATGAAAATTGGGGTTTTTATGGCAATATATGTATGAAATGTAATTGTTATTATATCATTAATCTATTAGCTTGTGTATAGCCCATTTGAGTTGGTTCAAATGGTTTCAAGAATATTAGCACTAAGTTGGTGGATTTATATACCCTTGTGTGTGTTTTGAAAGAAAAATGGACAAGAATTGTGTTTAGTGTCTAACTTTTAAACGGTGAATTGTATAGGCGTGAAATTAGTGTTAATAGCTAGAAGGCTCAATAAGCGACGTGTGGAGACTTGAATCGCTCAAAACTAATATTTTTAAATCGGACCAAATATTAGACTGAAAAGGTTAGCGATTTATGATTTGCACAGTCTAATTCATGATCAAACTAATGACGTAATAATTAAATAAAAAAATTATACATATATATAATAATCTACATATAAGAAATAAATATGAAATTACTACTTAACTTAAAAATAAAACTAAATATTTTAAGTTTATTATGACTTAACAAGTCATACAATACAACATAACAATATAACATCAAATGATTAAAAAATTGATCATTTTTTAAAAAAATTTGATACAAACACTTTTAAAAAAAAGAAAAAGGGCATTTTTTTAACAGTCTAATTTTTGAAAATCAAACCCAATTTTTGGCTTGATCCTAGTTCCCAATCCAACTACCAGTCCAAAACGACCCAATCTGGCCCAACTCCTTAAGTGGTTTTTTTTATTTGACCGAGTCATTAGCTTAACAGGTCGATGGTCCAACTAGTCTGACTATATAGTTTAGTTCAATTTTTTACTCATTGCTCAAAACAAATGTCGGATAGTGAAATAACACACTTTAAAAGTTGGTTGGAAGAGCTGTCATAAAAACAGAACTGTTATGACAGTAAGAGTGCGCCACAGCTCAAAGTAGGTGCATCATGGTGCACTGCACAGAGAAAGCCATAGTCCTTATGTGCCATCTTCTGTGGCAGGTGGTACCTACATTGTGGCAGTCGGTGCATTCTTGGAAAATTTTCATAATGCCTCATTTGATGCTTTTAAAGATTGTAATTGATTTCTATACTTCTGCTATTTGTTTAACTTGTTTTAAATCATAGTTTGAATTCAAACATTCCAATCTTTTAAACTATTTTTTAAAAACCCCTTAAATTATGATAATCTTATATAAGGAATTTAATTCATCCTGATTATCATAACGATATTTTATGCTCATGTGCCATATTCTGATAATGTAAAGGCAGACATTACACTATTGACTCATAATGATTCAATTTTTATAATTTTTTAACTTGATATAATTCATTTTTTATAATTCATTGAACTCACTAAATTAGTAAAACTGAGCTGTAATTAGTCAAAATTTAAAGATTAAATAGATAATTAAAAAAAATTAAAGACCAGCATTTATATTATCTCTTTTTTATAATGAAAAATAGCATTTAACACACAAACTTGTGTGTGTGTGTGTGTGTGAATACATCAACATCTGAGTGTTGGAAATTAGAAAAGAGAGCATAGATATCCATGGCAATAGTAGCGCAATACTTGGGGGTGTAGTCTTCCCTGAAAAGCCTCTTCCAATTATAATTGACTCTTATGCTCGTATCAGATAAGATTGAAGTTGACGAGAACATTATAATTTCACCAGGGAACAATTCCAAAGCAAACAAGGTAGAAAAACATTGTTTATTGAGTTTGCTTTCTTATACCAAAACCATTTAGGCAATGATTAGAGTTCTATTGTTTAACAATCTGACAATGAATCTACTTCCCTCTTTTTTAAAAAAAAGTTATCTAGATTGTCCATCCGTTGGAGGATTCAACTATAGGCAAGAGTGATGCCGAAGAGAATGGATAAGTTTTACATTAATTATTTTCCCAATGATGGAAATAGTCAAGCATAAAGCATTTTTGGCCAGGGATGAAGTTCTACCATTTTCTTAATTTTATAATCCAATGGCATGTTGATAGAGTGGAATTGGAGTTAGAAAAGGGGAAGTGAAAATGAAATAAATAAATAAATAAATGTTTGATAAACAGGATCCCACTCCCTTGTGGAACTGGGTTCCATAAGAAATTGTGGAAGTGAGTTCCATCATTAGATCCAAAGAACTCACTTCCTTCTCCAATTCCTTGCTTGTTTGCTCATTTTTATCCTCAACTTGTCTTCTTTCATAGTTGACCCAACTTCATCAACCATCATGTCCATCAATGGTGGCATGATGGAGGACCAAATTGGCAATGATTGATGTGACTAGATTGACGACAATCGAACCTCACCCCTCCGGTAACGACCATCGGTGACCATGGATGCGTGCAAGCGTTCTCAAATCATATTTCAATTTTTTTTTTCTTGGATTTGTCCAATCTTTAACCTTCCACCTCTAGCTCCTCCTCCATAGTGATTTTTTTGGCCTCCATCTTCCTCACCAATTTCAACTCTTTTTCCATTCTCAAATCTAAGCTATGATAAATTTCAAATTTGAGAACAATGATCTACTTCTCAGCATCCACAAAGATCTATTTCAATCAATTTACCCATTTTGCACATGCTAAATTGGAATTTGTTGTTATTACTATAGAGGGAGCCAAATTGCTTTGATGCGCAGGTGAAGGTGCCATTGTTAAATCATGGGTTTTTTTCTTTCTAAAACATTGCTTATAATCGTCAATGATTACAAATCATAAATGATAAGGTTAGATTTGTTTTGAGATTATTGTTCAATGGGAGTTATGTTTGCTAGAAGTTCTAAATGTGCAGCAATGGTTGTGAAGAAAGAAACTAAAGTCTATGGGGATGTTTTTTTTTTAAAAAAAATTATAAGTATTTTGATCTTTTCAAAATATGAACATATTTATTAAATAATTTTTTTTCTCAATTTCACCTACATATCAAACACATTTTTCTTTTAACCTCATTTCAACTTCCACTTTCATAAAAACTTTTCTCTTGTACCAAACAAGATCTCATCAAATGAGTTGTAAAATCTTCTCATTTATATTGTACGTGTGTAAATGAGATCTAAATCATTCTATCAACATGAATTTCTAAAAATAAAGTCAAGGCTATTCTTAGTGGTTAGAAGTTTAACAATGATGAACTTAATAAAGCATGGGCTTGTTTGAGTTTTACTCTGTTTTGACTCTCTCCTTTTTGTATTTGTCTATTTGTTGTCTATTGGGCTAATTCATGGGCCGAAAGAACGCCGTTCAATGTAACGAATTGGGATCTGGCCCACAAAATTGTTAAAACTTGGGCTCCCAAGCCCATTCTTTAGATGAAATGTATCAAACAATTATTCGAGTGTTGATTTCATTAGGTTTTTTGATACAGTGCTGGAGACAATGCCTTGATATTTAGCTTCTTGACTTAGTTAACATTGTTAATTATAATTATCAATATCAAATGAGACGATGATACGGTATCATCCATATATTATTAACATATATAATAAAGTTAATAATAAGTCACATTATTCATAAGTCATAAAATATAAAACGCAAGGCACTCTCTTCATATTCTTCTTAGAAAAAAATTAGTTGTCAAATTCCTTGGAAGGACCTTGTTTACACTCAGGTCTATTTGACGCCAAGTTAGTAAATTTTATTGGTTTTAGTGGAACTGGTATATGGCTCCTTAAGTATAAGATTTCAAATTTGAGCTTGTATGAATGCAGAAAACATCTTCAAAAGAGTTACTCCCTCTATTAAAAAATATAAAGTGTTTTTAATTGAACCTTATTTCCGATAAAATAGTTAAATATTTTTAAACTAATCCCACCTTTTTATATTTACTTTTATTTAACATGATATTTTATTTTAAAATAAATATAAAGTAATCTATTTATTATAGGTAATTTTGAGAAAAAGCATAAAAATATATCTAACCCTTCAAAAAATATCTTACATTTTTAAATAAAAAAATACCTCTTAAATGGAGCCCGACAATGCTCAAATTCAACTCATAGCCATATTAGGGGAAAAGAGAACAATTATAATTTTTGAAAAAAAATTGTAATTTTGTTTGAAAGTTAGTTAGAACTAATCTCAGGAAGGCATATAGTTGTACGCCATTGGCATTTATTGATCAAAAACCATTGTGCAGTCACAAAATTATAGTGAGATACTTTTGCACCAACCTTTTCTTGTAATGATTATTGATGAATTTATTATTTTAGATATAGCAAATCATATGAAATGTAAACACGATCTGATGCAAAACCTAGGTGGATTAACTTTAGATACGTCGACGTCCTAATCATCACACAATCAATGGATTATAATTCCTGGTCCAAAATGTGTGTGTGTGTGTGTGTGTGTGTGTGTGTGTGTGTCTGTTAAAAAGAGAATAAAATGAAAGCCATAAAAACCGGACGTGTAACATACGATGTGTGATTGTTGTTAGGAAAAATCACTACATATCACCTCTCGTAATCACATGATTAAACATGGATGTTTAGGGTTTAATATATTATAAGCGAAGTGGTGGGACAAAATCTGAAGCTGTATTAAAAAAAAAGTATTAATGAATTATTAGTTTAATATTATTGAAGGAAGGAGACATGAGGGAACAATGAGAGGCGAATTTGGGAACACAGGGTGTGGACTTTATGATATGTTAACTGTTAAAGTTCCGAGGATGATGAGGAAACTGAGATTCCATACCAAATTTTCTACTTCTCAGATGTTGTCGATTCATTACATGCCTTCTATTTTATTTTTATTTTGTTTCCTTACACAAGTGTTTGTTTGAAATTAAATAAGATAAAATACTCACTCTGCCATTTTATTATTACAAGTTTTAGTTCCTTATTATAAGTGACGTCGTAGGATATTAATTAGGCTTTTTTAATATTACTTTTATTTTTTATATATCTATTTGATTGGGTCACATTAGTGCCGTGTGGACACGATTGAAAGTAACTTTTTCAAAGATTTTTTCTGTATTCACACATACTTGAACTTCTATTTAAAGTAATTAACTATGAAAATGAATGTATTTATAAATTTGAATTTTTTTCATTTAAATAAAAGTAAAATCATACATTTATTTTATTTTCTAACAAAATTAATGATTTAATCATTTATCTTTAATTTAAAGGAGATAGTTAGAGCTTTAGAGGCACTTGTATAGTAGGGAGAGAAAGGAGCGTTAAATATATACTCCCTTTATACCATTATACATGACATTGATAATTATTTTATGATTCTTAGAAAAGGTTAGTTGAAATTTTAATATTTTAAAAAATTTATATTTTTTCAGTTATACTCCCATTAAATATCTTATATAAGTGCTTCAATAATTAGTATTGAATATCTAATATATCATTTTTTTAAAAAGAGTACTAAATAAAATAAGAGTGTAGTTAGAAAAACTATTATAAAAAATTATGGAGTGTCCTATATTTTGGACCAAGTAAGACCTATAAAATTTTTTGATATAATGGTCTAGAGGGAGTATTTATATTCCCCTGATCTCATTCGTATAGACCCTATGGTGTAGACTTATTTATAAAAAAGTTTGGAAAATTTATAAACCACATCAAAGTTTTTTGATATCTGAATATAATTTGAAATTAGAGTGCAAAGACTATGATACCCCCGTTAAAAATACATTATATTAATCAAATAATTTATAACTATTTCATCAATAATATGCAAATATAACTTCAACTTTTTATATCAAATATTCAAACATTTTAACCATTTGAAACATGAAATTTTAGTTGTGAAAAACTGAAGTAATAGTTATAAATTAGTGATAAAATAGTTGTAAATAATTAGTATTAAACTTTGTTAGTAATACATAATCAGTTGAACTATTAGATATATAAAGTTATAGTTATAAAAAATTACAGTGATAGTTGTAAGTTACTGATAAGGGAGTTATAAATAATTAGTATTAAGCTTTTTAATAATAAATTATTAGTTTAACTATTAGATATGTAGAGTTATTGTTATAACAAGTTAAAATAATAGTTATAAATTACTGATGAAATAATTATAAATTATTTAATTGATGTAGTATATTTTTAATAAGGACATTATAGTTGTTTGACCCTAATTTTAAATTACACTAATGTTTTAAAGAACCTGACTATAATTTTTAATTTTTTTAAATTTATTTATAAATAAGTTGGTTACCTATACTTAATTTACTCATAATCAAGTATATACCCTGGGACAAGATCATGATAAATACTCTTTGATTACAAATATGATCAGGAAGTACAGGGAGAGGGACAATGATTTATCGCATCATCAGTATCATGTCTCGTGTTAGGTGGTCATTGGAAGTTAAAATAATAAGCAAATGTTAAGATTTCGGAGACTAATAATGGAACAAAAGTCCAAATAGTGAGACTGTGAACTAATGGAATAATGGTTATGGAGGATTAATCAAACGGCTCAGAGTCAGAGTTGGCTAGTGCATTCTCTGAATTGTCCACATTTAATATATTTTTTATTTTACATTTTAAAAAAATAAAAATTTATATAAATTGTAAAAAAATTTAATAAACTTGTTCAATAATTTGAATAATTCAAATTTAATATGAACAGTCTACATTTAACATTAAGTTTTTTTTATAAATTGATTATCCAAATATATTACAAACAGTGCAGATTTGATATTAAAATTGTTATATATTTTTTATTTTAAATATTGATCATTCATATTAAATATGGGCTCTCCAAACTAGTGGACAAATTCATTAAATTTGTGTACAATTTATATAAATTTTTATTTTAAAAATATTAAATATATATCATTCAAATTAAACATGAACAATTCAAATTATACATTTATCCAAGAGAGGTACAAAAAAAGCTTTCTTGAATGAAAGAAGCCAACTCTTTCAAAATCATCAACAAGGAGTCACGGAGAAATGATTAGATTAGCTACTAATTGGTATAAAAAATAAGTTGAGAAATGTAATTTTATGGATGCAAAATGTCTTTTATGACCCTAGATAAAAAGATATTTAAAAGAAATAAGTGTTACTTTAATTCTTACTACAAGTATCCTTTTACTAGTTTGCTCCAACTGAGACAATGCTCAGTTTGGGCCAATTGACAAGTTACTTTTAATATGATTTATTATAATTAAGTAAAATTTTAAAACCTATTAATCCTAATTTAAAAGTTTAAGAGGTTTCTAAATTTATCACTATTAAATACATATATTTTAATAGTGCACTTCCTTTTAGTAGCATTTAATAGCGTAAATGGAAAAAATTACAATAAAAAAATCATTGACAAGATTTATAAATAAAACCAAAAAATTTATTCCCTCACTGCCTTGTTTATAAGCTTGGAGGGAGTAAGAGTTCACTTTGTTATTATTTTTTTTATTCTTTTTTTGGTTAAAGAAAATTTAAGTGAATTGGATCTCAGAAGTTTATCAAGGCCAGAACATGCACAAACTCAAAGAGCGCTTATATAAGTACTTATATACTACCCACCCATAGGATCACTACATCAACATTAGTATTAATTTAATCTTACAACTTTATAAATTATATGGGCCGACTCCTTGTCAACTATACCAATCCTTGTTGGTTTTATTCTTCATCCTTACCTATAATAAGTATAATAAATTTAAAATGAATACTCATTTGATGCTACATTTAAAATTGACAAGAATGCCATTTTTTGAACAAAGCAGTGAATGTTCTATAAACTTCTATAAAGCAATTATTTCTATTTTGAAGTATAATGAAAAAGAACACTTATAAAATAAAATATGACTCGTATAAAGTAGTGAATGAAGTTTTTTTTTTTTTTAAACTTGCACATTGTGGGAAGGCACTTTTTTCATTCCCTGTTCCAAGTGAGCTGCAAGTACAATATGTCACTAACATTGTTTAAAGAAAAAATGATAATAAAATTTTTTAATTATGTAAAAGATATTTTAATTTCTTGAAATATCATAATTTTTTTAAAGTTTTTAGGAACTTTTTAATCATTAAAGACTTAATATAAATGACTAAATTATCCTTAATCCAAATATCAATTGCCATTCATAAGTGTTGTTCTAAAATTCATAATTTTTCTTCTTAAAATTACAAGAATTCAACAACAATTTGTAAATTCACATTTGAAATGCTAATATTTTTCAAGTATTGCAAATATCAATTACCATTCATAAGTTTTATTTTAAAATTCACATCTTTTTTTTAGAATCGCAAGAATTTAATAGCAATTTATAAATTTGAATTAAGAGTAATTTATTTATTTATATTAATTTTTTAATAACAAAAAGTCCTTAGGGACTTCAAAAAAATTATAACATTTTGAGGAATCAAAATGTCATTCACATAATTCAAAGGGATTTTATTATCATTTTTTCTTGTTTAAATTGAGTGGAAGATATTCAATTCAATTTATTAAAATGAACTTTGCTAAGAAAAAAGTCCCCTTACATTGAGTCAGGTCAAGTGAATTGAATTTGAATTAGGAAAAATATCATCTAAAGACTCAGAGAAAATTATTGCATCAAAGAAGGACCTCAAAAATATAAAATTTTACTGTACTCCTCTTATACCTATCTAAAAATAAGATTTTATGAGAAAATATTTACTTGCCACTAAAGTTTAATAATTTAATGGGCTTTTGTTAATTATGTGTAGTTAATTGTTAAATCCAAAAGAAATGTTTGTTCATGTAGGGCAAACACCTGTATAATTAAATATGTATTATTAGTTATAGTCACTTATTAATTTTGGATGTGTTAATGTTAATGGCGTATGGTTACTTATCAAAACTCAAATAAATGCTTGTATAAGCCTCATGGCTTCTGATATGACTAGATTTTAGTCTTTTTGTGCGGTTATCACCATAGCCTTGTACTCAAAAAAAAAAAATACTCAAATGAATGCTTGTTTATGTAGGACCATTACATATACAATTAAACATGTGTTATAAGTTACAGTCACTTGCTAATTCCGAATGGATTGTTGTTAATTATGTAAAGTTATTTGTTAAAACCTGAATGAATATTTATTTATATAGGATCAATATTTGTACAACTAAATCCCTGCTATAAGTTTTTGCAACTTACTCATTTCCAAATGAGTTATTGTTAATTACATATGGTTATTTATCAAAATTTAAATGGATACTTGTCTATGTATTTTAAAATCTCAAGGGTAATTAGGTATTTTTTCAGAAAATTTTATTTTTATATAGATTCAGTGTAATGAAATCTTATATTTTTAAGATTTTAATCTTTTCAAAGGTACTTACTAGATGATATTCTCCCCCTCAATTATTTGATCATATCAAATACAAAAATTGTTCAAGAAAAAAAGTAGAAGACATTAAAGTAGACATGGGCTAAAAATGGTAAGATGCGGATTTATGCAATGGAAAATAGTACAAAAAAAGAGAAAGAACTAACCAAGAGATATGACTGAGAATGCTAGTTTAATAATAAAGTGAAGGGAAAAGGAGTATAATTTTTTTTTTATTGAAACTTTTTTGGATGGGGATGGAGATAATATAGAAAAAATATTGAGATGGGGAATTTGATGTGAAATTGTATTGGAAGGAGGGAAGATGTAGGTGACATGATGTAACGGGAATCAAACTACAAACAGCATCTGTTTTATTGTTTTAAATTTATATATTTCGTTGATAAATAATAATAATAACTTTTTTTGGCCAAAAAATAATAATAAATACTTGAAGCATATTATTATTAGTGTCAATATAGAAATATAAATAGATAGCACAAAGGATGAGTTGTTGCCTACGTGACACTTTTTGTCCCTTTGTCGGCCTATCAATAACCGCGAATATTGCTGCCCCTTTCTCTCTCCTTCGACCTCTTTTCTTTTCTTTTTTCTTTTTGATTCTTAATTAATTTGCTCTCTTTTTTTCTAAATTATATTGTGAGAAAATTAATTATCTGATTCCTAAATTTTGGTTTAGTTAAAAGTCAGTCCTATCCTCGAATGTTGATCCGGTGAAAGCAATGTTATATAGTAGTGAATGTTGGGCTCTAACGGGACAGCAAGAGCATAAAGTTGGAGTAGCAGAGATGAGAATGTTACGATGGATGTGCGGACATACACGTAAAGATAAAATTCGAAATGAGCACATATGCGAAAAAGTGAGGGTGGCACCTATTAAGGAAAAAATGGTAGAAAATCGGTTGAGATGGTTTGGGCATGTACAAAGAAGACCAAGGGAGGCACCAGTGAGAAGAGTGGAACATATAACTTTGAGTCCGATTAAGAGAGGTAGAGGAAGGCCTAAGAGAACACTCTTGGAAGTTGTTGAACGTGATCTCTTAATTAATAATATTTCTAAAAGCTTAATAAATGATAGAGCACAATGGCGTCTTGCAATCCATGTAGCCGACCCCACCTAGTGGGATAAAGGCTTGTTGTTGTTGTTGTTGTTGATCCGGTGAAACTAATTCATATAATTTTCACCCTGTTAAAACTTAGTAATTATTAAATTATATGACTTGTGCAATTTAATCTCTTTAATTTCATTTATGCAAAATGTTGATCCTTATATTTTAAAAAATAAAATTATAAAAAAATTAATGTTAAAGTTTTGAAACTAATGCTTTAAGTTGCTAAAATTATATAAAATGATTAAATTGCATCAAGTTAAAGTCTATTGAATTGTAATTGAGTCAAATTCTTTACAATCAAATTTAAAGTATATGAATTAAGTTACAAGTGCTTGTGAATACAAAGACTAAGTAGTTTATTTTTTCTATATTGCATATCTCATACATGACATGTACACTTAAAGAATGAAAGTCTTTGCTTGTAATTCCAGCATCCTCTTTCATCATTTTATATGCAAACCGTTAACCTTTTCTCCCTCCATATTCTTTCAGCCAACCATGTTTATTATTGAGATGATGACATCAGATTCTACCATCTCCATTTTTGACTTCAATTAAATATGTTTTTAATATTTAAGTCTTGTGTAATAATTTTATAATTTTATCAAAGATGCTATGCTCAATTCTGACAATGAATAACATAAATTTAATGGTTTGGCAACATGGAGATATAGAGGCTGGTGAATGAACAGCATCCGATCCTACATTTATTCCAATCTCTATATGTTCACTATATACTATTTTAAACATCTTCTAGTTATAATCATATTATAGCATTATTAACTAATAATTTACACTTCTCACATACCATCATATGTTAGTTTAACTAATGGTTTTGGGTTCAAGTATGCCGTAAATATTTAATTATATATTAAAAACTAATTATGAAGATTTTGCCACTACCGTAGTTGTTAGATTACACTTTTGACGGAATGGACCAAATGTAAAATAATTATTTATTTAATTAGATAATTATATTGATGATCACCATAAGAGGGAGTGTGGTTGAGTGCTTCCTAAAATCCTGATTGTGATATGTGTGGGAGGTTTTCATCATTCATAAAACATGACTGAAAAACTCTCTCCCTCTACTTCTTTCACCTCTCTTAGAAATTTGATATATGCACTGTGAAATTTCATCTGAAATTCGTGACTGTTACCCATATTTCTCATATGACATAGAAGATGGGCGAAAAATCTCATCGTCACCAGAAATTTATTTTCGAGCTCTAAATTTTTACAATAATTCTATTGAATTCGGCTCAAATTACTTAAAACTCAATATGACTTTTGAGTACTGAATATATTATTTATTATATTTTTTTCTTTAAAAAAGAGGGAGGTTAATAATGACTTGTTAGTAGGTAAGAGATGAAAACAGGTTTTTTTTTTTTTTTTAAGTTTGACCAACAGGTGAAATGAAAAATTAGGTAAAAGGAAGTAATAATTGAAGTAGCAGCGGCACATGTCATGAACATTTGAAGCCACAAATACTGTTGTACTTGCAATATTCGCAGTTTCTCACTCTCATTCATATGCTTAATTATTATGAGGTTCAAATATGTTTGAATTGCAATAAAAATACACATACATGTACACATAAATATTATGATATACATGATGTGGTGGGTGATTGAGAAGATCACAAAAACACTGAAGCAACACAAAGACAAGGGTGTGACCTGAATTTTGGCCCACATGCATGCAAATCTTCTTTTCTAGTGGGATTAAAATTTGGATGCACTCATTATTATAACTTTGATTAACTGATCTCGATATATATATATATATATATGTCTATATCTATCAATGTGGTTTATATATGCATGATTTAATTTGTTGTTATATATTTCGGTTAGTTTTGCTAAATTTTGATACAAAGATGATGATCTATTTGGTATGATGTTGTAATTATTTGATGTGAGATTTTCAACATCGTGTGCCCCACAGAATATGAATTGCGTTGTGATGATATGATAACCTCTTGATTCAATTATTGCTTCCTCCGTGTATCTTCCCTGTTAGGCACTTCAATTTCACCATGTGATCTTGTTTGTATCAAGTCTTATTGTTTTGGAGTGAACTTGTTTGTATATCTTGAAAATGTAAGATTTAGCGCATACTTATTATTATTATTTTTTTTATCAGAAATCACCAATTTCACGTTTCGTCGAGTAACTTTTGGGTCTCTTTTTTTTTTTTTTAAATTGATCGTACATATCTTTCCATTGAAGACTTTTGAGTTATTTTTGGCAAAATGTTGTTTTGATAATTTCCTATGTATAGGAAACTAAACGTGCTTAATCTGTTTTGATCCTTTGTTTTTATTTTTTTTTTCTCCTTTAATTTTAAAAGTTAAAGAGCCTCTTCAAAAGTTTTCACGATCAAGTGATGAAATTATGATTAGTGTTCTATGAGTATATTTATAAGAGTGAGATGCTTGAAGGTTAGTGCAGTGTCTTTCATCATTTTTTTTTCCAGATGAAGATATTTCATAGGGTTGGGTTGAATTTTAAGAAATGAGATGTCGCACGAGTTCACTTATCTATACACGAAATGGATCTTGCATAATGTATATAATTTGATATTTTTTTTAGGCGAAATCAAGAGTATTCTAAAGCCAAGAGAACATATGTAAATGAATATGACATCATATTTCTTAACCGAAAACTTTAAATCATTGGGTTTATTAGTCTTTTTCGTTTATATACCTTTTCTTTAATTTAATTCCATGTGATGTAGGATTTATTTTCACACTAAACGTAATCAAATCAACTTACACTTGACATCTAAACATATAAAAGAGAATGAAGAGACCAATCTTTTTCAAACTACATAAGGCAACTCCCAACTAAGTATGCTTAACTCAGAAGTTGGGAATCAAACCTCTAATAACCACTTGCTTAAAGGGTAAGAGATTTTATGACTCATGTCAACTTGGTAATTTGATAAATTTAATTGCATATACATAAAACTTGTAAGTAATATGATTTTACTATAAATTTTATATGGTGGTTAAAAATAAATAAAAAAGAAATGAATAGAATAGAGTGACATCCACGTGAGTAAATAGGAATATAAAGTTTGGTAACTTCGAGGGAAGTTGAAAAGTTTTGGCATGGACTTCACAAAGTAACAAATAAAGCTCACGTTCACGCATACGAATGTGTTGGGTTGGCGCCTTTATTTAAGAAGATGAAGAAGAGAAGCAATGGTTTGTTTTTGTTTTTGTTTTTCCCTTTTTAATGTTTTTTTGCAAAAGAAAAAGGAATATAGATAATGGCCCCAGTGACACTAACAATTCCACCAGGCAACATTTTTTGTTGGTCTTTCTCATGACATCAAATTCCCATCCAAGCCGCCTTGGGTCCCTTTCTTTCCTTCGTCCTTTGCATCTATCAGCTTCCTATTTTAATGATCCTCCCGCCCACCTGTTTTCATTCTCCCAAATTACTACATTCTCCTTCCCCTCCGAATCTTTTTGAGAATCTGATTGGTTCAAAATTTAGGATACTAAGTAATTTTTTTTATATTTGAAAAATGATGTATTAAGATTTCAGTTACTATTGATGAATGATCCTGCCAGCTATTTTCATACTGTCAAATTACAACATATGTGTGCATAGTTCTCCCACTTCCCCTTAAATTAAAATAAATAATAATTCTCCAAAATTCATCCACGCTATTACTCAAATTTATTTATTGATCGATGTACTTATAAGATCCCCATAATGCATCAACATCATAGAATCTGTTTCCATCAACATACTATTGACCAGTTATAAACCATGCAGTTTATTCATCCAATCTTACTATTGATGTGTGATGATCTCATTCATCAGTGAGAGCAATGTACTGTAAATACCTCTCTACAACCGTGTTTTGTAGAGCTTTTGAGGCTTAACTTGTTCTTCTTCTTTTGGTGCAATCCGAAGACAAGATAAAGACATTGGAGATGGATGATTTATAAATATCTCCACAGCTAAAACATGTATCATTCATAAATTACAAAAAACAATGGGATATTTTTTTTTCTTGCAACAATTATATCTTTTAGTTCTTGATTTTTTTTTTCAATTATCGAACATTGATTTAATCCCCAAAATCTGATTCAAAAAAACCTAGTGTATGCCTCTGTAATTTCTTAATGTAGAATAAGTCAATTTTTATAATTTCTTAACTCAATACAATCCGATCTTTAGAATCCCTGAATTCAATAAACTACAAGAAGTGAGCTATATTGAATCAAGATTTGAAAATAAAATTGATACTATTTTAGTCATATTTATAAATTACTTTCAACATGTTTTATCAGTGTTAAGAAAAACTTTAAAACTCATTAACCCTATTTTAAAATTTAATAAGTTTTCAACTTTATTCATGTTAAATATATATATTTCAATAATATATTTTCTCACTCTAAACATTTAATGAAGGGTAAAAAAATTGTGATAAGAATTTAATGACGTGATTTATAAATAGAATCAAGAAAAAATTTCTTTCTCTGCTTTATAAATAAGATCAGAGGGAGTAATTGAGAAAAAGTGATGATGAGGAAATAACAGTTATATCATTCCTAATTTTGTATTGTTAAAGCTTAATAATGCAATAGATGATAGATGCAGAAAGATGCAGCGATGGAGAGTTAAGGAAGGGAGAAGAGAAATAAAGAGTGGGGGACCCAGAAGAAGGGAAATGGGAGCAAGTTGCAGGGAAAATGCAAGACAAGGCATGCATGGGGTGTTGTTTATAATTATGAAGAGTCCTAAGCATCCATCTAGTCTGTCTGGTTTTCCTTCTGCTTTCCCTTGACAAGATATTTAGCGATCCACCCATGCTCCCTCTCTTCTCTTGTCCCTTCATTATCTACAATTGTCTCTTTCTACGTTTCTTTCTTTCTCCTTCTTTCAACTTTAAACATCACCCAAATTAAACTCTTTTCCCTCCCTCTTCTCATGTTTTCCCTTCTAATTATAATCCTCAAGTATACATTATCACTAACTCTCCGATTAAACTTGCATGCCTATGTTCTATTTGTTTGCTTACTATTATTAAACACTTTTCATTAAGAAAAAATTGTATATAGATCTTGGGGTAAACAAGGAGACCACAATTAAGTCCTTTAAAATTTGAGTTTAATTTGAAATCAGGATACAAATATAATATTACTCTTACTTATTAAATTTAACTATTATTATATGTGTGAAGGTATATCAGTAAAATATAAAAGTAATAATTATAAATTTTTAATGAGATAGTTGTAAACTATTAGTATTAAACGTTATTAGCAAACAGCAATACATGATCAATTTAATTATTAGATATATATATATATATATATATAGTTATCATTGTAAAATATTAAAATGATAGCTGTAAATTAGATCAGGTAGTTGTGTTAAACTTATAATGGATGATTAGTTTAATTATTATATATGTGAAGTTATAATTGTAAAAAATTAAAAAAATATTTGTAAATTACTGATAAAATAACTATAAATTACGTGATTGATATTATGTATTTTTTAATAAAAGCTTCATTGTTTTTGCACCGCAATTTCAACTTATACTTAGATTCTAATAGACTTGGCCATATTTTCTAAATTTTGGAGGGCTTATTTATAAATAAATCTACTTTATGGGACCTATGCATAATTTTTCCTTTAATTAACTTATACCTTCTTATAAGTTACTCCCTCCATTACAAAATATAATGCATTTTTTTTGGATAAGATGTTAAAAAATATAAAGTGTTTTAGGGTTTTTAAGGTGTAATTAATGAGATTTTTTTTCCAAAAATACCTTTAATTAGGAGTATAATGAATGAGGTTTTCTAATTGAAACATACTATTAAATAAGAGTTTAGAAAAACTGTATAATTTTAAAAATGGTTAACTAATTAATTGTAGGTGTAACGTAGTTAAAAATACCTCAATATTTTATGGAATGAAGGGAGTAGTTAATAGCATTTAAAATTAATCTTTCTTTTCATGTTTATCCTTATTTTTTTTGCATTGTTTTAACTAAAAGATTTTATTAATTACATCCCTAATTAAAAATATTTTTAAAAAAACTGTATTAATTACCCTTTAAAAACTCAAAATGTCTTATAGTTTTTAACATGATACTTTAAAAAGTGTTTTATAATACTATATGAAAGGAAGTAGTGCATACTGCATAAATATAATTCCTAATGACTTCTATGTTTAGATTCATTATAATATAACCTTCTATGGGCTTATTTATAGAGTAGAGAGAGAATATTTATTTTAGTCCTATTTATAAAACATCTCAATAATTATTACATTCATCTTTATCCTTTTACCCCTATTAAATACTGAGAAGGTAATTAAATTCTAAATTATTTTATTTTTAAAATGTGCATATTTAATAAGAGTAAAGTTATAAATTTGTAAAATTTTTAAATAGAGTTAATGAGGTTTAAAAATTTTTTTAGCTCCGGTAAAAATATTGAAAGTGACTCATGAATATGATATAAACAATACTCTTCCACTTTCTTTCATAAAACACTAACATATCTTTTTATCATATTATTATTTTCATTTTCCATTATTCACTCATAATACCCTCCCTCAATGTTGGTTTATGATTTTCAAATTTTAATATATGAACATTAAAATAAAAATTTTGTTAATTTTCAGATAGAATTAATAAGTTTTAAATACATTTTTAATTTTAGTAAAAATATTTTAAGTCATTTATAAAAACGACTGGAGAAATACGTAACATAATAAACATTCCATAAAATATTTCATGCAAGCATTGGGCTAATCCACCCATTTTTATACTTAATAATACAGGAATCTCTCTGATTGTGAACCTCTTTGATTCAATGTTAATTAATTTCAGAGGCTCAATTAAGATTGAAATGAATGAATATACCATTTTTAAAATAATGAATGATACTACTTCCATATCAAATTATAATATACTTGCAGAGAGATTTGGCAATATTACTCCTCGTATATATTCTCTTTTTCTCTCATATTTTTTAATTTTATAAACAAAATTTTAAATGAAAATTATTTTTAAAAGTTTATATTTTTATCTTAAAAATTAATGTTGTAAATTATATTGAATGAGCTTTATTGGTATATTAATTTTATCTAAAAGTATTTTATAATTTGAGATAAGGGGAGTATTAATTAATCATTATCTCTAGCTATCTCTTCTACAAGGTATTAAAATCTTGACCAATTATTGAACTGGTAAATAAATTAATTCAAATATTAATGAGTAAAATTATAGTTGAATCATGATTAAAATGATCATTAAAAATTATTTTTTAAAATTTTTTTCAAGTTATTAATTTAATAATTTATCAATTTAACTAGATAGATTGATTTAAATTTCTATATTATATTCTTCAACTCCCTAATTGAAGTTAAGTTAGCTCAGATAAATATAATGCTTCATCAGCTTTAAAATAATCGTTGCCTTGATTTTTTTTTTCTTTTTATAAATAATCGTGTACTACAATTCATACAAGACATCATTTACTTTTATGCTAATTAAAAAAGTGTTTATTTAATTCGCAATATAATAAAAAGTTTGATTTCAATAAAGCAGAGAATGAGTGTGTGTGTGTATATGTGTGTGTGTGTGTGTGTGACGTTCACATGCAGCGTAAAGGCCTGGGAGAGGCGGACCCGAATTTCATCGGAGAATTATTTGATAGTAATGAGTGATGATGCAAAAGTGAGAAAAAAGAGAAAATAGGACCACAAAAATAATTGTCCAGCCTTTTTCTGCAACATTATTCGCTACTCTTTTTTAATGATGAGGGCTTTTCCTTCATCCCCAGCAGTCCACACATGCTTCCTAATTGGCCCAGAGGGGAAAAAAAAAACCACATGTTTACTAATTTCAATATCACGTTTTTTTCCCACTTAACAAAGCTCGAAAATAAACAATTGAACGGGGAAGGATAGTTGAATAAATGGTCGAAGGACATTTTTATCGTCGACCCTAAAAAGATCATCGCACATCCTAAATTTAATTAGTTAATTCTATAAAAAATTATATATAAGTTTTATGAAGTAGATTTATTTATTAATAAATTCTGTAAAATTTAAAAATTACAGTCAAGTCTCTTAAAACCTGAGTATAGTTTGAAATTAAGTTGTAAAGACAACAATACCTCTATTAAATATATATTACATCAATCAAATAATCAATTTACAACTGTAATTTCATAAATTCAATAGTCAAGCAATTATATGTTATTAATAAAGTTAAATATTAATTATTTTATTAGTAGTTTACAACTATAAATTCAACCTTTTACAATTGTAATTCACATATTCAATAGTGAAGCTGATTAGTTTAATTATTGAATATATAAAGTTAAAGTTATAAAAGATTAAAGTTTTAGTTGTAAATTACTAATAAAGTAATTGTAAATTATTTAATTGATGTAATGTATACATGTTTAATATGGACATTATTAACTTTTTATTTCAATTTTAAATCACACTCAAGTCTAAAATGTCCTTGCTATGGTTTTTAATTTTTGTGAAAATTATTTATAAATAAATTCACTCTATGAGACCCATATATAATTTTCCCTTAATTCAGTCCTTCATCACTTTGACATTAAAAACACCTAATGCCTACTCATCATCAGTGATCCTCTTATTTTTATATGTTTTTTTATTGAGTTGAGTCATTTTGCCTCTCAACTTTTGACCAAAAAAATCAATGAGCACCCTCAATTCAAATATTTCACAATAAAACATATTAAAAATGTAATATGCAGCCATTAATGGCAAAGTTATGATGAGAACATGACATGGTGATAAGGGAGAATTTTTAATGTTGAGGGACAAAATTAATCCATAATTAAGTTTAAGATACTTAGTGACATTCTTGAGTAACATTGAATGAACAAAATGACCCTTAACCCTTAAATAAAATATCACATTTATTTTATATAGAAAAAATTAACATGCAAATCTGCATAGATCAAGCCTTCAATTTTAAATTAGATCTTTGTAATTTTTTTAATTGATCAAACCATTTATTTCAGGAATTATTTTTTTCAATTTTAAATTAGATCTTTGTAATTTATTTATTTTAGATCAAGCCTTCATGGTTCAAACGAATGGATATGTTAATACTTGAAAGTTAAAATTATTAATAAATGATTACTTTTTTAAAACCTAAAACACTATTGAAGTTTATAAAGAAATTTACTTAATACTTTTGAACCCCAAAAAAAAAACATACTTGATTTAATACAATGTTAAATTTTCATTAATTTTATATGAAAATTTTATATATATGAAAACTACTCAGAAGACATAACCTAAATGTGTAAATCCTAGTTATAAAAAATCATGTAATTAGTTCTAAAGTTATATAATTTGTTAATAACAATATAAAAGTGCTTAATTTTAAAAAAATTTAAAATTTTAACTTTCATGAATTAATAAATATAATGGATCAAACTATAAGCCAAGGAGCGTGCAACGTGGAGAAAAGGAGGAGAATTAAAATGGATGGCCCTGTGGCGATAAAGAGGGAATATATCGTCACTTGCAAGTTATAACTTGCATGAACTCAGATCCGATACACACAATTAACGCGGTGTTTGCTTTTTCACTTTAGTTGAATCCTGTAGTTAATGGATGCACGAACATAATTTTTCTGAAATTGCGTTATAAATGAGCTAGCGAAAATCGATTCCCCCCTGTCTTCTCTCAAATGAATTCTCTTTCACCATAAACTTCACTCATTTATCCTAATATGCTACCCTTTGTTATATGAAGTTTCACCAGACATGCAACAACTCGACATCCAGCACAACACGTACCCTGTGATATGTTAAATCAATATGTCTGGAGCTTCTAAGTTCTATGCGTTCCCACACCCAACAACATCGGCCTTAATTCCTCACCAGCACAACATACAACTCAATTGTGGACATATCATGTAATACGAGTTAATGAGAAGTTATTATAATCGATTCTAACTTATGTTCATTTGTAACTCCCATGATCATCACGTCATTTTCATCCCAAAATCCACTCGACACTTTTTTTTCCCCAAGCATCATATCACCCCAGAGGGTTTTACAATTTTGGGGGAATAGGGAGAGAGACAGAGATACGTGAGATAGTGTATGAGATGTGAGGTGGGCATGTTTGGATGGACATTCTTACCCGTCCTGTCTCTGCATCTACAGGTGTTATGTTGTCATTCTTTCACATTCTATATACCCCTCCCCTCTCTCCCCATTTGATTAGACTGTAAATGAAGGCCCTATTAGCTTTGATTCCGAACACGCCATTTGTGGCTCTTGTTCCTTCAATCATTATCCCTTTTTTCTACTGTTTTTGTTTTCTCCTCTCTCCTTGTTCATCTTTGTCTATCTGCTGACGCTGATGTTTCCATCTCACGCCAAAGCTTCACACAAGTTCATTTTTGTTCCCTAAAAAATTATTGCAAATTTTAAGTGTGCGCCCCAATTGTCATTTGTGAACTTGGGATGCCCACTGATTGGGGAAAAAAACTGCGTTTTGATTCTCGTCTATCATTCATTGAAATCTTATGTACAAATATCACCCAAAGGATTATCTTGAAATGGGTATTACAATCAATTAGTCTCACTTGGTTCAAGGTTAAATGTGTGCTTGTTTGTTACCTCAAAGGTGGTTTTGATAGTAGCGATGTTCAATGTCACATTTGCCCCACTTCAAATATGTACTAAATCAAATTAGGCTTAGAAAGTAAATATATTCAAATTTTTGTCAGCTGATTTTTTAATGATCACGTCAATAAAGTTTGGATTTTATGTTTATTTAAATTACATAAAAAATGATCTCCGCTATTCACAAACGATAGATAATAATTACTCTAATGATAATTAAGATTTACTTGAAATCCATGCTAATCATATCTTGTCCACTCCATTTTGACACAAATTAATATTTTATTACATGTTAATTACTGCCATAGTTAACACGATATTTCATAACTCATTCTGCCATACGATTTTTTGTAATTTACATTACAAAAAATGAAAATACAAATATTGGAGTCACAAGTCTGTCTCTGGATCTGTTTGAACTTTTAATTATTTGGTCAGATGGAGTTGACCACGGCAGGTGTGCACTGAAATGACACAGGGGCCTTTCTGTCATTTGAAATCTGTAAAATTTGCAGAAAAAGCTTATTCACACCCTGCACTGCGCAACACGCCCAGTGACTCCCACCACTAGTGCCCCAAAGCTTGAGCTATGCTCCTAAGCAATCTCTGCCACGTGACTCCCCTCCCCCGCACGTGCCTTCCCCCGCGTCATCACTTCCGTCAAAATTTCAAACCCCAACACATCCCTCCGCACGTGCCACGTCCCTCCCCGTCTCACGTGCTTCTCCTCTCTCGGTTACATCACATTTTTACCTTAGCTCGTATCGTACGCCCTCAGCATAAATACCACACAACTACCCTTGCTTCCCCTCCCAAACCAGTTTCCGTTCTCCCCCCCGCCCTCCCCCCCCTCTCTCTCTCAAGTCTTCGTACGAACAGAGATTTATGATCCTTACAAAGTTTTGTGGTCAGAAATCCCTTTAAAGTAAAGCTGCAACGACTATTATAAACGTTGTTTCAAGTTTCAACCCACGCATTCAAAGCTCTTGTTTGTTTGGTCCTCTGATTTTTCGTATCCGATTCCCCAATTTCAGCACCGTTTCTTTGGGTTTTCTATGAGAGCTTGTTGCCTTCTGCAGCTTTCACCTCTCCTACCATGTTAGACGCTCCCGGTTCTGGTCGTGATTCCGAGCTTAGTTTGGAGGCTCTCAGTTCAACCCAGCGAAGTTCCATGAGCAGCGAAAGCATTTGCAGCACCAGTTTCAGCCGTCTCTCCTTCGAACTCCTTCCTACGTCGCCCGAAAGCCTCTCCCTCAAGCCTCATCGGTCGTCGGACTTTGAATACTCCGCTATCCGCTCCGCCACGTTCCGCCGCAAGACGGGCCTCACCTTCCGCGACTTCCATCTCCTCCGTCGCATCGGTGCCGGTGACATCGGCACGGTCTTCCTCTGCCGCCTACGCAACAGCAGTTACGCCGAAGACGATCGGTTTGTCACCGGCACGGAGGACGATGTCGTTGTCAACCGCGAGGACGATGGTTGCTGCCTGTATGCCATGAAGGTGGTGGACAAAGACGCGGTGGCATTGAAGAACAAGTCTGAGAGGGCGGAGATGGAGAGGAAGATTCTCAAGATGCTGGATCATCCTTTCCTCCCCACGCTTTACGCCGAGTTCGAGGCTTCACACTTCTCTTGCATTGTCATGGAGTTCTGTTCCGGTGGGGACTTGCACTCCCTACGCCATAGACAGCCTCAGAAGCGATTTCCTCTCTCCTCTGCAAGGTAGACACAGCTACCTAAACGATAGCGTTTTGTTATGCACGATTTTGTTTTGTTTCACATACAGAACCATTCTGTTTACGTCTCTATTTTGGCCGCTTCTGCTGCATCTAACGCCTTGTTATTTTCTTGTCTGCTTCATCCTTTGAAATGTTCACTTCACTATATTTTTTTTTTCGAAAATCCTTTTTCACAATATCATAGCCATTTTTTTAAATTTTTCGTCATCTGTGATTTTCTCGGATTATAAACCTGACTTAGCCGCAAGTTTCCAGTTGTGAAACTTTTTTTCTCCTTTGTTAGAAGTTTGAATAACCTTGCTCGCTCTGATCAACATTACCAGATCAGGCGCTGCATTTTGCCTGCTGATTCAATACATTAGAAGATGATGTTTGTGAATTTCATTCTGTGTTTTTTTTTTTTAATTTTTGTTTCATTGATGCTGTTTTGCTTCCGAGAAATTTCTTCGTTATTATTAATTTTCTGGGTATTATTCCTTGCCAGGTTTTATGCTGCAGAAGTGCTCGTGGCATTGGAGTACCTTCACATGCTGGGAATCATTTACAGAGATCTGAAACCGGAGAACGTGTTGGTTAGATCCGACGGCCACATCATGCTCTCCGATTTTGATCTCTCGATGTGTTCTGACGCAATCCCAGCCGTTGAATCCTCTGACTTATCTCCCGATCCTGCGTTCCGAGATACCGTACCGTGTACCCGCCCGCACTCTAATCCGTTCTCGTGCCTCCCTAACCGGATTTTTCGGTCCCGCAAGGTCCAAACCCTTTTCCCAAACCGACTATTCGTGGCCGAGCCGGTATCTGCTCGGTCATGCTCCTTTGTAGGGACCCACGAGTACGTCTCTCCGGAGGTCGCCTCTGGCCACTCTCACGGCAACGCCGTCGACTGGTGGTCCTTCGGAATATTCATCTACGAGCTCATTTACGGGAGAACACCGTTTGCAGCCCCTACGAACGAGGCTACGCTGCGAGGCATCATCAAGAAGCCCCTCACCTTCCCCACCGCCACGCCGTATAGCACGCTTGAGCTACACGCGCGTGACCTGATATTCAATTTGCTTCACAAAGACCCTACCCGGAGACTCGGGTCAAAGCGGGGCGCGGCAGACGTGAAGAAGCACGCGTTCTTTAAAGGTCTGAACTTTGCTTTGATACGGATGATGACGCCACCAGAGGTACCAGGTTCGAGGAGGCAGAAGACGACGCCGTTAGGCCAGGTGAAGGGAAACGGAAGTAGGACTGGCAGGAGACAGCGGCTGCAGCCAACGGCGACGTTTGACTACTTCTGATCTTCAACCGGACGACCGGCGAACTTTGCGCCACGTGTTCGTCGCTGCCCCCGTCCAGATTTTCTACCTGGCGGGTGACGTATTTGTATATTCGAGCTGTAATCCCTTTTTCTTTTTTGGAAGGAAAGAAAGTTTAATATTTTAATATTCAAGCTAACAACTTCAGAATTTTAGTTCGAATGTATAAAAAAGTTCACTCCACAAAATCAAATATGGTTCGGGGTGGTGCCCTTGGAAAAAAGCTGAGATGAGGGCTGTGTCATTTGCCTTGTAAGGAAGGCCTGGACAAGATGAGTATGTATGTATAAGGGGAAATTAAACTTGTTATGGGAAAAGATTCTGCGCTTAAATGTCACCCTTGTCCCTTCACCATTAAGTGAGACGTGTAATGTAAAGCCTGCATGTGATTAAGGCGTAAAAGTGATAGTTAAACTTGACACGTAAAATTTGTAATGACTTGAAGTAGAAATAATCCATGACACGTCCCGTAGTAATTGAAGTGCTACATCTGCTGCTAGGTTTAGTATTTTCAACCCAATTGCTCCTCAAAACTTGTGTGTCACACCCGTGAGTGCACATATATGGAATATAATATATGGTGAACCCAAGAATATCCATATATACGCTTCACCTTGTTCAAAGCCCTCACACTTCACCTTGTTGTAACTTCTACCGTCTTATCATCCCCCTTTTTGGACCTTTACTTAACTTTCCTCCACTTTTTATCTTGTCTCCTCCTTTTTAGAATAATCCTTTTTATATTCTTCAGAAGACCATTCCGACACTTAATCAATGTCTTAACCAATGTCTGTGAATTTGAATGGTGAAAAGTTTGATTCTTTTAAACAAAGATTCAGTGTTGGAAATTGTTTATATATTCTTCGCCTCATTCATGAATCATGACCTTATAGACCTTGTTCACAATAATATATGTGATAATGACCTGCAAAGCAGTAAAGGTAGTAAAACTTGAATGAGTCATTGAACAAGTTGTAATAGTACTTCAAAGTTTGGTGATTAAAATCATGGTTGAATCAAAGTTAATCTAGTTATGATTTTTTTTTAACTCGAAAGGAAGTTTTAGCCAAAGCAAAGTGGAGAAAAAAAAATCATATAATGTGTTAGATTCGTTCAAAACTCTTGACCATATCAATTAGGGGACTAGTTCACGTTTTCAATGGTCTGACTAGCCAATTCCAATTGGGTGTTAATACCATGTAATGCTTACGACCCTATAGTCCTGGTTCACAATAATGATGTGATAATAATAAACTATGAGATTTTTTTAGGTGTTTTAGGTAGGAATAGTGAAGAAGCAGCTCCATTATGAGAACAAAAAGATATGGAAGTAGCTCTCGAAGTTAAAGCGAGTAAATAAAAGCGGTTGGATTGGAGATTTGTTTTTGGCTGTGTGAGAAAAGAACAACACTTAGAGCTAGTCGGTTAGGTGGTCAGAAATTAACTAGAGTTTGGAGTTTTCGTTGTGGTTTCTTTCATGAGGAGAATGGAAGAAACTAGGAATCATGATTCGCGAAACACGTATAATAAATAAAACGCCCAATAATTGTTCAACTTATTGGGAACTGGACTAGAAAGTTCAACTACTATATTCTACTGCTAGTGCCACACAACATGTGGGCATTACAATAATTTTTTCTTTTAGGTTTTGACCCCTTCAAAGTTGTTCTTTTTCTAGTGTGTGAAACTGAAATTAACATCTTCCCTCAAATTCCGTCTCGCTTTTGACTAAATAACCTTCTGAGTTTTAGTTTAGTTTACACAGACCTCGACGTTTTCATTATACTATTAGTGTGATTATTGTATTAGTTCAATACATTAGCTCAGAATTCCCCAAGATACAAAAACTTTCCTGTTACAGCTTAGAAATTGTTCATCTTGTGGGGTCCATTATACAGATATAGAATACTTATTCTACACATTTTAATATTTTTCTTGAACTTGCACCGACAAATTTGAACTCCATCAACGTTAAATTGATGTTACCAGGTCCCATGCTAATTAGTTCAGCTGAAGAGAGAGTTGTTCCGGTTCAATCAAAAGCCTTGAATTCTAGAAATGTAATATTTTTGGTAGCAGGAACTTCATGTGAAAGAGTTCTAACCTGACTTAATTCAGATTAGTTCGAGTCTTATTATATATTGACTCGATGCGGGGCATGCATAAGACATTAGGTATTCAACATTTAAAAAAAATGTCACAACGTATTCTCTCCAATTTTATTTATAAGATATAAAGGGAATAATTTTTTTGGTTTTATTTACAAATCATGTGATTAATTCTTTATTATAAATTTTTTCTTTTATCTAATATGAGTAAGGAAAAATATGTTATTGAAATATGTTCATTTATTAAGGATAAATTAAAAATTAATTAAATTTTAGACAAAATTCATAAATTTTAAGATTGTTTTTATTTTTCTAAAATATATTAAAAATAATTTATAAATATGACAAAAAAAATCAATTAATCCAGTATCTCACGTCAAAGTATTTCTATGTAATGGTATTTTTAACAGATAATTTATTTTTATTTAGGTAAATGTAAGCATGGCATAAGTGTCAAGCTATTGACATTTAAATTTTTGTGTCCGCGCCAGATACATAAATAATTAATAATTAGTTACGTAGAGAACTTTTATAGAGAATCCATCAAAAAAATTTAAAGGAAATTAGATAAATAAACCTCCGTGGCACCGTGGCTACCGGCTAGCATATTAATTTGGATAGGCTTTACGTTACGTCCTCTCATGCCGTAATGTCAAACAAAAGAAGTGTACGTCAGGTTCGAATAGGAGAAAATACAATACACGTCATTGTTACATTGAAAGCTGATAAATATGTGGAATGAACAAATACATGCATGTTAAAATTTGACAAGTATAAATCGAGTTTTAATTCAATATTAATATCAATAAATATCGCTATTCAAATAGTGGAAAGGTGCGCGGTTTATATTTTATAAACACCTATTTCCTGTTATTAATGAATTATGAATAAGAGATATTTACTCAATTATCTAAAATGTACTCACTAAATAATTGATGAAGGTGATACGAGCTTTGTATGTAGGTAATTGAAATTGGAATCTCAACTCTTATGAATGAAAAAAAAAATTAATTGAAAGGAGTACACTACTGTTTATTCATAGTATATATCTTTGAAAAAATAAGTCTCTACCATGGATGGGGTAAAGCCAGAAAAACAGGTTGAACTCGCGAGTTAGCCCGTTCAACCCGCAATTTTTGATAAATTGGCTTAAAAGAATTAGTCTATTTTTTAAACCTAACCAGCAAAAATGACAGGTAAAACGAGCTAGCCCACGGGTTAAACGGGCTGGCCCGTAGATTAGCTTATTTTTTTAATCATAATATATTTTTTTATAAATTTACAATAATTACTATATTTTTTAAATTTATAATTTTTGAGTCCCTATCATGTTCTTTAGATTTAAAAAATAATATAAATCTTTCTTACAATATGCAAATAAAGTTTTTATTATAGTTTATAAATTAATTATTTATTAGTTTTTGTAAAAATATTTTAAATATATATTATTTATTAATCTCATAAGATTTATTGATTGAAATTACAAATATAAATTTATTGATAAAAATAATTTATATTTATATTTAAATTTTATTTTAAAAATAATATGAGAAAAATTATTATTTACGTATATGATATGTTAATTATAATTTTTAAATAATTTTAACAAAATAAAATCATATTTTGCGAGCTAGCTTGCAAGCTCGTTAGCCTATTAATGTATGGGTTGAGTTGAATTTTTTTAATCCATTTATTTTAGTAGACTGGCCAACCCAACTCATTAATGTATCAACCTTTGTGAGTTAGCTTGTGAATTGACCCGCAATCTGTTTAGCACTAGGATGGGGTATATATATTTATGATGTTTAATTATAAAAAATGAAATATTATTTGTTTTTTTTTGGACAAAAAGTGAGAAAATATATAAATAAAAAATAGAGAATAGTAGTTAGGAAGAGACATGATTGAAAGATAGAGAAGAAGGAAGAGGAAGATGGTGAGGGAGGGGGTGGCCATGTGACATCCTGCCAACCAGGCAAAGCCTTTAATCTCTTGTCCCCCGATCTTTCTTTTCCTTTCCCTTCATCCAATTATCTCTTGCCACTTCTCCATTATTTTCATCTCTCTCTATATATATAATAATCGTCTTTTATTAAAAATTTTATATCATTTTCCGTTTTTTTTTTTAAGTATAGCACCTAGAACCTTATATTTGCTTTGCGTTGAGAAAACTTTTAACACTCCAAATTAATTTGGATCAAGTCAAGTTTTGACTCTTTCAAGTAAAAGTTTTACTATCAAAGTTCCTTCATTCTTAGTTGTTGAATTCGGGACTTCTAATTAAGCAAGTAGCTTGGTACGATTCTCTTGTTAGTCTCATGGTTTATATAATTATTCCTTTTCATATGACAAATTACTCTACTCATCCTATTTCATAGGATATTTTTTTAATATGATTTGGTGTTCTAAAATATAATATGCTTTAAAAAAATTAAAATATATAAGATTTCATTAATTAATATTATTCCTTATTATTTCGCTCTTTAAATATATTTTTCTTTCTCTATTAATCTCACTCATTGATGAATGATATTTTTGGAAATTTATAGAACATTATGATTACAAACTATTTAATGTAGTTCATTATTTGTATAAATTAAAAAAGAAGTGGGAAACAGAGTTATTTGTGTGTGATATGATATATGGCACGTTGGTCAATTGCTAAACATGATTAAGCATCTTTTTGTGACATGTATAACAGAAACTAGTGGGATCAACTGTTAGCATTCTGAGACAAAAACAAAAAGGACGCAGCTCATTATCTTATCAACACACACATGTGGGTGTGGCTTCTTCCATTCCATGACATGATTAATTAGTGAAGAGGGTACATGTGTGAAAGCTTTTTAACCCATCATACATTCATGCACGTATGCATGTTACATGGTAATTAAGAAATATGTATCCACATGATCATCAAGAACTGTATAATGACGGAATGTCATGGTCATCGACCACTTGTGACTCGGACTTAGCTTAGACAGTTATTAAGATGCTTTAAAAGAAACAATGTTGTGGCAGGACGGTGGATTGAAACATCAGGTTGGAACATGTCTGCCATGAACTTAACACTTCACACATGCATGAATCTGCTCGCAAATTAGGCATTACTCAGAACAATGATGCCCAATCATGGATTTTATTGCTCCTCTCATCTTAAATATTCTGTTTGGATCACAATATAGAATATTGATAATTAATTCATGATTTTTTAAAAAATATTAGTTGAAATATTAATTTTTTCAAATTTTTGATATTTTTAAATTATATTTTTACTGAATATTTTATATAAGTCCTTTAATAATGATAATTAAAAACTCATTATATATATTTTAGATTAATCAAAACTTTTAGAAGATATTTTACATTGTGATTTAAAAGGGGTACAAGGATGGTTGTAAAGTTTGTTTTGATCCTACAAGTCCCAAGACACATCCATCTCATTTGTCTCTAATATTTGTTAATGTTCTCAAGTGCGCAATAAATAAGTATCATTTCTAAAGTAAATGATTAAAATAATCATGCATTTTAAGAAAATTAGAACATGTAATTTTACAATTAATTAACTCAAGTACTTTTCTTAATTTTTTTAACTCCTACATTTAAAAAAGGAGGGAATAGTTAACAATAAAAGTTGAGTCTAATATAAGAGGTTAGTTTCTATTATATAAAGAACTAATGTTTAAATTTTCACACAAAAAGGTGTCCACACTTAATATCTAACAATACTTCAAATAAAATTATTTTTAATTAATAGAACAAATAAATGTGAACAGTAAAAAAAGGTGGGAATAGTTTTTACGTTCCACCGCTTTATTATAAAACTTGACAAAGCACCTCATCTTTTTATTTGCTTTTTCTTTTTATATGGTTTAAGAATGCTTTTATTTAAAAAATATTTACCAACATATTACATAATGAATGTACTTTCTCCGTTTCATTATTTTGTTTTTAGATGCATTAAATGAAAGGCATGTCTAATTAATATGTCATATTTTTACATATACATTATATATTATAATCTATATGCAGTATCCTTAAAAAAAGACAAATATAATAAAAAAGAATAAATAATATATGAAGGGTAAATGTGTATTTTTTTCTTGAAGTATTTTTTAAAAAGCACCCATCACCCTAAACTATTAGAGAAGAGATTTTACTCTTAAAGTAATTAAAAAGAAACATTTTTATTCTTACCATTAAATTTCCGACGTTGACCGTTAAAAAATATTAATTGGGACTCCCTCCAACGTTAATTGTTAGAGAATTTGAAGGTAAGAATAAAAATGTTTCATTTTAATTACTTGAAAATTTAAGATTAAACTTATTCCTACTAATAGTTTATAGTATTGAATGTTTCTCGAAAAATATTTAAAAAAAATACACTTTTATTTAATATACTAATAATTTATAATAGTATCATCCATCTTTTATACCAATAGTTTTATTTCCACATCTTTTGAGTATTCCAAATAGTTTAATTAAAATATTTATGAACTAATTTCTTTTATTATAAAATAAGCTCTTTTTTTTCTTGGCCAACATAAAAGAAGCAGTTGATTCCTACTTTTTTTGAGTGGAAAGCATTTGATACCTACTAGGTCTAACCCTTGATTTCAATCTGTTGAAATGTAGATACTTGAACGCATTACCTCACCATAATTTATATGACACTTT
This sequence comes from Prosopis cineraria, assembly GCF_029017545.1. Lineage (NCBI taxonomy): Eukaryota > Viridiplantae > Streptophyta > Magnoliopsida > Fabales > Fabaceae > Prosopis > Prosopis cineraria. The sequence goes on along the minus strand of NW_026555342.1, from coordinate 5,889,892 downwards.
TATAATTGGTTAAATCTCTTAATATACATATTGATAAAAAATAAAATTTTATTAATAATTTTTTAAAATATTACCTTTTTTATTATCTTTTCCCTCTTTTTAATATTTTTTTGGTAAATTTTTCTTTTTAATATTCTTTTATAAATAAAGTATTAAATGAAAAGTATTTTTAAAAGTTTATATTTTTCTCTTTAAAAATAACATTATAAAATATATTTAATGTGCTTAATTAATATATTTAATTTTATTTAAAATTTTTTTATAAATTAAAATAAAGGAAATATTATTTTAAAAATTTTTTTTTTAACTAACAAAAAAGCGATAGATTGTTGACACAGTTAAGATTGGTTTTTATTTCATCTCTTGGTGTTTAAAAAATGTGAGGTATCCAGATCTTTATTTGTAGCCAAAATTTGACATAAATTATTCACACTTTATTCTCATTGTAAAATGCCATATTTCTATTCCTAAGATTGAAATAAATTACAATTCTCAATTCTTTATGACTTCTAGAGGATAAAATATTTTCAGGAACAAACAAATTATAATGAATTTTTTTCTTTATTTTCAGTTAGTTTTTGATCTGTTATTCTTGTAATGGACCTTTTAATGGATTTATCTAAAAATTTTCTTATCAACGTAGCTTTTTCGTTGATATCTTTGATTAATTTGGTGCTTTCCCTTATGAATCAACCAAAGGCCTATGGTTTGATATGTATTAAATTGTTCAAGGTATTTTTTGGACAGACAAATTGGTTTGATACTCAATATTCCTTTTTTCATCAATTCAGTATTTTTTTATTCAATTTTATTAGAGTGAAATCCTTCTGATTCTTCATTTTCATAATATCTAAGCTTAGTTAACTTCTTTAAATAGAGGCTATAGCACTTGTTTAGATTTTTCCGTCTAAGGATGAGACATAATATACTTGAATATTTTTCACTATTCTTTCATTCAAGCAATCACGCTAGTTCAATTGAAAAGGCATACATCTTCTTATAGAGCAATTAAGCTCTATTTCGATGTTATTCATGTATTTATTTATTTATTATCATCCAAGGCACATTAATATTATATATTTCTTTGGCTTGAATCGAGATGTGAAACCAAACTTCTCCTCAAAAGGATAGATGGTTGATGGGATGAGATTGAATGAGATTCAATGCAGGTCCAATTTTTTATTCACTTGTGGAATTTAGGTGGTTGGTGGGACCACCATGGCTCCTCTTTTCTCAAAAATTCATACACTACTTATCAATTTATAGATAGCTATCTCTTGGTCACCATTCTCCAAGAGTAATTAGAACTCTTGTGTGGAACTGTTATTATTATCAATCGCTTCACTAATATTGTGGACTGTTATTACCATTCACCAAGAGCTTTGAAATTATTTTGGTCACAAAATGACAAAACATTGGACAATTATTATGGTTATGTTTGGTTGGATGGGAGGGAAGGAGAAGATCCCCTAATTTGGAGGGGGGAGGTTTTGGATAGGAGGCCCTCCACCTTATCAAACAAAGGGTGGGCTGTGGAGGGGAGGAAAATTTTTTTGGTTACAATACATAAAACTTTTTTAAATTTTGAGACAAGTGTATATAATCTCATTTACCTTTAAAAGTTTAAAATTAACTCCCTTTTATTTGGCAAAATCTCTTATTATTAATTATGTTATTTTTTTTATGAGGATTAAAATGTCATTTCACTAAAAAATGTTATTAAATAAGAATATTATATTGTATAACTATTTATAATAAATTTTTTATATTTTATGGATAGTTAAGGCATTGATAATAGCAAAATAAATGTTATTATCACCCTATAAAATTTTAAATATTTACTTTTGTGTTAGTTTTTTACATTTTTTGTTATCAGTAGTGCATAGCTTTCTAGTATTAAAAGATAAATTAATCTAACATAATAATATTTAAAAATATAAATAAAAATTTATCTTTTAAAATAATAAAATCATGCTCCATTGATAACAATAAAACATGGATAAAATTAATACACACATAAATATTTAAAATTTTATATAGTGATAATAACTTTTTTTTTGGGTTATCGATGCCTCAATTATCTAAAAAAATATAAAAAAATTTATTATTAATAGTTATACAATATAATATTTTTGTTTAATAATATTTTTTAGTTGAATGATATTTTAACCTTTATAAAAGAATAACATAATTAATAATAGGGGGTTTTGCAAGATAAAATTAAAGGTTAGGGGATGAATTTTAAACTTTAAAAGTGATGAGGGTTATACGTAATTGTTTTAAAGTTTAAAAGAGTTTTGATACATTTTAGCCAATTTTTTTTTTAAATTTTTCCTCCTTTCTCCTACAAGTTTACAGCCATTAATGACTAATATGATTATTATATCATTAATATTATTGTTAGTTGATTTTATATTTTTCTTAGGTAGTATGCAAATATAATTTCAATTCCTGGAGAGCTGGAGGCACCGACGTTGGTTCCTAATACGTACTGCTACCAATTGTTGTGTTTAAATTAGTTTGACTTCATTATCAACCGACATAGTGAAACCTGTCAACCATCCTCACGCTGTCTGCGTTTCCCAAAATTGGTTAGCTCTGCGACCATATTTAATTATAAAATAATTATTTTGTGAAGACTTGATCTGTAATCCCACTCGTTTCAATTAATTAAATAATATTGGTAATAAATAATTTTAAAAGGCATGCAGTACGGCTTTATATTTTCATGGCTTTTCATGTGTTTATAAAATGGAGTATTAAATGTCCGCATTTCTTTTAATAAAAATTTAAATATTATTTTAATTCATTGCTATGCTCAAGAGCCAACTCAGAAATTGCTCCATTTGGCTTATTAAAAGTAGTTTCTAACATATTTTGTCAAAACCAATAAAAATTTTACAACTCATTAATTTTTTAAAAAAATTAGTAGATTTTTAAGTTTACCCTTTTTAAATATACATGTTGATAGAGGACGCGGAAGTAAAATCGTGTTAATTTAGGAACAGAATCCTTGAACATAACAAAAACATAAAAATAAAAAAAGAGACGAAATTTATGATGAAAATAAAAAAAATAAAATAAACAACAGGATAATGATCAAGGATAAAATCTTTCAGAGCACCTACTCCTAGGAACCTCAACCTTCGAAGACACCACAAGAGTTGATCACATTTTTGATCACGTCTATTTCTCACACGGAATGTCACTACAAAGTACTAAGGCTCATAAGAGTTATAAACTCTAAAATAAATAATTTTATTCAACTTCTCTTCCGTTTACAAGAAGGAGCATGCCTAATATATATAAACTCATAGAGAAGATTATTTCTTAAAATTAAAAACCCAATTTTCTAATACTAAAATGAGAAAGAAAATAATATAAAATAAAGGAAAAAATATTCAGCCATATAATTTAGGAGATGTGATCCTAAAATTATGAGATTATAAAGCTTAGAAATTAAAAATAAGATAATTAATCCTAATCATTGTCTATACTCGAAATGAAAAACTATGACTAGTCTCGCTCTTTAAGAAAGGAAATCAAGTCAAATGACCCCTAAAATAGAAAACAATTAAGGAAACAATCAAAGGATCATAAAGGACTCACTCACACCAGCCTTAACTTTTTCATTAGGGTTTTATGCTTCCTTACTTGCAAGAGGCTCCACTTGTAGTTGTCCTTTTATTGGGTTTGGGTTTGCACTTCTTGAGCTTGACTCTTCATGGATTTGGATCTTAAACACATCATACATGCCTAGATGTTCTCCTTTGGGCTTGAAAGGAGTGCCTCAATGTTCTCCAAACTCTTGAATTTCTTACACGTGACTAAATAAGGCTTGTTTTATGGCTTTAGTTTGAGTTCTTGTGATTGGATCTCTAATATATTGTGAAGGGTCTTTAAGCATGTTGAATTGGAAGTGTTAGGCTCCTTGCTCTTCGCCTTAGGTTTCTTTCATGCCACCATGCTCATGATTACCATCATTAAGTTTCGTTGTCATTAATGCCATGTCATCTGTGTCATGGGATCCATCACACATTTTAACATTATACTTTCTCTTATTGACACAGTACTTCCTAGTCCTATTTATAAGGTAAAAAGAGAATATATTTTTGTCATGTCTATAAATCACTTCATTAATTTTTTTTCCCAATTGCCTTTAATTAAATGTTGGAGGGAGTAAATATAATATTAAAGTATGTGTATATATTTAATAGAGATAAATTTAAAAAATTATTAAATTTTTAATAGAATTAATGAGTTTTAAAACTTTTCCTTAATTCCAGTACAATATGTGGAAAGTAATTTATAAGTTATAAATATAATCAAAGGAGTAAATATTTAATGGGATGTAAAAATGAAACTCAAAACAAAAAGTTAATAACATATTAGTATTTTATAAATAGGATGAAAAGTTATTCTTTGTTTGTCTTATAAATAAGATTGGAATCGAGATTTGGTTGATGTTGGGAGAATTCACTCTCTTTGGTTCATATCTATAGAGGATGAACTTGGGAGCTTTCGCGCGAAGCTTGGACTCATGACATTTTTTTATTTCTCCCGATTGAATCTAGAAAATTATTGGAGCTGAGATTTGTTGAATTTATTTACAATTTTTTATTATCTTGTGATTTAAAAAAATAGAGAAAGTTGTTAAACGACTGATGGATAAAACAAGAGGCACGTGTAGGACTATGAGTGGGTAATCCTAAGTGTATTAAAAATTAAAAAAAGAAAAAAAACATAAAGAAAAGTTTTTTTTTTTTTTTAAAGGGCAACAGAGGGTGATGCGTGGGTGGGTGTGTGTAATTATCTCCGGCTCAGCCGCTAGATTATCACTGGTTTCATCAAAATGATCAAATGCTACTCCCCATCCTAATTTACAAATATTTTAAATAAAATCAATAAATAATAATAAAGTTTATTAAATATACTTTATAATTTTATTTTTTTAAAATAATAAATTTTAAAAATATTTTTTATTTAATACTCTATTTATAAAAGAATATTAATGAGAGGGGAAAATGAAAAGGCTAATATAAGAAAAATATCATTAGCAAAAACTTTTTTTTATCAATATGCCTTATATTTTAAAATATCAAATCCATCTCAACCCAAAAGTATATTATAAATTGGCATGGAGGGAGTATTTTTTGATTAATACTCACTCCGATTTAAAATATAAGTATCTTTTAATAAAAATTTGTATGTCAATAAAATCTTTATTTTCATCAAAATACAAATTATGTTTTTATCCTTAGACCTTAGTTTTAATTTATAATGAGTAAGAAGAGGGCCATGAATTCATGAACATAAAAAATTATGTTAATAAATACTGGGAGTAAAGTAAAAATTGTTTTTACAAGTATTAAATTATTTATATATTGAATCAAAATTAATTAAAAAAATAATTATATCCTGTATAGGAGGAGTAATATTTCTCATAATAAGTTATATTCATGAGCTAATCTTCAATTTCACCTATCATAATATAACTTTTTGGAAAAAATAATCATATGCCCTTAGAGTTGTGGATCATCAGTTTTAACCCATTCTTTAAATTTTAAGTTATTGTAACTCAATTTTTATAGTTTTAATTATATTATAACGTAATTTTTAAATTTTAACTATTCCAATTCAATTTTTATAATTTTAATCAATTAAAGTATTGATATCTATATTTTAAAAAATTACCAATATTAAAATTATTTAAATTTTTTAATCTTTAAAAAATTAAAAGAGTTTAGTAATTTAAAATACTAGTCTCAAAATAATAAAGATTGAATTGCATTAAATTAAATTTTATAAATTAAATTATAATTGGGTAAAAATTATAGGCATCAAATAAGTAATTTTTCAATTACTTTTAATAGTCAATTCACATCGATGAGGATATTGACATGCTGGCCGAGTATCTTTAAACCCCTCGGGCTTAAACAAGAGAGAAATAATTAAGTTATTGATTTTATTTAAAAATAAAAGAAGTTTTTGACTTTTTTTTTCATTTAAATAAAAAATTTTAAATTTACCTTATATTCCCACTTAATAAATTTAAATTTTAATATTTTATCAGGTAAATTATATCGAGGACTGCCTATCTATTCTAGAATATACTCTTTTTTGCCTTTTTAAAATGATTCTTTTATCTGTAATATAAGATATTGAAAATTTTGATTTTTTAGTCTTCAAACTTTTAATTCACTTATAACTCAATCTCTCAACTTTTGAATCACTTATAAATTAATCCCTGAATTTTTATTAATTTTTTTTATGTTAATTTATATCTCACATCAATGAATAAGAGAAGGATATTTTAGAATAATATATGAGTATTTTTTTATCCCTCTTATTTTATAAGAAATTTTTTTTAAAAATTAAAAAATAAGGATCAAATTATAAGTGAATCAAAAGTTAAAGGATTGAGTTACAAGAGAGTTAAAAGTTGAAGAATTAAATGATTAATTCTTTTAAAGATATTTGATAGGATATTAATTATATTTTTTAATATTATTTATTGATTATAAAAATTAATGTAATTTAGGTTTGAAAACTTTCCATTCTTTTTTGTTTTTTCCGGCCAAAGGAAAACTTGCCATTCAAATGAAAATAAAGTTAAAAATTTATTTTAGTTTCAAGTAGAGTTAATGAATTAATTACACAAGTGCTCATCACACGGAGCAAAGAGCATGGTATAGTAATTTAAATTCCCAAAAAAAAAAAAAAAAAAAGGGACAGCGGGGAGGGTGGTACTGTAATTTGGTGGCCCAAGACGGCGTCGCAGAGAGATCACGTGAGAGGGGCATGCAGTGGAACTTGGATCTAAGGAGGGGGTAGACTGACGTGGCCTACACTCTTATGCTGTGCCCTATTCTCTGCACCTCATGCACTTGATTCTTCTCCCTCCTCTCTCTCCGCGTTTCATCCTCCCTTGCATGATGCTTACGCCCACTCTATTTTTAGTTTCTAATATATATACATATATATATATATATATATATTGTTTTTGGTCAGAAGTTTCTAAAATATATAGTTCTTTTTTTTATGCATAAAGAGTATGAGAGTATGTTTCGAGTAAAAAATAAATCTCTTTCAACTAAATTATTATATATAAATTAATTATAATTTGAATTTTTAATTATTTATATTTAACTGATAAAATAGTTGCTTGTTTTGTGTCTTGTTCTTTGTTCCTTGTGCTAGTTTTCTCTACGTAAATTTCATATATTCTTCTTTTTTATTGTGAAAATATTTCATCAATTCGAACATGAGTACATGACCCTTGATTTTTGAAGTTAAATTGAAGAATTCAGACACCTTGAATAGTAGCATCACAACTTGATCTTCTAAGTCGATTCTTAACCTTACAAAGGATTTTTGAGGGGATCAAAAATTTATATACTTTCTTCATATTATAATATTATAACTAATTTATGTGTTTTTTTAAAATTTTTATATCTTTCTAAACGTGCCCTTAAAAAGAATAAATATAATATTTAACTTAATCAAAACACTATATTGTGGATCAAGCAGGGTTTATAAAAAATGCTATATATTATGACCCAAGAAAAAGTATTTTATTAGATCCTATATTTAAATTATTTTTAATTACTTTATAACAGTAAAAGACGTATAGTTAAATAATTGATATTGTTTAAAAATTATTTTTTTAATTTACAGTTATTGAATATATAACATTTAAAATTATTTTCTCTCTAAATAACTTTTTACTATACGCATTGAAGATTATGAAAAGGTACCATTCAAAAAAAGTAATTAATTATCCAATTTTTTTTTATACAAAGTTGATTTATAAAAAAGCAATCAACTTCTTTCAAAAGGTAATTATATATATAACTGGAGGAAACAATGCGAGAGCAAATTGGATTATTGAAACAAATCAGCTGTTCCATCTTTGCTTCTGAAGGGGAGACATCACTGTAAGCTCAGATTAAAGTATTAAAAACAAAGAGAAAGCCTGAAACCAAGCATTAAATGGCTCACAAGATGTTACATCAAATTTATGGCACCACATTTTTATAGGAATAACTTATGAATGAAGTATATTCCCCGAGTTATTGAACATTTGTGTGTGTGTGTGTAGTTAAAATAGATATTTGATTTGTGTTTGACGTTATGAGCTCCACGCTTCAATGTCCGTAAAATAGGAAATAAAGTAGTGGGTCTTGACATCAGAATAGGAAATGTTTAATAAAACGGCAGCTCTGATTATGCCTACTTCTAAACCTCAAATGCAGTGGAGAGGCAACATTGATGTGTTTGTAGGGCTGTTGGCCCACCACTTCTAATGAAACCCAGCAGATAATGGGCCTCTTTTCTTTTTAATAATTAGTTTTCTTGTAGCATTGGATTAGTTTATGCTTTTAAAGGACCTGTCACAATTAGGTCCCATGATATTCAAATATGATCAAATCAAATAACCATATAAAAAACTGATAAATATTTGATTCAACTGATTGAGAAAGTTGAAACAATTTATCCTAAAATCTTGAATTTGAATCCTAAAATTTAAAATTGCATTAAATAAAAATACCAAATACATTTCCCAAATAATCATGAGACTTTTGTTGATAATAACAATCTCACACGATAAGATTCAGATTAATCTAGGTGGATCATAATAATGCTCCAAGTTTTTCAAGATTAAAAATAGCTATAGAAAAAATAGACGCAGCCACCCCCTACATACGAGTGCGCAGACTCGCTTGTGACCTTAATGAAGAAAGGTTTGGTGGTATAAAGCCATTGGCTTTTGTTTTTGTTTTTACTTCAAACTAAAAGATGATGGTTTTTTTGGTTTTATTTTTCATTTTATTTCTCTCACCAAAGAGAAAAGTAAGCCTAGGAGCAAAAGTTAAGCAAACTATACCAGAAGGCGTCCCCCTAAAAGCAGAGCTTACTGCTATGACTCAAAAAAAACAATTTCTACTCAACCAGTCCTAAACCTAGACCACCAAAACTCGAGCCGAGCTGAGCTGAGCCGAGCCCCCAGCCTCCAAGAAAAAAAATTTATTACCAATTTTCTCAATCTACCTATGGCTTAATTCAAGAGACAGTGAACATTACAACAAACAAGTAATAATATGGTTCTACTAGCTCTAGTATTAACCCTCAAAACAATGTTTATGACATGGTCATTAGGCACAGAAAGAGGCATAAAAACTCGTGTCAGCCAATACAATGCCCTTCGCCTGTCAAATGCAGGCATACATTGAGCCCTGAAAAGTTTAAATAAATTATACTTCCAGGTATCTCCAAAGAGAAATAAAACTTCATTCCGATCAGCTTGATCAAAACACTGAAAAATTCCTGATTTTGACGATGGGAACACCTACCAAATTATAGAGGCATCGGTCCTTAGTCCTTGGATGCAATAGTTTCTTTGCAAGTGTGAACCACCTAGGCCAAAGCTAGCCACATCGATCAGTGATAAAATATAATGTTGGGATTTAAGTATATAAGAGAAATTCTGTAGGCATACAAAATCACTTGTTAGCACATGTATCTTTCACAATGGTGTCGCAATAGATAAACTGAAACACCGGATAATTCACAGCAAAAGAAGGTAATAAATTTCCATCAATTCTAACATATCAAATCATATATATAAATTCTGCCCAGCGGTTCGGTCCCCAAACATTGTTTTTGTTTAGCTCTTGTATTCACTGGAATTGATAGCATATGACATCATGCAATCGCATTGGATCTCATATCTAGTGTTACCAAGGTTGATCAGAATAGTGTGCTATTATATTTTACTTCCTGCATCTCACAGTTTACAATAATACTGTTTGCTGAATTGTTTTCCATGCCTCAAGTACGGCTAGGATACTATCAAACTAAACATAAAGAACTACCATGATGCACAAGAAAATTTTCACTTTTCTGTAAAGTGCAATTTCTGTTATTTTTATGGGGGGGAAAAGAAAACGAAAGGAAAGAAGACTGGCAGCTAGGCTAGACAAATCATATAACCAGTTTCTCTGAAGAAGTATTGGCTATAGGAAATGCATGCTGGAAATCTACCCTGCACAGGATGCAACATTAGGTAGAACGGAGACTAAAGAGCATCTGCCTCCCCATGTGCCTCAACAGTTTTTTATTTTTCGATTTCTTTTTCTTTCCTTTCCTTTTCTCTTCTTTCCTTTTTTGTTTTTTAAATAAGTCTCCAAGCAAATGAAGAGCCCTTGCAACCTCCACAGTATATGGGAAATTTCAAACAGTGGGTGCCAAGAAGAGAAAATTGCAGCAACTAGAAAGAAAAGTAATGTAATCTATTTAATTGAAGATGTATTATCTATTGGAAATCCACTTGTAGGAATGCTACTCTTCACACAATACAAAATCTGTTGAACTAAGACTAAAAGATCCATTGCCTCCAACTGTACCTCAAAACGGCTTTCGAAAGAAAAAGCCTCCAAGCAAATGAATGATCCTGTCAGGCCACAGATTATATAAGAATATGCCAAACTTGGCTCAAAACAGCAACTTGCCATCAGACAATCATCTATCTTCTCAAAGGTTCTAACTGTACTTCCATTCTTGAAGAGGAATCTAAAACTTCCTCAGCAGTTGTCCTGTTTGTGCTCAAGAGATCAAGAGAATCGTCTGACTCGAGATTACCAAACACCCAATTGCTTCTTCCAAATATATGATCCCTTCGTAGCTCCTTTTCACGGTACTCTAGATAGGCAAGCACAAGTGCAAGTGTTAAGAACCAAATAGCCAAAGCCCAATTGAGTCCGTGAATATTCTCAGCACCATATCTCTGGCCGAGATGCTTCATCCCACTAAACAGTGCAGCAATCCCTAAGACAATAGCAGATCTGCCAACAATTATGTGAAAGTACTCCCAAATAAGCCTCTTAATGGGCAAATGCTCCCCGTTTCCTGGTTTTTGAGGCCTTAGGGATGCATTCACTGGCTGTACACAAGCCAAGAACATTGCAGCTATGCCAAATTTAACATGTAAAGAGCTGACATAGAAACCCTGCAGCTCTCCCACAGCAAAGAGAAGGGCAAGTAAAATAATAGCTAACCCTGAGGATTGCATGTAAATATGAATCCTGTACCATAAATCACCCTTAAGATGCTTTGCATATCTGGCTGCCAATATACCACCAGGAAGCAAGATACCCCATGCAAGAAACATCATAATCCCATGCACTGCTAGGACAGGAAGCAAGTCTTGCTCTGCTTCTGCAGAACCACGCATCAGTAGTACACGGATAGGCCTACTGCTTGTAAGAGAATGCATATTCCTCTCGCTAAGATGTTCATAATCCCATGAAGCACCCATTGCCCAAACAATGTGAAGAGGAGTGGTGGGATCAATGATATTTTTACATTCTGGCCTATCCCCTTGATTACAAGATGGATTCAAAGGACGCGTAAATTCCAAAGTAATGATGCCATTTTCTGTTTTGCATCTGACATATGTCAAATTCTCATTCGTTTGATGTATACTTGAGGCATCCTTTCCATCAATCCAATAAGTGTTTACACGACCAACAGCATTTTCGTCAATCCATCCTACGTAAGCGTAACTTTTTACCATTCCAGTTCCAAATCCTATTGCAAGATATCCACTTTTTTTCTCAGCACGAGCTGCAATAGATATTGTATCCTCTGCCAATGTCCAAAAGAAAGTAACCTGTTGATCATCCAGAACAACACTGCTATTGTACATGTCTGACAGGCCCCCATCAACTACCTCCACTTTCCAACCCATCTTCTGTTCAAACAATGAATGATAGTAGATATGATCAGGAGTGTTCCTGTCAGGAACCCAATCTAACTCTTTGGGACTGGCTTGAACTCCTTCGGCTTCAGGGCCTCCAAAATAAATGGTCTCGGTCAAATTCCTCAAGGTTGCATTTCCACCAATTGGATCTGATGTGATATAAAGTGCAACATCATGCCCAGCTTGTATTGAAAACTTAACTGGCATCCCTCTCTCCACTCTTAAGACAGGAGCTTCCTTTTTGTTGATGTAAAGAACTTTAGCTGGATTTGGAGGGTTTGGGTAATGTAATGCGGGGCCAGATGAAACTACCAATGGAACTTTTGCATCTGCAATGATAATATCTTGATCTTCCTTATCTTCTGCATCAATAGGACCTAGACAGTCATTCAAATGCTGTGACACATTCAACACCAAATGCCCATATGTCTCAAATGGTGGTCCCCCATGATTTTGAGGAAGATAGTAAGGCCAAAAAGAGTCAGGAGGTTTAATCAACCCCAAAGCCCAAATCACTGTCATATTTGCTGTATGGTTCACTGGGTGATCATACTTTTCTTGCACCTTACTCAATGGCCTCCGATATCGAACAAATGAGACCCCATCCTTCCTATGCCCATAAATTAACTTTGTGTTGTTTTCTGAAGAAACCCCTTCTGACGCTTCATAAACTGAATCAGGACAAACCCCTTCCGGCAATCCATCGCTCTTGTTCATACACTCACTGTACTTGGTAATGTAAAAGTCATCTACAAGTGGCAAACCATCTTCCTTAAACCCTGTCACAACCACATCAGCTCCAATCATGAGTTCAGAACTAGAAGAATTCGGGTCTGCCCAACCAAATGCCATGTAATTTAGAATTCCAGTAGCGGCCTCCAACCCAATATCAACAAAATCCTCCTTAACGTTTAGCGTCCACCTAACTCTGAAAGCCTTTGATAACACCTTACAGTTCTCAAACATAGTTGGCTCCGTGTGATTACGACCTCTGTCCGCCCCACGACCAGCGTTGCTTGAAGGCGAAGGAGCCAAACTAGGACTGGGAGAAATCGCAGTACCATTCATCAACTCCCCAAGCATGACATGCCCAAAATCCGAGGCAGTGGGGATATCCCACACAGCCAGGACCTGGATCATATCCCATGTAATATTCTCCATCAAACGCACGACAAAGCTAGCATTCTTGTAAGTATCGTTCAATTTATGATCAGACACAATGAATCCCGCAGTGAGGTTGTCGAAATCAGAATCGGTTGCACCCCACCAATGGACATCGGACCCAGAAAGCATATCGAATTGTGAAACCCTAAATGAACAATCATCAATGATTTTCACATACCCTCTCAGCTGGTGCTGAACCATTTTGAACTCGGACTCCAAATCGACAAGTGGGCTGTTCCGGCCGCAATTCCCACCGGGATCCGCATACCCGAAGAACAGGAAGTTGAAAAGGAATGATATGAGTACGGATTTGTGAACCATGAGGATGGGATCCAAATTTAAAAGATCTACTATCCGCCCAATCCTTCGGACCCGAATTGCCGCTTATCAAACAGCGAGGAACCCAGAAGAAGACGGAGGTGCCGGAGGGCGAGATCGCCGCCGCCGCCGGTGGAAGTGTCGTTGGGCGATCAGGATTGTAATTGTAATTTTAAAAGTTTGTTGTTGCACGTTGGGGTTGACGTGGGAGCACGAAAGGCGAGATCTTAGGTTGCTTAGCACCGAGACAATAAACAGCAGAGTTGCATGGAAATGGTGTTCAATTTGTTGACGATAACAACTTTATTCGAATTATTCCGTTGCCATGATATTATGATCGGGGAAAATCACATCAACTTCATAGAATTTTTAGTGAATATAAAACACATTTTTTATAAGTCACTGGAAGCTTGAATAATGAATGGGTCATGGTATTAATTAGAAGTTATATTGACCACCACGTCTATTTTTTAATTTTAATTTTCTTTCAAGTTTTTTTTTCTTCTGCAGCAGATTATCCTTCCCATTCTACTTATAACTAACTCTCAATTTCAATTTTTTATAAAAAATTGAGTGATGAAGTGATATAAAGGATAAATTGAATGATGAACTATTTGAATTTTTTGTTATTAGTTACTACCTTTTTTTTTTCTAGAACTCTTTTTATAATGCTCGTATAAGTTTGTTGCATATGCAAAATTAAGAGCCTAGATGCTTGATGCCAAAAAATTTATTCCTACTTGACTTGGGTAGTTGCTACAAGTTTTAATAGTTATGTTCTATTCATAACTCAATGCTTACTTAGTCTGAAAGATCTATTTTAAATGGATTAGACTCTATTTCATTGAATATTGTATTGAGCCTGACTTTTCATTTCTTGTTATATGGAGTTTTTATTTGAATGTTGACATTTTAGGTCCAAACAACTAAAATGTAGGGAAAGCATACAGCGACTCATGATCTATTGATAATGCATTCACAGACCAAAGAATTACTGAATTAGTAAGATGGCCATCTTCGAGAAGTTAAGGAAGGATATTGAATATGTATGGACAAGCTTTCTCCTTTTGGTTTAGCAAGAGCAATGTGAATGGTTTTCTTCTGATAGCTTATGTTAAACTATTAAAGTGCCTCCTTCTCCATAAGACCATACTCAATATAACCTGGAGGAAATCCTAACAAAATAACACATTCAAAGCAGACTCGGACCTCAGCATTAGGTGTAGCAATAACTCAAAATTTGAGGGAGGAGTCGAGGAACGGAGGGACTGACTAGACAAACGAAGAGGACATATAATCAAAGTCAAAGATGATGAAATTTCAGTAGAGGACTTCGGTCTTCGAACATATCTCCTCGTTGTGGCCTGTGACTGTGGGTTTGGGAAACAGATTAGGAGATGACTCGACTCAGATCATCAAATGAGAAGACGAAGGCGAGAGGCCGAGAGCGAGGGGCAACAACTTAGACCTAAAGTGAACTTGGACTTTGAGCGAGGGGCTCATTGGGTTGAGCTTGTAGTTGTCAAAAACACGAGTCAACTTGCTGAGTTGACCGAATTAACGTTTGTATCTAAGAAAAATGAGTTGACTCGTATATAAACTCGCTTATTTGCAAACTCGAGTGAAATTGCTTGCCATGCACACAGAATCGGTAGAAATTTGTGTTAACACGGCACACGAGCGATTCATAACTTGGAACATTTTGAGACAAATCAAATGTTCAGATGCTAGAACATATGCTATATATGCTATTCCCAAATCTTTTGGAAATATGATTGTGTTTTTTCCACTAAAAAAATTAATTTCCACAGGTTTTAAGAATAACAAATGGATAATTTTTGTAATACTTTTTTTTTTTGAAAATTCTCTATTTATGTTTGAATTTTATTTAAATTTGATGTTCAGTTTGACCCCAAAAACATTGTGATGTTCAGTAACATTTACAGATTATAGGATATAATGAATTTTTAAGATAATATAATTTGAACCATATAATTATACATTAAAGTTATCCAAAGTTTATTCTATTTATTGTTACCCTACTTAACTTATTTTTATAAAAGTATTTTATAATTAAATATTAATAGAGGTAAATTTTTATGATTTTACAATACGAGAATATCTATTTTATGAGTTTATCTTAATTTTATGAGTTTATTTAATCTCATCAGTTTGATAACCTTAATTGAGCTTGTTCACAACACATAATCACTATTTGCAAATTAAAACTAGTCCAATCGGTTTGACTTGATAACTAGTCACAAGACTGTTCAGTTAACTAAGTAATCACTTCATGAATTAATTTTTAACTTAAAAAACCCGATGAACCCAATGGGTTAAATGATTATTTAAATGAAAGTTTATTGTTACTTATCTTTTTATTTTGTATCCACCTTTTAAACTGTGAACACTGAATCAAATATAAATCCTCTAATTAATATTTTTAATGTTGTTGTTCAAATATGTAACATTCCGGAAGAAACACCATGAAGGTTCCAACAGTTGAAACTTGAGAGGAAAATGAGTCTGAGCACCGTGAAGCCAAAAGACACACCTTTCGAAGTATATGACTAGAGTTAAAATTCTAGGTTATTTGAAAAAAAAAAAAGGAGGAAAATGGTTAAATCTACCCTTTAATCCATTGAAGTTCACTCTTTTAACTTAACATACGCGTCACATCTCTTTGATCTCATGGTATAAGATATCTGTTAAAGGACTTAATTGGCACAACTCATAATTAAAGGACCGAATCGAAACAATGTTTCAATGGATCAATTTTGATATGCGATATACTAATTAAAAACTTAAATCAGGGACTACAACCGAAAAAACCTTAAATCAGGTGGCAAAGAACATAAGGGAAGCTTACAAACCATGCAGGTATCTCATAGACGTTCCAAATAATTATCACCTATCTTCTCCAGTGAGAGACTACATATATTCGATCAGTTAGGCTGTCTCCGTATACAATATTCATTAAAAAAGGCATCAACCCCTACTAGATCCAGATGACTTGAATTTAACGTACTGAGAAACTTCTCCTTTCGTCACAATCTTCAAGAGAGAGCCACAAAAGGATGAAAAGTAGAATTTTCGAAGCACCTATTTTCTTCAAGTTGCTTCATGTTTTGCTAATAGGTATCAGGATCAAAATAATAGCCGACATTGTCAGAGAAATCACTGCCGTCTGAGAATGCATAATAGTCAAACTCATAATCATCATCTGACAAGAAATCTGTGTCTGAGATCCCCAAGGGATAGTCTTCATCCAATGATCCAACATCACGAACTGTGGCATCAAAAGGGTAGTCATTAGTAGGATCATTCGGACGCCGTAAATCTTTGATCTGTTCAGCACATCTTTTTCCCAAAGTTCCTTCCAAATTAATATTGAAACACTGTCGCAGGTCAAGGGATTCAAGGTGAGGACAACCATCAAGAATGGCATGCAGACCAACATTAGTCAGCTTGTTACCAAAAAGCTGGAGATGGCGCAGCTCAGGCATGGTTTTAGCAACAGCAAAGGCCTCATCATCAGATTCAATGTGAGGACGTCTGAAACCTTCCATATTGAATTTCAAGGATTTTATACGAGGGCAGTTTCGGCCAATAACTTCAAGAGAACGCTTAGATATGTTGCCAATTGAAATGTCAAGTTCCTCCAACAGTGGAAGTTTCCCAGCAACTTCGCACAATCCCTCATCTGATATATCATCGCAGCAAGCAAGCCTAAGACAACGTAGGTGGCTTGTACTGTAACATAACAAGACACGATGAAAGGGCGGTGATGTTAACATCAAAATACTCTCCCAGAAATGAGTAAAACCTACATAGTCAAAATACATAAACAAAGAGTTTAACAGCATGTGCAGGCACATAAAAGGACATATAGGTTCCAAAATATAAAAACGACAATTAACTAATGTCAGGCTCATCTTTTCTTCACGAAGACATCAGAAGTCATTTGTGACCGCAAAATACATGCTAAGCCTAAGCTTAAAAAAAGTTTTGCCAAACTACTTTTATACTAGTGGTACTATATGGTAGTGAATGTTGGGAGATGAAGAGGCAATAAGAGCAAAAGATTGGTGATAAGGATATTGAGGTGGATGTGTGTTCATATGAGGAGAAAAAAATATCTACAAAGAAAATATATGAGGAAAAGATAGTAGAAAATCATAAATCATTTTAGGTGGTTTGGACAAATGCAAAGGCCAATAGAAGCACCAATGAGACAAGTTTGGTAGATAGTCTTTAGTCCTATAAAAATATGTAGAGGGAGGTCAAAGGAAACACTCAAAGAAATTATCAAATCAAGGCTCTTACTGAATGATATATTTGAAAAATTGGTTGCTAATGGAACACAACAGCGTCGTGTGATCCATGTAGTTGATATCATGAGGATTTGAATCTTAGACCACTACCCACACCCCATCCCTATCCTTATCACCCGAATTAACCTTGGATGGCATCTACTTTCATCTTTCAATATAACAATCATAAAGTCAATCCACGGAAAGGAGAAGCATTGTCTAAAACTCTGAACTTAAAAAGGGGAAAGGAAGAAAACAAAAGGAAAATAAGCCTTTAATGATAAGATCCATAACCTTCCTCTCTATCTTTCACACATTGAACAGCTAACACACGAGAATTATGTTTCTGTAGTCTTCCTTGTCAAAAAGTGACCAATTATGAAAATCAGGATCAGAATCAAGTCAATCAACCATAATTATCTCTCTTAAGCTTTAACTAATTACATTTGATATCCTTCATTAAGAAAATTACAGCAAACATCTTTATCAGAGACAGGTATTAGATAATGATATTAATGTAAATTCCTAGTGCTCTACCCAAATTTTAAACAAATTCATTGTGCTTTTCATCCAAGTCATCTACTTTCATCCAGGCAAAGGGTCTCCAAAACTAAATCACAACCCTGGGCTTTCAGTCCCTCCAAACCAGCTAGAAACTGCTCCTCTCTTCCAACAATTACCCCCTACTTCTAATTATGTACACCCATCTAGAGCTCCTTTAGGTTCATGAATATATAGCATAGTTCTTGGGCCTTCACTTTCATGGTAGAAGGAGAACTCCATTTCATTAACTTCAAAGTTAAGATTAAATCTGCAGTAACATCAAGTGACCGAAACTCATTGCACTGTAACGAATAGAAAACGATACATCTAATTATTGCCTCCAGCAAGACCACTATTTGCATTTCCAACCTAATATGTTCCCTATAACGCAATACAAAAGGACCCCCGTGAAAAGGAAAGGAATCTTCCTCGTTCGAAACGGTCGCAACTTAAGGAAACATAACCCTAAAAGTGCTTCCGCAATCCAGAATGCATTCAATTTTCACTTCCAAACATGCCAATCCCTTTCTGAAGAAAGGACGCAAATAAACAATCATATCCCTCAGTACCACACAATTGAAAGAAACTCATGGTAATGACAGTACCCAAAAATGGGAAATCCAGAGCCATAGAATTTCTTACTCCACAAACCTACGAAAACCAGCTACCTAGAACGTTCGAAAAATAACAACAGAAAAGTGTTTTCAGCTTACCTATCAGTGATGTACTTGAGCAGATCATCAGTACCGAAGTATTCGATATTAATATCGACCAATTGACCACAACTTCGGTCAACAGCGTGGCGGCACATAATCCCCAAATCGTAAGGCATATCATGGAGATCCCCCGGATTTTGCATGTCAATGGCGCGCCACATGGTAGGGTCCTTGCAGATGCTCCGCCACGAAGTGCATACACACCGAGCCCTCGTGAGGATGTCTACAGCGCCGAGTTTCAGGAGAATCGTCACCGTCACGTCCCGAGGAAGGTCCAGCCAGTTCCTGGTTTCACGTTCCTCATTATCAGATAGTTCGTTCGAAGACAAGTACGAAGACGAGGCCGAGTAAGAAGACGAATACGACGACATGATTGAAGCTTCCTTAGTTCCCCCAGAAACCGATTCTGCGAGAAAACCGGAAAACTTGATGGTTTCAAAATCGAAACCCTCGTTCTTACCATTGGCGGTGAAATGAAAACTGGGCTTTTGACTTTTGAGACCTCAACCAAACTTCTCAATCTCAAATAAAACGCGTGGTTTTTTGGATCTTCGCTCCCCCCCAAAAAAAAAAAAATCTCCTAGAGAATATGTTTTTATTTTTTTGACAATCTCAATTAGCTATTTTTTTTTTTGGATAAGCAAGGAAAAAAAGCTAAAAAAAATACAAAAATACTAGCTTTAGCTTATGGAGGGTCACAGACGACTGTCACAGAAAATCTGCTCAGGTTGGAGAAAATGAAGTCCAGGTGCAGAGTTCAATGCCATCTTAGCACACCAATGGGTCAGCCTTTCCGTCAGTAGCTCTTTTTGTAAAAGGCAAATGGGAGCAACAATATTATGATTATAAACTCTTTAGACTCTTTAGATAAAACTCACTTCCAAAAAATACCTTATAAAAAAAAATATTTAGCTGACTTATAAATCATATCATACTAATGTGATGTGAAATTTATAACACAAAATTACCATCTCTTGGAGACAATCTCAATTTGCCTTTGTTAATGGCATTTTATGACCAACTTTTAGGCAGCATTTACAGTGATATTGAGAAGAGATAATAAATCGGTGCAGTCAATTGAGTGTCATAAAATTCCAAAGCTGTTTTTTTTTTTCCTTCTTATTTTTAGCGAAACACTGTGGAAAATTACGGTGTATTGATAAAAATAAGCATTTAAATTGATTACTTTAGAAGAGCTACTGTGTCAAAGTATTTTTAGTTGAGCATTTTTTTTGGCAGCACATGTAATTTTTGGGTAAAATATATAGTTTAATCTAAAATTATCTTGTCTTTGCATGTAATACTTTCCATCGTAATTTGGAAACTCATAATTCATTTATTGAATTTACACATTATTATAAGTAACAATAAATTATTTGTTGAATTTACATACTATCAAGTGTTATGCGTAACAATAAATTGGTTCTAATATTTACTCAATCCTATCTATTAAATTATTTTTTGGATAACAAGTCAAACGATAAAATTAAAGCCAATAAAAATTTCAATTCATAAGTCAACAAAATAAAGCAAAGAAAATAGAGGAATCAAATATTGATTAATTCGTTCCATTGAAACCAAGCTAAGAGAACCTAGCATATGTTGAATGTCCCAAAAGATAATACTCCCTTCTGAAAAAACTGTGATAGCAAGAAATTTTTAACATGCATGAAAATCTTCAATCCTCTCCACCTCAACTATCGTGTCATGAGTTGGTTGCAAGGCCTACTATCATCCATTGCAACATGCTTGGAAGACATGCAAGAAAATTGTGTATTAAGTGATATTAAATTAATTTAAATATTGAAAGTCTTATACACAGTTTGTAAGTTTTATAAGTAAAAGCCTAAAAGGCTTTAGTAGAGCACCACATCTCAACTGTAGATTAGATTATCCTCTCCACCAAGTTGATCTTTTCTTATTATTCTCTCTCTTTTTTTTGATCTTCTGTTAGTTTTTTATCTGTTTTAAATCGAGTGTTGAATTAGTTTTGGATATTATTAACACTATCAAATTAATTTTCTTTTTTATTCATAAAGTAACTCACAAGCTAATTTATTTGAGAAAATTATAATCAAGTCTTACAGAAGAAATTTAAATACAGTTAAGTCTCACAAAATAGAGAAATTATTTCACAGTCTCTTGGTCCTTTAGTGTGATTAATTTTATAAGTAAAATTACTCATTTGTCATGGCTGAATCAAAAGGAAAAGGCAAAAAAAGAGAAGTCATTTTTGTACAATGGAGGTAACAAGCTAAGCTCTCATGATCATCTTCGAAAAAGTGAGCTAGATAGGATTATTTTGTAGCTAAAATACAAACCCATTATTATCCTCTCATCCCATATTGCTGCATTTTCGATCTCTAAAGTGCATTCAGTGTTTGCGACTGTAGAAGTTTGTCAAGAAAGAAAAGCCTAGCTTCGACCTGCAATTTTACTATTATTGTGACCACAGCGAACAAGGTAAATGATGAGATCAATTTACATGTGTTACTTGCTAATCATTTAATTCAATCTTTTATTGTTTGTTGGTCGAATAAAGCCATGTAGGTTGTCTCTTTCTCTCTTTACGAGTATATTAGTTTAGGTGGTCTCTATAATAGATTTGTCAATTCAACCTAAACCACATAGAACATACTGACAACTACTCATAGCATATTGACAATTTACACTTAAGTTATTAACAACACATTTTGTCATTTCATAATAGATTTATCAGCTAAACTTACTTTTTATAGTAGATTTATTAGTTCAACCTAAATCACATAGAACATATTGATGACTTACACTTGGGCTATTAACAACACATCTTGCCATTTAATAACAAATTTATCAACTTAATCAAGTAGCACTATAATCTTAAATACACCATTACAAACACAAGGCCTGTGACTGCTCACCACAAATATACCACATAAAGAGAGAAAGATAGGCCACCCAAATTAATATACTCGTAGAGAGAGAGACAACACACATGGCTTTATTCAACCAACAAATAATAAAAGATTGAATTAAATGATTAGCAAAGAATACATGCAAATCGATCTCATTAATTACCTTGTTTAGCACAGTCACAGTAACAGTAAAACTTATTATTTAAAATATTCTTCAAATATCTTTTATCATTATTGTGTATATATCTCAATCATTATTAGAAAATATTATTTAATATTATTATATAATTAGTCATTATTGTATTATTTATTTTCTTTGTGTATATAATGTACCATTCATCTCAATAATAGATATGATATTTTTTAATCTTTCTCTAGTTTATCTCCTTCATCTTTGATATGGTACCAGAGCCATATAATATTTCTTTTTCCCACAATAAGTTAGTTTTTTAAAGAGTGTTAGCTTTCCTTCGTAGCAGTGTTGCTATCCTTCATCACAAATTTAGATCCACCTTAAATCTATTTGCGTATATCCACAAGGCAATTTCAGTAAATTGACATTTACAAATTCATTAACCATTGGATCATGCTAAAATTTGGTTAGCAGGCAAAAAATATCCAACACGTCATTTTTAATGGTCAGATCGTTGATTATTTTTCTAGTGTGACTGCTATATTATTTGTACTATAGTCTCTGGCTTGGGTGTTTTTAATCCTTCATTTTCTTTTATAAGCCTTTTTTCCTTTAAAAAAATAAAAAATTTAGATATTGCTCAATCTATATTAGTTACCTTAAATGGTTGCAATTACCATTTTTGATTGAAAAAATGTGATCTTACTCAACTTACTTTGGGATCCTCTCCGATTGAACTTGAAACTTTATTGAGTACATTCATCTCGAGTTTCTCTAGCTCATCTACTGCCTTATCTACTCTCACTGATAAATTCATTTGGTATTTTAACTTTGCTTGTTGCAATTATATGACGAGTCAAGAAAATTTCTTCTCCTATATGACACCTAACTCTACTGCCTATCCTATACACATTATTGATAATTCTCAAATACTCATAAGTCATATTGATATTGTCTCCTTACCTTCTTTATTCATTCATGATACATATTTTGTTCCTACCATTAACTTTA
This sequence comes from Prosopis cineraria, assembly GCF_029017545.1. Lineage (NCBI taxonomy): Eukaryota > Viridiplantae > Streptophyta > Magnoliopsida > Fabales > Fabaceae > Prosopis > Prosopis cineraria. Next base: position 5,867,039 of record NW_026555342.1, on the reverse strand, counting down.
ACCTTTTTTTGTTGGACAACTTGTTGAAATGGGTTATGACATGTTATTTAATAAATGTGGTTATGTTATGATGGATTCTCAAACAGGACAGGTTATCAAGATCAGGTGCAAAGTTGGTCGTATGTTCGAACTCACCTTTATGCACCTACTTGAGATCATTGTTCCCATGTTATGCGTTGCCTCCACATCCTCTTCTCCTAATTCTTCTCTTGACTTATGGCATTGTCGTCTTGCTCACCCTTCTTTAAGTAAATTGTGTCCTTTAATTTCTAGGTTTTCTGTTAGGCCATTTTATAGTCATTCTTTACAATGCATTTTTTGTCAGATTGCTAAACAACTTACTTTGTCTTTTCATAAAAATGATTCTATTCTTGCTTCTCCATTTGATTTGATTTATTCTAATATTTGAGGTCCTGTACCTACTCCCTTTATGGGAGGATCTTGATATTTTGTGATTTTTGTTGATGACTTTTTTGTTTTATCTGGATTTATATGATGAAACATCGATATGAGCTATCTGAATTTTATATCAAATTTGCTACTATGATTCACACTCAGTATTATAAAGTTATAAAAAAATTTTGTCACGGTAATGCTTTAAATATCGTGACTCTAGATTACTCACCTTTCTTGATTCTTAAGGTACTATTTCTCAATATACTTGTCCCTATAATTCTTAACAGAATGGTCGTGCTGAGCATAAACACCATCATATTCTTGATTTTATTAGGTTATTGCTCATTTTCTTTTCTTGTCTAAAATGATTTTAGGGTGAAGCAGCCTTAACCTCTATCTTTTGCATCAATCAACTCTTATCTCCTATCACCGATAACATTTCTCCTTTTGAGTGTCTCCTTGATTATCCTCTCAATTATAATCTTTTGAAAGTCTTTGCTTGTACCTGTTTTGTTCTTCTTCCGTCTTATGAGATAAACAACAAATTTCAAGCTCGTTCTCGTGTTTGTTGTTTTCTTGGTTATGATTCTACGCATAAAGGTTATCATTGTTGGGATCCTCTCTCTTACCGTATTCATATTTCTCGGCATGTTGTCTTTTGAGAGAATATCAAGTTTTCATCTTTAATTGATTTCTCATCGTTCTCATCTTCTTTACCTCTTATTTTTATATATATTTCTAGTGATCTTTTTTCCAGTCACACAGGAACAAATTCTTCTAATGAGCTCATTTTTGCATTGACGTTACGCCCACTCCAGATGTGCCTACTGTCACACTTATTGCTCCTCCAACATAAGTCACGCCTACTGAGCCCATATCATCCACAGACTCTCAGCCCAATTGTATAAGAAATCCTCCCTTTTACCTCAATGATTACCATTATTTTTTCACCATTCTCTAGTTTCAGGGATCTAAATCCTTTAAAAAAGCCTCTTGTGATCCCCTTTGGTAGAAGCTATAGATGATGAATTACAGGCCCTAGAAAAAATGCATACTTAGGATCTTGTTGATTTTCCTCATGGTAAAACTCTAGTTGGGTATCGATAGGTCTACAAGAACAAGACTCATTCTAATGGTTCTTTGAAGTGATATAAAGCTCGCTTGGTGGCCCAAGGATTCACACAGGAGTATGGTGTTAATTATAAGGAAACTTTTGCACCTGTTGCCCGTATAATCTCTGTTCGTAGCCTTTTAGCCATTGTTGTCGTTAAACAATGGCTTCTTCACTAGATAGATGTTAAAAATATCTTTCTAAATGGAGATCTAAAAGAAGAAGTGTATATGAAGCCTCTACCCAGGTATCAACATCCAAAAGACAAGGTATGTCCTCTTTGTCGAGCTCTATATGGGCTTAAGCAGGCTCCAAGTGTATGGTTTGCTAAGTTTAGTAACACTATGAGTCAACTAAATTTTTCTTGTAGTCCTTACAACTTGACTCTTTTTGTTCGCTTCACTGTTCATGATATTGTTATGTTGTTATTGTATGTTGGTGACATGATTATTACAGGCAGTGATAATAGAGGAGTTTAAGAGCTCAAGACATATTGGGCTAACAATTTAAAATGAAGGATCTTGACAAATTGAACTATTTTCTTGGGCTTGGTGTAACAGTCACTCCCCCCGAGCCCACTGCTATGAATGGAGGATTAGGCTATGCCACCTCACGGCAACCCTAGTTAGCTTTCTCCATGGTAGTACGTGGGATATTCCTTGCACCTACTGTGCTAAGGAAGCATCTCCATGTTCGATCCTCCAACCTCTCCTACTTAGTGAAGTTGAGGCTGAACCTGATAAAGGAGCCATTGATTTGACATCCCGAGCTCGCCTTTCTAATAAGGAGGTTGAAACTACATCTATTAAACCGAATGTTCACTATACTTCTACCGATGGCACCCTGTTGGATAATCCCACCCATTATCGCCAGCTAATTGGGGGCCTCATCTATCTTGTTATCACCCATCCTGACATTGCTTATGCAGTTCATGCTGTTAACCAGTTTATGCTTGAGCCTCCACAACTCATTATGCATCAATTCTTTGGATCATACTGAAGGTCAAAGTTGGGCTTTTCTTCCTTGACGAACTCCTATAGTTGCAAACACCAAGCGTACTTTAGAGATCGAAATTGCAACAATATGTGATGGAAGGATAACAGTGGGTTTGAATTTTAGCTATAAAATAATCCTACTTGACTCACTTTTCTAAAGACAATCACGAAAGCTCAGCTCATCACCTCCACTACTTGAAAATGGCTTCTCTTTTTTCGTTCTTTCCTTTTGATTCAATTAGGGTAAATAAGTAATTTTACTTATAGAATTATTCACACTAAAGGACCAAGGGACTATAAAATAATTTTTTTATTTCATGGCACTTGATTGTATTTAAATTTCTGCTGTGAGACCTTATTGCAATTTTTTCAATTTATTTCCATTCATTCATAATATATGAACTCACATAATGACTTTTGCCACGCTTGTTGCTGCTTCTTCGTTCGTCTTCCTCTCACACCCCTATCCTTACGTCTTCTTCCTTACCTCTCCATCATTATCTTTGTCTTCCTCCATCATCAATAGCGACGATAGCTTTGCACCCTCCCCTGCACCCATTCCATGGCTTCATCTAAACAAATCGAAAGCGCACACAACGTTTGAATTTAGACACATCCTCTGCACCCATTCCTAAATGAAAAGAAGTAAGAAAAAAATGCTACGAATTCAGACATAGCGTAGCAGCAACAGCAATGACCCAGTAAAAGGATAAAACCCGAATCAACATACCAAACCAACCTAAAAACAGCTCGAATGGTTCACAAGGAAAACGTTAACAAGATGTAAGCCCAATAAGAATCAATAGAGGAACCCAAAACTATCTTTTCAACAATCCGAGATCTTGAATCTTTCAACCTATGTAATTCGTTCCAAAATAACAAAACTTTAAACTCTCTCACGAGCATCAAGCGATGACGGAGGTGCGGAGACATTGAACGCCGTAGGGCAATTCAGGGAGATGATCTGATGAAGCTTGATTCCGCAGAAGCACAATATAATGTCACAGCTGGCGTTGGGCGAAGGAATCCGAATGTTGTGACTCAAAAGCGAGTTGGGGAGCGAGTTCATGCACCCCCTGTGAGTCGTCCAACATCATCGAAAGATCACCGCTAGTCGCAGCAGTCGGAGGCGAAATCTCCGAAGCCGACCGAGAGTGAGCTACGAAGAGCTAGGCCAGGGAAACCATTAATATGGAGAGGAAGCAAATGAGGAAGGCGAGAATGAACATAAATGATTGCATTGTTATTGTTATTATTTTAAACTTAAAGACGAATGTGCCGATGATAAGGGATGAGTTTTTGGGTTCGTATGGCAATGGAGAAACAACTAAAGGGATTGTAAGGGAAAAAGTAGGGAAAGACCGAAAAAGAGGACTTCTATGTTACCAGAGAGACAGGGAAGGAGAACAACATACGTGGAACCATTTGACCAACACATGTGGCATCTATGGGTCCATTTGACCAGATTAACACCATTACCTCAGTCCAGGGCAAGATTGTACGATTCTACAGAACATGAAGACGACTTTCCGCCTTTTAAAATATTAATATACCAACTGTGGTTTTTTTTTTTCCCCAAATCATCCATGACAAATTTCTATTTTAATCTTTTAAGTTTTAAGCCCTTATAATTTTTTGTAACTAATAATATGGTAGGAAATCTTTTTGCAGGTTTTTTATATCTATATTCTATAATCAAAGAAGATGAATACAAAAAAGAAATATCTTTGTAAGATTTTGAACTTCTTAGCCCAAAATAATTAATTGTTTTCCTTATTGAAGAACTTAATTTATTTAGCTTTACAGTGGTTGTTGAAAAATGGAGTAAAAAAAAATGCCTTGGTCAACTGAACTCTATATTTTAGGCTGGTTTGGAAAATATAAAATAAAAAAGGGACTCCGTTTTTGGTGGGGAAAAACCATTGAAACCAATTAGATGTTGGTATTAACAAATAAAATGAGGGAGTCTGTTTTACAGAAACATTTTTCTTATAAAAAAATTGGTATCTTAGTTGGATACATCTAATCCCCATGTGGCTTTGGATCACAAAGGGAAGGACGAGAAGAAGCAATGGCCATGGAAAAAGTCAAAACCACACCCAATAATTGCGCAATAACCAACCACATCAAAACTAACACCAACTTAAGAATATACTGAATTAGAAATGGTGAAATGGAAAGGGAAAATTTTCCATAGAGCAGAGAGAGAAAGGACAAGAGAGGCTGCAACAAAGCAATCTCTCTTTCTTGGATCTCTGAAACAACACAACACATAGACATTCAAATTCTGTCATCATAACAATCAATCTATCCCTTTCCTCTTACTCATCCTTCTCCTCCTCTTTTCTTCTTGTACCAGATTATTATTATTAGTTTTTTTTCCTCTGAATGCATGCCATGAGTCAACTTCGAGCTGTTTCAGCCCCAGAATTAATACCTCCTTCTTCGAGCAGCATTTCACAGCCAGGCGAAAATGGTGTTGGTTTAGAAGGTAATTAATCTAGGAACTCTCTTTTGTTAGATTCAATGGTTTTTTGTCAGACCCTGCATGTAATGATCCCTCATATTGTATTCAATCCTGAAAACCAATGAAACAATTTATTTAATTCAGAAGTACATCAAAGAGAGGAAGGATACAGTAGCTCTGTTATATTTATTGGGAGCAACTGGATAAACCAAACACAAGCATATTAGATTCAGTACATATCAATGCAAAATATAAAAATTTCTATTAACTTCTCTATTATTCTATAATTACTGTGTTACATATGTAAAAGATCAAATGTTTAATATATCTGCAAGAAACTGTTCACTGATCAAACATTCCATGTTCATATCGTTCTTTCTCAAGTTAGAGCCATAGTTAGTCATAACACTCGTTCATTTTCTGCCTTTAAGGCCCTGATGTAAATGTTTCTTATGGTTCCTTCGCCTTGTACGGTTTTCCTGAGTTAATGAAATTTCCCATTCACTCAAAAAAAAAAAAAACGTTTAATATATTTAGATATGACATAAAAAATTGCGAAACAAGATATTTTTATTATTTCATAAGTACTTAAAACTATCATCTTCACTATTCAAGTATTCATACGGATATATACCTGCTTTACTTTTTTTAATCACCAGCTCAATGCAGCAAAAGGCTAAGTCCTAAAGGGTATTACATCAACTATGCATATTTCAAAGATTTCAGAGGCGGATGCCCCCGGAGTGTAATATAGGTCCTCCCATGTTTATTGGTAGCAACTGGATAAACCAAGCACAAGCATATCGAACAAGTTATATTCATCTCTCTCTTATTTGTCATATAGGTGTTGCCACCAATGTCAAGCTGTTGCTGAAATTAATTCAAGATCACAGTGTGTGTAACTCAAAAGATAATTTAGAGAGAAAACATCATAGGGTGGCTGGAATGATTTCTATCATAGATGAAGTTAAGAACAGGATTCAGAAGATTCAAACAACTTCAAAGCGAAGAGCTGAACTCAGACGGTGCAACACCGATGTTAAGCCTAATATTCCAAGTCCAAGGGACAAGAAAGCCCCTGAACTCATAACAGATGAGAAAGAAAGACTAAGGAGAGAGCTTCATGCAAGCTTGATAGCAAGACAGAGCATTCAAGCCATATGTTCAAGTTTGGGAAAAGAGAAACAAATCATGGCATCAGAACTTGCAAGGAAGGCTCAAGAATTGTCGGAAATGGAGGACTATATTATTGATCTAAAAGATCAGAACCACATGTTAATGGAGAAGTTGCGCTCCTGCAGCTTAGAACACAAGGAGAGGAGTAGTGAAAAGGAAATTCAAGGCAACATGGCACTGCAAGAGAGAAACAAGGAACTCAAAGAGCAACTCATAAGGTTAAATGATTATTTTCAATCTCTGAGGAAAAAATTCCAAGCAACAGAAGAGGAGAACACGCAGATTCTCGATACAATGGAGGAAATGGAGGTGGAAGTTCAAGCAGGCATTAACAAGATGCATGGCTTCAAGGAAAAATTGGCAACAAATGGAGAAGACAAACTCAATGTCAAAGAGGAAATTTCAGCTTTAGAGCACATGCTTAAATCTCTCAGCTTGAAAATTTCAAAACATAGGCAAAAGCAAACTTGGGACCATTAATACAAAAACTCAACATGTACTAGGTAGAGGCGGAGATAAGAGGTGAGCTTGAAATCATTATTCACTCTTCGCCTTCCTCGTTACTCATCTTCAGTTCTAGAAAGCATGCTTAGATCTTGAAAAGAAAAAGGAGCCATGGATTAAATAGTTTGCCTCTAATAATAGTTCGTATTATGAGGGTGAGGAGATGAGTCAAAGTAGAGGAGATTAGTAGCCTTGCACATATTCCTAAAACTTCAGCTTTTTGTGTGTCCAATGGCACAAGAGTTGTGTATTCCGGATCGTTTCCTTTCCTTTGAACTCTGCCCGCAGACCCAAACCCAAGCTTTGTTCAATTCATGTTTCACCAGGAAAAGAAAATTCGAGGACCTCATGTGGTAGTTTAATCATGTAATTGATAATTGCAAAGCTATGTATGTAATAACTATCAATGATGTATATCTCCATATGCTTTTGTTACAAGTATTATACATCTCCCCGCAATTAATTTTATAACTGCTTGCAATTGACTTCACCATTTTTGAACATCTCATTACAGCGGACATATAAGAACATGAATAGGCTATGAATTCTTCCCATGATGCAACAATCACTGCCAAATTCTCACCTTCCCCCAAAACTCATACAAACATCAAATTTCAAAATGTGTTTTTACAAATTCAAATGTTATTTTTATCCATGTTTAAACTTTAAACAGAGATAAAGATTAAAAAAGGAAAGATAGGATGGGATAGGGATATATACATGAATCAGAGATGAATCAGAGATTTGGAAGTATATTTTACTGAACAAGGCTTTGCAACTTGCAGGCTGCAATAGAGTTTAAAATCCATGTATTACTCGCTGCTTTTGAACCAGTTGAACTTGCCAAAGCCTCTGCATCATTTCGCCTTTGACTGAGAATTGTTTCCCTTTTTAAGAGATCAAATTTATCAGGAAGTTCAAGGCTGTAAATGATGAAGGTTTTGGAAGGATGCCTATCAGGTGATAATGCTTTTTGGTCACCACGTATTGGTTTTCTTTGCAGAAAGATCCCTCCAGCAGCAGTGACGAGGTCCTGTAGATAGCCCCTATATGATGGCATAAAATCACCCATAAAATAGAACTTGTAACCATCGAAAAGCTTTGGTTGCTGCATGGGTAGAAACAAAAGGTAGCACTTGTTAGCACACAAGTAAGCATTTAGTATTCGTTTAATAAATCCATATTGTCATACCTATACCTAGGTTTTCATCATTCACTCTTCAGTTATAACTTGATAGACTGAAGTCTATATTAACTCGTATATACCAATTACCAAACCTTCAAATATATAAAACATATCCATAGAATAATCCTCAAGTCTTGACACATCCAGAACAAAATTACGATGTGCTCGTGTAGAATTTAAATGAGGTATAAAATGGAGTAAAATTTCACAGGCATCCGGACATGGTATAAAGTACATATACATCGCTCATGTTCATTCCTCCAAATTCTATCTATCCACAACATTCTCATTCCCTACAGTCTCAAGACAAACTGAACTTTGAAGGTAGCGATTGGTTCTGGTTTGCAGATACTATGAGATGGGACTTCAAAACTTTTTGTCAACGTTCGATTCTTATTTTTAAGAATATTCAGCTTCTTGATCAGGCTAGAGACCATTAAAAAAAAAATTGTTTACTTTCGCAAAATTTTCCTTTAGACTTTCCTTTTGTCAATTAAATTCCTTCTCTGTTTTTTTTCCCTCAAATATTACCAGAACACAAGGAAAACCAACCTTATCCAATACTCTCAGTCGTCCAAGACGAGGGCCATCCCTGACTCCATGGATGTCAGCAGTAATTTCATAACGCTTCTCATCAACAGGTTCCATTGCTTGCATGGATGCTTTAATCCCTGTTTAGCACCCCAAATACACCCGCGCCGCGGCCAAACAAAAAAATAAGTATGACAAATCAAGAAAAAAGAAGACAAAACTATAGTCATTTACTATGATAAAAAAGAATATAAATAACATAAATTTCAGAAAAGATTAGAACTTGCATTCCACATTGAGAATCCACTTTCCCTCGAGGATACCCATCAGCACTTTGAGGGTCCTTTTGCATGCCCCATTTTCATTTGTTGATGCTATAACATGGGTCACACTTGCATCCCACTTTTTCAAAACTGTAACCTTGGTAACTCTTTCAAATTCAGAAACAATATCCTACAGATTTTAACCATAGTAAGAAAGATAGAAATTAGATTTATTGAAAAAGAAAGTAGCAATGGGATTCCATAAACAAAGATAATACCGTCTCTAGTCCAGATAAAGCTGAACAACAGAGAACAATTTTCTTTTGTGACCAGCGACCATTCAGATTTTGAACACCAGGGTCATGCTTGCCAGCAGTGCTGTTATTGCGTTGATCTTCTCGTCTGACAAAAGGGTAAACAGAATGAAATGAAAGTATGTTAAATAATAAGTGACGATTTTTTGGATAATCAAGAGGATATCCCGGTATTGGCTTACTCTCTAGCCGTGCATTTGTCGCTTCTGTTTTGACTTCCTGTACTTTCACAAGGCAACTTCAAAGAAGCGTGGAGAGGACAGAGCATAACAAAGTTATCCTGAATCAGCATGGTAAAAGGATTGAATTAGACAACTTCCTAGTTAAGTGGGATGCAATGATAGGTGCAATTTGATTTTTACTACATACCATATCCCATCGACACTGAGAAGTCCATTTGGCACAAGCAACATGAAAGCTCCTGCGACAACTTTTTTCAAAACAGCCTAATGCCGCCCCCTTAAGTCCACAGAAGCTACATTTAATTCTTCGACTTCTACTTATTTCAGCCTCAAGATTAATTGCGATATCATCTTCAAAATATACATTGGGGGCCCTGTGCAAGTATAAAACAGTTCAACTGCAGTGAACATATTAAATTCACAAGTCTGACTTCAAACTAGAACTAATTAAACCTAGTAAACGGTAACAAACATAAAAGAGGATTTTCTTTCTTCTTAGTTTTCAAGAAGAAAGATTAATCGCAGTATCACTTATTAGTATGATATTATGAAGTGGAGAGATACAATGCTTTTCAGAATAAGCACAAGCACAAAACCAATTCAACTGTACTCCATGCTAAATTAATGACACAAGGTACCGTTGCAAAATCAACCACTTTACTGGAGTAAAAGTCCTTACCATTCAGTGCAATTCCTGTGAGAATGTATGACTTTCGATCCTCCTTCATGATCTGCAGCAACAGACTTGCCCTTATAGTAATGCACCATCTGGCCAGAAGCCTGTATTTTGGTTTAAAGACACTAAACTTCAGTTAATGTATAATGATATCTAGCTAGCATCAACAGAGAGTAGGAAAGTGGCCCCAGGGTGAACAATTATATGGACTTATAGCCAATAAACAAACAAGCATTGTTACCTCGGATTCTTCTGATGAGAGACAGAAAGCGCATTGGAACTTCTTAATATGGGTCCCACATTTCCGTAAAACTACTTCATCAGTCCGAGGACGTTGTTTCTCTTTTAATGATTCGCTCAAAGCCCCACTTTCAGGGTGTTGATGAATCCTCTTAGGAGGCTGGGTTTCTTCACCATGTGCCTGCTGGGAGATGCAAGCAGATGAAACTTTTAACCTTTTATTATTTCTCAATTCTCTGTTGTAGGACTCGGATTTTCTGACGGAACTAGTTTCTTTTTGCCTCATATTGGAGGACTTCCCATTATTATCCATCTGGAGACTTGAATTGGATGATGGACAACCAGCATACTCATTGTTATGGTGTTGCATTGAAGATGAGTCTTCAACTTTTTTTTGGAAATTATCCAACCTTTGTTTCCCAGACCTTTTCCTCTGGCTTTTCTTGCAATTTTTCAGATTAGAATCCTTCAAATGTTCTTGTTTACCAGGTGAATCATTTACCATCTTTGTTCCCCAATTACCAATAATCCCAGATATATCAGAAAGTGCTTGAGCAGTTTGAGGTGTTTCCTTTGAAGATGTATCACAACAAACCTTCTTACCTCTTTTATTTGTTTTCCCCAGGTGTGAAGAATTGTGTTTATTGTCCCATATTTGCTCGTGACTGGCTTTTGATAATCTCTCTGGAATGAGGTCAGTCCCTTCAATTGAGACTCCATGTTTTTCAGTCTGCACTTTCCAAGGGTTTTCTGTTGCCTTCCTGCCTCTCTTTTTGGCATTCTTTCGAGAAGAAGCCACTCCAGGCACCATCATGTTCAAAGCATTTCCTTGTTCTAAATTCTCAAATTTTGTATTCTCAGCACTTAATGGATTTGCTTCAAGGTCCAGGGAGTCTGCTACATAACCCTTCGCTTGATTTTCATCAACCTCTCCAGTATCTTCAACCTGAAAATAACAAGCAATTAATAGACAGATTAGTAGATAAGATTCAAACTCATGTTTGAGGAAACTATGGCTATCGGTCATCCACTACCTGCACCCTGAAGGGACTTGAGCATAATTCAGGGGAACAAGGCCTTTGTGTCCATTCAAACATTTCACTATCAAATAAATCGACGAAGGTTTTATCTTGTGCATCATCCTACAAGGTAATAACAAGAATTAATATCATAGTATAATTCAGACTCGAGTTGTAGCTAAAGCTTACCTATTCAACCTGTTTCAGTTTCTAATTAGCCAAATAGAAGAGTTCAGTGGGAGAAATGCATAATGAACAATTAAGCTGATTTTTCAAGTTGATTGATTTCTGAAAGGTTTTCTTTCATTAGTTGTCAATAATCAGGTAGCCAAAGAATGAAGTCAATCAACTAATCGAGTTATTCAGAACACACATCAGAGCTAAATTTCACCGTTTTCTCATCAGATATATAACCGTAAGAAACTGCTACTCTAATTAACAAACTGTCAAGGAATTGTTTGCTTAGAAAGTTATAACAGTACATGATGTAAACTTACTGATGGAGCCCCTTCAGAAGGGTTTTCATCATCAGAGTCCTTGAGATCACTGAATGACGGTAAATTTGGTGTTGGTGTATCACTCAGTTTATCCCCAACGGTGCCCTGACTTGACTTTTCTCCATCTTTTTCATCTCTTAACCAAAAGAAGGGTGAAAGAGCTATTTCTTCTTTCTCATTTTTGATAGGCCTCCCATTTGACGTGGCCAAACCCTCTTTTCTTCCCTCTTTGACAACTTCATTTGGAGAAGGCCTAAGCCCTGCATTCTTAAATGGAGTTTTTGAAAGAGGACTTTGTGGAACCTGAATCCTTTTCTTTGTCGGAAAGGTAGGTTTTACAGAGTCAGCACCAGAATTCTTGCTGGCCTCGATCTCTTTCCTTGATCCCTTCCTTTTGCGGGTCTCTTTTGCCTCTGGATGATTTTGATGAGTATCACCAGCAACCTTCACCCTACAATTGGCATCACCATCACATTGCTTTTCTCCATCTGCAAGATCGTGTAGGTACAATACGGCATAAGCCATATAACATTAAAGCCCAAACCCAATGCATGATTGGAAGACCACTGTATATGCAGCTTTACATGCAACTACAACAAACCTTATCCCACTAAGTGAGATTGATTACATGGATTATATGACACTATTGTACTCTATCATCTATTAAGCTTTTAGAAATATTGTTAGTTAAAAAATCTCGTTCAACAATCTTTAAAAGTATTCTCTTCAATCTTCCTCTATCTTTCTTGATAAGGATCAAAACCATCTAATTCATGCAGCTTTACATGCAAGGGAACAAAAAAGCAGCAATGTGCCGACAGATGATAAACGAAAAGTATATTTGGCATGTAATTATCACCACCAAATTTTTGCCTGCAGCTACAAGACTGTAATAGCATATATGATAAGCTCTAACTGAGGGATAATAATAAAATTCAAATTTTTGCCAGTCCATAACTGGGCTTTTTTCTAGGAGAAAATAACGGACACAGGTGCAACTCTTTTTTTTCGTAGTCCGACTATTTGCCCTTTATAATGAGGACGTAAACAAGAAGAAAATAAAACTCAACATTTGCTAGTTGAGAAATATGCAAGGACAGGATCAGGAAGGATTCTTGTAAGCAAACAACCTGGACTATCCATTATCAGAATCGTTTTCTAAATATTGCGATCATCAAAAGTGAAAACAAGAAGAAGAAGCAAAAGTACCTGACAATTTAGCAACAGGAACGTTCTGAGTGACAAATATATTTACTCCCGAAGAAACTTCCATGCTTCTGTAGATACTTACCAAGTTATCCATATGAGGAGAAGCGCGAATCTCTTCACACAGAAATATATTGTCCGTGATTAAGCAAGTAATTACTAAAATCCAAGAAACAGCAGCATAAAATGAGGACGTAAAATTTGGTAGAGATGCCTTCTTTACTTTGAAATTATATATAGATATTTGACAGCATCCAAAACCAAGTTGAGATACCTCAACAAAATGAGAGATTGAAAAATATTTCACATAAAAAAAAAATAGAAAGTTATTTTTGAGTGAAATATAATCTTTCACCTTCTTTGAAGGGAAAAAATCATTTCATACAAAATTCATAAAAACAGATGTCTGTGACAGAATTTACAGTTTACACAAGTCAACCAGAAGTTTCAAGCAATAACAGGCTATTTTTTCATCAATAACATTTAAAGAAAGTGCAAGGTGCGCAAAGTTATACAATGCAGATATAAAATTAGCCGTTCAAGGCAATCAAGCAAACACAGTCGTGCACATATCAAGTGGACTACTTTTCAAAGACTAAGATTTTAGACTCAAGCTAAGAACGTTTAGATGTGATTATCTAGTTGTAAAAAAGACCAAGATTTTAAATGGTAAATCATTGTGAAAAAATAATACCCTAAACCACAAGCCTTAAATGTTATAAAAATGTTGTGTATCTCCTTTATCAGGCTGATAATTTATACTCCAATTGGCACATGGTCCCCTGCAATTGAACTGAAATTACTGAGGGCCTTAAGGAATGTTTAGACCAAATCTTAGCATCTCAGTAACCAATCTTCTTACAGCACTTAGCTTTGTGCAGTAAAATAACCACTGTCAAATATTGAGTACCATAATCTTCCTTGTACTTTAACAGAAGATATTAGTTTTTGAAATGAGTAAAACAAAAATAATAAGCAAGAGAACAAGAATCTTCGGTCAAATACACAAAAATACCAACAAGGAAGGAAAATGAACGTTCCAGACCAAAAGAAAACAAGGAATCAAATTGTAGCCTTTAAAAATTCTGTTCTTGACTCGAATATACAAGCAAGAAACATCAAAAAGGAAAGAACATATCCTTAAACATGTTAGGAATATATTTGCCAGGCCAGTTTTTATTGATTATTCACAAGAAAATTATTCGCAAGTTTGCAACTATTAAGAACCACTTAAGTTGAGTGAATATTGGTCACGCAATCAACAATTCTTCAAGGAATAATATATCATTCAAGAATATTAACTTACTTTTTCATTCAATGCAAGTCTGCAACTTATTATCTCCATATAAAATTATGAAACTTACCTCTGCGATGGAAGGGCACTTTACACACAGGGCAACTAGAACCTGATTTCATTGATTTCACAATACATGAGCTGAAACCAAGGGAAAATTTTGCTTTTAGCATCCTCAATTAATGAGGCTTATGTGAAGCAAGAGAAGAACCACCATTTATAAAATCGATAAAGCAACTTACTTGCAGAATACATGATTGCATGTAAGAGAAACTGCAGAATTCAGTAAACTCCAACTGCATATTCATTGCAACGCGTACAAAATCAGCCAATTGTATCCCAAGCAAGTTGTTTCAAATTTCAACCCGTTTGAAATTTAGAGCAAATATGATTCTTATTCTTTCTTTAAATAGTAAAAGTTTGTACAGAAGCAACGACCATAGTTAGCCTCATACCACACTACATCATTATCGCCCTTGCAGGCTCCAGCTATACTAAAGGGAACAAGAAAATGCGTTCGTAATTCATTCCAAAAGTATCGCTGATAAAAAGTACTATTACGAAAACATGGGTTTAAAGTTCTATTTAGCAGACATTGAACTGAGAACAATAATAACGAGATGGCTTTCATAACAATAAAAAATGTATCTGCAATCAATTTAAGTTTCGGCTGTCCGTTGGTTAAGCAAAATATGACAACAGCTAATCGGGTAGAGCATATCAATTCCTTTTTTTTTTCCGTGGGATAACCCAGAAAACAAAAAAAGAAAGAAAGAAAGAGCCCGTGGGGGTGGGTAAAAAACAAAGCTGAAACGTAAATGAATAAAGGAATCGGCTACCCATTTCCTGCAAGATATCAAAGCTGAGAGCAAGATGGATCACGCACAAAATTGCAGATGAACAGAACAGAAGAAATGATAAAGAATCACATACCAAATGGGACACTTGAGTTCTCTGCCCATCTGCTCGAGATGAGTCGGATCACCCATTATGGATCAAAAAGCGAGAGACAGTAACGGAGAATGAAGATGAAGAACGATGAAAGCGAAAGCGAGTGATTGAATTAGAAGCTCAACGAGAGAGACGATAGATGCTCGAACTGGATGCCAAAAGCGGGAGGCACACCAGAGATTTAGGATTCAAATTTCGATCTGATTTTAAACTTCAACAAGCGCGCGTTCGGTTATCTCGCGCCAATTCGTTTTGTTAGTCATGGCTGGCGCGTAGCTCAATCTTTTTGTTTTTGACTTTTTTTTTTTGGTAAGATGTTTTTGACTTTTTGAGGCGTCACTTTCTTTCTTTCTCTTGGATCGTTCCTGTTCGGACCTCCAAGTCCTGTGAGAATAAATATAATATATAATAAAAAAATAATTATTTAATTCTTATAATTTTAATTTAATAATAACTTACCCTTCTGTTTAAAAATATAAAATATTTTTAATTAAATTTTATTTTTTAATAAAATAATTACTTATTTTTTAATTAAATTTATTTTTTTATATTTATTTTTATTAAACATTTTATAATAAATATAAAATCATTATTAATAGGAACATTTAAAAAAAAGATAATAATTACATCTTAAAAAATTAAAAATACTTTACATTTTTTAACATTCAAAACTTAAAAAAATGCCTTATATTTTTGAATGGAGGGAGTAATTTTTAAACTTTGATTTATTGTAACTCAATTTTTATAATTTTGATTTGATTATAACTTAATCCTTGAATTGTGACTCAATATAACTTAGTCCCTACATTTTTTGTAATTTAAAATATTGGTCCTTATATGTTTTAAAAAATTAAAGTTTTAGTGACTTAAAATATTAATTCTTGTATTCTTAAAAAATTAGTATTTATAATTTTATTTCTTAAAATATAGCGACTAGTATTTTAAATAGTTAAAATTATAGAGACCGGGTTGTACCCGATCAAAATTTAAAAACTGAATTATAACTGAGTCAAAATTATAAAAATTGAGTTATAATAAATTAAAACATAAAATTAAATTACAATTAAATCAAAACAATAGAAATTAAATGATTAATTTTTCCTATACAATGTAACAATAAAAAGAGGATGTAAAATTAAACAAAATTTAGATGAGTTAGATCTCATAAATTCTCCAAAGGCCATAGTCCTCAGCCAAGTCAATAATGGAATGTAATCCTGCAACTTTGTAGATTATGTAAAATATAATTACCAATTGAACCAACCTTTTATTTATTTTTTCCATCTTAATTTAATAATATACACAAACACACATATATTAATTAAAATGATAGATGTTATTTTTTTATTCTATATTATTTTGTTTAAAATTTAAAAATTCATTTTTATGATTATGATGAAACAATTATTTTTATTTTAAACATATATTATTTAAAATATATCAATTTATTCATAATCGGTTAAACCATAATTCAAATTATGATTCAACTGTTAAACCGTAAACCTATATCTCAATCACATTTGGCTTTCTTAACATTGTTCTTTATAGTTTATATACTGTTTGTATATATTATTGTGTGCGTAATTTTTTTTTTTTTTTACCATGTCATAGTCGTCGTATTCTTTCACCACAAATGAGAGGGCAAGTAAAAATAAATTAACAAAATTTACATAATAAAAGAAGGGGAAAAAAAAAAACAGAGAGGACATGTGCGCAGCCGCACACTCAATTCAGAGCAATGGTGAGCTTAGAAATTCTACCAAGCGAAGTTGAAGGGCAAGTGAACAGTACAAATGATGCAGAAAAACAACAATACTGTTGATACCTGCCTCAGTATGCTTGTAACAAATATCACTGCATCAGTCTCCACAGGGCTTCTTATATGTAAATGAGGAAGACTCAAAAATTCTCCATCTATCCGATGATCATGTTGAGCCAGGAAGATGAGATTTAGAGCCTCTACCTAGGTAGTAAGATGACTTCTCTTTACTGCTGCTCGACCATAGAATTAAATCGTGCAATATTCCCGTAAGTTTAACCAAGTTAGAATAAAACCTAGTTTTTTTCATCGTTCGCAAATATTTTTATATTAAAAGTAATATTGTTCTAGATACAATCAAATACCAAATATAAACACATCTTTCAACAAAAATTCTTAATTCTCCACATTATAAAAAATTAGCTCAATTTATTAGACTTAATGGTAAATAAAACCACATTCTTTTGACAAAGGCAACTAAACTATTTTTCGATAATGTTATAAATTAGGTTGTCACAAATGGCCTCTACTTATTGGTAAACCATCTCTATCAAACCTAACCTGTTTCCAGAGGGATCCATTCAATACCCTTTTGAACCAACCAAGTGATCTTTTCACAGCTTCACATTTAAGGTCTTTGACTACTTCAGAGTACTAAGAAAAACTACATTCCTATTTAAATTGTTCTTATCTAAACAGATCTCGATACACATCACTTTCACTTAAACAGACTGAATCACTTAGCACAATCGCTTCCCTGAACAGGTAGCCTCACCTTGGATTCAGATGAGTTCATGGGTTGGCCACTGTACATATCAACTGTGAATTCAAGTAGGAACTTCGATAAATCATAAATATCACAAAAGATGGATGATCCGCCTTATATATATGCAATTATATATATATATATATATATATATTTTGCATTTGATTACATATGAAAACGCCAGTTTTCAATATAGATCAAGACTGATGATGGATAGAGCTGGTGCTATCCATTAAATGAGTAGGTTCTGCATAATTTTAAGGTTGTATGTGAATGTAAGTTACAATTAGAAATTTTAACCTAGTGTTAAAATTGTTATTCTCCTCTATTGAGCCTCATAAAAGATCACGGAGGAAAGATCTAATATAATGTTCATTTAAATTTGCCAATGTCAATGCAAAACTTTAGAGAACCATAAAATCATTGTCATCTCCAAAACCAAAAATAAATAAATAAATGACGTCCTGGACATTGGGAGTGTTCAGCTATTATAGCACTCTAACAAACAAGATTTACACAGTTGCACAGAAATTTTACCCAATCATCTGCATTAGATAGAAAATTAGACAAGTCTTAGTTATTATGTTTCAGAATATGTAATAAAAGGAACATTCATTGATAGAATAAAATGAGAGGAGTAGGACAGAGTGGGACATTTTATTATTTGGAAGTTTTATTAGAGTAATGAATGATTTTATCTAATCACTACTTAAGAAATTATTATTGATGAAGATGTTGCACGTAGGGTACAAGTTGAATGGTATAATTAAAAAAAAAGTTAAAGAAGTTATTCGTGAATTGTAATAGAAAGATATTTAATAAATTTAAAGGAAGGTTTTATCAAACTAATATAAGACCAACCATATTATATAGCAATAAATGTTAAGCTTTAAAGGGACAATAAAAACATAAACTTTGAGTTGCAGTGATAAAAATATTGAGATTGATGGGTGGACATACACAAAAAGATAAAATACAAAATAAGCATACACAAAAAAAAGTAGGCATGACACTTATTGCAGAGAAAATGTAAAAAATCGTTTGAGATAATTTGAATACATTCAGATAAAACCATGAGAAATACTAGTAAGGAGAGTAGAATGGATAGCCTTGGAGAGAGGTAAAGAAAGACTAAAGAGAATACTAATATAGTTATTGAACGGGACCTCTTAATTAACAATATTTCTAAAAGTTTGATTAATTATAAAATAACATCATGCAATCCATATAATCAATCTAACCTATTGAGATAAAGCTTATTATTGTTATTCTTGTTATGTTGTTGTTAAGAAGTTATTATAAAATTATTATATTTGAATTAAATATAATTATGTTTTTCAGCTTTAGGGTGAGAGGGAGTGAAAGAGTGAGAGGGATAAGAAGGATGAGAGTAATTTTGTGATAACATTATTTATATCATGTCATTCCAATTCCATTGAAAAAATGAGTTTAGAATGGCTTAGAAGGTCATCCAAGCCATTCTACTCCCTTTTAGAAACCCTTTCAAAAATATGGTATAAAACTTTTACCCATCCCACTCCATTCTACCCCACCCCAAAACAAAACTCCCAAACACTACCTAATAAAAAAATATTAATAAAAGAAAAACTCTTTACCAAGTAAATGGGAACATATTATTGAATCAGAATCATCGGGTATATGGTCAGAGGTAGACCAAATATAGAAAAAGAAATTTCACAATTTCTCATAAACAATTCCAACGCAAAAGGAAAACCTCAAAACCAACAGAGCTCTTAGCACAAGACAGCCAATAAATGGCGTTGCCAAGTCTCCATATTTCCATATATTACCAATAATCCTTACAGGAACATGAACCACCACCGAAATGGTGGAAGCGACTATTATCCCTGATAACAATCTCTCTATTATAAACCTTTGATATGAGTTTAATAGCCATATGACAATCTGCACAAACTCTCAAATTCTTGAGAACCCTTATTGGGGTCCCTGGCGTTGTATTTAAGAGCATAAAAGCAATTGCAACCTTTTCACTATGATAAGACAAAGCTTGTTCTTTCTCCTCTTCTTCTATGTCAGCCAGAACATTTGCAGTGTGAGGTACATACCCTTCTGACTTCAACAATTCCGTGATCTTCTCTAGAAGCTCATATACAACCTCACTTTGAGGATGAGATCTATCGCCCATGGTAAATTCATAGACACGATTTCCCAACTCAACTAGGCTAAAGCCTGGGTTTTTCTTAACACCATCATTCAACATTGACCTCCTCACCATCTGAACATCTGACCAACGACGTTCAGAGGCATAAAGATTGGAAAGGAGAACATAATCCCCACTATGATTTGGCTCTAACTCTGAAAGGTGAGATCTTGCTATTTTTGCTAGATCCAAGTGTCCATGTATTGTGCACGCCCCTAATAGCATCCTCCAAATAACTGCATTAGTCTGTAATGGCATATTTTGAATATACTCATAGGCTTGTTTCACCAAACCTGCCCTGGCCAACAGGTCTACCATGCAACCATAGTGCTCTATCCTTGGCTCAATACCATATTCCTGCTTCATCCTTTCAAAGTAATTGAATCCTTCATCTAACATACCGCAATGACTGCAAGCATACAAGACACCAACAAAAGTTATCTCACTAGGCTTTAGCCCTTGTCTTTCCAGCTCTTTGAAAAGTACAATTGCTTCCTCACCAAATCCATTAACAGCTAAACCAACTATCAAAGATGTCCAAGAAACCACATTCTTTTCACACATCTCATTGAACACTTTCTGGGCCTCTCTAATGCTCCCGCATTTTGCATAAAGGTCCAATAAGGCATTAGTAGCATGCAAATTCTCCAGAAAACCAACCTTCCACATGTATACATGGACCCTCCGACCTAACTCTAAAGCTCCTATCTCAGCACAAACAGACAACAAGCTAACCATAGTGAACCCATCTGGCTCCACACCTTCCAAACTCATTTCTCTGAACAGAGTCAGAGCCTCATTGGGCCTTCCATTGAGAGCAAAACCATTTATCGCAGAATTCCAAGCCACAAGATCCCTCTCCGACATTAACTCAAACATCTGGTGTGCACTCTCTGTTTCCCCGCAAGCAGCATACATATGAAGCAAAGTGTTCTGGACAAAAAGCAACGTCTGAAAACCATTTCTGATAGTAACAGCATGTATTATTTCACCCTCCCTAAAATTGGCCGACTTAGAAACAGCCTTAAGAAGATAAGGGTAAGTGTGGGTGTCAGGTTCAACAGAAGAAACATGCAACTCTCGGTACAAATGAATTGCAGGCCTTGGGTTTTCACTTTCAGCATAGCCTCTAATCATGGTGTTCCAAGTAAATATATTCGGATTTTGGATTTGGGAAAAAATACGAGAAGCATAGGACATGGATACAGAAAGGGACACACTTGTGAAGATAAGATGTTTGCCCATTTCAGGGTCTTTGATTGAGACACCATGCCTAATGGAAAATGCATGGATCTGCCTCAATTTATAATTCGAAGAGGCACATAGTTGCAAAAGAGTAATGCATTTCTTGAGAACATTTAGTACGGTGTTTTCGGGGAAAGTTGATAAAGAGCTTGAAAAGAAGCATGAGTAGTTTCTGGCATTGTAAGTTAACAAGAAGGAAAACTTGGGGTGCATTCGATATATAAACTAGTATTTGTATGATAAAAAGGTTTAAAGGGAATTTCTACACTGAATTGAAGATTAAATTACAGTGATAATCACAGTAAGATAGCAAGTGAAGACGCTGAAGGGAATCACCTAGAGCTCGAAACCAGAAATCACCTAGAAATCGAAGGGGTTCTGCCGTCGACAGAGAAGGGAAATCGTCACTGTCACTGTAGGAGGTCGTTGTCGTCGTAGCTGTCATGAGGTTGAAATCAATGAGGAGGTTGCCGTCGCTGTCACTAGAGGAAGGAAGAAGTGGGATCGAAGATGTGAGGCTGAAGACGATGGATTGATGTCACCGTCATCCTCGTCAGCTCGCCGTCTCTTCCTCGCCGTCGCACCGGCCACAGGGATCATTGGGGAAGAAAATGACGAGAGGGCCGTGGGCTGTTCGGGTGAGAAGGTGGGGCACAATCGCCCAAGGGCTTGGTGAGAGGGCAAAAATCAGCTAAGGGACATGGAAATTGAATTCTTTGGTTTGGAGGATGAATTCCTCCAATTTTGGGCGGAATGGAAATGGAAATCCATGAGATTCATGCTACCAATCGGGCAATTTTCTTGAATTTTAGCTGGGTTAAATAGTTCCTTAGTGATTAACAAATGAAATTTTTTTATGGGATATTTCTACTATATTTTATCCGTCTCAATTTATCATATATTTTTAGATAAAATTATGCATTACCAATAAAATCTGTTAAATATACTTGTGATTTTATTTTTTTAAAACAAAATTTTAAATTTTTAAAAATAGCCTTAATTTAATACATTTTCTTCATTTAAAAAAATATAAAATATTTTTAATCGAACCCACCTCCAATGAAATAATTGCATATTTTTAAATTAATATTATCTTTTCATATTTACCCCTATATATTAGGATGTTTTATTTTAAAATAAATATAAAATTATTATTTAATATATATTTATAAAAAAAACAATGATTATACTTTAAAATATTAAAAATATTTTATATTTTTTAACAAAAGAAGTAATCTTATACGTGAAACATTAAATAGATGAAGGGTAATTGGAACAAATGAAATCTTATTTTTATTAAAGTATACTATTATATTTTATGGCCCTTATTTGAAATTTTTGAATCATTTTCTATAATTTTTTTATTTTTTAATCAATTAATAATTAAAATTATTTTTCAATTATGGTAAGGATTATATTATATTGTTTTCAAAAATTGGGAGGAAGCATTGTTAAAAAATAAATAAATTTAAGGTCTCAAATGTGCTCAAATTTATAATTTAAGAGGTTAAATTACCCTTTAATTATTTATTATTGCATGCTGATATATGAAAAAATATTTTAAAAAGGAAATGACAAACAAATGCATTTGCATTCTGCAATCACGTCCTTTGTTGAAGGCCGAAGTGGCGCAGGTACCACTTGTTACTATTTGAACTGTTGAAGCAAGTAGGCGTTTGTTTCACTTTAGTGGTTTCTAACACAAAATTTGCCCTTTAAATAAATCCAATGAAATTAAAATGCTTATATAAATGCGTGATTGTTTGTGAATTGTGCAAAAAGATAAAATTGAAAACATCTTCAAAATAATTGAATCCAAATATAATGAAGATAATAAAATTCAATTATAATAATCATTTCTAAACCATCAGTTAATATAACCATAAAATGCAAGTTAACGATTGATAAAAGAATTCTCCCAGACACGTTCCTCGAAAATTGGAAAATATAAAGTTACAATTACAATAAACTCACGCTAAGCTGAGCTGTTTTATTCCAACCACTCAAATAGAAAATACATGAAGAATATACATTTCATATGCCCCAATATAGAAAACGATGTAGCGAACTCCAAAGCTAGAATGATAAAACAAATTTAACAACAAAAATGGACATATTCACATGTTGATCAGCTGCCACTGAGACTGTATTTTGAAGCAGACAGTAAATTTATATGCTTGTTTATGCGCTGTTGAGCCACGTACACGTGAAACAAGCAAAGAGAGAGAGAAATGGCAGAGAAAGATCAATCAAATAATTCCCATTGGGTGGTGGTGGACGGAGGAGGATCAAAGGTCTCCCACTTGGTTGTTACAACAATAGGCTTTATTCGTGCATTAGATATCTTCAGTACATCAAGAGCTTCTACACATTTCTGTACTCTTTTGCCCTGAAAATTGCAACCATCGGATTTAGCCTTCCAGTTTCATTTAATATTCCCCACCGTCGTAATAAGGTTAAGAGAACTGATGGATCTAGCCCTACATAAGCGCACCTTTTTTACTTTAAAAAAACACTCCTTTATCCAATTTGATAAAAATAAAGTTTTATTAAATACATTTTTTTAATATTACATTTCCCTTCTTGTTATATTCTTAGATTATTAAATGAAAAATATTTTAAAAAATTTATATTATTATTTTAAAAAAATAAAATTATAAAGTGTATTTAATGAATTTTATTGACATATATAATTTTATCTAAAACTATCTTATAAACTAGGATGAAATGAGTGATAAAGAAAGTGATCATTGATGATAAAGTTGAGGGTTGAATATGTAAGCTGTTATCAGTTAGTTTATCCAAATCTTACAAGAAAATCATCATATATTTATCTGCACTTCATTATTTGCATTTTGAACGACCCAAATCCTGCAGTGAAGTTTTATTTCCTTGACTTTTCTTTTCTTTTCTTTTTCAAATGCATATGACTAAACAGTATTTTCCCACAGGTAACATTAAATTACATGCAACTATAAACTCTACATGGCTTTAGGGGTTATTTGGACATATAAACTATACATACACTTAAATGGAAAAACAAGAATACACACACACACACACACACATTATGCACCGGCTGAACCAATGGAGATAAAGGTGAGAATGTGGAGCCAATAGCCATTATGAAGGTTAACTTGGTTATTATATCTGTGAGGGCAAAAAGGTTTGAACTTAAAGGCTTTGTTAGAGTATATTACTTAACTGCACCATAAATAGTAACTCATCCAATAATCGGTTTTACTAAAAAGGCTTAGGAAACTTCAAGTAAGATTTGAGAATTTGAGGTTGTTATTACCTGCAAGTTTTTCTGTGCAGAAGCATCTCCTTCTGCTTGAATGCTTTCTAATTTAATTGCGTGTCTCATAAGCATCTCAATTAGTGTTGTGATCTGAAGTTCTGGTACCTTGACTCCATTGGCAATAGACTTTTCAATTGCGGAGACCTACAAAAGGATAAATGCTTCATTAGTTTCTCAGCAATAGGGTGGAAAATCAGCTAGCACTTACAATTCACAATTACATTGGCACTCATAGATTATACCACGTTAATAACTTGGCTAGACTGCTAGAGACTGTTGCTAATATGAAAAGATAGTACAATAATCAATTAATATAGATCAGAGCATGCCAAAAAGGATTATAAGCTTATGCCTTGTTGGATAATTCTACCATGTAAACCAGTTGAGTTAGATGCGAAGACAGGGCATCATACAACTGTTCACAGGATTGGAACCTATGAAAGAGGATACTAAGCTCTGACAAATGGAATCTGTATGGTGAAAAATCGCAGAACATGATCGCCCGAGCTGAGCATTTGTTTAATTCCTTTGAACAATTCATGCTTATAGTCTGGGTTAAGACTTAAAATTGACTCAATTTTCAAGGCCTTATAGGTTTCTGCCACCTAACTCGCACTAAAAGAAAACCGAAACAAACAAATGGGTTCACATTCAAACGCCATAGTCAGGAATACCGCATCTTGACTCAAAAACTTAAGGCTTAAAGTCTATGAGTTCTCTTCATTTTATATTAGTTACACATAACACTACTTATTTGGGAAACATGAAAATGAAGGCAAAGAAATGAAGTAGGGATGAAACAATGAGTGGGAAAGGGCCAATCTTTTCCCTCACCATGTAGTCTACTACTTGACAAGAAAAAATCAGATTCCCTAAAACTTTCAGTGTGGTCCCGGGGCATCTGAATCTGAGCCAATAGATTAGAGATCCTCTGCTTATCAGAAATCAACTACTTAAAAAAGAAAAGTTGCTGAAACATCCCTTCGACTCTTCCCCTAAGCTTAAATTATGCCAAGTTTGAAACCCAAAACTCTCTTAAGCCCGCTTGAGAGCAACTTGATGTTTAAGATCGAGATTTAGACATCCAATACTTACATCAAGCATTCAAATTCAACACCGCGCCTTAACGTAGATTTGATTATGAACAAGCTGCAAGTCTAGTTTTTCTCTATCTTCAGAAGGTTCGAATTTAAATACCACAAATTTCTACGAATTTGCCTGTATGAAACCCCTGCACTCGTAGCTGCGGGATCATGATAACCCACTAAGTTGAACTGTCATGCACTCCGTCGCTATAGCTATCAGTTATTCACGGATAGAAATGGTGGATACTTAAAGTAGTATTGAAAAGCAAGGTAATTAGCTCGACCTATGAACCATTTAAACCGTGGAAATTTGAACGGTTAAATGAAATGCTTTGTTTAATACTATTCGACTACAACTTAAACCATTAATACTTATATCAGGATCTTCACCGATAACAAAAATAGACATTAATGACAATTACAGGTAAAAGACACAATTATTTGTTGCGACCAGGGGAAAACACAACTGGACTGTCCAATGGGTTTTAAGAGGAACGCATCTTAATCCAAAACTTCAAAACATTGAGTTTACAAATCTTTTTTTACTTATGTAGCTCTTCTTCAATTCAATTCCAATCCACGTGAGACTTTTTGCCGATGTCAAGTCATCTTGACATCCAATATTATAGACACCAAAAAAAGTAGTAGGGGGTTTTGCTTACCTGCTCCGCCAGCTTGTCAACTTCCACAGACACGTCCGAAATGGCGCAACGGGCACTCTGGATCTTGGCATTCCTACGCATTTCAAGGAAGCGACGCTCAATGCTGGCCGGGTCTTGAATTAGAACGATTTTTGAACGGTCTTTAACCCCACATGTGTCCAAATATTCTGCATTTTCTCGCTCTTTTCCTCGGAAAACAAGTCTCTGTTCACCCGGCTGTAACCCTGTCCGCTCCGTTAACAGCTTCTTCACCTCCCCTGTAATTAAGTTTTTCATTTTTCTTTCTCAGTTTCCATCACAAATCGTATCAAATGCCAAAGATAGTGGCCGCGCATCCTTCTAGAACAATCATCAATTCTTTTGTCATCATGACTTGTTTGGTTTCTAAGATGCAGAGAGAAAACTAAAAAAATCCACCATGCAATGCTACGACGTAGCATTGGTAATGATGGTACTACTGAACTCACCACCTAACTCAATTTTGACATTCCAACGCAGTTACTAGCCTGTTAAATTTTCTCAGCAGCCAAACAGGAAATGAAAATGTAACAATGGCAATCCTAGATCCAGCTTATCTTACCGAAAGTCACTATGGAACTAACTGACATCTCATATCGTAGAGCACCATATGCAATTCGAAGCCGCAAAGTCGGCACCGGAGCTTCTGTTTTTTCACTTCTTTTCTGCACCAGCATTCCTCCAGGCCTCATTTCCCACTCAGCATCTTCGCCTCTCGAAGTATACGACGACGAAGACGACGGCACCGGCGTCCTCGTCGTTGTGGAGCCGCCATCGGTTCTACCATACGCATTGAGTCTACTCCTCATCATTTTGAACTCAATTTTCCCGGGAAAAAAGTCTCGAACAACATAAAAAGAAGCAAGAGAGAAGGAGGGAGACTGTTTTCTCGGGAAAGTGACAGAAAATACCTCTAAGGCATGAGTGGAGAACGTTGCATTGATCTGCCGACACTATCAAGTTGTAATGTTGGGTGTGTGGGGATTTTATAGTGCTGGCGCAGTGGGGAAAAGCATCGTGAGTGGGCGGAGTACGACGGGAGAATCTTGGGCCAATGAGAGGTGTGCCGCGTGTCTGGGTTCGTTCGTTTGTGTGCAGTGACAGCTAAGCAGAGGGAGGTTGCCGACAGCCCAAGGAAGCATCCAGCTCCGAGAGAAGCGACACATGGCCTTGTTTTTTTTTTTTTTTTTGCCCCAACATCACATGGCCTTGTTGCTTATACTTTATAGGGCTCAGTTTGATACGTGGAGAGTCATAATTGGACGATAAATTGTAGGTCCTCCTTGTGATTCGTGGAGTTAGTTATTATTTTAGAATAAAATGTGACTGGATTACTTAATAAGCAATTTCCAATTCTATCAATTGTTCCTTTAGGGGACCTGCGCAATAAATATATTTTAATTTATCATATTTTATATTGCATTTGATAGACTTCAATTTTTGTATCATGTCAATCTTTTAGTCAGCATTGTCACCTACCTTGCTTGCAAAAGATCATGAGTTTGAACATAACATTAACATGAATTTATATATATGTGTGTCTCATTTCTATAGGAAAGGGTTAAATTAAAAATAAAATTTTTTAAAAAAATTATGTCTAAATTCAATTTATAAGACATTTTTTAATAAAATTATATCTACTAATCATGTGTATTAAGTACAATTTATAATCTTTTAAAAATATCCTTTATTGGTAAAAGAGATGGGAGGGAAATAAATTTATTTAAACAGTAAAATAATGAGAGATGATATTGGAATAATTATCATTGAAATTTTTTTTGTCAAAAACACCTTATATTTTGAGATATCACATTACCTCAAAAGCTAGTTTAGAAATTGAAATGGAGAGAGTAAGTATCATGGAAGATTACATATAGTATTCCAAACTAAACTACCCCTTCTTTTCATTGTTAATATTAAAAATTACCTTGTTGGTTGCATTATTGGAAGGGAACTTGAGAAGAAAATAAACATGAAAGTTTAAAGAAATTAAATTGAGTTCTTATATTCAATATTAAAACAAAATTTTCAACTAACTTCTCCATATAAGATATAACAAGAAGTATGTAGACGAATTTTTAATTCACAGAGTCATAAAATACTCTTTTGCATGGAAAAAAAATAATATAAACATGTTAGCTTGACTTTTGTAAAATTTAAGAAGATCTAGATTGAAAATTTAACACTAGAAGTGACAACTAAAATCCACCATGTAAGCAATATATAAACCCTTCATATAGTCAAAGTGTAACGAGATCCCTTAATTCAATTAAATATTAATCCCGGGTTGTTAGAAGTGATCTGTCTCCTTTAAACAAAGATTAGAAGTAGTCCAAGCAAAACCACTGAGCCAACCAATAATCACAAACCACGAAGGACCCTACGATCAGTTGACTTTGAACTCCAACAAACGGCCAGGATTGGTTCACATATCTGAAAATCACGTCAGCATGATGGCCCACGTAGCTTTATTCACAAACATGTTCCGGTTCACATATCCCCTGCCTACCAATGAAAGTGAAATATGCATGCGCATTAACGCAAACCCCATCCATGAAGTCATGAACTATACCATCCATTCAATGTAAGATCACTTGTTAGGTAGGATTAGCTGGCTATCCAATGAAAAAAAAAAAAAAAAGAACCCATTAATAACGTGGTTTATATTTATATTTATATTAAAATTAAAACCCGTTGCTGCCACTTCAATATACTATAGCTTCTTTGCTACAAGGCATTTTTTCACTGTAGCAATATATTATAACTTTTTATATTTTGGTGTTTTACATTTTTTTATGAATTTAAAGAATCACTTTATTTCTTTTTTTCCTTTTTAGTTTCGATCTTTTATTTAGAAATTTAGTTTAGGTCGCTTAGTGTTTTATTTTGTTGCAGCGCTTTTTAATCTTGTTCATATCTTGTTATGTGTCTTTAGTTGCTTATTTTGTTTATATATGATTTTAGATGACCTTGAGATGAATTTAAATAAAGCATGAAATGATATTAAAAGTGGAGAGAATTTACCAAGAGAAAGATGACATAACATGTCATCTGGTTGCCACAATAAATTCCTACAATAGAGCTTGATCTCATATAAGCACCAGAATAGGAACCTACCATCGCAATTTTTACAGTTAAAATGCATAGCTTAAGGAAGCTAGTTTTTGGAACTAGGCTTCATTTTTTACGTTTTTTAATCTTGGAGCGATTTTGGAAATCTTTGATCGAATTTAGAGCATGGAAGGAAGATAACTCATCACAATTCGCGTCTTTATTGAGTTTCTATGACTTTTCCCGTTCTCTCTCTTATGTGCCCGAATTTGAACCATTATTCTATTGTTTTGATGTTTTATTTAGCTATATAGATAGCGAAACTTTTTTTTTTTTGGTAAGATATGTAGCGAAACTTTGATATTATAAAGTGCTATGAACTCATTTGTTCTGACTATATCTCAGACTCTGTTTGGTAACTTGAAATCATGGAGAAAGAAATGAAATTGAACATGAAATCTGTTAACATGTATGTTTGGTATGCAATAATTATGATTCTTTGAAATTAGGATTTAAGAAAATTTGACAGAATCTAATTCCATCACATGCATCATGAAATCCAATTCCATGGTTTCCTTTCTCCAGTTTGCCCCTTCTCTCTCCTCCAATATAATTTTTTTTAATTTTAAAAAGGACACTTTAGTCTTTTCTTATTTTAAGTACTTATATTTTATTAAAAGTATATCAGGATTCCATCATCATACCAAACACACTTTTAAATCCAATTCTGATTTCGATTTCGATTTCGATTCCATTAAAAACTCTTCCATCATACCAAACATGGCCTTAATGTATTGATTAGTTTGTCATTAATGAATGTTTTATATTTTAATTCTAGTTTAAATTTGTAT
Organism: Prosopis cineraria; assembly: GCF_029017545.1. Lineage (NCBI taxonomy): Eukaryota > Viridiplantae > Streptophyta > Magnoliopsida > Fabales > Fabaceae > Prosopis > Prosopis cineraria. The sequence continues at coordinate 5,837,111 of NW_026555342.1, read as the reverse complement.
TGTTTAATAGTCGGCCACCATTAAGCGATAATTTAAAAAAAAATAAAATGAATCTCAAAAAGTAATTTCTATTTGGGCCATTATATTGGAATTGAATGTTTATGATTAATTATAGTTAATTTGCCTCTAGGACAAAAGTATATTTGAAAGACCTAAATGGTTAAAAGGAATTTGAACTTAATGCTCTTAGAATCTAATTTTAGCAAGGAATTGTTAGGTTAGACTTAAGTATGAATTTGAGTAATCTGAAAATATTCAAGATTAATTCAAAACTTAAATTAAAATTAAGTTAATCCTTGATATATAATGTTTTTTAAATGGCCATGATCTTTATGATTTGCTAATGTCAGATCTAAAGCTTTCCTATGATGTTTTTTTTTAATACAATGTCACAGCAAACTTGTGATAATAACGAGTGATAAAACAAGTTAAGTTAAACGAGCAACTTGAAGGAATATTAAATAAATAATAAACTAAGTAAACGAGTTTGGTCATAATGTTACCAAATTCGGGTTTAGCAGGGTCTACCCGACTATCCACACGAATTTAGATTATTAGAGTTTAAACTATAGCACACAATAGATGCACTAAAAAGAAAATGAGAGAGAGAGGAAGAGTGAACTAGAGAACTATTCACTCTGGGATGATTTTTATCTCCAACCACTTGTTTCTATTTATAGTGGAGGGAGGCTTCCACCAATAAGGGGAATCCAATCAATAATAATTTGCCTCATTATTTAGGAAATAAAATTATTGAAATAATTACCATCATTGTGGAGGATTATTTCTCATTTTGAAATTCAATAAAAAAAATTAATTAAATTAATTTCATATTCCGATCAACTCATCATTACCAGATTCTTATCATATCCCAATGATGGCTCATCAAGGGTGAATTTTATGCAAATTTCAGCACAACCAAAAGATAGATGTCCACACTCTAAAGGTAGATAGAAAAGCATCCTAGTATCAATCATCATAGTTTACGCCCAACACAAACAAGTAAGGAGATAAAGGGTCCCTTTATCTAATTTTGCTTGTGGGTTTAAACTCATTACCATTTCACAAAATAGACATATTTGATTAGCAGAATTAGTGCATAATCACATCCACCACACGAAGAGGAAGCTTAATTTCAAGAAGTACCTTGATAAGAAAGCTTCAAGCCATTCTATCATAAGCCTTCTCCAACTCAATTTTAATCACCATGTACCCCTTCCCTCCCCTCATTCAAGACATGGTATTAGCCATCTCCTGTAATAATATTGTCCTGGATATTTCTACTAAGAACAAAGCTAGCTTGATAGGGTAAAACCAATTTATCCATAAGAGGCTTCATTCTCTTCACTATCAACTTTGACAGTCCCTTATAAAGGACATTACACAAAGCAATGGGTTTGAAATGTATAACAACCTCTGAACTATCCAACTTAGGAATCATGGCAAGCAAGGTCTAATTAACTTCACTAATTCTTTCAAGTTCATTCCACAAAATCTTCAAAAACTTTACCACACTTTCCCCCACCATACTCAAATTTTTTTTGATAGAACACTGCCGGAAATCCATCCCCACTAAGAGCTTTAAAATTGCCAATATCAAAGAAAGCATCCCTAATTTCATCACTTGTCACATCCCGACCCACTCTCTTTAAGTCCTCCTCCCCCACTAATTCCCAACGTGGTCCAATACCTACCCATCTTCTATTAAGACAGTATTCCTTAAACAAATTATGATAGTACTTCTTCCCCATGCCAGAAATAACATTCTCATCCCACGCCCACTCACCTTTATCATTCTTCAAAAAAAGCACTTTATTTTTTGTATGCCTCACTACAACCTTATTATGATAAAATTGTGCATTGCGATCACCATGATCCAACCACTTCCCTCTATATTTTCAAAACCACAAAATCTCCTCTTGCTTTCAAGGTATCTAACAACTCTAATTTAAGTTCTTTTTCCAACTTCAACAAGAATGGATTATCCTTTCTATCTCAACAGCATCGAATACCAAAAAGCCTTTGATTAAGAATTCGCTTCCTTTAATCAATTCTCCTAAATACATCTCTATTCCAAACAATTATAGAATTTTGGAATTTACCAAGTACAGCACGCACCTTATCCTCCCTACACCAACTTCACTTCAAAAAGCCGTCAAAATCTTCATGCAACAACCAAGTTGCCTCGAAGTGAAATGGCCTATTAAAAAGACCTTTTCGCCATCGAACATGTATCCACAAAAAGATGAAGGTGATTTGAACAAACACGAGTAATACAAATCACCTCCATATTAGGAAATCTATTAAGCCACGCTTCATTATATAAAACCCTGTCCAACCTCTTGAACACCCTATCATAACCTTGCCAATGAGGTCCCTTCCAAGTAGAAAGAGGACCTTTTGCCTCTAAATCAATCAATTTACAATGATGTATCCAATCACAAAACATATTACAGCGATTCAAATTAACACGTGCACTTCCTTGCTGTTCCAATTTTGAAGCTATCTCATTGAAATCTCCAATTAACATCCATTGATCTGTCATACGATCACCGATCCCTACCAAAAGCTCTCATAACACACGTCTTCTCCCAATGAATAAACTGCTCGTGCTTAAATAACACATCAATATTCAGCGGCAAATGTGCTTTATAATTGCTAGTAGTCAGTAGATGTCACTCTTAACATATATATTTTGATAAGCTTTTATAAAGTGATTTCAGAATGAGTTTTTGGATGAATTTTGATTACCAAAGAACTTTTGACTTTCAAAAAGCTCTTCAAGTATTTTTGAAAAAAATTATTTTATCAAATATGCCATCGCTAATTTGTCAAACGTCGTGTTAAGTATAAATTTGATTAATTCTCTCAAATTAATTTAAAAAATTAGTTTATTTTAATTTATGTTAAATTTTGGTTATTAAATATATTTTAAAACAAATTGAAGTTGATGAAAATAAATTATTATATTTTTTAGGATGTAAAATTGGAATTATCTATGAGAATAATCAAAGAACCTGCATGCATGCAGGCAAAAAAAAGTGAGTATGATTTTTTGTTACTTTTTCTCCTCAAGATTCAGAGAAGAAAAAAATAATAATGTTCATGACAAATGTTGTTCAAAACCTTGATTGCATGAAGAATACAAAAAAGGTTCAGGTTTTTATGAATATAAACAAAACGAGAATAAAGTGAATGATGATGATGATGATGATGAGGCAATGTCACGTTACTTATTATCTACGATCACGTTTTGATGTGTTGATGAAAGAAGTAAATTTGATTTGGATCTAACAACACAAGTGCGTGAGTGTAGGGTCTCCAACGAAGAATGTAACCGTGTCATTACCTGAACCGAGTGAAACCATATCAATAATGATGGATAACTACCAAGGAGATATCACAATCTTCTAAGCGTTTTGTAGAATTTTCTTAAAAAAAACAAAAAAAGAGCATTAAGAATCCTATTCCGTCAGACTAACTCACTAATTATAGTCTTTCTTAGTTAACCAAAGTTTGGGATACATACAGGCCAGGCTTTTATAAGGCTATCCATTCAAGCCTAATTTTTTAATATAATCATCGAGTTTTGAAAAAATGATTTCAAGCTTAAATTTAGCTACTCAATTAAGCTCTTTTTTTTTTTTTACCTTTGAAAATGAAATATTTTAAATTTTTAATTAAATTTAGACTTTAAAATATATGCTTGTATTTTAAAATTAGAATTTACATAATATAAAAAAATTAGAATTAGAATATACATTATTTATTTTTTACTTCTAAATATTATGATTTGGATTTTAGAGCATGAATATATAATAATATAATGTAAAAATTATTTTTAAAAATTAAAAAATTAAAAAAATTTATACAAGGGTTCATGAGTCCGGCCTTAATCCTGATTAATAAGAGATCAAATTTAAGAATTAATTAATTTTAAGGTGATCAGACTTTTAAATCTAGGCTCACATGGGCCAGGCTCCGGCCATTAAATGGCTCCACAACGATGTCAATAGTGACCCTTTATAGTGGGTTGGGACTGGATGAAATTTCACACGTCTTAGTCTTTTTTCTGAAATATAATTCTGGCAAGCTGAAGGAAAACCAGAATACCAAATGGCAATTAAGTCTGAGGGAAATTAGAATTCTTGTTTAAAAAAAAAACAAAGGAGAGCTTTCAGGCATCGAGGGAAAAAATTTGAAATTGTTAAAAATATGCAAATGTTTGTAGCTAACAGTAACTTTGCCAGATTGGCATTGCGAGCTTTAGCTTGTGACTACTCAAGGGAGGACATGTTTAAGAAATTTTTTATGTTTGTTTTTTGCTGATTAAAACGAAATAAAATAATAACATGGCTGAATCCCTTTCTGGATATATAAACATTTTCTTCTTAATTTATTTCAACAATATATTTAGAGATAAATTGTTCCACTGGCCTAAAAAAATTTTGTGTTCAATAAATATAGACTGAATTTTTGAAAATTTTGAAATATGACCAATTCACATTAGTATACAAGGACTTTATTATTGATACACAAGAGATTTATCATTAAAAATTTAAAAATTTATAAAGGGTTTATTATTGATATATAATGATATATTATTAACAAAAATAATAAACCATTTATAATACAAAATATAATAAATATTGAACTATTTGCTTGATTTAATCTTATGACATAAGTTATATATGTAAAAACCTCTAGATCTGGTGACATCCATCTTTCTAAATTTTAATAACGGATTGCTGTTGCTATATATGCAATATCGTATGTATGTTTCACTGCTACAATTTTTTAAAAAGTAAAAATTATTTTCATCAACTGATCAAATAAAAATTGTCTTCCTTTATGATAGCTACAATCAAAGGATTATTGTGCTAGCATGCTTTTATTCATTCATATATAATGTTTACTCATTTCTTTTCAAATATTCATTACACCCATCTTAAATTTTTTTTTTTGGAATAAAGTCTGAACACTAAATGCAACCAGCTACAAACAAAACAAAAGTTTAAACAATTCTTCTTCCATCAAACCCCATCTCTATTATGAAAGATGGCTTTTGATCAAAGAGATAAAAGGCTCTGTTAGACTTAAGGGACCATTTGGCTAAGGAGTTAGCCAAAACATTTTACTCTCTAAACATAAAATTAACATAAATAAACAAATTTCCACAAAAAAAAAAAAAGAGTGAGCTTCCTCAATGATATCATGAAACAGATGAACAATGTTGCTTCCATGGGTAAAAAGATTAATTGCTTCAATGTTATCCATGAAAACCTTTATCTTTCTATAACCTTTGGGCCAACAAAGGTTAAGCTCATAGATAAAACTTAATAATTTAGCTATGGTGATCGAGACCAGAGAGAGTTTACAACTAAATTCCCAAATCCACTTTGCTTCACATTCATGCAAAACTCCTCCACAACTGCTTTGACCATTATTACTCACATAACCATCCACATCTAATCACACAAATTAAATCTTAAGAGCTCTCCAAGTTACTTTTTCTTTTAAACCCTTCTGTTGTAGATTGTAAGATAGCATCAAATCTCTATCCATGCAACCTCTATAGTAGGTGGAAATCCTTGACTAGTTGTTCAAGGAAGGAGCCGCTTCAAACAAGATTCTACATCTCTCAACCTAAATATCCTAGCAGATATACCTAAATAAAGTAGACCATGGGACCTTCCGCATGTAGGCTTGGCCTGCCTCAATCTTTAGATTCCATCTTACCCAATCCTCACCTTTCAGTATGGAAAATTTATTCTTGCATTCTTGCTTCAGAATAGAATTCCATTTGTCAAATGCATTTTTGCAATCTCCAAGCATGTGCTAGTAGTTCCAAGGACAAAGAACTGTATTCAAGATACCTCTGCTCAATCTAAATTGGTAGATATAAGCTCTTCCATGAGTGAATAGCCACATAAATGTCTTAATTTTCTCCAAAACATTCCACTGCCAAAAAAGTTTCCAGATGCTTCCAGTATCGTGTGCTGTAACTGCAAGAAGAAAATGATAGGCAAATTTGATAGTAAAAGAACTATCCAGAGATGGCTTCCAAACAAACATATCCTCTTCCCTCTCCTCACGAGGTGGGTGTGCACAAGTTAGACATTCAATAATATAAGAATCAAACTATGTTCCTAACTTTCATTTACCTCAATCTCCCTCTTGATTCACAAACTTAGAAACAAAATCACCATGTTGTATATGTAACCTTTCAAACCAGGAACTAGGTCAATAAGGGGCCTATTGATCGTCGACCAGTTTTCAAACTAGAAAGACATTTTCTTCTCATTTGCTAGTTTTCTTGCCTAAGCCACATTTGAACCTCTCCTAAACCTCACAAATGCCCTTCCATGTAAAGGAAAAACTTCTCTTTTTCTAGATGCAAGGTAAAGCTTTCATACCACAATTATATTTACTCTTAAGAACTTGAACCCATAAAGCTTCTTTCTTGCAAAGGAGATTTCAGCAAAGCTTCATCACAAGAGCTACATTTTGCTTTTTAAGATTTTTAATTCCCAAGCCCCCTTCCTCTTTTAGTTTGGTAACAATCTCCCATGAAAGAAGGTGGATTTTTCTTTCCGTGTCTAACTCACCCCAGAGGAATCATCTATGCCCCCTCTCTAGGCAAATGTTTTGGCAAGATCATATTTTACATGTAGTAAAAAGGTAAGGCAGATAACATCACTTTAATTAGGGTCGCTCTCCCTTCAATAGTCAAAAATCTCCCCTTCCAATTTTCCAACTTGTTTCTAGTTCTATTTAGAATCAGAGCGAACAAGACATAGGAAGCACATTTATGAATAAGAGGGATACCCAAATACTTACCCAAATCACTAGTGAGTCTAACCCCCATTACATTACTCAATTCCAAAGCTCTAGAGATGTAGGCGTTAGATGAGAAGCATACCTTAGTCTTGCTACTGTTCATGTTTTCACCAAAGGCAACACAAAACTTATTAATGCAATCTAACATAATTTCCACTGGATCAGTTGAAACTTCCCCAAAGAATACCAAATCATTTGCAAAGAAGATATGAGGGATGTTAGGGCCACCATTGTTAGTTTCCACTTATTCTCCGAAATAGCATCTTTGATACTATGATTGAGTCTCTCTATACATGAAGTAAAAATATATGGAGAAATTGAGTCACCTTATATGAGGCCCCTTGAAGGGGAAAAAGGCTTTGTTGGCTCCCCATTCCAAAGGATTTGCATAGATAGTGTTTGGATGCAAGCCATAATCACTCTACAAAAGCTTTCTTAATTTTAGATACAAAGCCATAATCACTCTAAAAAAATGCAAGCCATCTTAATTTTTCCAAATAGGAAAACATATTATTGAAGTTAGCGGTTGATGAAAATTTTCTTTGTTTCTTTGTTGTTTTGCTTTGTGCTTTGAATTTTTTAGTTCTGATTGAATTTTAGTTCCCATTTCTACCCCCCCCCAAAAAAAAAACAAAAAGGAACACATATATTGAATACCTTTTACAATATATACAAGGAAGGTGTAGATCTAAAAAATTTATTTTCACAAATGAAGAAAGTTATTTATTAATATATAAAAAATGTCCACGCAATAAAATGCATACGCTAATTTTCTTTATAAATAAATTAAAGTTATAAACCAATTAAATTAAGCGTAATTAAAAAAATATATTAGCATTACTCAAAGTATAAATATATTTCACATCGATATGAATTGTTCTTCAATTTGCAAGTTATGTATTTTCATTTCAGTTGTTTTAGAAACCATGGGCTACAGAAAACAAACCAAACTTTCTATAATCACTGCAAAATGTTTTTAATCACAACAATTTGTGATAGCTAGAATCACATGATGATATTAATTTAAAAGTTTTCATATAAGATGTAATCACTAAAACTATTCACTTGATGCTTGATATGAAAGTTATTATTCAAGATAACTTTGCTGATGCATGTAGTTTTAACCGCAATTAATAATTAATTATAACACATTGAGAATTCAAATTATAGGATCAATAAGCTCAGTTACTATATGCTATTTATTTTGTATGTATGTATGCATGTATCTATCAATCAATAACACAACTTCTCATAGATTTTATATTATATTAATATTAAAATTTTGAGACTTGTTGATTATTAAATTTTCAACTGATATTGATTTTATGAAAGTAATATTTAAATTTATTTTCACTTCACTTTATAAAAGACTTGTGAAATCTATCCACTTTATTTTGATTAAAGTATTGATATATTTATAAGGCAGAGCTCGATTAATTAATTACTATTCAATACACATGCAATTTACTTATTCAGTTTCTCATTCTTTTTTTTTTTGGGCCGAAATATTCAGTTTGTCATTCTAATAAAATATATTATGCAGTCTAAGTATAAAAACAAATCACATATTATAATTAGCATAATTTGTTATAAATCTTATATTACATATTAATTTATTCTTATTAATACATAACATACTATTTAAAATTATTAAAATTATTTTGGCGCGTGCGTTTTAAGATGCTTGTACGCATGTATGTTTCATACTATATTTAAAGGAATCTCTTGTATTTATTTTAATGCATGCCCCAAAAACTCGTTTGATTTTTCAAAGAAAGAAAGATTAAAATAAAACGTTTTCAGCTTTTAACTAATTAATGGAAAAGAATATTCCTTTAAAATCACTTGCAAATATATATATATATATATATATATTATCTTCCTCCAACTACTTATGGCAACTCGCAAATAACATAACTCCACAACTGTGCTGTTACATACATAAAGGATGAGAAAAATTAGCAACATTAATATTTTCTTGATTCCATCTTTCAGTATTATGGACAAACTTGAGAGTATTACTACCTTCTTCTTACACTAATTTAAATCTTTGTTGTGTGAGATCGTTATTACCAATGATAATCTCACGAGTATTTTAAAAATATTTTTGACATATTTCTTCCATCTTTATATATAAGGTGTTTTTAACTAAATTACACATACCAATAAAAATTTATTATTTAGTTGAAAACTCATAAAATTATAACAACTGTCTAACTTTGCCCCTGATAAATGTCTAAATTAATATTATTATGGTGGGTAAAGTAATAATTAATATCTCTTTCCCTTTTCAAGATAAGGACAAAATTAACTAACTACTTAAAATTATCATAGTACTCTTTACATTTAGAGACAAAACAAACTTATGAAAAACACTTTATATATAGGGATGGGGAGAGTATTTATTTAGCCTCACTGCATATGTCAAGATTCAAACTTGAAACCCCATCATCAGTTGATTTAACTCAACTAGTTGATAGAAGAGCCTTACGCTATTTACATATTATTTTTTGTGGTGATTCATGTGCTGCAAATCTGGGATAAAAACTTAGCTTATTCATGAAATAAGAGAAACATCAACATGAAATTTATAATTTAGACTAACAAGAGCAATCTATCTTAAATTGAAATTAAAGAAAAATAAACCTCACTTATTTTATCACCCTAAAATTTTGTTTCCTTCATTTTTTTTTCATTCAACGAAGGAAAATAAAAATAGGATAGATTATATTATTTTAGATTGCATAAATCGAAGAAATATTTAAATCTCAAGCATTATTACTATGACTCTCTTTATCGTCCGCAGCTTTCTGAACAAGAAGCATCAAGCCTGAAGATGCCTCCAATTGCTTCACGCTCTCTCGAACTTCTTCTTTCATTTCTTCCAAGGACCTCTTCAGCTTTTGAAGCTGATCCTTATTCAGACCTTCCAATGGCAGCTTCCCCGAACAAGTCAAGTTCATCTTCTTCAACCTCTCGTCAAGCATCTCTGCCTTCTTCTTCTCGGCCTCACTCTCATTCATCAGATTCATAAGCTCCTGGCTCAGCTTCTCAATCGCAGTACCGTTAATGTTGTCCGGTTTGCTTCTGACGGAACCACGGCGGAGGAACCTATTGGCCACGGCGTCGACGCCGGGTTGGCCGTAGGAGAAAGGCTTTCCTCCAGGAGAGAAAGCGATGACGGCGACTTCTGCTCCGCACAATGTCGTGAGCTCGTTTGCTTTCTTGAACACGCCATTGCGACGCTTGGTGAAGGTGACTTGCCTTGAGCTTGAGTCTCTCACCAGCTTCATCTCGATCTTTCGACGACCCATGAACCCTAACTTGTTTGATCGGAAATGTGAAAGATGAAGAAGAAAGGAGAGGAAATATTGAGCTGGAGATGGATGAGCTTGAGGAAGAATGAGGGCTATATATACACACGCGGAGGTGAAAGATTAATTTGATTTACCAAGGATTATATTACTCAGTGGGTCCCACTTTATAGTGTCTCAAAATATAAAATATTTTAACAAAAATGAAATTTTATTGATTACATCTGATCCAATATTACGCTTCCGTTGTTAATATATTTTTTCTCTCTATTTAATATTTCTCAAATAAAATTGTATTACATTAAGGATATTTTTAAAAAGTTATATTTGTACTTTTTTAAAAAAAATAAGACTGTAAAATATATTTAATAAATTTTATTAATATATATAATTTTATTAAAAAAATGTCTTATAAACTGATATTGAGGTAGTTCATTAGAAATGGTAAGTGTATATGTTAAACCTTTTTTGAAAAAAATATGATAAATTGGCTATAGATGTGAAAAATGTGTGACAAATTTAGTATTTCTAGAAAGTAATTGATAAATTGATTAATATTTTAAATACCAAAAAGAAATGGATTTAACAATTTTGGATTTAATTATTAATGTATACTATAAATGTGTCTGGGTGTAAACGTTAGGCTATATTTCTATCTGTAGCTCACATCCATACAGAACCATCCTACAAAAGGTTGAATGTTTATAACATTAAATTTGCAATCTCCTGTTGTTTCCATTTTTTTTTAAAGTAACTTTTTCACTAAAATGGACGCGTTAAAAGAAGAAGAAGAAGAAGTTGCTAGTCAGTAGAGATGAATTCCTGGAGTTGTTTGGTTCAATTTACCAGTTTCTTCAAAAAATCAGCTTCACAAACGAATGCATTTTACGAAGTTGACCGCTGCTTGTTTCATTTTTTGAAGTCTCAACTATTTTTTAATAGATGCTCCCTCTATTTAAAAATATAAAATATTTTTAATCGAATCTCACCTCAATAAAGTAGTTATTTATCTTTAAATTAATTTTATTTTTTTATATTTATCCCTGTTTAATAAAGTGTTTCACCCTAAAATAACTATAAAGTAATTTATTCAATAAAGATATTTTTAAAAAAATGCAATGATTATATATATCTTGAAAATTAAAATTTTTTATATTTTTTAACGTTTAATCCTTTAAAAAATGCCTTATATTTTTTTTAAAAAAGTAATATTTAAGATTTTAATGATAAAAGTGCCTTTTAATTGAAATTTATTTCAAAATTTTGAAAAGGTAAGATTTGAATATATATCTTTCTGTTGTTATTTTGGCTGTCATCGGAAAACTAAATTATTAACCAATAAGTTAATTTTATAATCATGGGAAAATCAGTGGCCTAATTTCCTAAAAATTGAGCTTTTTGGTAAACCAAGCCGATAAAATTTATTACTGTTGGGGATGGGGGAATGATTGCCCAAGAATAGGAGGAGAGGAGAGATAAGCAAGATTAGTAAAAAGACGTCACATCTTAATTTAAAATTTTAAGGCTCAAGTTTATGGATCATTCCTCTTTATTATTAGTTATTAAGTTTAACTTTATCAAATATGAGATTTCTCACATCATTTTATGTTCACCCACACTTGGATAATCTAAAAATCTCCCTCTTTAATGTGAGTCCACAAGCTTCCCATATTTAAGATATAACCCCCTCAGGATGGTTTAATTGGTTAACAGGTTAGAATATTTATTTGTTTGTTTTTACATTATTATTATTAAAACTAAATTTATCCAAGAGTGACAAGAAATCATGGACATTCTTTTTTTAATACCACATTTAAAGGAATAAAAATTAAACTACAAATTAAGTCATGAAGAATTGTTTTTACACACATTTAAGTAAGATCAAATAGATATATACCTATATTTATTTATATAAAGCCAAGTTATATCGGATCAACTTGTGGAATTTTTAGACATTCCTAATGCATGTAAGAGAAGGGGATTTTGTAGTTATACCAAACATATACCAAAGTATCTCTTAATATAATATACTAAAAAAAGTCCTACATATGCATTCCTAAAATATCTCATTATCCCCATTGGGTATGTTTGGAGGTATCATTCGCATCGGAGTGGGCTGCATATAAAAGGTGGTGGTGGCAGACATATAAATGGAGGTGGCGGCTGCATGAAGAGTAGTAGCGGCTACATAAATGGTGGAGGTGGTGGCACAAAGAGTGGTGGCGGCGGCAGCCTGCAGGTGAAAGAGTGGTTAAAGTCAATCTAGTGAAGGCACTAATGGTGACAGGGAAAGTGAAAGGTGTGATGAATGAAAGGGTGAGGGTGGCATTATCTGGTCAGAGTAGGTGGCAGCAAGGGACCCTAGATGGTCTCAAAGTGGGTGCGAATGTTCGCTATCACTCAAGTCAATCCATAATCTGGCACTATGATTGTCATCCAATTGATATTCATGACAATCTTTTCTATTGCCATCTAGATACATTACAAAGATGACCAAATAAGAATTTAGAGTCTTGATAAGATTTTTATCTAAGAACTAATAATGGTCCAATTGCCTCGAGTGTAAAAATTCTTTTTAAATAATTGAAAGCATATCATAAATAATTAATTACATTAGCTAATAATACTATAATGATTGTCAAAAAAATTGAAAATAAACACTTCTAAATTAACCATATTTTATCATAAGAAATTGTACTATGGTGTCTCCTAGAATAAATCCATAGAATAGTTTCTTTTACCCAAATCTTATGCCATAAAAGGAATTTTCTTTAGAAAAAAAAAAATATATATATATATATATATATTAGAGTGATAATTTTATTCATACGGACATGACACCAAAAATAAACATTGACACAATAATTAAACAATTATCACAAAAACTAAATATTAATAACAACACACACACACACACACCCCTAATAATTACAAGAAGAAATAAATGTTCATCAAGTAACTAAGATAAATTCAAAGAGTTAATGTATGATTTAAACAGATATTGCTAATACTAACACATATTAATGTGTGCGCATGAAATAAATACTCCCCTTATTAAAAAATAAAAAATATTTTTAATCAAATCTCACTTCCCAATAAAATAGTTGCCTACTTTTCAAATAACCCTATTTTTTTTATATTTATTTCCATTAAACACCCTACAATAAATATAAAGTTATTATCAACAAGGATATTTTTGAAAAAAAAATAATGATTACACCTCAAAAAACTAAAAATGTCTTACATTTTTTAATATCTAATTTCTTAAAAAATGCCTTACATTTTTTAACAGAGGGAGTACTAATTATTTATCCAAGAGAGTAATTAATACAAATAAATTTCAATGGAGCATGCATGGTATATACAATAGTAAATAAGCAGTTAAAATAATGCATCAATTATGAAAATAACTAACTATAATTGATTATACTAAATGAGCAAATAAATAATCATTACTTAAAACTAAAATTGTAGGTTCACGGAACAAATTAATTTTTAATTAATAACTATATGATAAATAAATAATAATGTTTATAAAAAGAATACAAAATAACTAACTAAATATATATACACACACATAAAAAATTTTATATGTATGTTTTAGGAAGCATAAACTACAACCGGAACCCCTAGCATGTGAGTGGAGAAGTTGTGTATAATTTGCCCTTTTGTTCACACCTTTTTCTTCCTCGCACAAATAGGTTATATATATACTCCCTCCATCCCAAATTATCAGATATTTTAAGAAATATTTAGCGTCATAAAATATAAGACACTTTAATAAAAATAACGTTTTAATAATGATCATTTTTTAATTTTACCCTTCTCATATATTCTCTCTTTTCAATATTCTTTCATGAATAAAGTATTAAATGAAAAGTATTTTTGAAAGTTTATATATTTGTCTTAAAAAAGTAAGATTGTAAGATATATTTAATAAATTTTATTGATACATAAGATTTTATCTAAAATTATTTTATAATTTAGAATGGAGAGAATATATTATAAGAAGTATAAATTACAGCTAGCCCTAGCATATAAATGGGGTACTTATGTATAATTTTTCCTTATTTACATGTCTTTTCCTTTCCCACTATATATATATATAAATATATATGCCATTGGGTGACTAAAATAGATACGAAAGCACAAGGATAACTAGAAACAAATATCTAAAATAATTTTGATAGAAACTAAATAATGATATTAGCTAAAAAATAAATATAATATCCTTGTATTATGAAAAGATGAGGAAAAATTTTAAGGAAATATCTTATTATATTTCTCCTATTCTTTTCTCACGTATTTGTCTTCAAGATTTTATCTCACTCTTTTACTTGGTAAATTTTTTTCATCCCCTTTACTTGATTGTCTGGCTATTTGTAGAAAAAGATTAGAAAGGTAAGTAGTTCATAATTTATTTCGTTACTTACCACTGATGGATTCATCTTAGATTACAAAAACATTTCCTCACTATAAATTCATCCATATCCTATATTTATTTAATATTTTATGCCTTTTTCTTTTTCATTCATGTGCTCCCACCGTTTTCCTTCTTTTTTTTTTTTATCTCTCTCCAAAGTTTGATACATCCCTCGCCCTTCCATGCATGGCTTTAATTATGAGAAAAGTAGTCAAGCAAAACTTTATTATTACAAGAAAAAAAAAAAGGCTAAAGTTTAAAATCACAAAGAATAATAATTTATAAAAAGAACTATAATAAATAGATTTACTACATTGGTATATGCCACCCAACAATTTTTTTTACCTAAATATGAGAATTAAATACTTACCATTTTGCAAAATACAAGAAAACATGTGAATTTTTCAAAAATTATAAGAGGAATCCTACCTTATCTATATATATTTGTTGGAGGTGTTACAAAAGACACCCCAAACACTAAGTCCCTATTTTTTTAGGGCAAGCCCAGTTTCGAGCTTCAAACCATGTGGCGCACATAAATCCTTGCTGAAACAGGGTCAGTCCCATTTTTAAGTTTCAAACGTGTGAGCAAATAAGGGCTTACAGGTCCCAGATAAAACTTGACTTTAATACCACTTGTTAGGAATGTAAAGCAACCGCTCAGTGTAAGCTCTCCCTTATCTAATCACCATTAAACTAAAAAACCTAAGCTAATCAAGGGGTTAATCAATAAAGAGATTACTAAATTTGTAATTTGAAATATTGAGATTTTACATTTTTATAGGTTATAATGAGTCAAAATCATTCTTTAAACATTTAATTAGAGTAAAATAATATTTCAAAAATATGAGATATTTTAAAGGAGTGAAAGAATATAAAATAGGTTGAAAAATCTCTAAAGCTAAAAAACAAAGCATTGCGCCACAGCTCGTGTACAATCCACGACGGCATGTTGCACATTCATGACATCATTTTTTCCAGCGTGTCTTATTTCTTTGTCCAACATCCAAATGAGATAATATAGGTGCATATTGAAAGCTCATATCATTTTCACCACTATTTTACATTTTCACCCCTTAACCTCTTTAATACTAAAAATGAACGGGGGAGATTTTAGCATTGCATTTTCTCAAAAATCATCCATATCATGTTTAAACCAACCTTACCATACTTGTACTAGTATTTTGGCTCTATCAACATTTACAACTTCTTATAAACAATATCTTTGGGCTCAAAATACATTTCAGGCATTATAAACAACCATATAGTGCAAGTATAAATAAAATACATTATAATTAATAATATTTAAACTATTGCACAAAATAAATGAATTAAAGAGGCACTATAATAGGAATGCTCAGATTCCGAAGCCCCCGGGGCCTTTTCCAATTTAACTCATTCTTATAAATTCTCATCTCAAATCATACGATATATTGCCACAAGACATACAGACATATGACAATGACCCAAATTATTATCATAACTTACCACAAACTTAAACAACCACGTGACACATTAGATAAATAGATATGTATGATCAAACCATCTTTATACCCTCCTTTGTGGGTTATAACATCAAACAAGGTTCTGTCCATGTGATTGGACTACCCAAGCTCACCAATTATGAGGTGTGACTCGAATAAAAATCAAATGACTCATTCTTGGACCATAGTTTCCCCCATACTTGAATCTCTAGGATGTCATATATTCTAAGCTAATATCCTTGATAAATTAGTGTGGATAACTAGGTTCAAGTCCTTCAATAAACTATGTGATAAAGCTATGCCTCATGCACCGGAAGGAGGCCAAAAATACCATATGAATTTTTTTTAACTACTCCTCTCTCTAGGTGAACTCTCACCAACTGATCACGACATGTACGATGCTCACTCCACAATTTCATCATTAGCACATTGGGCTCACGATAATATGCTACCTAAGTGAGCATCTATAATGTTTTCACAATCGTTATTCACTTTACTAAACCATCAATATTTCTTCATCAATAGAACAATTATTACATCACATACTCCACACTTCTCGTCCCAAAATATATACATGTTCATAGTTTTAAAAATCATTTTGACTTCAATTTCACATTTCAAGTCAAAATAAAACATTATGTACATTCAAAATTCAAATAATTATCAATGCTAATGACATGCTTTCATGTTCAAAAGTCAAATCATACATGCTAATATGCATATTTTACAATTAACATTTAATTAACACACAACTACCTAAAGCAGGGTTCCTTCGATTATCTCAAACCTTTGAGAAGTCAAAAGTTACCTCTCAATGATTAGCTTCTAAGCTTGATTCTCAAGCCAAACATGGTGCCCGAATGCTTAAATCTATAATTAATAAATTATAAACTCATCAACATTGCCAAGAATAAATTTTCACTCTCACATTTTTCACTTCTAAAATTTCCAACATCTTATTTCTCACTTTAGGCTTATCTATTGGGCTTATCAACTCCCTTTAGCTCCCAATAGTTTTATTAAACTCTCACATTATCATTTATGACTTCCAAACCAAGTTTAACTACCCTAATAAATGGCATTTTTAGTCATTAATAAACCCACAATTACCAAAACGTGTAAGCTCATTATTCTTAAGTTTAAATATTTCAAACAATTCCTATTAATACCATTTGAGTTAATGGGTTCAGATTCATAATTTATATGAATCAAAAATCATCTCTCATTATCAAATCTTAACACAAAATTTTAAGAAAATGGAAGAAAAAGGGAGATTAGGGCTTGAAGAACTTACCTCAAGTGATTAATATCTTCAAAATACTTTAAATACCTTCTAAATGTGAACCTTAGTAGAGCTTTGATAGTTGCTCTTCGTTCTCTCCCTTTTTCTCTTTTTGATTTTTAGTTTGTTCATGAGTTTTTTATCAAAAGATTAGGCCATGTGCCGCGATACATGCAATACACACTGCAGCGCATGTCACAAAGAGGTTCTCCTATCCTTTTGCCATCTATGTGTCACAGCAACTATATTGCACGCTGTGATATTTGACACAGAGACTATTCCTTCATGTTTTTTCCTTTTTTTCGATGCCTAGGTGGCTCGACTTCATTTTGAATCCATAATTAAGGCTGAAAGTACAATCGAATACAACTATTAGACCTCTTAGGCTACATATAACAACAAATCACTCAATCTGCATAATTAAACTTGACTAATTCCTTAATAATCCAGGGGTTAGAATTTGGGATGTTACACTTAGGAATGGGGGGGAGAGAGAAGAGACGAGCAAGATTAGTGAAAAAAAGCCACCTCTTAACTCAAAACCTCAATGCTCAAGTTTACAAATCTTTTTATTATATATTAATTATTAAGTCTAACTCTATTAGATGTTAGACTTCCCACATCGTCTTATATATGTCCACTTACACTTGAATAATCTAACAATCACTCTCAAACAATCTTGCCTTTTCTTTCTTACTTCCCTTCAACAAAATATAAGATAAGCAGTGCTCAATTTTTTTTTGTTTTAAAAAAGAAAAATTAATTATTTGGTTATCACTATACTTTTAATTTAATTGTAACTTGATACTTAAATTTTAACTCAATCTATATAGTTTGACTCAATTATAACCCATTCTTTGAATTTTAACTTAATGTGGCTTAGATTTTATAGTTTTAGCTATTTAAAACATTAGTTTCTAAGCCTTAATAATAAATTGATTATTTGTAATTTTATTTTTTAAGATGTAGGGACTAACATTTTAAGTAAATAAAACTAAAAGGACTGAATTGTAAAAGTTAAAATTTAAAGACGTTTTTAAATTGAATTAAGAGCATGGACGTTGACTTGCATATTAAATGAAAATTCAGAAATTGGGTATTTAATTGAGTCAACATTTTTTTTAAGTTACTATGTTGGCAAAAACAAAAATACTAGTCAATACAGAAAAATTCATGGGTTGCTTGGTTCGATTTATCAAATCTATCAGAAAATTAGCTTCACAAAAAGTAAACATTTTAGAAAGTCGACTATTGCTTGATTCATTTTTTTAACATTGTTTAGAAGTCTCAGATATTTTTTTAAATAAATATAATATTTCAAATTTTAAAGCCAAAAATGCCTTTTTTTCATGATGTTAAACGTAAATTTGAAAATTTAAGGTCCTTTTTATCTAGTATTTTCTTTTTTAAATAGAAGATGATAAATGCTCAAATATTTTTTGTTTTGAAAATATATTACAGCATTAGAATGGCATGTGATAAGGTATTTTATATAATTATCTAATTGGATCAATTTTGAGCATTGTCAAGTATAATGAGGGATAAATATTTCAAAGACATTTTTCTTGTATTTACACAAACTTAAACTCAAGTCGTTGCATTTAAGCAATTATAACTCCTTTCATTAGCAATGCATACTGGCAACATGTGACCAGTTATAAAGACATGTTAACTTTAAAATTGTTACTTTTTATGTTTTGAATAAAAAGATCATGATAAATTATGTTAGGTGTAACAATCAAATCATATCAAAGCTCAAAGACTTTTAGAGCTTAAATTTTTTTTATAGAAGCCAGAAACAAGTCAATTAACATGTTTATTCATTTCTCTAAATATATGATTGAAATAATCATCAATCTCTTATGATAAGGTTCTTGTTCTTGTTGATAGCTTTTGAGATAAGGTGATTGGAATTGTATTAAATAAGCAAGAGAGTTTTAAAAGAGTTCAGATAGATATTAATTTTAATAAATTTTCTATTCAAAAAAAGGACAAGGCTTTCAAAGATGGCTCAAAACTTACCAACAGTGTTGGGTAATAATTAAACCACTCTAAATTTAATCTAATTTTTTTTTATCATCACAATTTAAAATTGCCACTTTAAATAGAGCACAAAAGGCCGAAAATTGTTTAAATTAGTTATACATTTTAAGAATAAAGCTAAAAGTGTTACCAATACTATCGAATAAAAAATTATTTTATACAGCATTAGTATATTTCAGCTACAACTAAATTAAAAAAATTGTCAAGAAAAAACAAAATTTAAAAAATTTAAAGTATTATTTTATAATTAAAATTGTCAATATCACATTTACAATTTTTTTTTTGTTGGCATCACAACGATAATCCCTTCTCTCCTCAACGATCGATGGATTCCGACCAATTCGGCAGTTTCGAAATTTACTCCTCCTCTGGTCTCCGATTCCCTGGCTGCTTATTCCTTCCCTTACCCTGCTCCGTTCTGAGGCCATCGTCTTCTCTTTCTTCTGCTTGAGCATCGATTTCCATTGGCCTCTCCGTTTCATTCTCAGTTGTTTAATGGGTAGTGATTAGTGAGCGAAAACTGAGCTCCTGCGAGAGGTACACACTGGACTTCTTCGTATGGATCCTTCATTTGAGTCTATTTCAAACAAGTAATTTTTTTTTTCTTTTCCTCTAGCAATAACTCTTTTGAAGCAAGTCGTTAGATAATAATGCACTTGCTGAATGTGGGACTCTATTTCTTAACCTAATGCACCATCATGATTTGTAGGGTAGCCTGAAGTAAGTCTCTGATTCGTTAGCCTCTTTCAAGGTGGGTTTGTACTTGATGTACTAACAGGCTTATACTCAAGTACGGATTACATGACCCTTTTCCTTTTCAGTATTCCTGACTTAGGCTATAGTTATTTGGCATTTTGCACGAGTCGGTATAAAATATCATTAGAATCTCCATGGAAAATGATTTGGGACTGGGAAAGCTTAAGTAGCCTATTCAATGTTTTTTCACCCTCTTTTGCACGATTACTTTGTTGAAATAGGAACTCTTTCAAAAGAGCATACAGCCATACATGATATTTCCATTCATACTATGCAAATTACATATTTCTTGGCATTCTTGTTAAATCAATTTATTGTTGGAAAGAGGAGATTAGTTGTGCTTATTGTGCAAGAGCCTATTAGTGATTTTCCTTCGTTTTCTGTGGGGCGCAGGGAAGAATGAATTGCTTGATTGTCAAAGGTCAGTTATTGTAAGAGTTCTGACTGGATTGGTCATGTCTTGAATGACTTTGGTTGCTTCCTTGTTCTCATATTCATTTGATTCATCATTATGCACCAATACTCTTTGTTTACAAAGGCCCTGGTTGCCTTCTCTACCCTCCAAGGACCATTCAATTTTATCGATATCAAGATTGATACATAATCTGAAGGTGAAACCCGTGAAAAATCATTTAAAAAAAAAGCATATTTTTTAATTCATTATATCGTTGAGAAGTGATTTCTTAAGTTATTATTTGCTTTAGGTAAACCCTTTTTGAAATTGTGGAAACTCTATTTTGTTAATAAAGGGTTGTAACTGCGATATGGCTTATCATATCTTGTCTTCTTATTCTTTCCATGCCTAATCTATTTGTATTCCTTGAATAGACCTATATTTTCAGCAGCATATACTTTGTTGGATGAATTTCTTGGTTGAGTTATAAAACGAGGAAAACAAATTTTTATTTTTGGTACTCAGTTTCCATTGTTTGTCTCTTGACTCTCTCTTTGCACCTATGCCCACATGTGACCCCAAAGGCATCTATAGGCAGAACACCTTCAATGGTGAGGACAAGAGTATGTAGTGAACACTGCTTCATTTGTTTCTAATTTATTAATTTCTAATCACCTAGTGGGATAAGGCTTCTTGTTGTTGTTGTTAATTTCTAATCATCCATCCTTGGGGATCACAGCAGTGTAAACCTTTTTTATGATCTGCTTTATGCTCTGGTCTATAATTTTGACTGTCATTAACCCATCGGTATCTTCATAAAAGCTTCTGGTGAAATCCTTAAAATTCTTGCACATATTTCTCGATTCACTGTTTATTAGATCCTCACATTCAGAGAATATTGTGAGGTTTAAACGCAGTGATATAGAAATCAGAGCTAATTGGAGATTTATGATCAGGAGGTGATCATTTAGAAAAATTCCTGTAGAAGGCTCACTCTGACATATAAAGGTGTGACTCTCCACTGCTCGTTTGGTGCTTCTGTGCTTGATCATTTCTAACAATAAAAACTAGTGTTCATGTGCTATCTTTTCTTGTTAATTTATTTTTCTCCTTTTTAATTAGTCATCTGTTCCTGTATTCTTGGCATCCAGCTCCAGCTTGTTCTATCATCTTGTTCAGCTTCCGATTTACTCACTTTATCTCTCCTCCTTATTCTTCTTCTTCTTGCTATGTTATTTATCTCCCATTTAGCACATATAGCAGTTTAGAATTTCTTTTCTATCTTCATTTTCTCTTCTGCTATGAGACGTGTGACTTTTCTTGCTTTCAGCTTTGCTTGTTGCAGATTTATATGCTTGATTCCTTCAATCATCTATATGTTTATCATGCATTTTTTTTATCGTCTTTTTGTTTTGTATTTCTAGAGAGAATAAAAAGTTCTATTCAATAAGCGTTTTGGTCAGACTAGGCTCAAACAATGCAAGGCTTCTTAAGTTATTGAGATTTTTCTTGCTGAAATACAACCTCTGCTACTATGAAGGATGAGCATTTGCCCAATTATTTGCTCCGTTCAGCATAGCTGTAATGATCAGTGTACTGTTTAGCCTCTAGCCAGTAGCCACAACACAAATTCGAAGAAAAACAAATTACAAAACTGTTCAGCTAATTATTAGAGGAAATTAACTTTATAATTTTATGCACTACGAAGAGGCCCAGTTATATTTACATTATATGTCTGCATCTCAACTGCAAGATCATGGTTACCATGGTTATGCGCTTCTATAGTTGGTGAAGGCACATCATCTGGTTCTCTCTTTGGTTTAACCCATCTTCCATGATCATTACAAACCAACCCTTTATTGGCCAATTGGTACCAACAATGTGGGATACGGAGCTCATCAACTATCATATCACATGCCTTGTTTACCAAAGCCACATCCCTTCTAGCTTCAAGCCTAAATGGCACTTTGGAGCTCAAGTACCCATCCACGAGATGGAGGTATGTCTCTAAGCCATGAAACCCTGAGAAGTTCATCCCTTTCTTTAAATAAGGAGATGAACGAGCATCAAGCTTCAATTCAGTCCCAACGTGAGTATAAATCCATTCCAATGTTCCTGTAATTTCGTCAAAAATCTGAAGTGCCTCATTGAAAACTAGCCCTGGCATTCTTGGCACCAAGTCTTGTTTCGTAACAATTCTTAGGGTTTTCACCCCTAAATTATCCAGTTCATCTTTGAATGCAAGATTCCCAACCCTTGGTGCTCCAAAGGAAATTACAGTTATAGGAAGATCAGGAATGGTGGATCCTGCTTCATGTGCATTGAGTAAAGCCAATGCTCCTCCCAAGCTATGCCCCGTGATTGTGAGACTCACTTCTTCACCTTTTTCCTCGTAGGAGTTCACTAACATTATCACTTCCCTCATAACTTGTTCTGAGGCACTTGACTTGTTGTACCTCGTGGAATCACTTTTGGAAGTATAAATGCTTAAAAACCCATGTTCCACCTTGGCTTCCCCTTGTCCTATTGGGTCCAACTTGCTTTGAAAGTCCTCAAACCACTCGCACGGTACTACAGTGCCACGCCATGCCACCAAAATGTCCCTCCTCCCGATCCTTCGTGTCTCCTCATCATCACTAACTGCCACGTAGCCCATCCAATTTGAGTCCCGACTCCATGTGTCTGCCACATGCGACCTTTCAATCCAATGTGGCAGTTCAATGTGTGACATGGCATATATGTATTTTGTTGCTTTATACCGATGTCTTGTAAGGCCCATCTTGGCAAACAACTTGTTCTTATTGTATCGGCAGCTTCCGCAGTACTCAGAGAAGGCATCATGGTCAAAGGCGTCGTAAGTTGCTTGTGCGAACTCACCATACTTGATTATTTCCCTACGTAGCCATGGATGAAGTGGGTCTAAGAGGTCCTCCCAATCAGAGAAGCCTTGGATTTCCCTCCATTTTTGGGATATGTCTTCCTTGGGAGACATGGCTGGAGTTGAAAGCTTTTGTTCATGGTCTCTCGGCAAGTGCCAAGTGAAGTTGTGGACACCGGCGTGTGAAGAAGAAGGCGGTTCAACGTGCAGGTGAAGGAGATGGGATAGTGATTCAGCCCAACGAGTAGCTCTACTGGCGGTTTTGGCTTGTGGGTGATCATGAACCACCTCTTGTATGGCCGGAGCTGCGTTTAACTGGCTTAATCTGGGCTGGCGGGTGGCCGGAAGGTGAGTGTGAGTCATGGTGGAAAGCGCCATAGGTGGCGTTTCTGATGCTTAAATGGTTGGGAATTTGGTGACAGATTCTGAAGAGTATGGTAGTTCGACAGAGGGATAGATGTGATAAAAGTATGTATGGTTCTATATATATAAATACACGTGAAGATTAAATAATTATTTAAATTTTTGGAAGTTTTCTATGTCACGCGGAGTCATGTGTGAATAAAATATTTGAAAGGAAGGGATCGGGTCTTTAATGAATAAATAAAACAGTAATACTTCAAGTGGAACTTACATTTATGAGAGAACTGAATTTGGCAATACTCCTGTCATTTATTTAAGGCAAAGTTTGAGTTTTTTTTTTTAATTCTTCATATAAGAAAAAGTTAAAAGTAATGTTTTTTTTTTAAATTTCACTCTTTATTTATTTATTATTATTTGAATTCCTAGTCAACAAGTTATTATAATTATTAATTACCAAAAAAAATGAAAAGTTATATATATATATATATATATATTTTAATAATGTTAATAGACGTATAGTTGGTTAGGTTTGTTTTACAAGGATAGGCGGGGTGTAGCTTCTCTATAGTTGATAATATATATTCATATATATCGGAATTGAGCGGTTTCAATTTTCATTTGATTATTCATCTCTATTTTTATTTATAACTATTTTTATAATTAAAAGTTTTGGTAAATTGTGTAATAAGGTTTATTGGGATCACTATATTTCTAAGTTCCAAGTGTACATTTAAAAATATTTTAAGATCATCTGTTAAAAAGTCTTCACATGAACAGTGAAAACTCAAGATCAAGTAAGTCTGAGTCAAAATTTTACTAGTTGGGCAAATTTTTATTACTTTTATTGACTTTATTTATAACTATTTTCGTCGCGTGTGTGGAAATATTATGATTCAATTATGTACCCTTATTTCCAAATCATATTGAATCGTTCATCTAACTTTTTCACAAGTTTTGCTCGTTACAGAAATACGTGCCAGCGCGAGTCTCTTTGACTTTCAACACGCACTTAGTTTTGTTGCTTTCATATTCAGAAGCGTATGCTTTCGAAGTTGGTCAAAAAAGGAAGAAAAAAAAAAAAGGCTTTCGAATGTTCATTCACGGTAAGTAATTTCCTGCAATTAGCATTTACAAAATTTCAGACCAAATTAACATTTAATAATCACTATAATAATACTAAAATCACCGAGGGAGGCAGGATTTTAGGTCAAGAGAGATAATAATGAAGCTAAGATCTTTGGTAAAAAAAAAAACAATTCTATCTCTTTTAAATTAACTATTTTTCTTCTTCTTTTTTTTTGTTCTCTATCTAACTATCAATTATAGATTCGTAAATATAACGAGCTAGTAAAAAATATTCAGCTAATTTATTCTTGAATTTTAAATCTTTATTATTTATCATTTTCTTTTTTCTAACTAGTCCTTGAATAGCATTCAAGGCAAGTAATGAGTCTATTTAATCATATTAAATTTTTTTATTTTTTAAATAATTAATAAATAATATTAGTATTTAGGTATAGTAAAATCATGAGCTAATATTTATGAGATTAAGTTAAAAATTTAAATAAATATGAGCTAAAAAAAGTAAGATTAAAATAAATTTAAAATTTAAAATATGAAAATAAAGGAATATAAAGTATGACAAGTAAAAGGTATAAATTATAAAATATAAAATCCTATACTTTCAAACATATTATTTTTCTCAAGTGAGAGGGACATATGCTTCCCATCAGTAACATGTGGCTCCACCCCTGACTAAGATGCTAATTAAAAAATTGGTAAATTCCGAGTGAGCAACAACCACAAGACATAGTCTTGCGAGCCAGTTCAAAGTCTAGGTTTTATGTCTCTTGTTTCCCATTCAAAGTCAATTTTTT
The DNA here is from genome assembly GCF_029017545.1 of Prosopis cineraria. Lineage (NCBI taxonomy): Eukaryota > Viridiplantae > Streptophyta > Magnoliopsida > Fabales > Fabaceae > Prosopis > Prosopis cineraria. Next base: position 5,811,457 of record NW_026555342.1, on the reverse strand, counting down.
TAATCAACGAAAGTCGTCATCTAGGTTTGATTTAACTTGCGTATAAGGCCCACTCAATTGGCATATTTGCTGAAACTATACCCCATCTCGATTGAAAATATTAATAATTTAGTGCATGTATTTTTTTTTTTTCATTTTACTTCTTATATTTATTCACCTAAATATTTACATAAATATGTTTCACACTTATCATAGAATATATTGATAATTGAAATTAGGAGAAAAAGGAAAAATAATTATTTTTATGAGATTAATAACTTTGTTGGTATGCAAATTTTTTCAAAAAACTGCTCATATTTTTAGATAGGATAGAGTAGTTAAGATGCCTCTTTTTACTTTAATTATCTTAATTATTCCTTTAAAAGGTTTGATTGTCTTCTCAAACATGCAAAAAGTTACTCTTTCCATTCATAAGGTGTTTTTTATAAGCTTATTTTATCCTTAAATATAAGGAGTGGCATAATATTTTTAAGTGATTAGATAATTTTGCCCTTATGTTGAAAAATGAAGGAGATATTAATTACTCTCTCGATTCTCTTTATGAGTTATTTTTACTAACCTCATCAATACCAAACATAACTTTCAAGTAAAAAGCAAAAAATAAGTTAATCATATATTTTTTTATCTTTCTCTCTCTTACTTTTTAATGATAGTTTGGAAATTTTAATTTAAAATAAAATAATTCCATTAACTAATAACTTATAAAGTGAGCTAGATTATGCTTTTAAATTGTGACTAATATATAAGATTGAAGGAGTATATGATTTACCTGCCACTACCATGATAAATTGTGAGTAAACTGAAAAATCATTGCAAATTTATGTGATTTCAAATAAGAGTCCATTTGTTTAAGATTAAAAAATAAATTATTTTTAGATAGTTTGAAAATTTTATAAAAGAGATTTATTTTCTAGATATTTTATAAAAATTAAACATTGTTTCATATTCGGCTACAATAATAATAAAAATTATTAGTTAGTTATTTTTAAATTTTATGATATCTTCTTTATTTTTATATTATAAAAATAATTCATTATTTAATTATTTAAAATTTATGATATCTTGATTTTTTAAAATATTTTCCCTCATCTACAGTATCAAATTTTTTGTCTTGTTATTTAATTAAAAATATGGTTTCTTTTAGATTTTGATTATTTTAAAAAATTTAAACAAACATATTAAAAATTCACAAAATGTATTTTTTTAAAAATAAGTGATTTTCTTATAAAACAAGCTGAAATAAATAGACTCTAAATAATAAAATTTTATCGACATATGAAATTTAATTAAAAATATTTTATGTATAACAATATGAGAGTAAATTATACTATTAAAAAGTAGTACTTCTTTATCGAGAATTATACACACACTCATTTCTATGCATGATAAAGGTGGGTATCACTTATATTTGGTATGGAATATCATCCATCTATTTTAGAATCCATTTATTTAAAATTAAAAATAAATAATATTTCGATAGGTAAAAAATTTTATGAAAAGAAGAAATTGTTTTGTATTTGATTATAAAAAATTAATTATTATTTAAAAATTTTGCTGTTTTATAATATTTTCACACACACACATTTGTTCTTAAATGTTTATTGTATATCTGGATATATATTCATAATTTTATGAACTTTTTTATTTATCACATCAGATTTTTTTTATAAGTTATTCTTAAAAAAATTATAAATCTATGTTTTTTAAAAAAATTTATTATTTTTAAAAACTTAAACAAATATTATAAATATCACAAAATCTATTTTTAAAAAAATTAAGTAATTTTCATGAAAAAACCCTTAAACAAATGGTCCCTACATTATAATATGAATAAAAATGCTACAGCTTATGTATTTGGATTTTATGGGGCCATAATCTATTAGGATTTTTAATTTTAACCATTACTTTTAAAGCACACTTTACGCGAACCATACTAGGAGGAGTTTCATCACATCTTGTCTTGGTGTGCACTGCTACTACACCTTCCTATGAACCTTCATTTCAACTAGAAACCCGAAAAAAAAAACAGAAAAAAAAAAAGAATCACGTTGTGCATTAATTATGCTATATCTTCACAATATTTTTAACTTCATAGTGTAACAATAACACAATTAAAACATAAGGCTCTTACCAAAAAAATAAAAAACATAAGCCATCATGATGTTTTAAGAGATGCAATTCATATTTACTTTATAAAAACCAGCAAAATTAACAGGCATCATAGTTTTTGTGGTACTACAATATTTCAACTAATAAACGCTAGTTTTAATAAAAGAGATTATCGTCGCCTAAGCCTCCAAATGTCCAATGGTTAATTATAAATATATAAGAATTCATCTAAAATAAAATTTTTAATGTTAATTTCACTTACTTCATGAAATTCAAGAAAAAAAAATAGATTTTCCGAATGCAAACCTACCTAAAGCAGAAAAAAACCTAACCAATTTTAGTCAGAGCCACATGTGAATTTTCATTTTGTTTTTTTATTTGATAAACAATTACATGATTTACATTTCTAAAAGTGAGAAAATAAAAATAATAAAACTAAATTCATATATATTTTATATTTTTTCCCTTTTAAGTGCACAATGCATCATTACCTAACATCACAAGATTGAACGACATTTTTTTTTAATATAAAAACAAATATAATGTTAAAACGACACGCACGAATGGGGAGCATTTTCTGTAATGATGATGAAACATGAGGAATTCAGAAAGCAATATAATTCATTCACCAAAGAAAGAAGAAGAAGAAGCAATCGTGTTCAAATTTTCATCTTCTAAAATTTTTGACAAAATTTAATTTGAGTTATCTGAACCATGAAGAATTTCTTTTGCACCGTATGGAACATATTTAGATTTGATCAACTTTATTTTGTCAAACCAGCTAGTCATCATGCCTTTTTAAATTTTTTGAGCCATAGATCTTATGGATTTAAGTTTATTATGAATTAAATATTTTGCAGTCACAATCGGGATTGTGTTTTTTAATAACAAAATTTAATTCTTTTGGAGGTTGTGAGAGGCTTCAACATCAAAAGTTTAACACTTCTTCTTCTTCTTTTTTAAAAAAGCTTACCCCTTATAAATAAAATTAAGAAGTGATTCTTCTGGAGTAAGCTTAGAGCCTTTTTGAATTTCAGTTAGATATAATTAATTATAAAAAAATTAATTAATATAATTATTTTTAATTATAACTGATTATGTTATAACGTAATTTATTTGGATATTATTTTTTAAAAAATTAATTTTAAAAAATTTGAAGATGTTTAGATGATTTAATAAGAATTAATTTTAACTGTATAAATTACTATAAAAACATTACTTTTTAAAATTAAATTATTGATATACTTGTATCTATCATTATTAAATTTGTTAAATTTATTTAAGAAGTAAAATATATTATTTAAATTACATATTTGATTAATTATAAAAATTTAAATTTTATTAATATTAATAATTTAATTTACATAAATAAATAACTCAATATATTTTAATTCAAATAAATTTAATAAAAGAGAAAGATTTAATTTTTAACTATCAAATATTAATTTTATAATAGCTAATGAAGATGATAATATATAAATTAATCTCTAATAACATTATGAATATGAGCCATATCTGATGAAGATGTTAGGCACTACCTTGAAATTTTGACAACATAAAAAATGTAGCAATGTAATAAATGATCCAAAATTTCTCTCTAAACCTTTATAAAAATCTTTGTAAGTATTCTAAATTTTAAATTAAATTAAATTAATTTTTCTCTATCAATTAATATTTTATTTAAATTAATATTTTATTCTCTTCCCTTCTGTTTCCAGAAGCTCACAGAGTCAACTTAACCAAAAAAAAAAAAACTGATTTTTCTCCCAACAATCCATTACCTATTTAAATTGATGTTTGGGGGTTTTTTTTTTTTGAAAATCGATTTTTTTTACTAATCCAAACACGCAGTCAATGTCTTAAACCTCAAAGTCAACTTTTTCAGGACATTTTTTTGTGGTGAACAATTATTTTAAGAAAAAAAGGTCTCTGAAAAAACGCATATAATAATCAATTATGAAAAACTGTTGACTCGCGGATCTCTCTGCTTGCTTGTCACTCAAAAATAGGACCAAGTAACGTCCAGAAACCGAGTCATGTGGAAAGTAATTAAGATATATATGTGCGTGTGTCTTTCCAAAAAAAAAAAAAACATTTCCTCAACAATAAATAAATAAAAAATAATTGAATGTAGCAACTTTTTGGAGGAAGCTTGAGTAGAACCTCTTGGACTTCATTTTTTTTTTGTCACAGTCGTGTACATTTTTATTATTTAATTAATAATATTCGTACAAAAATTTTAAAAATTCAATCATGTAATATTATATTACAAAAACTTTAAAATAATATGATCAGTGAAACTAAAATCCAATATTTTCATAATTGGACCAAATATTAAATCAAAAAGGCTAACAGATCACGGTTCATATGATCAAATCGGGTTAGACTAATAGTCAAACATGTAATAATTAAATAAAAATAATATTATATATATATATATATATATATATAAAATAAAGATAAGAAAAAAATCTATAGTATGTTAATAAAATGATATAACATAACAATAAATTAATAATAAATTATAATTTTATAACTTGTCAAATATAGGTGAACTTTAATTAATTTAAATATAAGTAAATTTAAAAATATTTGTATTTACATCTATAATTATCAATATCTCTATAAAAATGATCTCAAATTATATTTTATATATGTAAATTTTTCAAAAATAAAGTTATCATTTAGTAGGATTTAATTTATGAATTTTTATAGTTTTTTTTATTTTTAAGCCGTTTTTTTAATATTATGTTTAAAATCATCCGATTTTTTAAAAATTACTTCAGTTATCGATTCAACTTTAATTTCTGACTCAATAACAACTTAACTCCGATCCAATCCAATTCAATTATAAAAATAATTTTTTAATTCAAATTGAGTAATTAACAATTTCAATCACATGTCCGACTGTCTAATTCAGTCTAATTTTTTAATTATTACTAAAATCTTTTCATATGATATAATTACTGTTGAATTTTGTTTGTCCATGCTGCTGGGTTATATGTAATAAATGTTAAGAGTTAACATTCTCCCATTCTCAAGTCTGTGATGCTTTTCGGAGCCCTACTTAGCTTTCGTATATGGCTAGATGTCCTGCCACTAGACAGAAAACGAGTCAAGGGGAAGAGCCTGTAAAGTTGTAATTTTCTCTTTGCTTGGGCAGACGCCACAAGACAAACTCACAAAAGAGAGGCTCCAAGATAATCGCATAAAAGTTTAAAAGAAAAAAAATAGCACAAAAGAAAAAACAGAGGGAAAAAAAAAACGTTAGACACGTAAGGCTTGTTGATTGGCCAATCCCAATTGACATTGTAAAGCTGGAAGCAAGGGAAATTGAGGATTATTATTGTTGTGTTTTATTATTATTATTGTTAAAATTATTATTATATGTTATATGAGATATTAAGCCTTAGATTTAAGTGAATGAATTAAGGATTAGTGCATTTTTAATTAAATTATATTATTTTATAAAGACCGGTCTGATTTCAGGTTGACCTCCAATTCTACCTTGGTTGAACTTTTGACTCCTAATATTGATCAATTCAATAATCAATCTGGTTTTCAATACCTTGCATAAAACATCAAGCATAAAATTTTCTTGTCAGCAATTTTGCACTGTCAAATTACCAGAGACAACCAACATGCTTATTTGAACGAGTACAGCATGACAACAACGCTTTGTCTATGAAAAAAAAGCATGAAAATATATCAAAAACGGGCACCTATATATATGTGGACAGTTGATAATAAATCATAACACTGTTTTATCTTTTTAGACTAGCATATGAATGGCAGAACATATAATTAAGATTGTCAGAACTCAACTGAGAACTAACAGCCACAAGAACATTGAACACGAGAAACTCAGCTGTCAACATGCAAAACTTAAGAGAAGAGAAAGTTCAAGAGAGTTAAACGTGTTAGAAAACCAACCCGGCGCAAATGATGAGTCAATTCCCAGCAGAAAGAGGCAGCAAAACTCCCAAAGGAACAGATAATCTGCTCCGTGAAGAACCTTCGCACTGTGATGCTGCTCTTCAATGGATGTGGAAGAAACTCCACCAAATTAGTAAAAAATATATAAGGCACAAAGCTTTTACTAATTTTGAAACTCAGAATTTAACACACATAAACTCCAGTTCGCATTCTTTTAATCCTAAGTCGAGCAGTCCATCTTCTAAACTCGCAGCATTAACTTCTTGCAGCCTTTTTTGAGTGAAAATATTAATAAGAACACAAAGCTACAACCAAGGGGAACAAAGAAAAGAGAGACAAAATTTACAGGAAAAAAACATCAGTCATTTTCCCCAAACCTATCATTGACGCTCATAGATATGACAAACACTATTCAAGTTAAAAGCACAAATAGCCTAAGCTTCCACTTCTTTCATATCCTCCCTATATACAAAGCCTAATTTGCAACGTTCCAATTCTGGCTCAAGAGGTGCCTCGCGTCTTCAACGATATCAAAACAAGGGTGTCTACTAAGATAGTCTCTAGCAACCATGCTGATAGTAGTTGCTCATCCTATCTTAGGCTGGAAATCTGAGCCTCTTTTCCCAGCAGAGTTGAAGTCCACGCTGGATAGCTTCAATCTTGGTGATCATTGGAGGTAAAGGGACACTTTTACCACAAATGCCCACCATCCATCTAGCTTCCCCATTTTTCAAACTTCCACCGCATAAGCAAATTTTTTCATGAAATGACCATAATGCTCCTAAAGATAAAGGACGACTTCAAAGTAGCAAATAACTACTTTCATTAATGTCATATATGAGCAAATACAGCTTTTCAAGGTAAATTTTTTGTGAACAATCTCTGAGCCTCTCTTTTCGCATTCCACTCAAACCAACTAATACCTTGTGAACTGCAGAACTGCTCCCACAGTTCCGGTGAGACAATCTTCTTCGATCTCTCTTTAACATGATGAATCCTGAACTAAATGAATGATGTCCTCCTCTTCTCCACAACCCCAAGGGCTTCGGACAATTTCAAGAGGTTGAAAGAATTTCTCACAGCAAGCACCGTGCTTCTCTATCCATCACTCTAATCCAAGAATAGTGGCTTAGAAGCACTTACAGTGTTGCATGTTAGAAAAACTGAATTCAAGATCAGAAGAGTCTCACGCCTCTGGACTTAAAACCAGAGGTGAGGATCAAGAAAAGAATCTATTCTTGGGAATGGAAGTGCAATCCATTCAACAAAATCTTGTATGTCTTATCATTCATTGAAATGTCTCTCTTCCTCCATTCATCGAGTAATTCTAAGGCCTCATTGCCTCTCCCTTCTCGACATAATCCTTCCAAAACAGTCTTGTAAGTCAAATGATCAGGGGACCTAGAATTACCCAACATGTCAAACACAATCTCAATAGCATCCTCAAACCTCCTCTCCAAAGCAAGACTACAAATGATTATCATATACGTACTGGTGCTTGGCACCAAACACTTGCTTCTCATTTCCTTAAAAAACCCTAAGCCTTGATTCACCCTCCCTTTCTCACACAGACCCTTTGCAATATAACCATAAGTATAAGCATTAGGCTCGCACCCATATAATCCCATTTCACGGAAAACCCTGATGGCCTCGTCAACTTCCAAACACTTCGCATAAGCTTTTATGATCATATTCAACACAAAAGTGTCGGGAATAACCCCAGACGCCTTCATCTGCCTGGTCATTGATCTAACGGCATGTAAATACACATAACACACATTCAATTTATTAAACCTCCTGAGAAGCGAATTGAGCAACAAAGAGTAAGTTTCGAGTGTGGGCTTACAATCCTCGGACTTCAACATTTTCTTGTACACATCGAATGCGCGATTAAAAAGGAACTTCCGACCACAACAGAATCTAATAATAGAGTTGTATAAAGGAACACTCGCACCACAAGCACCGGCAATTACCTCCTCAACCAGGGTTTCTGCGTGTCGATACCGCCTACCTGCGATGAGTTGCTTGATCATCGTGAGATACGTGACATTGGTATGCTTATACCCGCGTTGCTGGGCAGTCCACCGGAAGATGTCGAGCGCGAGATCAACGTCCGATTGAGCACGCAAGGCTTCGTCGACATCAGAAGGAGTAAATCCGGGTTTGAGCTTCTGAACCCATGTCTCGAATTGCTTCTCCAATGGTGTTCTGGTACGAGGGTTAGGGTTTGTGAATCGGGGTTCGAGGTTTTGATCTTGCTGGGGCGAGGAGGAAACTGAGCGAGCACACAGGAACGAGCATGCTAGAGAACGAGAAGGTTGTGGGTATAGGAGACGAGGGGAAGAAGAAGCAGATAGGATGTGGAAGCTTCTGGAAATGGAAGAAAGAAAGCGTTTCGAAGGCACATGCATAGTTTCTTCCACAAAAGAGACGAAGTAGCAGAAGCAGCTGGCTATCAAATGAGCTGAGACCAGTCGGAAATCGAATCTCTATTACCACATACGGTGCTTCCTCTCTGCATCCGGATCAAAAACGACGTCACGTGGAATCAATGTATTAAGTTTAGCAGTATTTAAAGGTCTAATTTCAGATCATTCATGTAGCAATTAAATGATATTAAAAAAAAGCAGCAAAGAGAAATGGAAAATCGAAGAAGCCATTAGTTGGTATAAAAAGATGAAGCAAAAGCAAGAGAAAAATCAAAGACAGAGTTAGATGGTATCAAATCAGATCAATTCAAATTTCAATTCGGAAGAAAAGATCAGTTCAGATATCCAGAACAAGCTATTCAGCATTCGGGGTTAACTTAACCGCACCTACCACCTGCATATTTCGATTGAAGAATCAAATCTTCAACGTCAAGTTCCGAACCAAGATCTAAGCCTCAGCCTCAAATGCAGCCTTCATGCACCGTCGTCGAAGTCGAACCCACGCCTCTGCTCATCCTCCGTCGAAGGCTTCCGTTCGTCGGCCATCGAGGAGAGGATGAGTGCTTGATTTCGTGGGGTTGAAGACAACGGTTAGGATTGAAGATTCTCATTCAACGATTCAGATTTGGATTTGGATTATATTAGCTAAACGGTGCGTTCTATATCAGGTTCCAGCCGACTAGGCGGTTGCCTCAATTTGACCGTGGTGATTACCAAAGTTAATAAATTTAGAGAAAATTAATATTCTAATTTTAACTCATTTACAGTCTCTTCCCATACCACTCAGCCTCTAAATTTTTAATTCACTTAAAATTTGGTCTCTAATTTTTTAACCATTTGTAATTTTGTCTTCTCACCATCACTCATTCTACATAGCACAATTTTTTCTTAAATCAGTTAAAATTGCTCCTGTGGCTTTCACCTCAACTATTTGTGGATTTTATAAAAATTTCCCCGGGGGGTGGTGGAGCTGTTTCCAACATTGACTTCAAATAAAAAAGTTGACAAAAAAAGGTAAAAATGTTTTGTTTTGATAATGTCAAGGGCAAAATTGTTTCAACAAGATGCTAGTAAAATTTTTATAAAAAATTATGATATGATCCTATGTGACAACTTAGTTAACATCCAAGATGTCATCCTATTTGGCAATCTAGTTTTAGATTACAGTATATGTGACAACAAAGTTCTAGGTGGCATCCTGCATCATCTAGTTACCCAAAGTCATGCCATTCAAGTAGAAGAAATATAACATCTTAAAAATTTTAAGACTCAAATTTATTTTAAAAAATAAAATAAAATATCTATAATTAAATTAAAATTAGAATAATTTAATAGAGGCCCAGAGTTTGAGTTTTACTAAGTAAAAGTTTGGTTTTATTTAATTTTTAACTATGAGAAAAATTACCAAAGTGACCCGGGCTTTTGTGCAATAATAAAAAATATTGGGCCATTTATTGTAATTGTCCCCAAACTTTTGGACTAGCTTTTATAAAGAGAAAACAGACGTAGAAATGTAGAGAAAGGAAACGCACGAGAGGGAGAGAGGAAGAAGAGAAGATAAAGGGAGGGAGTTAGGCTTGAATCTAGGAGTCTTTGCAATCGTTGCGAGCTCGGTTACATGATAGGTAAACTCCCTACTTCAATCCTCTTCTCGTTCTCTTGATTTTCTTCAATTTTTGGAAGAGGAGATTTTTGAATTTTGATTCCAAAGGCTTTATTCTTGTAAGCTTTTGTTTCTTTGGATCCTAGGAAGCATGTTTTAAGTTTCTATATAGTGATCTAATGTTTTGAGTGGATAATTGGATGAAAAGAGGTGTTTTGGGCACAAAATAAATCCTAAGAAATTGGGTTTTTGCTCTTCAATGGTTTAAGCTTATTGATTTAGTTATAATTTTGCTATTTAAGCCCAATAAGATTTAAATTAAGGTTTAGTTTTTATTATAAGGGCTAATGGTGAAAGTTGGTGGCACTAAGTAAAGGTTTTTAATTGATTAAAAATTATATAAATTGGAAATTTAACCTAGTGATGGCTAATAAATGGTTTTGGTGGTTAAGTGATACTATGTGAATGGTTGGTTAAATATATGGACCATTGGGATGGATTATGGCTTATAGATCCAAGTTGTGTGGTATGAGTTATAGTCTTCATTAATGCTATTTGACATGATAAGTGATGTGGATCACTTATACATTATAGGAATTATTGATGGAATTTGTTCGAAAGTTAAGGAATAAGCCAAGTTCTATTTTGTACAAAAGGAACCCTTTTGGTACCAAAGGGTCGAGGTAACAGGGGAAATTTATATTTTTTATTACTCTGTTTTAGCTATTTTTGAATAAATATTACTAGCTATCATGCATTACATGTTTTAAAAGATTAAATGTGCTTTATAAGGGATTATGGGGTACTAATTTGATTATAGTGCAAATATGTTTTCTAATTATTTAATAACAATGTTTTTATGGAAACGTGATTTGTTTACATCTATTTTAATCATAAGGAATAAAAGTTGCACTTAAGGAAGTGTAACTAAGTAAGGTACCTTAGATAGGCTAAGGAATCGTTTAAGGGAGATTTATAAATGTTATACTACCTTAGAGTGTTGAATTGGTCAATACTCGGGAAAGGTAGACAAGAGTAAAAAGCATGATCTCGATGGGAGTTCACCAATGAGAAGGTGTGAATTTTTGATATTCTATGACACACTGTCAGTACTCAGTGTTGTCTTACGTATTATGGGCTCAGTGCACTAAAGTGGTTAGTGTATTGAGTGTTCGACACAAGGTACGTAAAACCGGACCGGTCATTAAACCGGTCATAGTACTGGGTCACGGGTTAGTGGTTCAATCAGGGTTGAACCGGAGGTTGAACCGGTGGCAAACCGGTCATGATTAAAATAATACAATTTAAATAAAAAGACATTAATTATAAAAACATTCAACCAAATCCAACCACTCAAAAGTCTAACAATAATAAAATACTATATTTTTAGACTTAGCATGCTCTATCTCTAATTTTTTATTTTTTGACTTCAATTTTACTTTTTTTTGTTATTTTTTTCCGAACTCAGAGCTCTGAAAAATTAAAAATGAAAAAAAAAATCAAAAACGACGTCGTTTTGGGGTAAAAGTCTGAAAAAATATTAACCCGGTTAACCCAGTCAACCCACCGGGTTATCCGGGTTATACCGGGTTGAACCCGGGTTGACCGGGTTACACCGGTTCACTCCCTCACCGGGTTAAGTGCAAACCCAGACCGGACAGGGGACCGGTTCACCGGTTTCCGGGTTGACCCGGCCGGTCCGGTCCGGTTTTCAATACCATGGTTCGACACCTCTCAGTGGGGGAGGGAATCTGACATATGAAGTGTGAGGTTGAGTGCCTAGGCTAAGATAGCCCTCACATGGAGAGTAAATCAAGCTGGCTCTGGGAGGGAGTTAGCTTTGACTGCTCAGGATTCACGTCGAAGGGGCATAGGCAGTTCGGTGGATTAGATCATGTCTTAGATTATGTTTTGTGCCTGTGGAGGTACAAGTAGGTATAAGGTTTACCTGCGAGTTAAAGAGTGTCAGGGGGCATTCTGTTGGTCATGAAAGGCCATACCGGCCTAGGTCATGCATTCATACATTTTAAATGGCTAGATTATATACTATGTTGAATTTATTATTCGTTTATTTGATTATGGCTTACTTTGTAATAATCAATGTAGATTTCTCTGTTATTGAGACTATGGTTGTCTCACCCCTTTCTTTTCAATATTCTAGGTCCAGGTGAAGGATCCAGTGGTGGACGGGAAAAGGAGCAAAGCTAGGGGTTTGCTTGTGATTTGTAAAGAACTGCAACCCCTTTCTTTTGAGCAAATATATTGTAATGTATTTAGAATTAGGGTGCTAGTAGGATATGATTATGTATGTGTGTTTGAATATGTGTGGATTGTGTGCTTGTGTATGAATTTTTGTTTGTTTACAGACTTGTGGCTAAGAAACTTGGTTATGGTGTGTGGTTTTGATGGATTTACTTAGTAGACCAAGTTTCTATTACAAATAGATATTTATTTTGATATATATATATATATATATATATGATTATACAAGCAAATACAAAGTGGTTGCATTGCAAATGGTGTACTATGGGCAAACATATACCTTGGATAGAGAGAGTGGGTGCGTAGGCCCCACAAGGAGCTCTAAGCCAAGTGAAAATGTTTAACATATGTATTTATATAAATACATGGTATTTGGATTGATTTGTGACCACTCTTGTATGATTTATGCATTTTGGGGGTTTAGGGTCCATTTTGGGAAATGACACCTGAGTGGTCAAATTTTGATGTATGGGGGTTTTTCATCATTTGAATGTTCTATCAGGTGTTTTTAGTCTTATTTGATGTGTCCAAAATGTTCTCACATGTTTGTAACCATTAGGATGAGATTTGGACAATTTTGAAAATGGTTTTTTTTTAAAAAGCTGTACTTTTACATTTGAGTGTTCAAATCTTAATCCAACCGTTGGATTTCTCTAAAATTTGGGTCACAAGTAAAACCTTTTATAAGCTTCGTGTGAGATTTGGAATTATGTCGATTGGATATCAGATGGAGAAACGGCGCACTCCAGAATTTGGTCTGGAGGTGCTGTCACAATGCTGTCATGACAGCTACAATAATTATATCATAACCTGCACAAAATTCAATCTGTCTGTTAGATATTTTTCAAATTTGGTATGCTAATAGTATTCTTAAAAAGTGATATGTGGGCTTTGGAATCACTCCGATCGGAGGTCGGGTGATGAAATGGTACACTCCGGAAGTTGGTCCGGAAGTGCTGTCATGACAGCTTTAGCAAAAGTAACCAAATTTGTAACATGTCAAATTTTTAATCCGACCATTGGATTTTTTTGAAATTTGGTACACTTATAGTACCTTTTGAATGTAATGTGTGAGCTTTAAAATTTCTTTGATCGGAGATTGAAAGACAGAACGGTGTCTCCCTGAAGTTGATTTAGGAGAGCTGTCATGACAACAATTTAATGCTCATGACAGTATATTTTTACCCTTCTTTCGTCTAACTTGCTTCCGTGCGCTATAGGTAGAACCTATAAAAATTTTTAAAGGCTTTAAATGTTTAATTTGCAATTGTGTATTTGCTTAGTGATTTAAATGGTTTGTTTCCTAAGTTGATTTTAGGATTAATTCCTCAACCACACTTAGTTTATTTGAATTATGTGATTTTTGGATAACACTCGGGGCAAGTGTTACAAGAAAGCTCAAGCAAAGAAATTCATAATTAAAAAGCTATAACATATATGGAGAGCCCAAATCAATACATTAAAGTCCAATACATAAGTATACACCTGGAGGAGGTAAATTTGACCATAATCTTACTTTAAACCTAAACACATATTCTACGTCTTATTCTTTTTTGAGGTAAAGGTTTCAATTGAAGGGAGAAATGAGCAATATGATAAGTGAGCTAACAAAAGGCACAAAAATGTTGTCTCTGAGCCTAAAGATTAGGTTTGAGTACATCTCAGGCATGAGAGATTTCTAAGTATGAGGAAGATAAAGTTGCATCCAAAAGGCAATGAACCTTTTCAAGTGCTAGAATAAATTAATAATAATGCCTACAAGATAGATCTTCCTAGCTCATATGGAAATGTGTCAGTTATATTCAACGTTACAAACCTTTCTTTATTTGATACGTATGGTTCAAGGGCGAATCCTCTTTAAGAGAGAGTGAATGATTGGAATCAAGGGGTCAAACTTCAACATTTAGTATCTTTGATTTGTTGCAAGATATCGGAGGATTAATGACTAGATCCAAAGCTAAAAAGATAAAAGTAGCCATAAATTTATTAATCAGGGATGTTCTAAATGATCATTGAGTCATAAAGGCAATCGGAGTTTTAGAAGACCTAAAAAAAACTTTTAACATATTGGATATCACTCAAGATACTCAAGCTCATGAGTTCATTTATTTTAGTTAATATTGTTTTTTTAATTTAAGAAATTAGTTTATCTTATTTTATTTTAATATTCAAGTCTAGAAAAATTAGTTTATTTCGTTTTAAATTCAAATAAGGATAACATATATCCATTTGAATATGATTTATCCATTTGGAACCTTAGATTAACTAAGAATGTGTCATTTGAGTTCTTAGAACTCTATTTAAATAGTTTAACCCTTTTTATTTTGAGAATATTTGATTGAATTTATGAATTAATTTTTTTTTCAATTGTAAGACTTATTTGAATAGTGTTATTCTCAGTGAGATAACACATTGTAAAATTTTGAATTATTATGAGCTATCACTTAATTATTTTGTGTTAAATTGTGATGGAGGTTTAAGCATTAGATTCCACACAAGCCTCTTTCTAAATGCATGAACCCCCTTTTTTTTTTAAGAAGCACAGACACTTTTGAGTTTCACGAATAAGAAGTTATGAAAAATGTGGTCCTCTGATCGCTTCAACTTCTTTGGCATCAGTCTAAAAGCAGTGAGTTTTTTAAGCTCAAGCATTTATGGGTTTTCTCGATTTCTCCTTCGATTTCCCTTTGCCACTCATGGATTTCAACAAAATCAAGCACTAAATCATAGCGCATAGACTTCCTTGACTTTTGGGTTGCTTCTTCAACTTCGTCCGCTTGGCCTTCTTCACTACCTCTACTTTCCCATTCTCTAGGTGCACAGACATTGGCTGCCCTTTGTGCTTCAAGAATTCTCTAGCGTCGATCCTCCAATTGTTACTCGAATGATTGGAAAACATAATAAATGCCAGAGTTGCAAGTGGGCTTCGACATTTGGTCTTCCTCTATTGCTTTGTGTATTGCTAAATGGGCATATTTTCAATTCAAGGAAAAAAAAGAGGGTGAATGATCACCTAAGCATGCTCATCTAGGCACAGCTAAGTCAATTAATGGTCAAACACATACATTTATTAAAATTGTACGATATTGTTATGTTTTAAAAAAGTCAGACAAAATATTACACTTTTTAAAAGTTAAGAATATCAATTGTGACTTATAAAAAACATTTAGGGGTAAATACAAATTTTAGCTCAATTTATTAAACACAATAAAATAATTTCAAGCAAAATTATGAAAAAAATAGTTAAGCTATCCTCTCATGCCAATAAAACTAAAAAAAAAAAAAAGCATGGCAACAAAATTCAACCCATATTCTTTCTGCCTCATAAATATTTTAAATTTTATTTTTTAAAAAAGGGAAGAAGAAAGTTAAATGAATTTGTTAGTTGGGCATTTAACCTACTAATATACACAATTTGAATTGGGTTGGATTTTAAGTTGATTTTTCTCTTTAATCCACATGAGCTAAACTATGACGTGATTCGGGATGGCCTATATTCTCTAATCTCACCTCTAAATTGCTCTTTTCGTGTTATTGTCATATTCTCTAATCTCACCTCTAAATTGCTCTTTTCGTGTTATTGTCACATATGTTTTGTACAGTATTTATTCTTTTATTAGTATTAAAATTATAATTGAGTGGAAGTGTGAAGCCGATGTCCATGGCTTTCTTTAAAACCCCAACAAGAGTATCGTTTCCCTCCTGAAGCTCCAAGATCAGACGCACCCCGTTTCAAACTTTGCCGAAAAATGTCATCTTCAACACCAGACATGCTCATTAAGAATCGCTTTCTGGGATTCTTAATCTGGCAATCGATCCCCTCTACCGTGGTCTACTTCTTCCTTAAAGCCTTTATCTCAACTATTGCCAATTCCATTGCTGGTACTGATACCCCCAACTTATACACGTCAAGCAGTTTCAGAAAAAGCTCGTTATTTTGGGCTTTTGTACCTTCATTCAGGGGTTTTATCTCATTCATCACATTCCATTTCTCTCAGCTCCTTTTCTCCTCCACGCTCTCCGTCATCGCTTCTCCGCATCCTGAGCGACCAGCCTCCATGTTTGAGCTTGCAACTGGGCTTATTCGCCTCCTATATGTTCCCGGAGGCGGCAGGGGGTTTCCGGCGGCTGATTCTGACGATTTTCGCCGTCGAGCAAAGGTTTCTTTGAGCTTTGTATTGTTTGTGGCAGCATCAGCAGCTTCGGGTTTCACAGCATCGGTGTCGCTTTGTGGAGTGAGAGCAATCAGAGAGCATGATGATGGGTTTTGGATGATTGGACGACTGGGTTTAAGGGGCTTCTTCGTGGGTTTACTTTTTGGGTTGCATTATGTTTATAAACGCTTGTGGGTTTTGGAGTTTCCTATTATTCAGGTCAGTCTGCGATTTTTTTTCTTACTATATGTTTGTCACAAACATTTGTTTTGTGCTATTTAAGTTTTCTGGGCAGTCTTCCTGGCCTGTTCTAAATGCACAAGTAATAATTAATGCAATGTTATCTCTTGCTTGGGGTGGAATTGATAAAACTACTTCACGACATACCCACTGTGTTACCCCTGGCTCTTAACCTAGATGGATACTGCAAATTTTAATCATGGGAAGATGATTTCTTCATAAAACACCAAAAACGTGTACGGAAGTAACGTGTTAATGGGTTGCTGGAAATATATCAGTTATAATTGTGTTATTAACATGCCATCTAGATATATCTGGGTTCTAAAAGGGAGGGCAATTGGATGTTCTCGGATGTGAATCAAATGTATAGATTTGTTCTGATGGTAGGTCATGATAATACTATTTATTTTTCTTCGTGGAAGATGCGTTAATTCAGTTGACTTGAAGCAAAATGTGTCTAATAAACCATTGCTGCCATCGGCATCTTTGTTTCTTCCTAAGCAATGCTTTTTTTCAGTCTGGTCTAACTTATATTTGGTCTGTAACTGCTCTTCCCATATTCTGGGGCTTTGCTGTTCGATTTTCTAGTTTGTTCTATATTCAAGACTGTAACATGTCCTTACTTCCACTGTGATGTGCATTCACTCCAAGAAGTTCTCTATTTTCTGAACAGTCTTCTAGGGGCTTTTTCACTATTTCCCTAACAAGGTTACGCTATCAAGCTCCACTTGTTTTTTCTGAACTATACTGATTTCCATAAATTATGGAATTTACATTTGTGCATGAAAAAATTGATTTATTACCTTTTCTTCTCGGTAATCATAAGCGCCAACTTCAATTGCTTGCATGAGCAGCGTCTTCCTTACTTCAGCTTCAAAATGGGACTTCCTTCAGCTGCTAGACAAGCTTTGAAGCTTTCCTTTGTGGCTTTCATATTTTCAACTACTTTGGTTGAGTTTCTTCCACATCCATTGAAGACCAGCATCACAATGCGAAGGTTTTTCATGGAGCAGATTATCTGTTTCATTGGGAGCTTTGCTGTCCTTATCTGCTGGGAATTGACTCATCATTTGCACCGGGTTGGTTTTCTAACATGCTTAACTTCGTTGAACTTTCACTGCTCTTAAGTTTTGCATATTGACAGCTGAGTTTCTCATGTTCAACATTCTTATGGTTGTTAGTTCTCAGTTGAGTTTTGACAATCTTAATAATATGTTCTGCCATTCATATGCTAATCCAAAAAATAGAACAGTGTTATGATGTATTATCAACTGTCACATATATGTAGGCGCATGTTTTTCTTATATTTCCATGCTTTTTTTAGACAAAACGTTGTTGTCCAGCTGTGCTCGTTCAAATAAGCATGTTGGTTGTCTCTTGTTAGTGCACAATTGTTGAAATGAATATTTTTATGCTAGATGTTTTATTTCACAATTGTTAGATTTAATTGAGTACTTCCGTAGTTATGATAGCAAGATGACATGAAATGCAAAAATGGCATATGTATTATGAATATCTGCATGGACTAATAGAGTACATGTACTTCTTTGGCAATGAACCCTGTATATATGATACTTTGTATTATCAATAGCAACATATACAATGATGAATATCTGGAGTTTGACATCTTTTTCCTTTTAACCCATGGACTAAACATTTGGAGGGCAATTGTTACCTACTGAATGAATTTTCTATTGATTGAATATGATATGTAGGTTTTACTGGTACTTAAAAGGTTATGTTTGCACCCCCTAAAGGGTGAAGCTTGGGCAGCAAAAACAGACTCACGACTAGATATGAAGTACTCAGAACCACTAAATAACTTAAAGGTATGGACATACTTTTGATCCTTTTATACTTTTACAATTAATTAATAGATTTCAAACTTCATTGCTTGGACCAAGTTGTGGGGATTCATGTCTTAAACTAATTTTATATTCTATTCTGTATGTAAATCATCTTACACTGATGAGAGACAAAATATGTAAGGTCTATCCATAGGCTGGAAATTCTATAACTTCAGAAGTTAGTTATCTAGAACTCTGCTAGGCTTCTGACATTAGCATCACAATTGTGTTTTCAATTCCTTTAAAAGAGTGCTAAGATGGGGTATAGGAAATCCCCCAGAACAAACGTTCGAGGAGAAACAAAGAAAAGAAAATCTGTTAATGTGTGGATTCCATAAAGAAGCTAGTTGCTTTCTTGTTTTCACCATTTGAACTTTGTTTTTTTTTCGTTCAAGTGAAATTTATTGAATTGCAAATCCAGCATGGCCCACTCTGCATGAAGTGTACAAAGAAATGTGCCACTTCAGAAAGAAACAAGACATACTTAGGAACAAGATTAATGAGTTTAAAATCTGAAGAAACTCTAAGAAAAACTTACTGCAATGCAACAACTGCTGGATCAGATAATCCCAGAAAGTGTATGTAAAACGCTGGTGTTTGAAACGCCATGAAAGCTTCTCCTAGCATTTTATAGTGTTGCTTGCTCACCCGCACACATGACATATTCATTTTCTTGTACTTTTTGTTTGTACTTAAGTGATTTGCATAGTAATAGAATATATATTAAGGTTTTGTTGGAATATTTGTACAGTTTTCACAATCAAATTCATGGGTTGTCATAGATGTATGCCTCTGCTATGTATGTTCCTAGTCTTGGCTGCATATATGGACAACTGTAAAGTGTATTCATCTATAAAGATGGCATAACTAGTGTTTATGTTCACTTAGAATGTCAATTCTTGAACATGAATATTTGCAGAAACTGACTGAGCACACCTGAAATAGTTTTTCCTATAGCTCATGTTATCTTATGAATGCACGTGAAGTTAAATGAAAATAGAAAACAATGAAAGGGTCATTTTGGGTGAAAGCTTTTCAGACCCTTTTCTACAAGCGGCTGTTAGTCCTGGCTCTCCATCATCTTTTTGTGTGTGCGTGTGCTTGCGTCTTTTTATTTGACTGAAATTTAGCAGGGGAGTCAGATATGCACAGCACTCATACTCATAACTAATCATTCTGGGCCAAGAAGAAGCCAGATCTTTCTTAATGAATTGCCTTATTTATTGATTATTGATGATTGGGTTAAGGGTACTTTTAAAGCGTTGACCTGAGGTCTCGAAGTCATTCTCTGCTTTCTTATATCGTAGCATCTGATTGCAGTTCCTCTATGATGACTCTGTCCACCTTATGTTTTGGGCAAATGCTTGTACGTTGCATTGATTTGATTATAGTATATCTGTTTCCACATCTGAATCAAGATAGAAAAGCTTTGTGCTCTCAAATTCTGCTATGATTTCTATTTCCCTAAGCAGAATTTGGACTGTAAGGAGTTCTGCTTCAAGATCAACTAAGGTCAATGCAGGAGTTTGT
The DNA here is from genome assembly GCF_029017545.1 of Prosopis cineraria. Taxonomy (NCBI): domain Eukaryota; kingdom Viridiplantae; phylum Streptophyta; class Magnoliopsida; order Fabales; family Fabaceae; genus Prosopis; species Prosopis cineraria. Next base: position 5,791,347 of record NW_026555342.1, on the reverse strand, counting down.
CCCGAGAAATTCTTTCTTTTTTTGCCTTGGGTTCCACCCTGAGACCTAGTTTTCTGTAGCTTTTCAGCTTGATTGGACAATACTTGTAGACTTTGAAATGAAAAGTCATTTCAGAAGTTTGGCAATAGGCAGACAATTGTGAAGGAATTTTTTGGATGAGCTAGCATCCGTGAACAAAAAACCCCGCCAGCATGAATTCGTTTTGACTTGGTAAAACTATTTTGAATTAGTATTTGACATATTAGTAGCTACTGGTTTGCTTGTATGCAGCTTTATACGTGGTGTTCCAAGACTGTTGCCTCACTGACTTCCTGCTCACACAGAGAGGATAAGTTCGGAGTTGCTCAGCTTTCCGGGAGTAACGCAGCTGTCGTGTCGACGTTGATATCTTGCCTTCTTGCAGTTGAAACATTCATGGGAAAGAAAACGAATCTACAATCTTCGAATCAGCTGTTAGGACCTGCCAATATCCGGTGGCTGCCAGCAAATAGTGGAAGAGCTGGTGTTACAACTGTTAAAGGAGGAGTGGGCCTGAAATTCAAAAGCTTATGCTGTTGCTGATGTCCTCAAGACCTCAATCTACCAGATTGTCTCCACGTTCCATGATGAGATGTTGGCCAGTGCTAAAGCTGGTCTTCTTGAGAAGGACTGGATCACTAGTGGGAAACCCTTTTTCGGTACCCACGAGCTCATCATACAAAAATTTGCGCCTATTCCTCGATTTCCGAGCCACGTAGCTGGAATTTTCAGGTTTTGGTGCTACTTTCCTCAATTCCTTATCAACCTATTGGTGAGATATCCTTTGATCTACCAACATGGTTTCAGACATTATAATTACACACAGGTTGTTTGCTTGAGGAGGAGAGGATCAATTTTGCTGTCTGAATATTGAGATGAATGGTATGAATCCCTTGCTGTTTTCTTGAATGCACTCGGTTTGGCAGTTGAATTCATAGCAACAAGATTTGGTAGGATTGATCTTTGGCTGACCTGACTATCGAGTATGAGTATAATTTTTATAGCCTTATTCTGTTCTTTGGTCTTCAAATTATTCTTGTTTTAGCTTTCGCTTGTGCTGTAAGGCAAGTGCTTTTATGGGCAAAAATTCACTCGGATCATCTAAAACCAATGGTTAATTGATGGATATGACAAAACCGTTTTAATTTGATTGGCTATTATTTGAACTATTTTTTTGGGCTATTATTTTTACTAATTAATCCATTGATTAAATTGGATTTGGTTGAGTGGTTGGTTTTCTTTTTCGAAGAATTGCTTGCAATATACTTTAAAATTTTATATTTGTATAATATTAATTAATTTTATGATGATATTTTACATATTTGTTTGTGAAAAAACATTAGAAATTACCCTAGAGAGTGGAAAATTTATGAGAAAGTGTGTACTATATACTCCATTCCTTAATAAAAATTTAGGGCATTTTAATTGAATTTTATTTTAATAAATAATACTTATTTTAACATGATTTTATTTTTTTTATATTTATCCTTTATTTAATAAAGTATTTTATTTTAAAAAATATAAATAATTTATTGAGTACTTTTGGAGAAAAAAAAGTGTTGATTGTATATGAAAAGATTTAAAATGTTTTATATTTTTAATATTTAATTTTTAAAAAATATTTTATATTTTTAACAGAAAAAAAATATTTTTTAACGGAAAGGGTATAATATAATTAATATAATGCATGTTTGTATGTCTCTAATCGAATGTCCTAGAGCTTGTAAACGTGTTGTCTATGAGCATTGAAGTTGAAATTTGGAGCTTGAACTAAACGAGGGTTTCATATTTTGTAGGGATTGATAAATAAGTATTATCCATGACTTATGTTATACTCCAAACTTTAAAAATATAAAGTATTTTTAAAAAGTTGAATGTTAAAAAATATAAGGTATTTTTAATCTTTTGAGGTGTAATCATTGTTTTTTTTTAAGTGCTCTTATTGATAATAATTTTATATTTATTGTAGAGTGTTTAATAATATAAAAAAATATAATTAATTAAAAATAAATAATTATTTTATTAGAGGATAAAATTTAATTAAAAATATTTTATATTATTAATAAAAGAAGTATTAAATAAATAAAGATATCTAAAAATGTGGAAAGAACCAATCACTGATGTGAACATTGGCCCGAGACAAACATTACATCTTTTTACAATCAATCTATTTCTCAAGATTTAATAACAGCATTCCAATTTCTTTATTTATTCTGAAAATGTTTATATACTTAATTAAGATATATTTTTTTAATTAAATTAAGATATAGGTATATTTTATTATTAATATTATTCACGTATTAAAATTCATATGCTTTAATTTAATTAGATAAATATATTAAATATGTAAAATTAAGTGTATAAATTTTGCCCATATTTTAAACCTCAGCCATTATTTTTTGTCATGAATAGATGAACGTTTGAGGCATATTTATGTATTGTTTTTCTGTAATGAATTGATCAAACCAAAATTGTTAAATTCAACCTAAGAAGTACAGAGGAACTGGCTGGGTCTCAAAATAACAGCAGACGGCAGTATCGACGCCTGACATGGCGATAGCGTCCTTCTCCGTCGACGGCAACGCCTCCAAGATCCAATAGAAGGAATTCAAGCCCCTGAGGATCCGATTCTGATAGTGCGCCACATTATTCCCAGAATCCCAGGGCGAATAGAAGGATCAACAGTACACCACGAAAATCACACACGACGTCGCCAGCAACGTCGGGAACGAAGACAAATCCATCTCGAAGGCCCTAATTCACCTTCTTCAACAGAATGATTCAAATGTGGTTGATCGAGACAGAATTTTGGCGAATCAAGTATTGTTCTTTATTATTATTATTATTATTTTTGGGGGGGGGGGGGGGATTCGTCCAAATTCTAGTAAGTTGTTGAGGTACAACTGAGGGACGCATGGACGTGCCTGTTTGATCTCAATTATAAACTCCACAAGGGGAATCAAATTACGCGCCCGTTTGATGGCCTAGCTGCTTCTGCTACTTCGTCTCTTTTGTGGAAGAAACTATGCATGTGCCTTCGAAACGCTTTCTTTCTTCCATTTCCGGAAGCTTCCACATCCTATCTTCTTCTTCTTCCCCTCGTCTCCTATACCCACAACCCTCTCGTTCTCTAGCATGCTCGTTCCTTTGTGCTCGCTCAGTTTCCTCCTTGCCCCACCAAGATAAAAACCTCGAATCCCGATTCAATTCGAGACATGGGTTCAGAAGCTCAAACCCGAGTTTCCTCCTTCTGATGTCTACGAAGCCTTTCGTGCTCAATCGGACCCTGATCTCGCGCTCGACATCTTCCGGTGGATTGCTCAGCAACGTGGGTATAAGCATAACAATGTCACGTATCTCACGATGATCAAGCAACTCATCGCAGGTAGGCGGTATGGACACGCAGAAACCCTCGTTGAGGAGGTAATTGCCAGTGGCTGTGGTGCTAGTGTTCCTCTATACAACTCTATTATTAGATTCTGTTGTGGCGGAAGTTCCTTTTTAATCGCGCATTCGATGTGTACAAGAAAATGTTGAAGTCCGAGGATTGTAAGCCCACACTCGAAACTTACTCTTTGTTGCTCAATTCGCTTCTCAGGAGGTTTAATAAATTGAATGCGTGTTATGTGTATTTACATGCCGTTAGATCAATGACTAGGCAGATGAAGGCGTCTGGGGTTATTCCCGACATTTATGTGTTGACGATGATCATAAAAGCTTATGCGAAGTGTTTGGAAGTTGACGAGGCCATCAGGGGTTTTCCGTGAAATGGGATTATATGGGTGCGAGCCTAATGCTTATACTTATGGTTATATTGCAAAGGGTCTGTGTGAGGAAGGGAGGGTGAATCAAGGTTTAGGGCTTTTTTAAGTAGATAAGGACCAAGCGTTTGGTGCCAAGCACCAGTACGTATATGATAATCATTTGTAGTCTTGCTTTGGAGAGGAGGTTTGAGGATGCTATTGAGATTGTGTTTGACATGTTGGTAATTCTAGGTGCCCTGATCATTTGACTGACAAGACTGTTTTGGAAGGATTATGTCGAGAACGGAGAGGGAATGAAGCCTTTGAATTACTCGATGAATGGAGGAAGAGAAACATTTCAATGAATGATAAGACATACAAGATTTTGTTGAATGGATTGCATTTCCATTCTCAGCAATAGATTCTTTTCTTGATCCTCACCTTTGGTTTTAAGTCCAGATGCGTGAGGCTTTTCTGATCTGGAATTCAGTTTTTCTAACAAGCAAAACTTGTTGATGCTTCTAAGCCCTGGTTGTGTTGTATCAGTTGATACTATTCGTTGATAAGAGTGACGGATACAGATAAATGGAAGCACTGTGCTTGTTGTGAGAAATTCTTTCAACCTCTTTTTGAAATTGTCTTCAGAGGGTAGTATTCCATAGAGTGGGAACGAGAGTTATTTAGTTTCTTTACAACTGAATATCCCCATTCTCTCGCATAAAATTTGATCTTGCCTCCACGGACGAAGAGTGTCCTTTGTTTTGAAATGCACCATGGGTTGCAAGAAATAAGAACCTTTATGATCAAACACGAGGAGGCCGCATTACAGTCCCGTTGAAGTAGATACAGGTGAACAATTTTTTCCCTATATCACAGAGGCAGAACCTTTCAAACCTGGCTTGCGGATGACTTGTTGGATGGGCAATTCTACCAAATAACCAGCTCAAGCTGCACAGAGGTCATCTGATTGTTGTTTTTTCCCTGGTATTTACCCCCATGAATTCATCTGAAAATGGTTGTGGTGTCGACACTTGTCAACTTGCTGTTGAAGTGACAAACTTTCATCTTCAGCTTCGTATCTCCATTGTTTGGACATCCCAGCTTGTGTTGGTGGCATGAGGAGTGATACTTGAGGATTAATCATCTGAAGATGGCTGAGCAAAGGCATCTGATGTCTGATGATAGAATTGCCAATTTTTCTGGTGGTAATCATGTTTACAAAATGAAATTGTGTATTTTAGGTACATTCTGTATTTGTTATTCTTAAGCTCCACGACCACATGATGAGTGGTGAGAGGTTTCTTACCTGAAGGGAAAGAAAACATGCTTGACAACATACTACAAAAATTGGAGCTGGCTGGAAGCTAGAAGGAAAATAATGGCTTCAAACGCTCTCATTTTCTAGGGCATGGAGAAGGCACAAAAAGGCAATGGTGGCACACGAATACACTTTGCCAGTTTCATTTATTCAACGAATAAGTGTGAACATGTCAAGGTTTAATATGTTCAATTCTATTACAGATTACAGGATAATATCAGACTTTGGGACCAATCTAAGCTTGGCTACCCTAGACGGCAAATCACCAGATTCTCGACCTTGTAGTCACATATGTGAAATCACTTTTGGCTGAGTCAAAAGGGTCATATTCCTTCAGCGGAAACACCTAAATCAAAAGAGGGGATATATGTTCTGGTATAGATTTTTCAACAGAATCAAATAAGATCATTTTCCATCTGTGTACACACCTAAAACAAAAGAGGAAAAAAAAAATGGATACATGTTACAATGTGCGTATAAAGCTTAAGTTTTATATCCACACATAAAGCTTAAGCTTTCGTACCCGCTTGCAAAAGATTAAGCAGCGCCAACAGGTTGAAAATCGAGACCTTGTATTTGAAGCGTGCAAGAAAATGAAGTTCTCCTTTTGGTAATTGAGCATGGTTATACTCATCCCTATCCACAGTCCACAACTATCAACAAATCTCATGGCCTACAATTTGCACACCAACTTGAGAACGTTTGCGCTTAAAATATTTTCAAGCCACCAATCTTACATGACTGTATGTAATAATGTCACAACTTACAAGATGCACAAACAATCAACAAACTTGGTTCCTAATGCCTATTATCAACAATTAATCATTAACCAGCAAAATACAAAATGAAAACATCACTATTCACAACAACATTACAATTACCAAATAAACGCAGATATGTAATTAACATAAATTACACACATCAGACAAACGATGTTGATCTTGAAACCTGGGACAGAGCATCATCAAAATGATCATCATCAACCTTGTCAGAACTCAAGCTTGGTGGAATGAATGATCTGAAAATCTGCTCCAAGTTTGGTTGCTCCTTCAGACTATGGGCTGCGACCTCAAGTGTAGGATGCTGAAATGCGGGGTAGAATTTCTTGGCACAGACGAAACCGAAGATTAACGACAAGATAGGAAGAGGAATTAGCAATGGTGTGTAAACGAATTTCTGCACCCCGAAGTAACCAGCCATGGTAACTTGGAAAAGTACTAAAGATGCCAGTACACGGTTGTTAATGTGGGGCCACATTCTTCCATAACTTTCATACGATGGAACATACACTTTCAGTGCCTGTTGATACAGGGATAAGAACTGAATGTTAAAAACTAGATTAAATCATGAGATTTTATTGATATAACTCAAGGAAAGGCTCAGTAGTAGCCAAATGTTTTACTCTAGAATTTGACAACATCGTACTCTTTCATATTTTATATGGTTTTTTTAAAGCTACAACTAAGAAATCGTCAAAGAAAAAAGTTGAAGTACAGTGCAACAAAGTTCAAAGAACTTCACCTGATTTCTAAGTATAAGCCATCCTAGGCCAAAATAGAGAACTCCAAATGGGATTATTAAAGGAGCAATAACGGAGTAGCAGAGGACAATTGTAACAATCAGCATGTCTCCAGGAACTCTAGTCCCATAGCCAAGATCTCCAGGAAACCAAGCTTCTTTCAACTCAGCTTCAGTCTTACAAAGGAACTTCCTCTTCAAATGGTAAATGATTAGAGGAACTATGCGAGACAGTTCAAGCCCATAGCCAACGAAAAATCTGAGACAAACATGTTTAAAAATTAAAAAAAAAAAATCAGTGAAGCTGCATCCAAAGAAAAGGTAAATTTTTGTTATGGAAAAAGAAAGAAAGAATGACAAGGTAAAAATTTATTCCAGTGTTCGGTAGGAATAATTCAAATTTTGTAGTGAAACCAAATCATGAGAGAAAATAGCTAGTTGTTACAGCCATGTTTCAAAACAGTCATACTATCTCCTCCTTCAAGTGGCTCTAGGAAAAGGGAACAAGAGGTATTGTGAAACAGCGGTCGCTGATAAAAGCACCAGACTTGTGTTAATTTTCTCTGGTGATAACTCTTAGTACTTCAATAAAAACTTACAATGTGATGCTAATTTGTCATATTTTATTTTTGAACCTAAGGGTTATTCTATATGCTCTTAGTGAGTAATATAAATAGAAGAAACCAAGCATTGGGAGGATAACTTACTTGAGAGCCACAAAGGTCAGAAAGAACGTAGCATTGCCAGGGAGCTTTTGAGCAAGCAAGGACACAATTTGGTTTGGGTTCTTCTGAATGGTCTTGAATGTGCTGAACAAGGTACCGCCCACAGTAACTCCGATGAAAACATTAAGCACAGTAAAATAGAAATATTTCCCAGAAGCGGCCCTGATTGCCTGACTTTCGGTTGGAATGCCCTCAAGTTTAGACAGACAAAAGAGGAGCTTGGGCAATAAAGCTAAGAAGACGAGCAATGCAATTTGAGGGAGGTAAGCTTCCAACACTGTCTTCAGAACAGTTATACGCGCAAGTGGCTTTATGAATGGTAGAAGTTTCATCAAATTCTTCAGAGTTGTGAAAGCAGAAATAAATGTAATTGGAATCATGTAGAAGAATATTGTTAGCGCAACAATAATATACACCACATACTGCCTAAGCTCTCTTTCAAAAAATTTGATATTCAAATTCGACCATATAATTTGTCGTGGTTCAGGAGCATCAAACACTGTCCACGTGTCCACCATTTGTGCATGTAAACTCTGAGCCGCAGATGCTGCAGTTACTCTATCTGTGAAGAACACCAGAGCAGCACCTTGCTGTTTTTCTTTGAGAGTGATGTTTTGCTCAGATTCCAATTTAGCAACTAATTCATTTATTTTCTCATTGCAATAATTTATGCTATCAACCTTTTCACCAACAAGTCCAAGGAAGCCAGTCTTGTTAGTTGGCCTTGTTCCTTCTGGTTTGGATGTTGTTTTTGAGCCCCCGTATACAGCTTCTGCACGTGCTAGCTTCTTCTTATACCCTTCTAACTCCTCCCAAATCTTGTTCACCTGTTAGCGTTAATCTTAAAGTTATTAAATTACATATTACAATACTTGAAAAGGAAGGAAAAAATTGGAAAGAAGCACCATAGACAAATTAAGTTACAAAGAACAAATTCTAAATGCCACAGCAATTATAAATTGTAAAGACAAACTCTCTAAGGTACGGAATCAGGGATAGGAAAGGTAATTCAGAGCACATGAGTAAGGACAATGAAATGAACACCATACCTCTTGTTGTCCGTGACAATCAAAGATCTGTAAAATGTCTCAGGATAGATGGTTTTAAAATACGAGTCAACCTGCTCTTTCCTTGTCTGATCTTCAGGTAGATGAGGTATATCTCTCACAATTACAGCAAATTGCTCAGGTTTCACTTCAGGAGACCTAAGAGCTTCTGATCGCAGCCACGACACATGATTGTAGGACTTCCATAAGAGGTACAATGAAACAAACGAGACCCAGTAGGTGGCAACAAAAAATGCCCACAACCTTGGACTCTTTCCTGTGATATTTCCCATAGAAAACTTGTCAAGTTCATTGAACGTCCCGTTGCTAACAGTATTTGAATTAGACTTTGCTCCATTATCAGTAATAGCAACCGGCAGAAGAACTGGTAGCAGTATGATGCCGGATAACACCAGGATACCCAACACTGGAATATCACAAGAAGAAAACAGTTACAAGCAGGCTAAGTTTATTCGCAAATCACCAGATATACGGATACCACAATGTAATGATGCAGTTGAGCATAGGCCGTCAGCTTGGCTTCGTTAATTAAGGCAAACGAAAGCTTATGATTAGAGGGCATGCATGCGATTACTAAAACAAAGACAATGTATATCATGCAACGAGAGACTTGGAAACTTGTTTTTGTCACCCAGGAAATAGAAAGGAGAGGGACAGTCTGCATTCACATTTTTTGGTCATACAATATACTCCCGGTCCCTCCTCCGTTACTTTTTATAAGAAAGGAACTAATTCTCAAGATAAAAAATATATAGTTAAAGCTAGTTGGATTAATAAATATGTTAAAAATACAAGTTTCTTTTCCAAAATGTTCTCATTTAATAATTGGTCAATGGCTTTTAATCATTAATCTCGTTTAACAATTTTTTTTTTTTGATGATGGTATAAAAAATTTAATAAATACCCCAACGGTGCAACCAAACAAGAGGTCATTGTTTTTTACTACAAATATAATCCAAAAAAACCTTTAAAAAAATTCTCTTCTAAAAAGGCCCACACGGACTCAAGGAGTAGTAGCCAAAAAGTCTTTAAATGATACCGTTTCCAATTATTAAAGGACCCCACATTTTTTTTTAATAAAATTTTCAAGAGTCAAATAATATTTACAATAGTGTGTGTGGACCAGCTTCTCTTTATTTTTTTCTCTCTCCACTTCCTCTCTACTTTTCATCTCAACCGTCAGATTCATTTTTGAACGGTTAAAATTTAATGTTTTATAAAATTATTATTATATTCATTTTTTATAAAATTTTATATTTTAATAATAATTTTATGAAACATCAAATCTCAATCGTTCAAAAATAAATCTAACAGTTGAGATGAAAAGTAAAGAGGAAGTGAAGAGAGAAAAAAATGAAGAGAAGCCAAATCCGTGTGTGTGTAAGCATGTGTAACTTTGAAATGCAAATGACCTTATAAATTGGTCAAAAAATGTCCTTATAAATTATATAAATAAAATTTCTCCAGGGAGAGAAGGCTTTAACCAAAAAAGTTTGTTCCTTAAATAATTAAATGTATTTTAAATTGTAATGCTATTATTTGAAACTGAAAATTAATCAGTACATAATTTGATTTTTATAAATACAAACTTAGTATTAATTTTCTTAAAAATTACATATTTTTCTTAAAATAAAGTTACACAACTTTTTAATCTAATATTAAATCTTTTACCAAAAATATCTTCCATCTATTCAAATGTATTATTATATAGTTATTGAACACTAATTTTTAATTTCAACACAGAATTAGGTAATTTTGAAAATAAAAAATGGCGATTGTAATTTTAACGAAATTCATAATGTATATTTATCAAACTTGCTCCTCCTTTTGTCATGTAAATCTCTGAATTGAAAAGAAAATAATCATCAGATTCTAAGATCGAGGCCCTAAAAACTGATACAAAGCGAAAAAAGTATGTAGTAGTTCATTTTGTCTATTTTTCACCCAATCTTAATTGGTTTTTTTTTTACAATAAATATTTTATATTTTACTTACCTGTAAACTAACTGATTGGAAAGAAATTTGCTACTTCTAAATATTGTATCTATTTTATTTTTAATCAAACTTTTAAATGGAGAGGAAGTTCTAGGGAAGAGCATGGGAAAAACAAGTATAGAAAAACTTGGTCTAAAATTAGCTAAATCGAGAAGAAGTCAGGAAGTGGATGGGAAAAGAACTAGAGAGAAACTCTCTTGAAATGAGAGGAGGAGGAAAAAACGACAAACCAACCAGTGCTCAAGAACACGAAGTAAACGGCAGTATCGACGCCAGACATGGCGATCACGTCCTTCTCCGTCGACGACAACGCCTCCAAGATCCAGGAGAAGGGATTCCTAATTCGGGATCTGCTTTCCACCGGATCCAAACCCTTGAGTATCCGATTCGGATAGTACACAACGTTATTCCCAACTCTAGCCGATAAGCACGTGAAAAGAAGCATCAACACCACGAATATCACGAACGACGTCGCCAGCGATGTCAGGAACGAAGACAAATCCATTTCGTAGGCCCTAATTCACCTTCTTCAACGGGACGATTCAAATGCGAGTCATCAACCGACAAATCAATTGCAGGTGGCGAAGAAGCAGCACTTTCAGAGAGACAGACTAGAAGAGAAAAAGGATATATACGGTCGAATGTGGACGAGCAAGGTAGTTGTTGTGGGACAGTATAATCTTTTCATTTCGGGAGCACCATTTTGATGCAGTTTTAGAAACCCTACGTGCGCGTGCCCTTTTCAGTTTCTGAATCTGATGCGCAGAGAGAGAGAGAGAGAGAGAGAGAGCGCGGGGGGGAAATATGGATTGGAGGGATTTTTTTTTTTTTAATTGGAGCAACGTTCAAATTCGACAGATTGAGAATCGATAACGGAAAAGGACTCGAGATTTGAATCCTTGTATGACGCAGCTGCCCTCAGCTTATATACAAATTTCCCATATTGCCCGTTAATGAATTTTATATCATAATTAATTATTTCAAAAAGATAATAAAACTTTTAATCCTTCATACTTATTTTCATTATTAATTTAATCCTTTATATATATATATATTTTAATTATTACAGTAATCTTTTAAATTTTAAAATATAAGTTAATTTTTAAATTAATCTCATGTGTAAAGTATGTTAATACTTTAAATGTATATATAATTAAATAAAAAAATTAATTTTTAAATCAATATAATTTTTATTAATATGTAGTCGGTTGTGCTGTTTTTTTTTTTTTTTGCTTTTTAAAATTTTTAAGCATGTTCTTTCACCTGCCTAGATAATTAGACTTTTGTTCATTGATTTACATAATTGCTATCATGATTTTAATATTCGTGTCACCACATTTTAACAGTTTTATATTATTTTTTAGACAATAAAGATTAAATTAATGATTATGACAAATTTAAAGGATCGAGTTGATAATTAAGATAAATTTGAGGGATTAAAAATTTTATTATCCTTATGTTAAATTTATTGATGAATTATATTTGTAATTATTTTATAAAAATATCAATAAAAAATAAAAAATATACTCAAGCCCAATCTAACAGCTGTGTCACTTTTAGTGTTTAGTAATTAAGGAAGAAACATGTGAAGTGGAATGATTAAAGTAAATAGTAGCGTGCAATTATTCTTATAAACTGGATCAGTTGCTTCAAAATGAAACCACGAAACTGGGCTGTCAATTGCTTCAAATTGATTTAACATGATTTTAAAAGGGGGGAAAAAAGATACAATGGAAGTGATGGTATCCATGACCATGAGACGCTCAAACAATCCAATGAATCGAATTGAGGATTGAGTTGACAGAGTTTACACTCTAATGGTACACACACGCGATGACTGAAGTATAACCAAGAAAATGATAATATACTGTAGAGACATCACTTGTATGCTGAATATTTTAATAAAAAAGAGGGCATGGAGGTCACTTACATCATGAATATCTGTTTTGATTTTAAATATTGCTACCGGCTCCGCTGTGGCAGTGTTAGTATCTATCATAAAGCATTGACAGCCCAGTTTATTTGCCGTTTGTTTCAATGAAATGAAGCATTGCTTTGCGGGCCCAAAAAATATCCATTATAAAGCACTTTCTAAACAGATTTTTTATCCTTAACATTAAGCATATAAAGGATTATTTATTGTCATTTTATAATTTTTATTTAATTGTAAATTTAATTGTATAGCTCATTGTATAATATATATCTTACTTTTAATAGAGGTAAAGTTAATTTTTTTTATTTAAAATATTTTTAATAAATTAATTGTCTTTAATTTCAGTAAAATAGTTGAGAGTGTAATAGGTGTGTCTGAAGAAACGTAGACTGAAGAAAGTATGGTTTACCAATTCTCTGGCCTTTTTGTCTAATGAATAATGAGCTCTGGCTGCCACGAGGCAAGTGCATCCATTTTAAAATATGAAAATTGTCACGAGACAAAATTTGAAGTACATAAGGAACCAATTTAATAAAAAAATTTAGAAGGCAAATGGCCTGTGGCGATGAGGAGGCTAATACTGTCATTTGATCAGGAATGTAATAGACGTAGTAACTACTAACTGTAACTGTCATGCGAAGATATTTTTGTGACCCTGGCTAAAGTAGATATTTTGGGCAAGTTACACGTGACACGTGTCGAGACGAGAGGTGTGTGAGCCACGTGGCGGATGGATGTGTTGCCGACAGGTTCAAGAGAGGTCCGACCTACTTTGTTCTGCTCGTTGCAACTTGCAGAGCCTTTTCTTTCTTTTCTCACTTTCGTTGGGATTCGAATTTTGTGCGGGAAGTCGGCACGTGATAGTGGCCCAGTCACGTGCCAGCAAGGGAAAATCCAATGCAAGGTAAAGTGGGACCCAGACGTCCTGGACACGCATGTGCCAAGAGATAAGGGGAAACAGGCGCCAACAATAGAAAAAGTATCTGACCAGGCGAAAAAAAAAAAAAAAAAACACAAAAACACAAAAACACAAAAAGTTTCGTCAGAGAGAAATAAAAAAATGACAGAAAATGAAACCAAAAACAAAAAAATACGTTATTCATTATAATTCAATCACGAGATCAAGCAACTTCGATGTTGGACAAAATAGAGGGCTATTTAAAATTATTTTTATTTTATTATTTTAAAAATTAATATTTTATAAAATATGTTTTGAGAATAAGAATAATCAAAAAAATATATTTTTTCATTCTTCCTGATTCCCCAAAACAATAATTTTAAAATATTTAAAAGTTATTTCTATTTTTCTATTCTCCATAATAATATTTACTTTTTTTATTCTCTAAAATATTTTTTAAAAATCTGTTATCAAATAATTTTTTTTATTTTTTTTATTCTGAAGAATAGAAAATTATTTCCTAAACAAGGCCTTGATTGTTTAGAGTCTGGCTTCTTCTTCTTTTTTTCCCCCAAATGGACAATAACTCGCACGCTTAAAGGTTACCAGGGATGATTGGCATTCCATTGATTCAACTGATGTAAGAGAATAAAATTGATTTATCTCGGAGTCTCCAGTTCGAATCCTAAGACATGTAATCACATTAATAATACTCAAATTTTAAATTTATCCAGTGATAAAATAATAAAAATTATATCTATGACTTTTTTTTCGATGACAAAAGAAGCTTCCACACACCGCACACTTGCATTTGGCATTTCATCTCACAAGTCTTTAACATTATGAGCCCTCTAGAATTGAAGTCAAACATAATGGGAATTAACAACTTTTTTATGTATGCGTGGGACTTAAGAGTATCCACTTAATCAATCCAGATCTTACCAAAACAAGAAATCTAGCTTGATTCTTAACTATAAAAGTATAAAACCAAAAATCTACATTGATTCTTGACCTATCCAGATCGACCAAAACCAGAAATCTACTAACATTCTTGGATACAGACAACGCATCTCTCAATTATACACCGAACCAGCAAGAATTAACTCTGTCACAGCCGCGACTACACTGTGCACTCGAGAATTCAATGCCTCTCATTTTCATTTTCTACAACACGCACACGCACACACCCACCCAAAAAGCATCTCTCCCCCTTGAAAAATCTCCAATTCATTGGTCTCATTTCCAGGGACATGTCCGTGTTAATTCCTATTTCGTGATTGAAACTCATTCTGCTAACACTATTCTTGGCCGGACATCAGTGGTGGTGTCTTACATAAATGATACCAAAAAGGCTGAGAGTCGAGTGGTGTCGATCGCCACATGTCATCTAAAGTTGCAGCAGTGAGCTCTACCTCTTGTCAATTTGTCCCACAGACAGATCATCTGCCTTGGTGATTGGTAGTGTGCTGTGAAGTAGCCCTCCATGCAGCCATACTGACAAAATTTCCAGTTATGGGAATACTGTACAGTTCTCATGGTACTGTTAAATCGCTCCACCCACATCCCCATGCTTACATCTTCCATCTTAAAGAGCTGCCATAAGAAACAAATATAAGGAGGATCAGCATGGTGAGTACTGGTATAATAATCTGTTGTGTTCATGGAAGTAAGAGTAAGAGACATTGGGAAAAGCAAATGTGAACTCGAGATACAGTTTAGAATGACCAACCCTGAGCCTCCTCTGCTGGTGTTGAGATATGACGAAAACAACAATGTCACTGGAAATCACGTATGCAGGTCCATTTGCATAAGGGGGATACACTTCTTCTGGCCACTCCTGTGAGATCAAAACATTATCCTTAAAGTTGGGATTGCGAAATGAGAGCTGGTATGTGAATGAACAGGATATACAGTTCTCTGTTAACTTTCAGTTTCGACTATAAGATGCAGTTACCATACCTCATAAGTGACAGCCCATTTGCCATTTCTCAGAGGCCGATGCAAAAGATTGAGATTGCCCATATAAAGCGACTTTTTCTGAGGGACTCGTTCAATTTCTTTCAAGACAGTATCCACCCTAACAAACGCATCATCATCACATTTCATGATATATGCAGCACTCACATTGTGAACCTGCATGGAGAAACAACGGTATGGTACCAGAGAGAATCAAAGGCCAGCAGCTAGAAAAATAGCACCTCTTAGGGGGGGTGGGCGGAGGGAGGGGGGGAATTAGATCCCTTTTCAGTTATTTTGAGAGGGAGAGGAGGATGGAAAGCAACCAAAAGGCTTAAAATCAACTCACCCCAAACTCACAGATGGCAATGGTTTTAAGAACAACAAGCTCATAGCGGTCCATAAAAGGCAAAATGACAATATCACCGAAGTAAGTGGCCTCTTTCTTCAACACAGCATTTACTTCCTTCCTCGGATTCTTCATGTTGATTATACATAACAGCCACAATACACAGATGAGTTAGCAATGCCATGGTAAGAGAGAGAATATTTGTGGCAAAAAGAAATGAAAACGGACAGAGCCACTGAAGAATGACAAAGAACACAAAGCCAAATTTTCACATGCAACCACCAATTAGACAGCAGAAGTATGACTAAGCATAACAGATAAGCTACTAAATTGTTCTTCAGCAATTACAATGCCTCATACATGGAAAATTTCTCACGACCCCCAATGTCACCACATGAATTTGTATTATCACCCAATCCAAAGAAATCATCAGTACAAACAAATGATCCTGAAATAAACTAGTCAAATGGTAAATGTTACTGGCTTAATCCACTACAATTAGGACACCTTAACAGTTCAAGCAAACCTACAACAAGGACAGAGGTGACAGATTACAAATCAAAGTTGTCATTAATAAAAATATTAGAATAAATCATGATTAAATAAAAGCCTCATAAAACCCAATATAACTTTCCAAGTTGATGCCCAAGTCTCAACTTAGGTTTGATCATGTTCACATTGCTTGCTTTAAGATCAAATGGATTCATCAATCTATGATCATCAAAACTCATCATTTATCCTTCTAGGGAAGGAAATAGTTGGGTTGCCAATATAGACAAAACTTTAAAAAGATTTTCAAGAACTATGAAGCCCCATGCCTATGGCTATGAAGCCTTACGAACACTCTGGCCATAGAGCAAATTTGATCTTATTCGCTCTCTAAAATCAATTTACATAAGTCCACAGGTCAGGTCAAACTTAACCAGATCCAAAGCATTTCATCAATTAATTGAAACCATTCAACACCCAAACCCAACTTTGCCTGAAAAATAATTGCACAAAAAAAAAATGTTTTTTACATTTTCAAGTGAAACAAGAGTCACTGAATTGCTGCAGCAATTATAAACCAATAATCTGCCTGAACATTAATGCTCCTCCTTCTCACTTTTTAAACAACTTCAATGCCCAAAAGATAATTTATGCCACTTTCCATCTTTTGTTAACTTGCGGTTCTCTAGGTATGCATGCCCTTTGACTCTGCTAGTGAATCTGATCCTAGCTCTACAAAAACCCTAAGAAGCTGCTGATTAGAAGCCACGACATAAGGCAATTCCAATTCCATTAACAGTAGCACTTTAGCAATCATACCAAAAACCTCACAAGACTTAAAACACTTCTACAGGACTTAAAACCAATATTTCCCCCCAAAATTTCCATCATACCAACCCCTTGAGAGTTTTTCATATCTTAACAAGTTTTTAACAATGTACCATACCATTCTTGAGGCCATGCATTCCTTTAAGCTCATGTCTAGAGTGAATCCTGACATCCTTCTATTGCCAGAGAATACTTTTTCTTTTTTCACATAAACTAATAGCATTTTTGTCCTGAGAAATATGAAGGCAGAAAGCTTACCAATGCAACAAAGAATCGTACTACTACATCTGAAGATTTGATGGCAGCTGATTGCATCCATGTTTTCCTAATTGCCATGCGTTCAGCAAAGTGATTTGAGGCAGAAAGAACTCCAATAAAAAGTTTAATAGGACTTTTTGGTAGAGGACTGGCTCTCCAAGTCTCTGACATTTCCAGCACTCTTTGAGGTGAGAAACTTGGATGAGATCTAGGGAGAGCGGTAGCATAAACTGAATGAATATCCACCTCTCCTTTGATGGCCAATCCAGTGGCATCTTCAAGTGTAAATCCCTGAAAATTATCAACTCAGACGAAAAGAAAAGGCTTCTGGGGCCAGAAAAAGCCTGGACAGTAATAAGATAAAATCCAACTATTCTCAAAGCTTATGCTTTTAGCCCTTTACGTTGAGTAACCCTTCGAGCTATTACCATCATTATGAGAAATAAAATAAAAAATGATTACATAAAATAAAAGCAATTGTATGATGAAATAAAAAGTAGATGAAATAAAAAGTATGTTTCTAAACTCCAAGACAGTATAGTAAAAGCAATTATGTGAAGGAACTTGTCATCATCACAGATTTTTAAAAAAATAAAGTATTAAAATAAGAGAAAATATATACATGGCAGAGAGGGAATCCCCAAGGAAAAAAATATACAGATACTCAATACAGAAAAGCATATCAAAATTATTAAACAAGGGACCAATAACTGGTGTGATGCCATCCAACTTCCACAACAGATAACTGTTGCAAATCAGCTAGAAATGCAATTTCACACAGTCAAAGCATTTAATGCAAACATCAAGTATAATAATTTATAATAGTTTCATCTCAATTAACTTACCGTCCGATATGGAAATGAAGTTACATGGCGACCTCCAACATTGATATGGTATCCTTCAACACCAGCAAGCAGTGTAAGGACAAACATTCTACCTTCTACAAAAGCAAATGGCCAGGTCACTTCTGGCTTTTGCTCACGTCCTATAAATCGCTTGAACCATGATGTTGTCTTGGACTCTTTTGAGTCTACAATATCATTACGCATCCACTTTTCACATCGTCTATGTCCATCAACTGTTAAATTTAAGAAAATTAATTTATGTATTAGAGTGCAAAAAAAAGAAGGCATAAAGTTCGACATCGTAAACAGCTGGAACATGTGTAATGGTAGCAAGAGTTATACATTTTAGAAAAGAAAACTATTTATCAACTATTTTTTTTTTTCTTAATTTATTTTTTTAAAAAGTCTATTGATGAAAATAGGAAACAATAGAACACCAGAGGACAAGTAGTCCGTGAAACAAGGACTAAAGACTATAGCCCAAGAGCTTTTTCTAAACCATCTTAAATATCCCCAATAGATACTGCCTAGAAGAACAATCTTCTGAAATCAACCCAAAGAAGAATCCTCTTATTAAAAACTTATTCACTCCAACCAAAAACATCATCCTACAAATACAGACTATGCATTAAAATATACGTGTGTATTAACTAATGAGCATAGACAATTTTGATATGTGGTCTAGCAGAACAGTCCAGAGTACTCCCTTTGATTCTATTTATAGGGCAGAGAGAAAAAATTTTTTTTATCCTATTTATAAGTCAACCTCATTAAATTTTTATTGCAAATTTTCCCATTTGACCTCCATTGGAATGTTGAGAAGAGAACATATGTTGTTAAAATATGAATATTTAATAAGTGCAAAGTTGAGAAATTATTAAATTTCTAGACAGAGTTAACGAATTTTAAGATTTTCTTTAATTCTCATGAAACATGTTGGGAGTACCTTATAAATAAGACCAAAAGTAACACAAAAGATGTTCACTCCATAACGTAGAATGCACAGATATAATAAAGATCTGACATGGATATACGAACTAGGAGAGTTCTTAAAACAAAGGATACAACAAGGTTAGCATATGAAAACACACACAAAAACAAGAAGAAGAAGAAGCAAAAATACATAGAAAATGTAAAATCAACTAAAGAAGACACATTTAAAAGGTAAGTACCAATGCATCAATTGTTACAAATTCACGGTAACGCTAGAACAAAACTATAATTAGAAGTTGCAACTGCAAAAGTACCTGTAGTCATTATTCGTAAGTTTTTCTGCCACATCTTCTTTGGTAGAGAATTATTTTTTAGGCTTACATGAGTATTTCAGTTAATGATTTTTAGATGGAATGCCCCAAAGGAAATGCTAAACTCCATCATCTTTAGAGATAATTGGTATCTTGTTTTAAATCATGGTTTGGAAGGATCATTAATCTTTTCTAAGGAACCATCACGGCTAAATCTTTTGTGTCATGTCTCCATCTTGTTTGGAAATGGAGACTCCATTCTATAACACACTATATCTAAATATGATAAACATACCGAGCATTTCTTCATCATCACTGCTTGTCAAACCATCACATCTTTGAGCTTTACCCCACTGCATTCTGTAACAAGTATTGTGCTCAATTACAGGTTGTTTGCTCCAATCCCCTCTTAAACGAGGATTCAAATGCAAAATCTTTGGAGGATCCTCCCCATCCACTGACTTCAACCCTTGCAATTCAACCATAAACTGTGAAACTGAAACCAACCCAGAGCCTCCTCTCAACCTTGCAAGCTGGGGTACATACTCCTTGTGAGCATAATGAGGTGTACCCACCACAGTGATTGAAGAACCTGCGGCAAGTCCACAAGGAAGAAACATCAACCGGTCTCCCTTCACCAATTCTTCTCCACTCACTGAAATCCAAGAAGGGCATGACTCAGGCTTTCCTTCAATGATAGAACTTTCTCCCGACTCTTTCTCGTCAACCTTATCTAATTCTCTCCAAGCCTTTAACCCTAATGTCCATGCCTCGTCTGCCATCTTCTCAAAAACAGTCAAATCACTAGTCCTGTTCCATCGACGCATGATTTCTCCAGTAATCCTGCCATACCGCTGTGGAATCTGCTTCACATTTTCTGGGGCATGTTCCTCTTTCATCGGTTCCTTGTTTGGCCTCGACGGAGCGTCCTGGTCTTCATTATCTTCTAAGCTCCGGTGAAATACATCTTTATAAGCAGAACTGAAAAACGGTTTGCTTAAATCTCCATCATTAGTGCCCTCTACAGCTGTCCCATCCAGCGTAGCGTAGCTTTCATCCCCACTTAACTGTGATACAATCTTTAGAAATTGCGGAAACTTACATGATATAAAAATCAAATATAACACCCCAATACCAAGTAAAAAATGCGACAATTTGAACCTCCTCGAATTGGGAGGTTCACTTTTCGGTCTCTTCATCCTTAACACACGAATTGGTGCACAATATTCCAAAACAAAATTTCCCTCAGAATCACGCACTATCTAATCAGAAGAAACCAAAAACAAGTTCCGAACTCGGCAAAGCTCGCCCACAGAGACAATGCCAAATCTTTAGGGCCAGAACACGTCCAATTTTAGGAAAAAGTCGATATAGTTAGGTATTGGACAATGGGAGTGGGTTTCTCGGGCAGAATGGAAAGAATCGAACCTCCGAGAAACGGGAAGAATCAAGTTCAGAAATGAACCAGTATTGCGATGCAGCAAGAAATTGCAAGAAACCCCAATACAATCTGAGATGCAGAATCCTGAATAATTCAAAATTTAGCCAGCATTTCACAGAAAACTTGACATAAGGAACAATGAAAGAAGCAGTGAATGCCGAGATTAATGACTGCCCAAGAATAGAAACGCAGATCTTTGATCACGGTTGAAGATGCCAGGGATATAGGCAGCATTGAATGATAGAAAGAACAAGATGAAGAAGAAAGACGACGGGTATTTAGCATGGATGTGGAGGACACCCGACTGAACACTCGAAACGAGATTATTACTAGAAAATGAATTTAAATCATTGTGGTAATTAGATTGTTGAATTTTATTTAGAAAAATGTCATCTTTCTGATTACAATGAAAAATACCCCAGCTGTTTTAACTTTTAACTTCTTTAAAAAATAATAATAATAAATTTTTAAATTATGTAAATAATATTTTATATTATAATCCTTTTAAAGATTTTTTTATTATTAAATAAAAATTTCAAACTTCAAAACAAATATTTCACATCCTTGACTGACAAGTTTTATTTTAAAATTTATAATTTTTTTTAAATTATAAAAATTAACAACATTTGTAAATTTATATTTAAAATTTTAATATTTTTTAAATATTATAAATATCAATTGACATTTATAACTTTTTATTTTAAATTTATAAAAATTTAATATCAATTTATAAATTTACATTTAAAATTATGATATATCTTAGGTGTTATAAATATCAATTGTTATTTATAAATTTTGTTTTAATATTCATAACTTTTTTTTTAATTTATAAGAACAGCAATTTGCAAACTTATATTTAGATTTTAATATTCTTTAAATATTGTAAATATCAATTATCATTCACAAATTTTATTTAATATTCACAATTTTTTTAAAAAAAATACAAAAATTCAACAGCAATTCTTAAGTTTACAAGTATATGTTCCAATGTTTGAGATTTTTATTTCAATTAAAGGTAATTTAATCTTTTATATTAATTTTTTAATGATAAAAAAATTAAAAAATAGAATTATAATACTTTAAGAGATTAAAATATTTTTTAAATAATTAAAAAAAAAGTAATGTTATTTTCCCAAAATTTTACTCCCACGACACGCAACAAATATCAGTGCAGGGTTGGAACTCAGGACCGGAAAAATGTGACATTGCCAATGCCAATGGGATAATTAACCATTTAACTTTTAATGTTTTAACTATTGAAGTATTGTTGGCATAAAAAGTAAAAAAAAAAACTATTGAAGTGTCTTTTTTTTAGGTAAATCGTCTAAACATTTAACATAATTATTTGTCGAACAATATAATACAACCCCTCTGTTTAATATTATAAGACTTTTTTAAAATACCATGTTAAAAAAATATAAGAAATTTTGAATTGTTTTTTAGAAATAATCTTATTTAATGGTATAATTAATAAGATTTTTTTAATTGAAATGCCTTTTAAATAACAGCAAACATAAAAAATCTCCATTGGAGTTGTAATTCGATTAAGATATCTTCTAATATTGAATGGATAAAGTGTTCTTATTTATTGGTGAAGATGCTATTACTCTCACCACTCTCCAACATGTTTTAGTAAAATTGAGAAAATTGTTAAAACTCATTAAATTTGTCTACTAAATTTTTAATTTTATTCTTATAAAATATTCTTACTTTAATTATATAATTTGTCTTGCTAATGTTTAATGAGGTAAGGGATAAAATTTATGATGAAAATTTAACAATATAATTTAAAAATAAAACTAAAAAAAATCCTTTTATCCCACCTTTATAAATAATACTGGAGGGACATGTTAAATGTTCTACGTAGTGCAAAGATATACATTAATTGGTTTTATAAGAAACAATATGTTAATGATGTGGTGACTTGTCATCAAGTTTGTGTTGAAGTTTTTTTTTTTTTTATGAGGCTAATGCCCCCCTTGTTCGTTTTAGATGAGGAATGAATATGATTCTACGTGTGACAATAAAAAATTGAGAAATATTTAAATAAATTGATGTATCATGTTATTTATAATCTATTCAATTAAAATATTTTAAGTAATATAATTAAAATATTATGTGATGTTATTTATTAAAAAAAATTATGTGATATTTTTTTAATTATTTTTATTCATATAATATAATTCACATTTAATTTCTTCCCTTTTATCTCTTTATTATTATTAATATCAAAATTAATTTATATTTAATATTATTCAAATGTTATATTTTTATTGAATAGATCACAAATAACATGATGCACCTAACCTACTTAAAAATTTTCATAAAAAAATGATAATGTTGTCAATTTTAAGAGAAAAAGGTTCTCTAATTTTTATGTCAAATTTATAAAAACAGTGTAATAAATATATTTAATAAAAATATACATGTATGAAAAAGGAAAGCATTGTCCTCCATATCTTAGCCTCAATAGCATCCTTTGCTTTGTCGTTTCATTTTGTGTCCATATCATATGCTTTGCTTAGATGTAACTTCCCTTGCATTTAAGCCTAGTTTAACTTTTTTCCGTGCTCATCCTTCGTTAACGGGAAACGCGGAAAGAAAGGCAATCGTGAAATTAAAATATTAGTATTAGTATTAAATAATATTTATTACCTTTTGTTATATTATATATAATATTTATTCTATCTGAATTACAATGTAAGGTGTTTTCAAAAGCCCTACTCCATCCAAAATATTTTTCCATTCTAAATTATATGACACTTTTAGGAGAAATTTATTATCCTAAAATATAAAACACTTTAAAAAAATTAATAGGCTTATTTCAATATTACCTTCTATCTCTCTATTTAATACTAATTAAACATAGATTCAATGTTATTAAATGAAGGATATTTTTAAAATTTTATATTTTTATTTTAAAAAAATAAATTTGTTGCATATATTTAATTAAGTTTATTAATATGTAAAATTTTATTTAAAAATGTCTTATAATTTAAAATAAGGGAAATATTAAATATAGGCATTTGATAGATTATGTATATTTCTTTTTCAATTATATTCTTATTTTATTATATTTCACTCAAGTGCTTAATAAGGGTGTTTTAAACAAGACAAATATTATATCTATTTTACTCCATAATACAGTTGGAAATATATAAAAAAATGAGATAATCAAAATTTTAACTAACTTTTTAAAAATAAATAAATTAATTAAAAATAATTTATATCGTGGTCCGAAAAGATTATTATATTGATATCATTATCACTTCTTGATTGCACATTAAGTTATTTTTACTATTATACACTATCTGAGGATTATGTCTTCGTATATTTAATTTTTTTTTTAATCCTACAACACACAAACATGTTTCGTCAGGTACGGCTTGATCTGTATTCTATGACATTTTTATCAGCGACATGATTAAATTAAATGAATAAGTAAGAAGAAGAAAACCATAATGTTACATGTGAATTTGAATTTAATTTAGAAATCCAAACCCACACATTTTAAGTTATCCAAACTATTAATCTAGCACAAATTCAAATCCTACTTCAATTTTTTTATAATTTTAATTTTTTTTTAAATTCTATTATTTTAAATTTTTAAGGAAGTTTCTTTTTTTTTTCTTCATGTTCATGTGTCGATTTCACTACCTTTTTGACCTTGACATTGCTGCCTCCAGCTAACTTCCACCGAAACCACACAGCTGGCTTTGACCAAGACCGTACAGCCAATTTTAACTGGGATCGAAGAGCTAGAATTGATTGGTGGACTGTCAGCTGTGACCAAGACTGGACCGCCTATTGTTATTAAGACCAAATCAGCAGCGATGATTGGGATCACATGATCGGAACCAACAGGACCGCACGACCAACACTGATTGAGACTGGACTATTTGTTGTAGTTTGGAACATGTCTTTGATCGTTATTTTTGATTCATCCACCTTTATTGTTGGGCGCCAAATGTTGTTGTTAACAGGAAATAAGCTAGTCTCATCATCCAAGACTAAGTCCAATCCATAGTCCTCGGACTATTATAATCATCATTTGTTAATTCATAAGTATTGTTTAGGATTAAGGCTGGCGAAATCAATCAAGATCAAGCTACTGTTGCTAATCAAGATTGGACCACTAGCATTATTTGAGTTGAGACAGCTAGAGTCAATCAAGATCAATCTATCACCCTTGATTTAGACTAGATCATCGATTTTCACTAAGATGAATTTTGAATTTTATTTGAAATTTAAACAAAAAAAATTAATATTATAATTTAAATTTTTTATATCATTCAAATAAAAAATTTAAAATTTATATATTTTAAATGGAAGGTTTTAAATTTGATTTTTTAATTTAAATCCTCCTGTCTAAACGTAATCTAAGTATTTGTGTTCATTGATTAATATCTTATTTTTTATATACCATATATAAATAGAGATTATGTGTAATTTTTCACAGCCTGGTGTGATTGCAATGCCACACCTTCATTATGTCAAGTCCGATGTGACATATCACGAAATTTGACCATGATGAATAAGATTTGACATCTAACTATGCAATTGAATTTGTATTTTGTCCACAAGAAAAAAAGCCCAATATATCTTTGGATGTCATGGTAGATCCTGAATTTGATTAATCAGACTTAACCTCTGCATGGTAGGAGGAACGTTGGTGAGGTCGTGAAAATTTATGACATTTTAAAAATTAAAAAAATTACGAGTAGTTTATTTTTCAAATAAATAAGCAGATGATTGGTGAAAAAAAAATTGGCCAAAAATAAA
The DNA here is from genome assembly GCF_029017545.1 of Prosopis cineraria. Lineage (NCBI taxonomy): Eukaryota > Viridiplantae > Streptophyta > Magnoliopsida > Fabales > Fabaceae > Prosopis > Prosopis cineraria. The sequence goes on along the minus strand of NW_026555342.1, from coordinate 5,765,940 downwards.
AGGGGAAAATTTGGTGTGTGTTTTTAATGAAAAAGCAAAAGAAAATGACAGTAAAGTAAAGTCTTAAAAGAATAAATTTATGATAATTAAATTTTCAATAAAATTTTTTAAAATAAGTTGTAGGCATCAATTTCAACAACTGAAAATGAAAATTTTAATTAACATTTAAGAATTATATTTAAAATTTAAATATTTTATTTATAATTGAAACTTCTAAATTTACAGTTATCTAAATTAATATTTGTAAGTTATGTTTTTAAGAAAATTATCGAAACCTGATTATTGTTAATTAAGTCTTTTAAGACTTAACTATATGTCATTCTCCTAGAAAACTATGAAACTCACCATGCAAAAGCAAAAAGAATTACAAGAGAATTATTGTCTTTACTCATCAAAATTCACCAATATTTGAAATATAAGATAATAATATCCAGAATGTCAATTTTATTACATGGATGAATTATTTTTTGGATCCTAGATGTAGGAGCCAGTTAGGGTCAGTTTTGATTCTAATTTCTGAAAATAAGACTTCAATTTGATTGGTAGAAATTATAATACTTCAATTTATTTTATCTTCTATATGTACTACTTTCTCCTCAAACTATCCTTACAGCATGTCTAATATGTTGCCATTAATATAAATGAATGAGAGTGGGAGTGGGATGAGAGTGAAAAAACAATGTTTAATACTTTACCAATGAGAATTGAAATTATAAGAAATATTCACTATTTAATACCTAACAGTGTTTCGAACAAAATTATATTTAATAAAAAGGTATTTGTAAATGACAAAAAAAAGATGTTTGGTACTTTGGTTTGTATGAAAAATGAGGGGGAATTCTTATACATAGACACTAGGTATGATGGAAAATTGGAAATATAGAATGAACACGAATAAGTGATGATTAAAATTACTAAAATACCTAGCTTTAAAAAGTAAAAAGCTTATGGAATGCACAGGTTGAAGGATAAAATGGACTTTTTGAAGAGTATTCCTGCGTGCGCTATTCTTTGCCTTTATGATGCAATGAAATTTGATGAAAATTTTGTTTCAAATAACGATGCAAGTTGAGATACTCATGCAAAGTGTAAACCAAACAAAATAATTTTCTCAGTTTTCTTTCCTCTTCCTTTCCTTTTGAATGATTTCTTTTGAACCAATTAAGCCAAATATAACGTCATAGTTAGATTTTCATATGATACATACAATATGTTGATAATATTCCAAAAAATGATAAAAAAGAAAGGTTGTTCTTAAAAAACAAGAAAACATTTTTTCTCTAAATGACTAACTTATTTAAATTTTTTTTAATTCATACTCCCTCCAGTATTTTTTTTTTTGGAAATGATTAATTTAAACGCACAACTTACGTACCCAAGCGCCAAAACATGGTATGAACCTTGGACCACGCTCTTGGGGAGGTGGCCTTCCCGTTGAGATAATTTGCCATTAGCTACTCCCTCCAATTATTGATATAAGATATTTTTTTATAAACTTTATTTGGTCTTGAATATAAAATAAAGTATTTTATAAAATTCAATAAAATATTGATGAGTTATTTTAAAAAATATCCACATATCTAATTAGTATATTTGAGTGACATATTTGACTTTAAATTTTAAAGGTAAAGTTAACAATTTTAATCAAGGACAATTTATAATTTCTATACAAAATTTTGAAAAAAATAAGACTCTTAACTAATTTTATTCATATGTTTTAATTTATATGATTTAATTAAAAATATTTTATAAATTGAAGTGAAGTAATTGGTTACTTATAATAACCAACATATACCTTTTCTTTTTAAAAAATATAAGATACTTTTGTAAGATTAGATATTGAGAAATATCAAGCGTTTTTATTTTTTAGTGTCCAATTAATGTGTGTGTGTTTTTTTTAAATACCTTAAATAAGTAAACAACTCAACTCTTTTTTTTAAATGAAAAATATAATTAAATAAAAATAAATATAAAAATAAGATTTTATACCATTAATATAAAAAATTAATATTAGTTTAAAAATAATTAATTAAGAGTATAATTCGGTTATACCGTTAAAGCCGAGGGTGTGTGCACATTTTCTTGGGAAGGTAAGTTTGGGCACCACATGTCAAGTTTGGGCACTTTTGTTGTGTAATGTAACATCTCTTTTTTCAGGCCCAAAAAAAACAAAAAAATTGTAACATCTCACGAGCTACTCCTTTTCAACTTTGCGGAAGTCACAGAAATGTGATAAGGGGACGATAGAGGCAGCGTTTGCCAGTTCCAGTGAAACTCTCCCTCCGCCCCCGGGCTCTCCACCCATCGGAACTGCAGTTCGTTATCGTTTCAGTTCTGACGCAAAGATCGCTTCCTTTTTTGGCCCTCTCTCCCATTCGCTAATCTTGCTTTGCTCTGGAACGCCTTGATGCGACGCCACTTCTGAGTTCTGACCACCTTGTGCTATCCCCATCTTCTTCCAAACCCAGAAGCGATCCTTAGTGGGACCTTATGGCATCTATTCATGGCAATGTTGGGGGCAACTTGTGCTTCAATCACTTCCGGGTTCCTTTTTTCTCCTCTCAACAACTTCTATTTCTGTGGCTGTGTGTTTCTTTTCTTGAAGGGTGTCACTAAATTTTTAGTTTTTAGCACGTGGGTTGCTTTGGATTTCATATACACTGCACTGTATCTTGGTGATATATTCGTTAGCTTGAATTTCAAAAGAAGTTTAATGCGGTAAACTGATAAATTACACATCTTTCTCTGTTTCTTTTGCCCTTTTAATGTCATCATTTAATTATCTCACTTTGTCATGCTTCTTCGGTTTTTAATGTTATAAGGGGCTAATCTGTATGATTCTTGAAACCTGTAGACGCCATACCTAGGTTCATTTCCAGCTGGAATCTTGCAAGTAAGACTTGGTTTTAGTAATTCACGAAGGAGGGTTACTTCATATACTTGTATAAAGTGTGAAAAGAAAGATGACTTTGTTGAATATGAATATGTTGAACGTCCACCTTACCATGTATACAAAGACTCAACCTCTGGCGAGCTTGAGCCAGCCTCGGGTGCTCGAGCAAGTATTCCTGAGCAAGAGTATTGGCCTGAGGGTACTGCTAATCAAGTTAGGGCTGCTAGAGCTCCTGAACCAACTGGTGAGTCGTTAGGATCACCATCTTATGGCCAAAAGCCTGGAAGTAGGAGGAAGAATTACAAATCATCTGCGGCTGCTTCGTCTGAGGTCTATATGGAATCAAATGACCCTAACCCTCCTGAATCTTCAGTGGGGTCTGCAGATGATTCTCAAGATTTCTCATCTGACTATGTTGTTTATCAATCTGAACCTGAGGATGAAGAGACTGGATATGAACTGGACAAGAAACTAGGACGTCCCCATCCATTTATTGATCCAAAAGTTAAAAAGCCAATAGTGGAGCCACGTTCAAGTGAAGAATTGTGGTGGCATTGGAGAAAGCCAGAAAAAGAGCAATGGTCCAGATGGCAAAGGAGGCGGCCTGATGTTGAAACGGTTAGTGTATATGATATGATTCTGGAAAATGTTTTTTAATTGTAATTATCACATCTATTATTGCTGAACTACACCATGTAAATTGGTGTATATTCTTGTGCACAATGTGAGGAAGGAGAAAACTTTTGTCTTGCAGCATAAGTATATATTTTTTTCAATGGTCAGAAAGGGCATAAGTTTCACATCCATGTTCAGCCGCATGAGTCATATGTCACTTCCTTTATGGCTTGCAACTAATGGATATTTTTCACGTTTATAAATTGTATGCTTTAAAATCTTGATTCATATCTGAACGGTTGTTCTGCTAAATCAGTTTAATGTTTCAATGGGTCATATTTCCTTTTTTTGGGCGATAATTCCTGTTGATATTAGCACATGCTATTAAGAAGCAAACATTTTTTACAGAACTCAGTCCGAAATCATCATCTTGGATGTAGATGCCCTCATTCCCCATACCATGTTAGATTCCATTTTTAGATCCCCTATGCTTATATTCATCAAAAGAGGTCTACAAGCTCATTAGATATGATGCAAATTATGAATTTTATTGTTGATAATGGTGTCTTCCATTTGGACTGTGAGCTTCTTTATCAACTCTTTCAGGTTTTCCTGAAAGCCATGGCAGAGACTGGGCAAGTAAAGCTTTATGGTGAACATCCAACATTAACAGAAACTTCTCTTTACCGAGCAAGACGCCACATTTTTAAGGAAGAAAGGTATTGTTGATTATTATACTAGCAGAGTAGTTCTAATAATAAGTCTTGAAATGAAATTGTTATTGTTTAGCATATCCTGTAGGTACAAGTGCTTGAGTGAGTATTTGAGTAGAAACTTTGATGTAGAGTTCCTTGGACAGTGAGAAATTCTAAAAGGACTGAGCAGATTCATCAAAATTATTTCATGCTTCTTGTCTTGGAGGACCAGCTATTAATGTTATTTGTATTATATATTTAAGGGAGTAACCTAAATTAAGCATTCACTGCTCAGGTCACTGGCCAACCATGTGTGGTCTAAGTTTGAGCTTCTCCATTTAAACTATTTTCTGCGAAGTCAACTCTATTTTAATGGCAATTGGTAAAAACCTGAAGAGAGTTGGGCCCCAAAACTTAAGCTCATGAAGTTAGAAAATCCAAGGTCTCTATAAACCCAACCAAAAACCCCACGCTTCCATTGTGAAACTCAACTCCCCTTGCAATTAGATCCTAACAAAATAACTCCTTTTGTGTTCAGGCTTCAAGCTGAACGGGAGAGACTGGAAAGGATAGGTCCAATGGCATATTATTCAGAATGGGTAAAAGCTTGGAAGAGGGACACTTCTCGCAAAGCAGTTCAGAAACATTTTGAGGAGACTGGTGAAGATGAAAACACTCAATTAATTGAAATGTTTAGCCATCAAACAGATCGAGAGTATCGCATAATGATGGGGACTGATGTTCGTATCCGTAGGGATCCTTTAGCAATGCGAATGAGGGAAGATCAAATAAAGCAAAGTACCTACATCAACACCAAAACCTTTGTGTGTTGTGTCTAGATCTTTCTTTTGTAGTTTTCTTCTTTCGTCTGCCTATATTTTTAAAACTATATGCTTAGCTTGCACAGTTTCATATGTCATTATTTGTCATGACAATTTGAACTAAAACTTTTAAGGCAACAACCTGTTAGGTAAATTCTATATAATGTGTTTTATCTTGAAGGGCATTCATACCCACAAAATTTCATTAGGCTTGAGAAGTAACAGTGTAGAGAATCGCCATTACCCTAGCTGTGAGTATTTGTCTCTTAACACTTCCATGTATCAGAATTTCAAATAAAAGTCTAGGGTAATGGCGATTCTCTACACTGTTTCTAGGCGGAAAAGATTGAACTGTAAACCGGCTAGTTGTTTCTAGGCTTTCATTCCATGTCAAAGAATTGCTTGACGTAATAGTGTTGAGTGAAGGAATGGTAAGTACATTTACCAATGCAATTTTCAAATACATGCTTGTTATAATGCCCTCATATCAGCCATCCACTTTCTTCCTTTGGCCTCAATGTCAGTTTCTTCTTTTTATCCTTGTCCTTTGTATGGTTATCTATGTCTGTTTCACAACAATTCACTGGCGAAAGTACTCTTTCTGAAGTTTCATTTTATTTGTTTTGTGAGTCTTCAATTTCATTCTTCCATGCATATCCTGATACTTTGTGCAATGGCTTTGACTGTTCTTTCTGGCATGTTACTTAAACAAGTCACGGCCATTTACAATAATGATATCTACCATATTCAGACACGATTACTGTTGCATCTTTTACTGCTTGTATTTAGTTTTTAACCCAGGATGGCGGTTAAATTCTCTCTTTCTTCTTGCAGTTTGGGGTGGAGATCCAGTTTACCCTACTATAAACTATATTCAAGATCCAAATGAAGTGATTGACTATAGAGGACCAGATTTTCATGAACCAACGCCAAACATGCTGTCTTATCTTAAAGAGGTTATTTATCAGATAGTATATTCCACTGCATTGGTTTAACTCTTGCTTAAAAGTTCCATTCGTTTGAAATTGAAATGAATTGGACACCTCAATGGGACTGTGTAAGTCAAAATTGTTCTCTTTGCCACATATGTCCAGGTCAGCGTAGTCAAGGGATGTGTAGAATAATTTTCTTCTACTTGCTTTATGTGAAAGGAAGGAAGTAATGCCATATATCTATGGGCTATTTTGTCGCCAACTCATAAGCCTCTTATAATCATCGATAGTTAGTTTTGTCATGCTATAACCAAATGTCTCTTTGTCAATGGATCTTAACATGAGATTAGATATCAAAAGATCCAAACAACTAAAATAAGTGACAAAACTGCAATTAAATAAACTGTAAACTTAAATTACAATTTTATCATAATTGAAATACTATAGTTTAATAGCATCATGCAATCCATGTAGCCGACCTCACTTAGTGAAATTAGACTTGTTGTAATTGTTGAAATACTAGAGTTAATGTCCCCTCATACTGCATCTTTTGTTTGAAGCTTCAATCTGCATTAGTGGAATGTTGGATCCCAAAGAGAATCCAACCTAGATATCTTTATAAGTAGAATTTTGTCTAAAACTGTAAATTTTACGTCTTAATCTTGTCATTGTGAAATCAGATCAAGGTGCTAAGACCTCTTGTTTTGCTGTATCCCTCTAACATAAAGTGAAAAGTAATTCTATTTTGTTGGTCTAAATGATAAATCGAGTATGTAAAATTTCTAAATTCTAACCGTTTCCAGATAGCTCCTGCCGGTTGCTGCTGTTAGGATAATTCCTTTTTCCTGATAACAGTTCCAAGCAAAAGAACCACAGAAGCCAACTTGCTTGTAATTATATTAAGCTTTAAATTCATCTTCCGTCTCTCAAGTGGCTAAAGTTTGTTCTCAAATTTATATTAGCGTTTCCATTTCTCCTTTCCATTTGTACTTATTGCTGACATTTTCAAGTTTCACGCTTACAAGGGTAATGTCAGATCTTTAATGATATGTTTGGCTATTTATCTCTATGGTGAAGTACTGAACTTTTCCTTCATATGATCAGCATGGAAATATCATTTCAAGGGAAGAACTTGACAAGATTCTGGCAAAGGAAAAGACGGAACAAATTGAGGTAAGGAAGTCATAAGGAAGAACTGTACTGTACTAAGTCTAATCTTGCAGCATATCACCTCTCTGAAGCTTTTGTTTTTTTTTTCCTTGCCTGTTCAAATGCTTCCTGGTTTAAAAGCTGTAATTTTGTTATAGATGTGTGGTTTGATACCTTTTATTTGCATTATGACAGATGACAGATATGGATGAAGCTATGGCAAAAGCTGTTGACATTGGTGAAAATGATGTGAGCCTTCACAGACCATCTTTTATGAGATTTTATTTGTTCTCTTTAACTAAAGACCCAAACCATTGACTTATAGTTGCCTGGTAATGGCTTGATGGCAACTTGCAAATTTCATTTCTACTGTTCTTTTCACTTTCTTACAACAGGACGAAGAGGACAGTGAGCTTGAGGGTGTAGGAGAAGAGGAAGAGGAAGAGGAAGGGGAGGAGGATGAGGAAGAGGGAGAGGGAGAGAAGATTACTCGCAATTGGAGTGTCTTAAAAACTAGCCCTCAACTTCACAAGTCAAAGGTATTCATTCTTATATTTCTCTTGGCTTCATAACATGCTATCATGGACTGTTTGGATTGTTTAGAATGAGCAATTATTGGAGACCCTGGTTCTAATAGCATTACTGGCAATGAAATGATAGCTGAAATACCGCAAATGGCTTTAATAGGATTGCTATATTACTTTGAATGGAATATCCTTACTAATAGTCATAGGAATGTCATCTTGGTTTCCATGTCTGTGTCTGGTAGGGTCCTAGGATTGGTTTGGTATGCATAATAAAATGAAATGAAGAATAACTTCAGGTGGATGAGAAATATCCTTCATGCCCTGGGACTTGAAAAGGTAGCAAAATTTATGGTTAAGTAATGATAATAGGAATGCAATTAAATACTGTATATTTTGATTTTTGTGCAATAAAAAAGGAATGATTTTTCAATGTGCGAATCAAAAGAGGCCTTGATTCCTGCAAACAAGTTTCATTGTTTTGTACTCTTATTGAAATATTAGCCTCAGGTAGATAAAAGTAAAAGGAGTGGCACCTTCAATTGGTATAAGGCTTTGCGATCTGAAATCTATATTTTGAAATTATTTGGCAGATTTCACTTGTTTCTTTTTTTTTTCATCAAGAACAATGTATGAACAAATAAACATTTTTTTTGCCCTTCTCAAACCTGCAGCCTAAGCCCAAGAAGGATGAGCCATTGTCCTTGGAAGAGGCTGTAGATGATTCTGAGAACTTAACTGATTTCCTCCTGGACTTCGAAGAAGAATAATTTGTCTCATGAAGAGTTCATGTTCTTCCAAACTGTATTATGTAAGAGGAAGACATGTATCAGTGTAATTATCATTTGAAAAATGAGGGTTAGTAATTTGGACTGGAGGAAAAACTTTGAGATTTAATTAGGGTTTTGAATAGAAAACTCGAAAAATTTTGGATGTGGGGTCATCTTACCCTCTGCGTGTCCCTTCAATATGCCTCTTGTCTATCATCCTTTTTTTATTAGGATGTTGAACGCATATTTGAATTGAAAAATTTATTGTCATTAAATTAAGGACAAAACTTGCGGTTTAGGATATTTCTTATCTTCTTTTTAACATGAATTATGATGTGATGTTTAGGCTTTTTTTTTATTTTTTCCTTTGTAGAAAGAATTATAGATGTGCTAAATTGAGGGGAAATTTTTATCGATATGTATTTTATTAATTAGATAGCAGACAGGAGAAGACACTGGAAAGAAACCGTAGAAACAGGATGTTTCCTAATAAAAAAGATGAAAAATAAGAAATTGCAAGAGTAATAAATTGCTTAGTATGTGTGTCGAGAAAAGAACGAAAAAAGTAAGTGAAAATATAATGTCATCGTGTTAGTAATTGAAATCACTTGTATGCTTACCTTTACTCATTCTATTTTTCATTGTTTCTTTCAAGCTACAACAATTTATGCGGGGATTTTCTTTCGGGGAGAGAAATATTTACGTGCGAAAGGGACAATGATACAAATATATGGCAATTAAATTAAATATGGCCACGTGCATAAAGGTTGATATGAAGATTGTAAGTTTAAATTCTACTACCCATTGTGGCCCAAAAAAATAAAATTTTTTACTGCCCATGTGAAAGTGGGGAGCGACGTTAACCCCCCTCAAGTTCTTGAAGCTTACATGTACATAGTCCTTCTTATCTTATAATTCTATCGTCTGCACCCAATGGTCAAATCTAATGTAGAGGGGAGAATCTCCTTAGAGAGAAACAAAGTGGAAAGTTAAAGCAACTAAAGACTAATGATATAGCATATGGGACGAATATGATTTTTGTATTTATTTTTCTAACAAGGAAAAATATGGTTCTATTATTTTTCTAGACCGTAAATAGTAACATTATAATCTGTTTTGTATGCATCTAAATTTCACAAGATCATTGTTTTCACTCCGTTGTTTGGGAAATACAAGTCAATATTAATATATGTTTTTGTTTCAGAAATTTAAAAAAAAAATTGCAGTTTCTTTTGAACTAATATGTATAAATTAATGTATTGTATATATAATTACATAATTTTACTAGATATCCTAAAAAATTTTAATTAGAAAAAAAAACCTCTAGATTTTAAAACCAAGTTAGGAATATTTTTGAAAAAAATTGCTATTGTAACAACAACAACAACAAAAAAAGCTTTCTTTCAAATTGATTTTCTTATACTTTATATCAGAAGATATATTTTCAATTTTATTGACAATAAATTTATTATACATAAATTTTAAAAGATAAAATCATGAAGAGAATAATTGTAACACATATAATTAAATTTTTATAATTATTCATATTTTAAATTAAATTGTACCTGCTAACCTGGGGTCTGGTTGTGTAACTATATAAAGATCTTGTTAGTATGTAAAGTACATTTGTAAGCATTTTTTTTTAAAATCTTGTCTGATGAACTCTCCAAATCTAACTTATCTAAACTTTCTTTTGTAATAAATAAAATATGACCACAGCAATGAAAATAGGGGGAATGACACCTTAGTCACAAATGAATGATTTTATTAAAGCAAAGTCTTTTAACAAATTTTAAAATGTGAAGTTTCTAAAGTCTTTAATTGATATTTTTATATAATACAATATGTTTTCAATTTTAAAATAGAAAAAACAAGTTACAAGTTCAAGATAATGAAATTGCAAATTATTGAAAATGTTCAAGTAATGATGTGATTCTTTTCAAATTTTAGGAATTTTTAATTTTATCTCCCAAATTTGTAATTTTATCATTTTGAATTGCAACTTGCTTTTCTGATTTTGAGGAGGAACATATATGTTAATGATTGAGTAAAGTAACACATCACTCGCAACTTTATCTCTTAAGTTTGCAATTTTGTCTTGATAAATTTACAACTTATTTTTTAATTTTAAAATTAAAAACAGATGGCATTATATGAAAATACTAATTAAGAAACTAAAGGTTTTACTTTATATTTTAAAATTTATTGAGACTTTACTTAAATAAAATCATTCCTTTGAGACTTAAGTATCATTTTTCCAAGAAACTATGAAGTCGGACTTGAGAGATTGTGCCAGGGATGGGTGCTTGGGCCCCATGACTCGAACCGAGCTTACTTGTCGGGCTTAACAAGTGAAGTGGACTTGAAAGATGGTGCTATTGAAGTCTGCTTCCATAAGCCCAATTACATGGGCCTCACCAGCCCACTTTTACTCAAAATGGCTAAAACTCATCAACCTCGCTTGTTGGGCTTATCTAAACTACTAGTAATTTGATTTTACTTAGTGGCAGTTCTTCATATTCAAATTCTTAGCACAAGCATTAAGGGAAGATGCTAGTCGTTTTCAACGGAGCAAATCAATGTTCAAATTTCCATCGAAGGAGATATTTACATTTAGTACCTAACTATATCTCTATATCTCGAACAAGATTAGCTTTACTAGTAAAATACCGGAGCACAAACAATCAACAAATTCTTAGCATAAATCATGCTCTTTGCATGTTGTTTTGGGAATAAGCTGCGCTGTTGAGGATTCTTAGTAATGTGATTTGGTTAAGTTTTTTTATTATATATAAATGAGATATTTAATATGTACACTGGAATCGAAGTTTCTGGAGCTAATGATATATATATATATATATATATATATATTGTGCAACCCATTCTATTTTGAGAGTCCTGAAAAGTTAGAATTATAATTAGAAGTAGTAGGATTAAATTATAGTGAAATTGCACAAAACAATGCAAAAAATATGGGATGAGATTGAGTCTGGTCCCAAGCCCACGAAATAGAAGTATTCAATTAATTTGTCTCAAAAACCACAAGGATCTCTCCGTGGCCCTCAAACTCGGGAGAGTTGAGACCAATCATTAATCTATTAGCAAGAGACAAATACGAATGAGTTTCCTTAAATTATATGTTTTGTGTAAACAATACATATTTTAAGTTCTCACGATTCAAGGATCTTTCTGTTGAACTAAAACAAAGAGCATTATTATAAGGGGGCGTTGTAAGTCTTAATGGAACTTGTGCCATTTAGCGTTTGACTTGTTTTGGAAACTCCAACTGCTCTTAATTATGAATCCTACCAAATGCATAAGCTACCTTTCTTTTATATTTAGGCTTGGCCCATTTTATTTGATACCATTTTTTACTTATCCTAAATTGTAATACTTCTACCACTACTAAGATTAAGAAATTGTATCAATTTAATTAGAGGTCTTGAGTTGAGTCCTAAGAATATAACAACATTAAATGTTTTGTGGGAGAATTTATGACTCAAAAATTTCATACAAGTGCTTCATCTGGATTAATTTGAATCTCCATAAAGTCATGCCAGCTTGAGTCAAGCAATCTCAAGATAATGAGTGAAACAAAAAAAAAAATGTAAGACTCCCTTCTGCCCTGTATAAGAAATAAAAAAAATTTATTTTTTTTAGAGCTCTAAGAAAAATTTAGTTTTGTTGGTTAAATGCTTTTAAATATGTCAAAATTTTCTTTATCTTTCTGAAAATGTCCTAGCAAAGTCATTGAGTGGTCACACGTTAATTAATTCATGAGAATTAAATGAAGGGTAAAATTGGGGGAAGCATTGATTACACCACTAACTTTCCCCGATTCTGTTATATTTTGGAGCAAAATAAGAGTCCAATAATTCTCTTATAAATGAGGACTGAGGGAGAAGTACTTAAGATTATTTTGTATTCTTCTTTCAATTACTATATCTAAACCACAATATAAATTATTATTAATTAATTTACATTTTTAAAAAATTGGTTAACATTTTCTAAATTTTTTTACATATTTTCAATTGTGGCATTGAATATAATAAATATAGTACTTAACTTATTCAAAATGCTCTTATTAATTACCCAATAGAATAAGAGTATAATTAAAATATATATATATATATATATATATAACACTTATCCAATGTGTTATATTTTCAACAACAAAAAAATTAAAAAGAAAAAAAAAACGACTTTTACCATGGCCCTGAGGGAGCATATCATTGATTGGCAGTCAGAATGAGATTTCTTTATTTTTTATTTCCTTTTCTCCAAGAGTCATGCAACAACACCTCTCCCTGCTCTTCTTATTACAAGGCAAGTTTTGAAAAATATTCGTCCAATTTTACCTTATTTTTTATTTAATTATCATTTGAATTTTGAACTAACCATTTATTATAGTTATTAATTGTAAAAAAAAGTGAAAAGTGGCATATTTTTTAATAGTTTTAAGGGTGCAACTATCATTTTTTTTTATTAGCATGGAGCTAATTAACTATCATTTTTTTTTTATGTGCATTTCATGAGTTCTCAAGGGTCACGCATCCCCTTAAAAAAAAAAAAATGGTGATGATTTCGTTGAACATAGTCAAAAATTATGGCTTCTCTTGATGGTGATGATTCCAAGTTTGACTAAAAAATAATAATGCCTTTCTTCTCTTGTCGTTACGTGAAGAAGAAACACTTTAGCACATTCTTCTTTTTCTCAAGCCACCAATCAAAGCCTATGAGCTCAATGTTCAAACATTCACACCACAAGCTTAGTACTGACTAATCATTTCTAATTCCTTAGACTCGTCTAATGTATTAGATTCCTTCTCATATTCTACTAAATCTCAATATTATTTATGATTTTGTTAACGATACACTTTGTTATGAAATTTATTTTTGCTACAAAAAAATATTTATAATTTAATTTAATAATATTTATAAGTCCTAAACATTATGAATCTGTTAGACAATAGACAAAATAAATTGTACAAAATCCTGCCTCTACCATGTGATTGTCAATATATCAATTCATTCAATTCAACATATTTGTGGCTGTAATATTTTAATCTCTGAATTTTTTTTCCAGTAATTTCATCAGATTTAAATTTGGTTAGTGGTCTAAATTCACTTACTCAACAAGCACCTCAATTACAATTATTGTATTTCTTTACCACTTAAAAATTATTAGAGTATATTTTTTTCAAAAAGTTTAAAGTAACTATCACAATTAAAACATGTCTCATACATGCTATCCCATTTAAAAATTTAAAATGTAATGCTTTATAAATATCATATAATAAAATCTTTGACAATCATTCGATTATATTAACTATTGTTACCATGTTACGTATCACACGGATAAGTGAATTTGTGCATCAGAGTAAATTTAAATCCAATTTCATCCTTGAAAATGATTCCAGCACCAGGAGATGGCAGCAATATAGAGAGACTCGTGAGCCTTTTTGTCATGGCTATCTTTAAACCTAGCTTCACTTCAACCACATCTCATTAGGAGCCTTTTTCATTGCTTTCTTTTTATTTATCATTAAAAAATAATTATACTGTTTTTTTTCACTTTCAAAATATTCTTAAAAATTATACGCACCTACTCTGAATATTGTCAAACCCACTAAATTTATCTCCTAATTTTAAAAAAATATTTATAGAAAAAGTGTGTAATTTTAAAAAAGTTAAATAATATATATTAAAACAGTCAAAAGTGAAAAATTGTAATTCTAATTTATTAAAAAACATAGTTTTTTCTTTTGTTTTGGAGGTTAGTGATGTCCAGAACATGTTTAAATAAAATATTAACATTAAAATAAACCTCAGGGAGTGTCGTGTTCTTCCCTACCTTTACTTCATTTTTTCTTTAATTGTAATATTCTCTATGGCCCTACACAATCCCCCTGATTCCTCTGCTACATCTTAAAAGTTCTCACGACATTATTATATCATACTTTATAATACTTAAAAAAAGATTAAAGCCTAACAATATTATTATTATGCATATAATACGAAACTTTTTATAATCATGATAATAAATAGCACCATTAATGCCTAACATTTTCTAAACCAAGAAATGCGCCTAACCCACTTGCTTTGCTTGGCATGTGGCCCCATTAACTTAATGCATCGATTCTTTTCTTTCAACACCTTCTTATTTTCAAATCTATCACTTCGCACACTCACTGTCAAACTTTATGAGATATATATTTAAAAGTGAGAAGATATTACAGACCATGTTTTTCTTTAATTTTTTAATTTGAAGAAAAGAAAGAAGCACATAAAAGTAATAAGGATAAAATGTAAACCTTGCACGAAATCACATTCTTTAGGATCAAATTCTTTCTCTCTCCTTATATTAAAAAAAAATCTTTCTCTCTCCCTTAGGTTTAAGAAGAAAATAGAGATGAGAGAGAAAACTAGAGGAGTACAGTTCCAAAAATAATAATATTTTTCATATTTTTAAGAGTTTTTTTCCTAATTTTCTCTCCATCCAAACCAAAGGTTAGAGTATATAAGAATATATAAAGGCTTTTTTATTAACTTTTAGTTTACTAAACTAATTTTTAAGAAAAAAATATCAAAAAACAAATTTCATTACAATATAATAAATGATACTTTTGTTGAATAGAGATAAACTGGCTTTTAGCAAAAAAAAAAAAAACTGGCACCATGCATGGTATAATTTCTTTTCCACCACCCTTAAGAAATTTGTGTTCAATGGTTCAAAATATTCAAAAAAA
Source organism: Prosopis cineraria (assembly GCF_029017545.1). NCBI lineage: Eukaryota > Viridiplantae > Streptophyta > Magnoliopsida > Fabales > Fabaceae > Prosopis > Prosopis cineraria. Next base: position 5,750,792 of record NW_026555342.1, on the reverse strand, counting down.
AAATAAATGAAATAAAAATACATGTAAGAGAATTATTCAAGATATCGTGTATTGTTAAAAAAAATTATTCGCTTAAATTTTTAAATAAAAATAGTCTTCAACAAGTTATATGGTATATATATGTGGAGTCCGCTGACGGTGGCTCTTTATTGTTTACTTAATTAAATTAAATCTTAATAAACATAACTTTCTTGTTAAAAAAATACTAACTTTCCATTTAATTATTAATTAATTATGAAAAATCTCAATAATCAATCGATTACTGTTTAAAAAACACATCATTGACTAAATGTTGCGCGCAGCGTATGGAGGCCGCTGGGGGACTTTCGTGGAGTAGTATTCTACTATTCTCACATGCAGATACAGTTACGTTTGTGTAGGCAATGGAATGTTGCCACGTGGAGATATCTACACGAGAGGGACAAAAGGAGAGAGAGTAATAATATTAGAGAACAAAGCTGAACAATGATTAATTATGCAAATGACAGGGAATTAAGGATTTGACGTGGAAAGACAAGAATGTTTAAGGTAGGTCCATTTCACTAAGCCTAGATGATAAAGAAATGATTAGGAGGGTCTCGTGAATACCCAACATCCATAATTATCATTAAAAACACAACTGCTGTTGCTATTAGGGTTTGTTTGTTCCTCATGTTGGATCCTATGTCACCCCAGAACATGACCAGGGAAGAAAAAATAAACCCTAAAAAGGCTGCTTCTTCGCTTTCTTGCTTTCGAAAATGGCAACCCTAGACGAGAGGAACACAGACATTTCGTCAACATGTTTCATTCTCTGTTCTTTCTCTCTCTCCCCCCTCTCTTTAGAAATGTTATATGCTAACTAGCACAATAAACTTCTTTGAGGGGTTTACTGCGTTTATATTCACAAGGCTAAAATTAATTAATCGTTTTTTATTACAAATCAATAATTAGGGTTCAGATAAACTATTATCATTAACAGCTGCATGGGCTCCACACTGATATATTCTGTTACTGTTAGACTGTTAGTATCGCCTCTCTGTTTTTTTTTTTTTTTAAGGTTGTGTGTCAAAGAACCTTGTCTTGTGATTACTCGAACTTTTGTACGTGGTCCTGCATGTTGCTGATTGTGATGATTTAAATTTTGAATTTTGTTGTATAATATTGTCAAATATTGATATTGATAACCCATATTGTATCTATATATATATTCTATCCGGTTTTTATTATATATAAGACATTTTTTTATAATTCTCAATCTAAGGTTCTTTGCCCTAAATATTAATTTTTTTAATGTCTTTTGCTTTGATTATATAATATTCCTTAACTAACCGGCCAAACAATAACTTCTAATTAATGAATTTTACTGGGGCAATAAATATAATAAGAAGTAATATAAAAACTATATTAGGCTGTATCATTTAAGAGTTGTAAATTATAAAGAATTTAACTCATTTTTTAGTCTCTGTGTAATGCACCGCACTTTTAGTAGTTTGTACTCTAAACAATGATTGATTTGAGAGTTACAATTCGTGATTTCTTAAATAGTCTCTTAATTTCTTGAAGAGCCCACTAATTTGTCTAAATGATGATTTTTCCCTCATATCAATTATTGACTTTGTGACCTGAACGCTGAAGATACTTGTTTTTTTTTTAGAATGAATAAAATATATTATGTATAGCACTGTTCTTTTCGTTTGTATTAATTAACATTTGATTTTGTTTGGGTATAGGAGAGATCAATTTTGCTGAATCAATAGTTAGAATAAAGCCAGTTTGAGATGCAAGTAAGATATCTCATGCTTTGCCATGAACGATGTTGAAAGACGAGGCGATTTTTTTAGTCACACCGACATTTATATTTATCAATTAACCGACATTGTAGTTTATTTTTTCTTGGGCCAGAACCCTCAACATAATATGTAATATATATTTTTGATAATATAATTGTATTTATTTAGATTTATATGACAATATTGGGCATTATTCCCTTAAATGATGAAAAATATTATTCATTACTGACAACTTAATCACATAGCTTGGTATGATTAAATTTACAGTGAAGAACATCTTCTGGCTATATGTGACTGGATATATAATCAATAATTCATTTTTGGGGAGAAATTAATATTATTTTTCATTTGTCATAAATTATAATTACTGGAAATTTTGGAGAGAAAAAGGTCAAAGACACGGTTTTTTTGGGCCTTAACAATCGTCACTTGGTGTTTACACGCAGGGAAGTTCTACTGTTTTTCTGGGCTTCCAAAATCCTAATAAGATCTCACAATTTCTTTCTTTCTTTCTTTGTTTTTATTATTTATATTTTTTTTGTATCGGAAAAATTAATATACACAAAAAAGCAAAGGCTTCAAAACTTTATGAATATCATGTTATTTAATTAAATCAATTACAGACACAATTGGCCCAAAAAAAAAGCATGCCAAAAAATTGGTTAAAAATACTAGAAATTGTTGCCGCGAGAGAGGGACCCATGTCCTCTAAGAGAACGAGCTTTCTCTTTACAATTTAATATCTATTTAGTTTATCGAATTAACAAATTATAAAAACTAAATAATTCTGAATCAAGAAACTAAGAAAACTTAATTGTTTTACATATAAAAAATAAAAATTTAATTAAAAATCAAGAGTAACTTTAAAAAATCAAAGACTACGGGCCTGTTGAAACTGTTTTTTTTTTCTTCTAAAAACTGATATTTTATATAATATATTTGGAAAACAGAAAAATAATGAAAAGATATGTTTCTTCAGTTTCTTTTTTTTTTAGAACTATAATCTCAAAACAGCTAAAAGATATTTATATTTTTTTATTCTTTAAAATAATATTTTATTTTTTGTTCTCTAAAATACCTTTTAAAAACACATTATCAAACAAATTTTTTATCTTTTTTATTTTGAAAAATTATAAAAATTATTTTTAAAACAGTTATCAAGTAAGTCCAATATTTTACATGAAAATAAAATATCACATGCAATGCTGCAGTAATCTCCTGAGAGCACGGAAAAAGAAAGTATTTATTTTATGTCTATATTTATCCTTTTGCCTCTATTAAATATTGAGAAAGTTATCAAATGTTAAATTACTTTCTCCAATTTTTTTACAAGTCATATTTTAGAAAATTTATGTAGTCATTTATATAAGTCACTTTCTCTTGATTTTTGTAATATTTGGCCCACAATTTGAAAAATATTCTTTAAAAAATTATAAAATAAAAGTGAAATAATTCAATTTTTTTAAAAAAAATTCAACACATAAAATACTCTTTTTTTAAATATATGAGTAAAAATAAAAATTAATTTATTTTCAAGATAATTTTATAATTTGATGAATTAATTAAAAGTGACTCATAAAAAAATTGAAGAGAGTATTTTTTTAAAAAAATTATATATGTTTAATAGGAAGAGTATTAGATAAACTTGTTGAATTTATAAACATAATTAATAAAATTAAAATTTTTAATAATTTGAATGAAATATAATAAAAAAATAATTTACAGTAAAAATAAGATGGAAAAGAAAGAAAATTAGTTAATGGGAGGTAAGGCTAATTGGCGGGTGCTAGGTGACAAGAAATCACGAGTGGGAAAGAAACAAAGCGAGTGGACACATAAGAGTCACAAATTCCGTGAGATCCTCGAAATTATTGCAAAGATAAGAGAACTCTCTCTCTCTCTCTCTCTCAATTATCTGTCACGTCCTTTTTCTACCCACATTATTGCCACTACCCTATCATCCACCTCCTCCTCCCCGATGTGATGTTCTTTCCCTACTTATTCTTCCCTCCCACCTATCACCTCCCTGCATGCTCCCTCTGCTTCTATTCATTCAACCAAGAGTTGATGCTCTATTTTTTCATATATAAATTATGTTATTAATTTTTTAATCATAATTTTCTCTCTTCACTTACCCTTAAATATTTGTCAGAAAAAGTAGGTTGTTTAAAAATATTTATTTAATAAAATAAAATTAAAAACTCATTAAATTTTTAAACATAGTCAATAAATTTTAAAAAATTTTTTAATTCTGATGAAATATGTTAAAAATTATTTATAAATATAATTAATAAAATAAGTAATCACTTTTTTCTGTCGTGCTTTGTTTGATTCAAAATATATAACATTAAGTAATTTTTATAATTATTTTTTCAACCATACCTCTATTTTATTTATTATTCTTTCTAAACAAATAATTTCAATTGTCATTGTTATTCACTTTTAAAAAGTATTTAATGAAGGCACAATTAAAAATATGTACAGTTTTTTAATGAATTAAAGTTTGGCATAGTTTTTTTCATAATAGTAAAATAGCTAACAATCCCATGTATCATGCTTCATAAGGAGTGTAAGATATTTTGAGGCTCCCTCTGATTATTAAAAGGGAATTGAATGAATTGAATTGAAAACATAAAGGTGAAAATAAAATGATCAAAATGTGAAGAGGGATGGGTAAATCATATTCATAAAAAGATAAAGTAATTTAATTTATGGGGTTGAAAATCGTAATTCATAAAATTTTTTTAAGGGTATAGTAATTGTTACATTTTGTAATATATAGTACTACGTTATATCATATTTACTATGAAGGGAAAGCATGATTTAAATTATTTTTATTTTAATTTTTTAATTCATTACATTATCATCATTTCTAGCAACCAAACGAGGCTTGAGTCTTTCAAGGCATACTTAATGCGTGGTATGTTTTATAAAATATTTAATCAAGGGTGTAGTTAATTGATCTCTAATTAAAATAACTTTTTAAACAACGGTAAGCGTATAGTATAATTTTAAATGCAATTATAGTAACTAATTGGAGATGTAAAGTAATTAAAAGTACCTTATAATATTAAACAGATGGAATACTAAAGTGATCTCTATTATAAGTTATCTCTAACTTTCTCATTAAAGTCAAGAACATGGTGATTAATTCATTAAATTTTGTGTGATAATAAAATAAATTTTTGATTTTACTTGTGTTTAAGCAAAAAAATTCTCATATTTGGTAGAATCATGGATAAGGAGCTTGTAAGAATATTGACGCCAAATTTAAAACTTTAATACTGAAATATAATAAAAAAATAATGAAATTTACAAATATCAGTGTTAAAAAATTATAATTTGATGTTAATATTTTGATCCTTATTTGTTACCCGATATTTTCTTTTCATGGCAAGTGACTTTATTTAAAATGTTGAAAAAAAAAATTAATACGTTGTCTTTATCAAGTAGCTCATGATAAACCATTTATTTGTTTTAGAATGTATCCTGTAACATTAAGGATTCAGAGGAGGTCAGAGTATACCCTCCTAATCAGAGTAGATTGGCACGTATATCTGTAGGATGTTTGCCTTTATTTATTGAGCCCAACTTTAAAACGTTCATGTGGCCATGACGCACATGTTGCTTTTATCTGAATCACTTGAGATCTGCATGCGTACGTGTGGGTGATCGTAGCTTAGTACAAAAAAAGATAGAAGTATAGGATTAATTATTAGGTCGACCACTTGTGTTTAAAATCACAAGTTATAATTATTTCTTCGAAATATGTCCCTTCTCTGTTGACAATTGACACAGCTATACTTAGATCCAACGGACATCTCCCAAAATCATGTTTTACAGACTCACGAAACATAGGCAGCCTTGCATTTTTTTGTAATGCAAGTCGTATTTCATGGACTAATAAGAATTAGGATAGGCAATCGGGCTCATCAGAAAACGTTTATAAAAATATTTATAATTACTTATCAAAAAGTCTTCACATTAAAAATAAGATTAATTAAATACTACACATTTGCTTAAATGAAAACATTTGACCCAAATTACTTTTATTGGTAGTGCACTTTTCGTTCGTAGTTATTAGTTACAATGTTATATTTTTAAAACTTTTCATGTTTCTATTTATATGTCATTTTGTAAAGTCTACACAATAATTCATATTTTGCTCAGTATAATTATTATAATAGAGAGAAGGATTGAGCTCTTTCTCTCATTAAAAAAAAAAAAATTGAGTGGGAAGATAGATTTTACTCATATTATTTCACCTTTTAATAAAATTAAATAATGGGTGGGTTTGAAAGGGGAGTACGATTTATTTTAAAAAAATAAGAATTGTTAACTATCTTTAAATAATTTTCTGAAAAAGTTAACTCCATTTCTAAAAAAAATTCAGAAAATTGACCTTTGCGAGTTAATTTTAATCACTCCAGCATTGATTCCTATTTTTTACTCAAGAGAAGCAGAGGATAACAATTAAAATGTTCAAATTGTAGATAGAGAAATTTAAATTGTACCCAAATTCTAATTTCAAGAAGGTGCTTAACTGGCATTTTCTCGTGGAAAAACCACTCTATATTGACCCTAATCCTTGAGAGTTCTAGCTAAGTCACTGCGAAGTACTCTTGTTCCAGTTGCCCCATTTTATCGAATATTTTTTGAAGTAATTTGGTATCTCGATATACTTGATGATGATGATGATGCCGCCGCCCTTTACTTCGATAATCGGGCAGTATCTCAATATACAAAAACATTTAAAAAAATAAAATTTCATTAATAATTATTTCAATGTTATTCCCATTAATAAAAAAATATTTTTAAAAGTGTATAAAAAAAGTTTTACCCCTTACATTAAAAAAATATAAAATATTTTTAATTAAATCTCACACATTAATAAAATAATTATTTATTTTTAAATTAATTTTATTTTTTTATATTTATTTCTATTAAATATTTTATAATAAATATAAAATTATTTATTAATAAAAACACTTAAAAAAATAATAATTATAATTTAAAAAATTAAAAATATTTAATATTTTTTAATATCTATTTTGTTAATAAAAAAATATAAATTAGGACAGAGAGTGGAGAGAGAGTGTGTGGGAGGCGACGGTGGAAGGGCCCACTGTAGAAAGGCGTCGCGTCAAAAAGGGGAACTATGAAAATCAAATCTGCCCAAATATTTCAGTGCGGGACCCTCAAATCTATCATCCCAACACCCTAACGCTTTTTCTCATTTATTAATTTAATATTTCATTCTCACCATCAAAAAGTGCATCCTTTCTCTCTCTTCACCCTCTCCTTCTTTCCCCCCCTCATTCTTCCCCCTTTTTACAGTGATGCCATTTCCCTTTTTACCCTCTCCACCTTCCTCCTCCTCCCATTTTCTCTGACTAGTCTTGATTAACAGTAACCTACACAGCTACATTGTCGCCCGCTCTCTCTCTATGTGCGGGAGTCGGCTTCCCCCTGCCAGGGCAGAGACAAACTTGGGTCGTTTAAGTTAAATTTGAATGATCTTGATTTAATATTTTTAATTTATATTTTTTAAAATAAAAATTATAAATTTTTTTAATAAATATCCTCTTCATTTAAAAATACGTGTTATTTTTTAAGAAGTTAAATATTTAAAAATATAAAATATTTTTAATCTTTTAAAATGTAATAACTATTTTTTTTAAAAGTGTCTCTATTAACAATAACTTTATATTTATTATAGGGTATTTAGTAGAGGTAAATATAAAAAGATAGAATTAGTTAAAAAGTAAGTAATTATTTTATTGGGAGTGAGATTCGATTAAAAATACCTTATATTTTTAAATGAAGGGAGTATATTTATCAATTTGATAGTTGAAATTTAACATAAATAGTCTAAATTTAATGTTAAATTTTTTTAATGAGTTTACTGCTCTATTTAAAGTGTACTTACATTGTTCAGAATATATCTAAAAATTTAATTTAAATTTTTAATATTAAATTTATACTATTCATATTAAATCTAAATTATCAAATTCGTTAGTATATTTATTAAAAAATTTAAAATTTTTATTTTAAAAATATAAGTTAAAAACGTTTAATTTGAATGCCCTAAATTTGTTTTTGCCTTGATGGAGAGGTGGAAAAGGCTTTCCTTAGCAAACAAAAGCCAGCTTCCTCTCTGCATCGAATGTCAAGTTTGTTAACCTCATAAATTTAAGTAAACTCATATTAGATATATGAATTTGAATCGTAAGCTCAAATCATGAACTCATAAAAGTTAATTTTATTAATAAATGATTATTAAAGGTATATAATTAAAATATAAAATATGATCATAATTTAATTTAAATATATTTTAAATATTAAATTTTAAAATCAAATCCACTACTATTCATATATTATCATACTCCATATAAAAATTTCAAAATAAGACAACTTACTGTTATGGTTATCTTTTTTATTAATGTTAATTTTTATATTTTGAGTTTTATTTTTCTTTGAATTGTATCCTACTACTTTTATGAAACGAGTTCTGCACAGTATGTACTTGATTTGTTATTTTGTTCAATTCAATTAAAAATTGATAAATCTAACAATTTTAACCAATTTCATCTAATATGAGTTTATGATAAGGTTGACTCAATTTTGTAAACTAAAAATATAAAAATGATAAATTTGGAGAGTTAACTTATAAGTTTAATTGAGTTTCATTTAGTTTGAGTTTATTAATAAATTAACACGATTTTATAAACTAAAAATATAAAAATGATAAATTCAAAGAGTTAACTCGAGAGGCTCATGTTAAGAGGAAGGTTATTAAACTCGTGAGTTTAAGTAAATTTATGATGAGGATATAAACTCGAAATGTATACTCAAATCATAAACTTGTACTAGCTTACTTCTATTGTTAAATAGTTTTTAGAAGTATATGATTAAATAATTAACACATAAATTATTATCATAATTTAATTTAAATATATTTAAAATATAAATTATTTAAATTAAATCTATCTATATTCATAAATTATTATATTTGATGAAAAAAATTTCAAAACACGACAAATTATTTTTGATATTTTTTGTTTTACTTTTTATTCATGTTAGTTTTTGTTTTTTTAGTTATAATTTTCATTGAACCAAATCCTAATGCTTCTATGAATTAAGTTCTACACAATATATACATATCTTGCTCGATGGGCTTATAAGCAGATTGGCACGACTTTATAAGCCATAAAAGTAAAAATGAGAAAATCGAAGAGTCAACTTGTGAGTTTAACTAAGTTTTATCTAGTTTAAATTTATAAGCAAGTTCATGTGATTTTATAAGATAGAAACATAAAAATGATAAATTCATAAAGTTAACTTGAGAGTTTGACCACAATTTTGAGAAAAAATGACCCTTTTTTTCTCTTTCATTTAAAGACATTCTCGTGACTGACAACTGTAAAATTAACCTCTCGAAGAATCTGAAGATCATTTAAAAAGTTGTCATCTTTTAAGCAATACTTTTCATACACACTTTGAAAAATCAAACTCTAAGATGATACTTAAGAGTCAAGATAGTTGCTATCTTTTTTCACACCCACTTGATAAATCAAGAAAACTTTAATGGAGACTTAGACTAATTCGAACTGAGTAAGGTTAGGATTTTTTTAGTGTGGAAGTTCTGTCACAAATATTTTAGTCAAGTTCTATTGCAAATATAATTCTTTTGTAATTTAAAATTTATTTTATAATCTAATCATTTGAAATTTCAATTACATCAACCCTCTTGTTTTATTTGTATTTTCATTATTGATATTTCTATCACTTTTGCCTCTTTTTCATGTCTTGTTTAGTGAATTTCTCATTTTTACTCACAATCTCAACTTTTCTCTTTTCTTCCTTTAATTTTTTATTAAAATACTTAAATAAAAGATTTTAAATATAAGATTTGAAAAATATGATATTTTAAATTTAAATCTATCCATTTGTCTAAATAATACCTTAACAAATCTGGTACAAATTATACACATTACGTTTACACTCAGCGGGTGTTTGGATAGCTTTTACCAAAACAATAGATTTGGTTTTTATAATTGAGTGCGACTTGTATCCAAACAAGCACTCAGTCATAGGCAATGTTAGTCCTTTACTATGATTCAAAAATTAATTACAAAGCCCACTTTTGCACCTTTAATTGAAAAGATGAACTCTCGCTTGGCAAATTGGAGAAGTCGATATCTCAACATAGCAAAAAAATCTGTCATCATAAAATCTGTACTCTCAACTCTTCCTAGCTACACCATACAAACTATGCTTTTACTTGATAATGAGTTAGCGGAGTTGGATAAAATTTTTAAAAATTTTCTTTGGGATTCTTTTGATGAGAGGAAAAAACCACACCTTATCTCCTGAGATTGTGTCACTTTTGATAAAAAAGTTGGCGATCTTAGCCTTAAAAAACTCAAAAGTTAAAATATTGCCTTTATCATGAAACTTTGCTGAGGCATCCTCACTAAAACAAATTGTCTATGGGTACAAGTTCTAAGGGATAAATATAATTGTAGCCAACTGACTATCTCTATGGTTGTTAAACCTAATTCTTGCTCCTATACCTAGAGTAGCATTTATAAAATCAAAGACAAATTCATGTCTTTAATTGGTTGGAAAGTTGGTAAAGGAAACAAAATATCCTTTTGGTATGATAGATCGACTTCCCTGCCTGGTCCTCTTGTATATCATGCCTTTCATAATGTTGTATATATTCTTCATACAAGAGTCTCGAATTTTTACAAGCCCAATGGAGGTTGGAACTTAGATCTCATAAGAAGATACCTCTACCCAAATATTATCAAACAAATTGCTCTTATTCAATCTCATAATACTCAGGGCAAAGATGACATTCTTATTTGGAGACCTTCTTTAGATGGAAACTTTTTTATTAAATCTGCTTATAAAGCTATTGAAAATTGACAGGCTCATGAATTTAATGATATTTGGTCTAAAATCTGGAAATGACCTACTTATGAAAAGATTAAGTACTTCCTTTAGAAAGCAGCTTGGGATTGTTTACAAATAAATGTCATGCTCTCTAATGGAAATACTATACAGCATTGCACTTGCTAATAGGGTTGTAACTCTCCTGACTCTTCTATTTATATCTTACGAGATTGTATAGGTGCTAAAGCGATTTGAGAAAAATTAGTTAGCCCTTCCAAACATAACACCTTTTTCTCTCTTCTTATGCAGGACTGGATAATTTAGAATACTAATAATGAAGCAGGAAGCAGATATACTAGAGGATTGTCTTGAAAGAAACTTTCTGCCTAAGCTTGTTGGAATATTTGGAAAGCAAGATGCAAGGAAATTTTTTATGAAGATGATACTGTGGACAAAGACATTGCCTTTTCTAAGACCCAACACATTATAATTGACCTATAGCTTCAATCCAAGTTTGTTCGTCTGAATAATTTAGACACCAAACATGAAGCGAGTTGGAAGCCTTCGAAACCTGTATGGGTGAGACTTGATGTTGATGGCTCAGTTAAATACAATGGTGTCACGGCTTGTGGAGGGCTCATCAGGGATGACAAGGGTAACTGGATCAAAGGGTTCATTAAAAACCTTGATTACCAACACATCATAGCTGCTGAGCTTATCAAGATTTTAAAAGGCCTAATCATCTGCTGGAATGCTAAGATTCCTAAAATTAATGTTTGTACTGACTTATGAAGGCCATATCCCTCATTAATAGCAACTTAATTCAAAGTCATTCACTCTGAGCAATCATCAAAAGCATCAAAAATCTTATCATGAGGAACTGAGAGGTTACCCTAGAACACGTCTATAGAGAAACAAATCATTGTGCCGATCTTCTTGCTCACAATGCCTCTAATGACCATTTCGATACTACGTTACTTGATGACGCCCTTAATGATTGCAAAAATATTTTGACTTTTGACATGACCTAATTTAATACTTTTGTACGGTATTTTTATTATGGCCTTATATTCAAAAAAAATTAATTATGATATGGTTTAAATATTAAATTTAAATTGTTGACAATCAGGAATTAAATTTAAATACGGAATAATGAATTTTGATTATATTTATATTTTATATTTATAATACAAAAGGATCATTAAGGGTTTTTTATTTTGAAACGTTGGGATGAAAAGGAATGAATATAAAATTATTCATTAATTATTTAATTAGATGTGTCTAAGAGTGGATCTGTGTGAGAGAGAGAGAGAGAGAGGGAGAGAGAGAGATCTAAGATGAGTTTAAGTAGAGAGCAAAAGGTGTGGCTTGGTCTCGTTGTTGTTGTCCCCCAGCAGAAGTGAGTAGGGAAGTACAATGTTATCTTTAATCCCTGACATATTTTTGCATGTCTCATGTCTCATATGCACGTTGGACATCATCATCATCGTCAGTTATATAATAATTAATTTAATTCCTTTGAGTTTTGAAGAGGTTGCCGCCTGATTGATCTCCCGATCACGGATGCCTTCAGGAAGTTCTAACACTGTTCTCTACACATAAGGATCACTTTAATATTGAAGTTGCCGTGACAACAATTAACACCAGTATACGTTGGAGTGAATGGACGATCAATTTACGGCCCAGTCAGGAATTTTATTTCGTATAATTAATTATATAAATTCACTTTTATTATCCGCATGTCAGTCGTAGAGATTAAATACATGCCCAGCTTTGGAATTCACAATGGCTTTCTAATTATATGTCCCAAACTGACTTTTCCTTGCAAAATTAATACATATGGGTATCATTTGTTCGGTTAGGTCCCTTTTATTTGCCAGCAAATGAAGACCATTTTTATCAAACTGCCAGCTTGCCACCAGCTAACAAAAAAGGACATATTATATCAATTTAATTATATAGTCAGTGCAACAAAAAGTTGATCTAGTAATTCGTAAAATTTGGCCTATATATATATATATATATATAAAGACCTATATAACTCATAAATTAGATCATGGCTTCAAATTCACTAATCTATTCAATATAAAGACTTTATTGAAATGCAATCCTCCTCTAATCATATTTATAAAACAAATATAATATTTATTTTATTTTTATTTATAAGATACCTCAATAGTTATTATGTCCATTTTTATTTTCTTATCTTTATTAAATATTAAAAACATTATTTAAAAGTCAAAGTATTTTTTTTAATAACTTAAAAACAGAAGCAAAGAAAATATGTAAGTAAGTTTAAGTACTTTTTCTTTAGTTCGGAGGTCGGAGCCTATGAGATCCAATCCCTCCATACTCTTTTTTTTCCCCCAATCAAAAGACATACAAACAATAAATTACGTATCTCATTTTTTAAACATTAAGCCTGCGTGTAATTCATAAAAGAATAATTGATATATATTAGCTTTTTCAATACAATTATTATATGGTATTTGATATTGTAGTGTCAAGTTTAAATATTATTATCAGACAATTGAGTGTATAGCTTTGCGGAAATAATTGGTCTCATTCAGCAGGCTTGCTAACTATCACGGGTAAAGGGAAAAAAAAAAAGATACTTTCAATAAACTAAAAACGAGTTTATAAGTAACGTATTCCTCAAATGAAAACATGTTTAATAAGCTAAAACATGGTCATATTATAAAAACAAAGATATAACGTCGTTTTTTTTAAGGGGAAAAAAGATGGAAAGAGAGAAAATGGTTAAGTGCATGAATGTATGAACATTATATTAATAATTATAAATGGGAGAGTTGATTGTGGTGACCGCCAAAGGGGATCATTAAATTAAGGAAGGTCCACAAGTTGTTGAGTTTGAATATAGACGGAAGGACGCCATATTTGATATATATAATGAATATTGATGATATTGCGTTCCTTTCATTCCAAATAAGATATCTTTTCCAACTAAGCCTGTTCTAAAATGTAAGATATTTAATATTTTTTTAAAATTTTGCTTTAAATTTATTCTTGTACTTAATTTATAAGCCTTTTTTTATATAAAATTATATACACTAATAAAGCTTATTAAATTTAATTTATAGTTTTAATTTTTTTATAAACTTCAAAAAAATACCAGGAGGGGAATGAAATTTATTTAATGAACGAAATAATAAGAGGTAATATTAAATAATCATTATTAATAAAATTTTATTTCTTTTATAATATCCTTTGAAACATCGAATCACGTCAGAAGGCATCTTACAAAACGAGACAAAGAGAGTATTAATTAATGTGGGCTTGAGATGTAATCTAACTAAACCTCGTCTCACTCCTGGTGATAAATGGGTTAAGGGCATGAAACAGACACATACGTCATTTTCTCAATAAAAGCAATAAGGCGATAACTAATTTTATCAATATTCTTCCCAATCGCTCTATTATAAAAATATTTTAATTTTTTAATTTTTAATATAAGATATTTGATTAGGCTTTAATTATATATTTTTAATACTGTTCCTATTTAAAATCACTATGAAAAAGAATACAATATTAATTAAAAATTTTTATTTAGATATGAGTAAAATTAAAACTTATTTTTTTATGAAATTAATAACTTAATTATCTCTCCTTAATTTGTTGAGGTAGCTAAAAATATACTCCATTCAATTTTATTTATAAATTATTTTTACGAATATGTCAATATTAATATAATAAAAAGTATAAAAAATAAAATTTAATAGAATTACAAATATAACCTTCAAAAAGTAAATAAATTATATAATATTATTTTTTATTTCTCTTTCTCTCTCTTACTTTTTAAATACAGTTTAAATATTTTATTTAAAATAAAAAATAAAATATATCATTAATTGTATGTTTTTTCTATCACTATCATGATATTGATTATGATATTATTAGAAATAAAATTAAAAAATTATTATATTTTTATATGAGTTCAACTAAATAATAAATTTATATTAATATATAATATTTAATTAAAAATATTTTATATATGAAGATGGAAGGAGTAAACTAGCAAGCATATTATTGGTCCATGCATACACCGAATTCGGGCATGCAGTGAAACTCAAATGGACCTACTCGCTATGTCATTAAGTACCCCATGTTATTAATGCATGCTATTTCGTTTTCTGTAAGAGTTTTGAAACTCTTCTACAGGAAAAGAATCTCTCTCTCTCTCTCTCTCTCCCCCTCTCCCTCTCCCTCTCCGTGCGCATCGGATAAGTTTCTGGGATTTTGATGTGATGTCTGATGAATGCGTGAGAGAGAAAGTGATGAGAGAGACTCATATAATAGTGATATGGAACCTACACTTTTAATGACAGGCACCTGATATTAATAATTGTGCTCGATATTGATACACATCTCGCAAATAGGTAGACTTAGAGACACACACTCACGCTCTCTCTCCGTGTTTGCTTCATTTTATTCACTCATCCTTCAGTCAAATTGATGTGTTGCTACCTCAATTTCAGACATCCTTTGATTTACCTTAAACACAAAGTACAACACACGAATCTTAATTTAATTTAATGTTTATCCTTTTCTTACTCTACTGCTCGACTTAAATTTTTCTTAATTATTATCTCCTTTTAATGTTCTGTGAATTGTTTTAGTGTCCCCAACAAACATGACATTAATCAGATCTTTATAGTATAATAACGGATGTTTGATTTTACTTATCAACTTTTTGGATCACTAGCTTGTTGTAATGATTATTTGTCTCATTTTTCTAATTCTCATTAAGTCAAACATATTTTTAAATAAATAAATTATTTTAATATTAAAGACAAAAATGCCCATTAATTGGATTTTTTATAATAAGTTTTAAAGCTAAATCTGTAAATAACTAATACAAATGAAACAGAATTTACGTCAATTATTCTACTTAATAAATTATATTTCTTTGGCTGTGTTAATGCCAATGAGCCTGATAAAACGAATCTATTGCTGGTCAAAGAAATAACTAGAATTTATCCTCTTCTTGGAAAAGTCTAACTTAAGTTCTTAAGTACTCCAGCTAAATGTGGGCCAAAAATAAAAAACTCCAACTAGATGACCCCTAATTTATTTGTAGAAAATAAGTTTGAAAATTATGTACATCATCCGATTCAAGATTAAAAAAAGAAAAAAAAAATATATATATCCAATTAGTTGACTGGCATTTTAAATGAATTTTAAACATTGCAATGATTAAACTGTATTTTTATTTCGTAAATAACAAATAAATGTAACGAATCGATGTTCTTTGAAATAAAAAGTGATGAGCATTTATGAAAAAGAAAAAGAACCGAATTGATCAATAAAACTATGATAACTAGATTCTAGCCTAGTGATACAAGCATTGAGCAAGAAGTCTTCCAAGTTGCATCACACGTCTCCATTATTTATTGCACATGAGAAACGGAGATAATTGATTTTTAAAAAATAGTTACTTTACCGATTAAAATTGACATAAATGATGGATGTTTTTATCATTTGAGTAAGTGGTTGAATTGCAGTTTCTCACCCCCAGTGTATAACATACTTCTTCTATTATTATATATAAAATATTTTTAATTAAATCTTATATATCAATAAAGGTTTGTTATTTAGTTAAACTTACATAAAAATATAACAATTTTTTAATTTCACTCCTAATAATATTATAATTAATATCACGATGATAGTAGAAAAAATATATAATTAATGATCTATTTTATTTTTTAAGATAAGGATAAAATTATTTAATTACTCAAAAATATCATTGTCACCCCATATATTTAAGGATAAAATAAGTTTCTAAAAAATATTTTATATATAGGAATGGAGAAAATAATTTAGCTAAGAGAAATTTATTATTCATTCTCAGCACTTTCAGAAAAATAATCTCTACCATTAGTATAATCTATTCCGTGTACTCTCTTTATTAGAAAATATATGATATTTTTTAAGAGATTAGATATTCAAAATGTAAAGTATTTTTTACATTGTAAAATATAATTATTACTTTTTTTTAAAAGTGCATATAATGAATAAATTATTTTATATTTTTTCCATTTAAAAATATAATTTTTAACCAAATCTCATCTCTTAATAAAGTAGTTACTTACTTTTTAACTAATCCTGTTTTTTTATATTTATCTCTATTAAATACCCTACAATAAATATAAAGTTATTATCAATAAGAATATTTTTGAAGAAAAGGCAATGATTACACTTCAAAATATTAAAAATACCTTATATTTTTTAACATTTAACTTCTAAAAAAATATTTTATATTTTTAAATAAAAAAATACTTATTTTAGTGTGAAATATTTTATTAAATAAAAATAAATATAAAAAAGTGATGTGAAGTTTAAAGCAAGCAATTACTTTATTAAAATATAAGATATAATTAAAAATATTTTATATTTTAAAATGAGAGGAGTATGATTAATAAATAATAATATTACAGCTTTCACTTTCCCAAATTTAATGCCTAAATTCTGCAACACACACACACACACAAAGATAAACCCAGTTGATTGGTCTCACCTTAGCTGGCTCTTATAAGTTATTATTATAATAATATATGTATAGCTAGATAGGCAGGTAGGTAGTTAGCTAGCTAAGCACCTCAAAGCCTTTTGACTTTTGGCACCAAAATACACCACCTTTTCAAACACCCCACCAAAAAAAAAATCATACTTCAATTTTTTTAGCAAATTATATTAATACAATTAGCTAAATTCTATTTGATGTAATTTTATTACTTTTAAATTTTGACATGCAAGCATATATTTATTTACTATTAAATCGCAGTTGAATAATTTTTTAAAGAAATACAAATTAACTTCATCAATAAAAAATAAAAATAAAAGAGATCAAAGTATAACTTGATGACGTGGATGCTGTGCATGATTGACCGATGAAAGTTAAATTCGACAAAAATAATAATAGTAATATTAAAAGTTAATCTTGCTTTCAAGAATATCGGCTAGAATTTTGTATATATGCCCATACTCTTCACCTGAACAACTTGTAGTCTGATATAGCCTAGGCTTCTTTTGCAAGCACTAGTCCTTTAAGATTATATAATTATTTGTATATGAGTGGTTTGGTAAGTGCAAACATTCTATTTGTGGCAAGTGGCATTATCTAAAGTCTCTGTCACTAATTATAATAATCAAGCTGATCAATGTCATTGGAAAGTTGACAGCGAGTTCATAATTAGTATATCCAATCAGTGACAGTTTGGGGAATTAATCATCTTCACTTTGGCTAAGTAAATGGTGGCAATGAAAAGAGAGATAAAAGTAAAAAGATTTACTGAGATTTTTTTTATTAATACTCCCTATGATTTTGTACATAAAAGAAAATAATTCATAACACATTTTAAGAAAATCAGCTTACAATAATAATAATTGTGTTTGAAAATAAAAAAAAAACTAATCTAAAATGCCTTTATATTTAATAAAGACAAGATTGCATTAATTGTTTCTTGTAAATGAAAATTATAAATTTATGAAAAATGATTTAAAAAATTACAATAAATACTTATTAAAATATGTAATTTTACTTGTAAATAAAAACAAAAGAATAAGTGATAATTTTTCTTATGTATAAAAATGGAGGGAGCATTTATTAAATGAGATCACTTGGAATTAAGAAAAATGAATAATGTCGATTGGAAGATCTTTTATTTATAAGTTATTTTTTGTATGTTTTATTGAAATTAAGAAAAAAATTAAAATTCAATAACTTTGTCTAAAATTTATTAAATTTTTAAATTTACTCAGTTACTCCTATTAAATATACATATTTTGATAATATATTTTCTCACCAACAATAGAAGTTAAGTAGGGAAACTTGTGTTAATAAATTAATGACATGATAATAAATAGAAAAAAATCATCTCTCTACATTATAAATAGTGCGAGAGAAAATATACTTATTGCAATATTTTTTATCCTTTTTTTTAAACAAAGTAACTACATTATAAAAAACGAGAAAAGACAATACATGAAAAATTAGGAATCCAGAAAAATATCCTTATTTGATGGACACCATAAAGTATAAAAGTTTAACCTTGCTCGTTATAATTTCATTAAGATGCATTATAATTTGTATGGCGCGCGCGCGCAGAATATTACTAGTATTTTTATTAGGGGAAGATCACAATTTGGGTGGGCAACAAAAATATAATCCAATCGAGGGTGAAGTCGAAAAATTTTATAAGGTTGAGATGACAAAACATACATATTAATCGAAGGATTAAACATATATATAGATATATCAATATATTGGTAACATAACATAACTATTGCAGAGAGAATGATAGTGGGGTTTTAAAAAAATTAATTTATTCATCCTAAGTTTCAAAAGTCAAAAATTTTTAAATTTGGCTCTCAATTTTATAATTTTATTATGATGAATTTATAATTAGCTTTTCAAATTTTAATGTGGTTGAAGAATAAAAAAATTTATTTTTTTTATTAAAACTTGGAACACTAATTGCAAATTTATCACAATAAAGTTACAAAATTAAGAGCCGACCTTATAAATTCTTGAAGTTTGGCACTTGAGACCTAAATTGAATTAATTAACCATTTTGGGACCTCTCTATCATTCTTCTAATATTTTAATGTATATATTTATATTCAGTTTTAGAAATATATAACAAAAACAAATATAGACATTTATTTTTTAAGATTTGCTCGATTGCTTTTTCACAATATAAAAATAATTAATTATCATTTTTAAGATAAACTTTTAGCAATTTCTTTCTCAATGTAAACTATTATTAAATTAATGAAAATTTCATCTTTTCCATGAGCATTCAATTATTTAAATATATTATTGATATTTAAAGTTCTATTCAATATAAGAAACTCTATTATTTGCTTACTGAATTTATTATTTGATTCTTTCAATTAATAATTTTAGTGAATAAATATATTAATATGGTGATGATGTTTAATTGTCACAAGTTATTTACATCAATGAGATCTAATTATATCATAGTAAAAATTATTTATATAATAAATTTTAATAGTTTGGTTATTACAAAAAAAGTTAATTTATTTTTAAAAGAACATATCTTGACCATAACCTCTTAACTTTTGGATAAGTAATTTTATGATAAATATCAAGCATATATGATTCAATGTATATTGAGATTTTTATTGTAATGTTTGATAAAGTTTGTTAGTAATATTTTTCATAATTTCTTTCATCAAATATATAAAATGAACACAAAATCAAATAGTATCAATGTTTTAAAAGTAAGTGTAGAATTATCTTGTTAAAAATAAGTAGATTCTATAACGTTTATATTTTTAAGCTATTAAAACAATTGGGCTATACATAATGTGTTAATTTAGGGGGGCCAAAAATATATAACTCGTATAATTTGCTAAGAAAAATATTAAAAAGTTAGGAGGGCCGTGGCTTTTATTGAGTCTCTCATCTCCACCCCTAGATCTAGTGATAAAGAAGACATGTCAATGATCCTCTCTCCATTCAAAATGTAAGGCATTTTTTAGGAGTTTAGGTGTTAACAAATGAAAAGTATTTTTAATCTTTTAAAGTATAATTATTATCTTTTTTAAAAAAGTATTACTATTAAATGAGTCACTTTATATTTAGTTTAGAGTGAAGCACTCTATTAAATAATAGTAAATATAAAAAGATAAAATTACTTCAAAAATAAATAACTACTTTATTTAAAAATAAATTTAAATAAAAATATTTTACATGTTGCATGTTTTGAATGGAGGGAGTAATTAACCGCCTTGACTCTTTAACTCGTCTGGCCTGCACCTTCTCAGGTCTTCTGTAAGCAATACGTCCTGTGACTTTGTCCTCTCCCTCGTAATAAACTCTGCGTCCGATTCGCAATATAAATTATTCATAAACCTTGATCTTTTTTTAAATTATATGTTTTAATTATACTTTTATTAAATATTCTATATATAAATGTCTTGATAATAAAATTTGAAATTTCAATGAACCATTGAATGCCTTATATTTTTTTATCAAGCAGGGCTGCTGGAAAATTGCATATATTATGATCACGAAATTTCATATATTAGGTTAAATCGAGTATGGCTAACCGTTAATTTTACCAAAACAAAATCGAGTCTATTTCAACTGATCTAATCATAGTAGCCTTACACAATACTTTGATTTTCCTTAATTAAATTTAATCACATCTTTCAATAATGGAGATTCAATACCAGAAACACTTTTTCAAACATACGCTTTTTATGAATATATAAAGGCAAGCAAGCACTCAATGATCAATTACCGCAATTTTTTTTTTTTTTTTGCAACGACACATGAAAACTTATATCAGGTCAGAACCAAATCAGCACAAAAGGCTAGTAAGACATAAACAATAGGTGACGGATTATCAAAGGTACGTACAAAAAATGTTATCTAAACTGCGTGTTAATTTGTAAAACAGATATCGTGAGCTTCTCTAGATCAATTTCAAGTCTGCAAGCAGTGAATGGTACAATAAAAAGAAAATGCAAACATTACATATTCGATCTTATATTGAGTCACAAAGATCTTTTAACTTGCGACAGTCCAAATGATTCCCCCCCCCCACCAAAATGTGTTGGGTGTAGTTGGTTCCAATCATGGAAACTGAGTGTGGTTTTGTTGCCACAAAAGCACGGGACAAAAGGGTTGGGCAGTAACCACAAGCAGGAAGTAATTTTCAGAGTTGAAAGTGATATGTAGACCCAAATATGGGAACGAAGGGGGAGAGAACTCTGCAACATTGGACACTCATGTTTCAACATATAAAACCATGTGTAATGGTTTCTCTGCTGAGTAACGCTTGTACTTAGATTCATGTATACACGCGTGCGTGTGCAAGAGGAAGAGGGTTCAAGGTTGTATTATTGACATGAATATAAATGGCAATTTGCTTCTATTCCAACTATTTTTATTTCTTCATACAAAAAGTAAGTTTCACTAATAGTAGGTACTATCTCTCATGAAATATTGAGGATAAATGATAGGTTTCTCCAATTTAAATTGAAACATGTACAAAGGTTAAGATTCAAACCCATGCAACTTGTCCGAGTCATGAGTATATCTTTACTTCCTTTGCTTCTTTTGATCATGTTATCACAATATCGCCCCATGGAACGCATGATTGCTTGCCTGTCGTCCCATTATTGTACTCTCTCTCGTACGTACAAATTCACAGCTTTCATAAAATCATAAAGCAAGCGGACGTTCTCATTTAGATTTCATTTTCCTACAATCTATCAAGTATTCTTTTAAATTAGTGTTAAAAATTGGATCAGTTTGACTAATTGAATTAATAAAAATAATTAAACCAATATCATACACGGTTCAATGAAATATTGTTATAGCATATCTGACCATAATTCAGTCATGATTTTGACCCATTAATTTTTAAATCAGTATTTTAATTGGTTCAATGGCCTATGTGTAATTTTCAGTATCTTTTTTTTTAAATTATTCTGTCATGATAGCTTTATATGAGTCATCTTTGCATTTTTTTGTGCAGCATCTGATGAGTTGTTTTGGAAGTACCTCCTATTCTCTTAGTCCTGTTTGTGAGTAACTTTGATTATATTTTACTAAGGCCAAGTAAAATTTTAAATTTTTGTAACTCTATCTAAAAATTTAATAAATTTCAAACTGTATTCTTTTTAAATATGCATATTTAAAAATTGCTTCAGTATTTAATAATTTTTTCAACATTTAATAAAGGCAAGAGAGTAAAGATAAACATAAAAGTGAAAGAAAAGTGCACAATAAATAAACTTAAAATAAATATTTTCTCTTTGCCTAAGGGTAAGGGCTAGAGGAGCACCATAAAGTATTTAATAATAGTATTTACAAGGATAAAAAAAACATAGGAAGTGGTTAATTTTTAAGATCATTTTATCGTCTCAACCAACTTATCTTATAATTCGGCGAGTGAGTTATGCACAACGTGTCCATGTAAGATGGGGGTACTGGGGATGTGATTTGAACTCTCAGTTATTTGATTGACATATTTTAGTAAACACGAGGAACGAGTCAACTCTTCATGAATTATAAATAATGGGTTTTGTTATTGATAAAGTATGTATGTTTCAACTTATATTACACAAAAGTTTTAAAAAAATGAAGTACCTTACTACTATATGTCATCAATACTTTGAATTCTACTTATGAGAAGCTTAATTTGATATAAAAAGTTTTATAGAAAATTACACCATTCACTAGTCTTATAAATTAAACAAGACTCCAAATTTTGTGTGAAAGTATAAGACCAACTTTTAATATTATATATTAAGTATTTATCTATATATATATATATATATAGAATATATATATATAACAGTGCTATTTATTAATTACACGCTCGCTTCCTACCTCCTATGATGGGCATACATGGTATGCACTCCTAGTCCCAGTTTATTTAATACTTTTAAATAAAATTATGTATGTTAATAAATTTTTAAATACATTTTATAATTTTATTTTTTAAAAAAATAAAAATATTTTTAATAAAAAAGTAAGATATTTTTAACCAAATATTATCTATAATAAATTAGTTATTATTTTTAAATTAACACCATCTTTTTATATTTGCTCTTATTTAATATGAAGTTTCTCTTAAAAATAAATATAAAATAATTTTTTTATTAAGGACATTTAAAAAATCTATTAATTATATTTTTAAACATTAAAAATGATTTTCATTTTTTAGTATCAAACTCCATAAAAAATAATTTATATTTTTAAATGGAGAAAATATAAAATTTTAAAACAATTATATTTATTTAATATAATCTTATTTGTAAAGTATTAAATAAAGAAAAAATATAATAAGGAGGAAGGAGTAATATTGTAACAAGTATAGTTAATAAAATATTATTTTTGTTAAAATATTTTATATTTTTAGATATCAACTCATCTTCAAAAATATCTTATAAATTGAGACATAATATTTATAATTGATTATGTTTTTTTTTTGGGCCAAGCAAAAGCTATAATTGATTATGTTTGATTTTACGTTAGAAACTCGAAACCATTAGAATTATAAACAACTTAAGATGGAATAAATTGATGCTTTAATTGTTTGCATGTTTATCTATTAAATTGATATTTATCTATTTTTGGCAGTTTGATTGAGCACGTATTTGTAGAGAAAGGAAAAAAAAAAAAGAAAAGGAAGAGATAGGAAAAGATGTGGAGGAGGAAACGACGCATGGGAGGAAGCGAAAACAGACAGAGAGAGAGAAGGCAAGGCAATTTGGTGGTGTGACCCTTGGTCGCTGTCAAGCAATAAAACGCGTGGGGGCAAAGCCTATTGCGTGTGTCGTTTAGCCTTCGTACGACACTGATTGTGACCCTCACAACCGTATTGTGGATTGTGCCCCCGCCTCTCCTCTTTTTCCTCCTTGTGGGTCCTTCAATCCCACGGTCACCATTCACTCTCACTTCTCTTGCTTGTCCGCTTACATATTAAATTACTCTCCTCAATCCTGTCATAAGTTAGGAATAATTTATATTCCATGTTTTGTTCATGTTTTGTTTATTATTACTTCTTCCAATTTTATTTAGAAGTTATTTTTATTAATTTTATTAATATTAATATAAATAAAATATAAAAAATAATAATAAATAAAAATTTAAATATAATTTTTAAGTAAACAATAAAAAATAAATAATATAATATTATTTTTTATCTCTCTTACTTTTTAAAGATAGTTTAAGAATTTTGATTTGAAACAAAACAATTTCATTAACTAATGACTTATAAAGTACACCTAATGATACTTCTAGAAGGTAATTAATATACAAGACTCGAAGGAATATAGAGTATTTTTAATTAAATTAAACTTTAATAATCTAGTTAAGGTTAAAATATACATCTAATCGTTTAACTTTATATAATATTTTATTTTAATTTTTTAATTTTATAAATTATTTTTTTAGTCATTTAATCTTAACACTGTTAATTTTATTTCAATAAAATTTTACATTGAACTTTTAAATATTAACAAAATATTTTCAAATGTTGATGTATTAAGTTTAATTATTTTTAAAATAATAATTATTGATACAAAAAATAATCATCTAAAATTAATAATGCTAGGGTTAGATAAGTAAAAAAAATATTTTACAAAAATTGAAGGATAAAATTTTAATTTCATATAAAGTTAGAGGATTAAAAATATAATTTAGTCTTTAATTAATTATCTTTAGAAATTATACTTTTCACTATTGTCCATACTTAATGTTAAAGTATTTCAATTATAAAATCATATTAAATATATCTCTTAATTAAGCATAATTTTTAAAAAATATTATTAATTATATTTTAAAATATCTAAAATATTTTATATTTTTTTACATAATATTTTATTTTTTTAATATTACTGAATGGAGGGATCAGTTCTTTTTATAAGTTAAATTCATTTGGTATAAAAGAATTACTCTCTTTTAACTTTATTCTTTTACGATTTTTTTTAGTAGAGTAAAACGTTACATATAAAAAAGAAAACATTTTTAAATATGACACATTTAGTATGAATAAACTATAAAATTTCTTTCCTTCTACAACAACACCAACAATTTAATTACCTCTCGTTATTTTTGAAAAGTTATAAATGACTTATACTCTGTTTTATTTATAGGTTATTGTTGACATCAATATGTATTTTTCATTAGAGTTAAGAATAATATTAATTAAGCTAGCTCTGTTAAAAAATTTAATAAATCTTCCAATTTCTCCCATTAAATATTTGTAATTCAATAATAAAGAGAAAAACTTATGATAAAAAATTAATGACTTGAAATATAAATAAAAAACTATCTCATTCTCTTTTAAGTAGTACTCTCTTTATCCCAAATGAGAAGACAAAGTTGGAGGAATACTGTTGGTTCAAAATGTAAGATAATTTAAGAAAAATAATGATACATATCCAATGTTATTACATGTTATTGGCATGCACAATATTTTTAACTTTATCTTATAATTTAAAAGGAGGGAGAGCTATACTTCTTCCATTCTAAAGCATAAGATATTTTTAATCTTTTAAAGTGTAATTATTGTCTTTTTTAAAAAATACTCTTATTGAATAAATTATTTTATATTTATTTTAGAATAAAACACTCTGTTAAATAGAAATACATATATAAAAAATAAAATTTAAAAATAAATAATTACTTTATTAAATAGTAATATTCAATTAAAAATGTTTTAAATTTTTAAACGGGTGGGGTATATGTTAAGAGTGGTCGTGGGATCATAGAGGATTCCAACGGGCAGATGACTGAGGATCACGGAGACAATGCATGGGTGATGCCTGAGGTAGGAACTAGGAATGAATTATTATTCGTTCATCCCATGAATAGTTACCTAAGAAACGTGTAGTGTAGTGGTTCACTGAAACAATTGTCATAGCCAGCCAGGGCCGAAGCGGCCAATGTCGTCCCTTTTCTTTAGCGTGAACATGTCTCTCACTCTTCATTCTCACTATCAAATACTGTTTTCGTCATTTCGTGAGAAACTTTTGATACCTATAATATTATCATCGCTGCAATGCCTACACTTGGAACAACGAACGCGTATTATTCCCAACACTGTTCTTGCTTATGAGTTTCGGGCCGATCGACTACAAGGTCTATTCTCGCCTTATTGGTCACCGAGTCTCCTCATCAAAGGCTGAGGTAAAAATGTAGTAAGTGTATGGTTTGTTGCCTACCATAATCTCAGTACTTAAATTTTTTTCTTAATTATTGATTTAGAGCATTTCAACTTTAACTTGATATAACCCAACTTATAATTTTTAAGTTAAGAAATTGTACCAATTTAAAAATTATAAGAATTCTTTCACAACTCATAATTTGTAGAAATTTTAGACTTTGGAAAAGGGTCAAGGGCTTCTAATTCTGCAACTGCTCGAAGCTTGTTGTAATAACCCCCACATATGCTGTCTCACTCCATTCCCCTATCAATGTATTCAAATTCAATTCATTAAGAAATGGACGTAGAGAGATTACAAAAATTAAAGATTGATATTCACTGTGCTGTCTCACTCTCATTTCCCTGTCAATGTATTATAGATCAATGTATTTTTGTACTATGTGGATAGATTTTTGTATCAACTCCTTTATTTTAATTCACTACTTCCCACACTAACAAAATCAATAATACAAAAATTATCTCCTTCATCCCAAAAATATGACATCAAATATATCAAGCTTTGTTTGTAAATAAAATTAATTAGAGTTAAATACAGTGACCTTCTTCCATTTCGCTAATAAAATTGCAGACATCTCCCCTCTATTTTCAAAACCTACAGTTTAATCCAATATTTAACAGTGTTAGGAATATTCTAATAAAGATTCTAAAATACTTAATTTTTTATTTATCTTAAAAATTTTAAAATTATTAATTTTCCCTCATGATCTAATTGTCTGCTCTCTCTCCCAATTCAAAAAAAAAACTTTAAATAATTAAGTATGTCAATATTTAAATAAATAATTGAGAATTGAGTTGTTTTGTGCCAAAGTGCAATGAGTGAATTAATAAATAAAGTGCTCCTTTAGTTTTTCATTGGTTAAAAATCAATTTGTCAAAAGTTTGTTCAGTAAAAATTAATTTAGTGAAAGTTATTTATTTTAATAAAATTTATATTTAAATATATTTTTAAAATCAGTTTGGTAAACATAATTGATTGATTTTTGAATTTACTTCCTAAATACTTCTCTAGATCATGTTTGCAAGTCCACTTTCAATTAGTTTTCCAATGCAGTTCCTAGAAGTCCATCCGCTCACTTGCAAAACAACCAAACAACATCCCACATCTTGAAAGTGGGATGTTACCTCCCCAAAAGCTAAATGTAGCTAACCTAGGTCAAAAAATAAGTTGAAGGATCAAAAGTTATAATTTTTTAATTTTTTTATAAGTAGTTTCTATTAATTTCATCGATCCTACTATAAAAAAACTAAAAGGAGTAAAAATGTACAAAATTTTAAATATACCTCTATATAACAAATCTAAAAAATAATATTATGTTACTTTTTCTCTCTTATGAAACGTAATTTAAAAAATATTTCTCAAATATTATTTAAACAACCACACCGTGATTAATAAATGAGATCAAATGAATCTTCTAAAATTTTTTTTATAAATGAAACCGAAGGGATTATTTTCCATTTATTGTTTATGAGTGGACCTTTTTTATTTTGTTATAAAAATATGCTTTGATTTATTGACAATATTGATTGCAAATGATATGTTATAGCAGGTGAAGTTGCACTCAAGTTTCGAAGGAAAATTTGAATGATTGTTAAGTTTTGAGAAAAATAATTAAAAAGTAATTTCTAAATATTAACTCAAATAGTTTGAAATAAGAAAGCTCTCCTAACAAATCATCTAGAGTGTCATGTATTGTAGATTTAAATGTATATATAATTTGATTTGATATCTGCAAGCTGCAACACTCTTTCATTTATGTTGTAAATACTATCATATTTTGTGAATGAATCTCCCGTCATTCAAAGAGCCTAATCATGACTTTAATAAAATCATGCTATTTTACTTCCGTCCATCATTCACGAATCTAAGGGGTTTTTTTTTTGGCCAAATGAATCTAAGTTATTAAGTAAATGAACATTCATGCAACACACCAAATACATCAATGAATCTTTGGTTCTTGGAAATGTGTATCGTTGTGCCAATATAAGTACAGTGTAATCCATCGGTGGCCTTGTGCCATAGCAGTGCTAGCTAAACACTTCCTTAAGTGTTTTGAAGTGCGAGGTTACAGGTTGCATTTAAGTTTCTGTGACTGTGATGTGTGCATAAATTACTTTCCTTGGGTGACGGACGACAAAAAAAAAAATCCCTTAAAAAACATCTAATCAATGTCTTAGTATTTATTAAATGGATGCATATAAATAAAACTCTATTACAAAGTTTTGTACTCAAAGTGAATGAAAAATCTCCCCGGACAGCCCTTTCTTAAATCTTTTTCTTATTCACGTGGCATATTTTTCCAATTTTTCATGATTTTTATAACAATTTTACATTTTTTAAATTTATTTTATGAGATTAAGTTTCATTCTCCTTATGTTTTAACATTAAGTTAGTTTGATATATCCATACACACGCACACACGCACATATAAGTTTAATAATAATCATTTATAACGTACATTAAATTGAAGCTGGTACAGACTTTATGATGACGGATTAAAATATGACAGGTCATTCAACTAACAATTTAAGAATTAATAATTAAAATTACAATTGAATGAGATTAAACATATTTTGTTAAATCAATACGAACGATAATTTAATATTTATTAGCATAATTGAATGAGTTAACTCATTTCCATAATCATAATTGATGAGTGACATTTATAGAAAGAAGAAATAGTGCTTGAGGGTAGCCTAGTAAAAAGACTGAATATTGAGGCTGATTTAGAAGTGGTCTTCTTCATTGTCCGAAATCGTGGGCACGAAGATTAATATATTTATATAAGAAATGCAGAATTGAAAAACCTTCTCCGAAAAAAAAAAAAAAATCTGACACTCGTACACCCTCTCTTTCTCCTTCTTAAAAGGACAGCGAAAAATAATGGCGGTTGTGTTTCGATTGATTGGAGGAGCAGGGAGAAACTAACTCTGTGTGTGAGCTAGAGAGAGAATACGTGTGTGGAGTGAGTGACAGAGGAAGCGGGAAGCAATACTCGCACCACCACCACCATAGCCACTAGCTCCAGTTCCGATTTTTTCCATTACTGCAAAATGAACCATAGCACCCAACCCAACACAGGATTTTTCACACTCCAAGGTTGGATACCTACTATTGTTTCCGTTTCTTCTCCATGAAAATACTGACACTCCCACTTCTGTGCCAGTCATCCTTTGTTGTAACTTTGCTTCACTTTGCCTCGAGACTGAGTGTGTGAGCTGATTTCTCGTCCATTTGGCCTTTATCTTTTTCTTGTTTAGTTCTTTTTGTCATTGAGATCCGGTGTCTTCTGGGATATTCGTTCTTCTTTGGATGAGATCTATTGGCTCCCGAAGTTTATTGGGCGGTCTAGTTTGTGAGTGTTCTTGGGTTTCCGTGAAAGTTGTTTCGTCTTGCCGAATTAGGCAGTGAAAAATCAGATAGCAGAACTCTCAGGGTCGAGAATCTGTAAGTTTGAGCTGAAGATTGTGGTGTGAAGCCTTAAGTTGAAGATTGGCGGGCTTGAGGAGGATAGGGAAGCGAATGAGGCGTAAACCTATTGCTTTTTGCTGTGAAACTGGTTTTGGCTAATGTATGAAGGGCGGGAATCTTCTGGGTCTGTGAGCATTCTTGTTGATGGTCAGTCAAGCTACCTCAAACTCAGAGAATATAGGTGTATTTAGGTTGACTTAGATGGTTTTTGTTTGTTAGAGGGAAGAAGTAAGGAGAATGATAAGAGACGAAGCGGATTATTTTGTGGTGTGGGAGTCAGTTTTGGAGAATTTTGTGTCTTAATTGTTCTACTTAGAGCTTGTATTTGAATATTTGGTTGTGACTGTGAGCTGAGTTACAAGTTGTTTAATCGCTGAAATGAGATTCTCTTCAGCTGGTTTTAATCCTTCACCCCCGGAAGGTATGTAAACACTTGCCTGCAGATTGTCTCTCCTTCATCGCCACGTCTATTTTCGCCATTTTTTCCGCCAATAATCATGTCATTCTTCTCCGTGAAAGCCTGATGGTAAATATAATGATGTTACTAAGTTCCGTGTTTTAAACATGGTAATCCATACCTGCTCCATGAGTTTCCCCCCTTTTTTGGGGTGTTTGTTCTTGTTTTTGGAATTCAAGATCTTGGCCTTGCCATCCACATGCTGAAATTTTGAAATTATTTTGTTCTGTGAGACACTTGAACACCGTAGTTGTGGACTTTCATTTCCTTACTTATGATATAGGAATGAATTTTCCAGGAGAAAAGCGAGTTCTGGATTCTGAGCTTTGGCATGCCTGCGCTGGCCCTCTTGTTTCCCTGCCAGCTGTTGGAAGCCGCGTCGTCTATTTCCCCCAGGGTCATAGTGAACAGGTGAGTGAAAACACAAGAGTACAATGAACCCCGATTGGTTCTTGCCCCTAATCTTTGGTTTCTCTGCATCTGCTAAGAGGGGGCTGCTTTATAACTTTTTAATTAGCCAAGCAATGATTTTAACCCGTTAAAAAGTACAATTCCTTACTCTTGAGTATCTGAATGTTAATATTTTCTTTCCAAAGCGCTTTTCTGTTTATTTGCTATGCAAGCTGCGTGCCTTCATATCCTAATTCTGCTGTTTTTTTTGGCTTAGGTTGCTGCATCAACTAACAAGGAGGTGGACGTCCATATTCCCAACTACCCAAGCTTACCTCCCCAACTTATTTGTCAACTTCATAATGTGACTATGCATGTACGGCCTTTCTGAATTTGGTTTGCTGCTGTTTTAAATTCTCTTGTATGTTGATCTTCGCACTCTTTTTTGGTTAATCAAGGTTTTGTGTTTTATTTATCTTGGATTCAGGCTGATTCAGAGACTGATGAAGTGTATGCTCAGATGACCTTGCAACCTCTGAATCCTGTATGACACCTGTGTAACTTAGTAACCTGGTTTGCAGGTTGTATGGGATCTTCTCTCTTCGTCCTTTGACTATGTTTATGTTTGCAGCAAGAACAAAAGGAGGCATACCTTCCAGCAGAGTTGGGAACTTCCAGTAAGCAACCAACAAATTACTTCTGCAAAACTTTGACTGCTAGCGACACAAGCACTCATGGGGGATTCTCTGTTCCTCGTCGGGCTGCTGAGAAAGTGTTTCCTCCATTGGTAAACCTCCTTTGTAAATTCATATTTAAAAGATATAACTTTTGTTTTGCAAAAGCTTGTGAATTTCTAACTTTAATTTAACGTGCAGGATTTCTCTCAGCAGCCTCCTGCACAAGAATTAATTGCACGGGACTTGCATGGCAATGAATGGAAATTCAGACATATCTTCCGGGGTAAGATCTGCAGATGGTAAAATGTAAAATTGGGAATTTCTTCTCCGTTATAAGTTTCTATATTTTTTGTTAATGACAAAGGATAAATATCTGGTTTACAACATGGGACTTTGGCTTCTTTCTACAGGCCAGCCTAAAAGACATCTACTTACAACAGGGTGGAGTGTCTTTGTAAGTGCTAAAAGGCTTGTTGCTGGTGATTCCGTGCTGTTTATTTGGTAAGTATTTTTTTGGTTTCGTTCTATTTTCATTAGTAATCTAGAGTGGCACAGGTTTGTATCTCGATAGCATGCATTGTAGTATTCTTCGTCAATTTTCTTTCTCTTTTTCTTTCTTGGCATCAGATTTGGCATATATCCTTTGGCACTTATTGCTGATTGACTAGTCTTCCGGAGCAAAGTCAAATCTAAATTGTTATCAATCCATTCAGAAGAATATATGAAAGTCTACTTTTGGATGAGCATCACACATATAAATGTTTATTTGAGGTTACTCATGAGTGAGAAATCCTTTTTGGGATTACTCTTGGTAAGTTAGTGTTACTGTTTAATGTAATGTGCCTATGATCCGGGCTTCAAGAGTGTGGTTGTTTCTCCTGTCTCCTAGCTACTGGCTTTGTTTTTTAGGTGTATTGGTACTGCATTAAGCACTATCAATTTAGCTGATATTTGAATGAAACCATTGAGATTAATGAATTGATTACATTTTTTTTTTATACAGGAATGAAAAGAATCAATTGCTTCTTGGTATTCGACATGCAAATCGACCACAAACTGTGATGCCATCATCAGTGCTTTCAAGTGATAGCATGCACCTGGGGCTTCTTGCTGCTGCAGCGCATGCAGCTGCAACAAACAGCCGTTTCACCATTTTCTATAACCCACGGTACAGTTGGTAGTAATTTGTGAAGCTTTTGACATGCCACATACGAGCTTCAACTTCATAATTTCTGTTTTCTTTTTTAAACTCAGTGCCAGCCCATCAGAATTTGTCATACCCTTAGCAAAGTATGTCAAAGCTGTGTATCATACCCGAGTTTCAGTTGGTATGCGTTTCCGGATGTTGTTTGAAACAGAGGAATCAAGTGTCCGGCGGTAGGTTTACAAAGCGTTATTGTTGAATTTGTCAGTGCAAGATATTTTCATCATTGATGTGCACTTGTGGGTTGTTAATGAGCTTGAGGAAATTGATTTATAAGTCAAGAAAGTTGTCTTTTTTACACAACCTCATGCGTTAGCTTAAGTTTAAGTGACTGATTTAGAATCTTCTTTAAAATTATTATAATCAGCATCACTGTATTTATGATGGCACTATTATTGCCATGTGAACGTTTAGAAAGGAATAGATTCAATTTATGCTTCTGGTACTACAACCTTAATAAAGCCTCAGTGTGTCATCTATAAAGTTGCTTTGATCCATTTTCTCATTGACTGGATAAATGCTATCAGTGACCTTAGTATTTGTGACACAAGTTTCTAAATACGTCATGTTTCTTCCATGATCAGATACATGGGCACAATCACTGGCATCAGTGACCTGGATCCTGTTAGGTGGCCAAATTCACATTGGCGATCAGTTAAGGTCTGCTAGGAAACACTAATATTTTATTGCTGTGATATCATATAATTATTTTTAATGCTAGTCCAGATGCTGGACTTCTAATACGTTGCTTGGTGAAAGGTTTTTAACCTATTGGAAAAGATCTTACAAGTCTGGATTTGAATTGAATTGCAGGTTGGCTGGGATGAGTCCACAGCTGGAGATAGGCAACCTAGAGTGTCCTTGTGGGAGATTGAGCCGTTAACAACATTTCCAATGTATCCTTCCCCATTCCCTCTTAGGCTTAAACGACCATGGCCTCCCGGACTGCCTTCTTTCCACGGTATGCTTGCTAGTTTCAATGATGAAAATATACAATTGCCTTTGACTACCTAAATGAGTGCCAGCTGTAAAAGATTTCCAAATCTTTATCTGAGCAGTCTTGGAAACTGAAGTTTTCATTTTGTATGAAATGTTTTCAGGTATGAAGGATGATGATTTGGGTATCAATTCTCCGCTTTTGTGGGATAGAGGGCTTCATTCTCTTAATTTTCCAGGAATTGGGGTTACTCCTTGGATGCAGCCAAGGTTTGATCCCTCCTTTCTGAATTTGCAAACTGACATGTACCAAGCCATGGCTGCTGCTGCCCTTCAGGATATAAGGACTATAGATCCTTCCAAGCAGCATTCAACATCCCTTCTTCAATTTCAGCAACCACAGAACTACCCCAACCGGACTGCTGCTTTAGTGCAGGCCCAGATGCTGCAGCAGTCTCAACCTCAGCAAGCTTTCCAAAATAACCAAGAGAATTTGCATCCATCTCAACCTGAGCCTCTAAGTCAGACTCATCTTCAGCATCAACACTCTTTTGTTAATCAGCATCAGCCGCAGCAACATCAACAGCAAAGTTTTTCTGATCAGCAGATTTCAAATACTGTGTCTACAATGTCTCAGTTTGTTTCGGCACCTCAACCTCAGTCGCCACCAGGGCAAGCTATTTCTTCATTTTGCCATCAGCAAAGTTTTTCTGATTCAAATGGGAACAGTGTAACTACTGCAATGGTTTCTCCCCTGCATAGTATTTTGGGTTCATTTCCCCAAGAAGAAACTTCCCACCTTCCTAATATCCCTAGGACAAGCTCTTGGATACCTGTTCAACCTTCTACTGCTACTGCTACTTGGCCTTCTAAGCGTGTTGCTGTCGACCCTCTCCTTTCTTCTGGAGCTTCTCAATGTGATCTGCCTCACATGGATCAGTTAGGGCAGCGCCAGAATACATTGTCTCATAATGCAATTACTTTGCCACCCTTTCCTGGAAGGGAGTGCTCGATTGACCATGAAGGGAGTGCTGATCCACAAAACCATCTTTTATTTGGTGTCAATATTGAGCCCTCATCTCTTCTAGCACAGAACGGGATGTCAAGCCTTAAGGGCATCAGCAGCAACTGTGATTCCACAACCATACCTTTTCAGTCGTCCAATTACCTGGGTACTACAGGCACTGAGTCTACATTGAATCCTGCGATGTCGCAAACCATTGGTGAATCAGGATTCTTACCGGTCCCAGAGAATATGGGCCAAGGAAACTCCCCAAATAAAACCTTCGTAAAGGTGATTTTTCCCTGTTGAATTCATGAGAGTTATAATGCATAAGGTTTTAGTTGACCTGTTAATACCACCATTTTTATTTTGGTATGCTTTTTACAGGTTCACAAGTCAGGGTCCTTTGGAAGATCATTGGATATCACTAAATTCAGCAGCTACCATGAGCTGCGCCGTGAGCTTGCTCGTATGTTTGGCCTTGAAGGTGAATTGGAGGACCCTGTAAGATCAGGCTGGCAGCTTGTATTTGTTGACCGAGAGAATGATGTTCTTCTCCTTGGTGATGGCCCTTGGCCGTAAGTATCCATCTTCCCATGCCCTTTAAACAAAGTTCAGCATAATTCAAGCTATTGACTATTGTGCTACCCTCCTTATTGTGGAGAAAATTATTTATGCATACAAGCATCCTATTTTTATGAAATCCAACCATCAAATTTCCTCTTTTCTGTACTTTACTTCCCTCGTTTAGTGCTGCTTTATTCTTTACATCTTCTATTAAAACTTGTTCTCTAATTCTGTTAAATTACAGGGAATTTGTCAACAGCGTATGGTGTATCAAGATACTATCCCCGCAAGAAGTGCAACAAATGGGCAATCCTGGCCTCGAGCTTCTGAGTTCAGTTCCGATTCAAAGGCTTTTCAATGGAGCATGCGAAGACTATGTGAACCGACAGGACCCAAGAAGTTCAAGCTCTGGGATCACAACTGTGGGGTCTCTTGACTACTGAACTATGTGACAGTCTAGATTCTGCATTTTCATCTGTCTCCTGTAATATTATTCGCTAATGGCGAGAATTTGTGCTTAGTTGTAGTTTATAGTCTTGCTCATAAGCCTTTTGTTTTTTGTTTTTTGTTTCTCCCAGCTAGGTCTATTCATAAGGACATATACTGTAATTATGTTACATTTCACCCTGTGCTTACAGTATATGAAATATATAACTTGTTAGGAAATGGCTTGTGTGGATACCTAAAGTTTTATTGAACCTGAGTATTTTTGGCAAATCTTTGAATTCATGAAGTGTTCTACAGGACAGTGAATGTGAAGTTAGACAGACTTGGTGATCATTAACTTGATTCCTGACCGAACTTTCTGATAAGCAGGTGGAAGGTGAAGATTAACTGTTTATTTTACTATTTCTTGACACACAAACTGCACGTGATGCTATATTCTGCTGATCGTTATGGCCAATTCTGTTGGCAGGTAGGAAAATTGTTTCTTTTGGTTCTCTATTATGTTTTACTGAAGGGTCCCAAAGTAGGTTTTTAATTTGGAAATGTTTTGAAGAGGATATGATCCTTTGAATAAAAATAATCTTCAACAGGGGTTACCAGTGATACATCTAGTTGTTTTATTTTGGTTGGCTTTATCCTTGCGAGTTTGATTGTCAAACATTTTAGCTGATTGAATCTGCCAAACATCAGGCCGCTAAGATCATGTGCTCTGTCTCACTCAATATCGAAGGATGAAAGTGGCCTGGTCCCTGGCTTTCTTGTGAGAGGTTCATTCTTGCCATGTCATGTTAGCTAGTTCTCTTAGACAACACAATTAAATACTATAAAGCCTATTAATAACCCACCAATTGTCAAT
Organism: Prosopis cineraria; assembly: GCF_029017545.1. Taxonomy (NCBI): domain Eukaryota; kingdom Viridiplantae; phylum Streptophyta; class Magnoliopsida; order Fabales; family Fabaceae; genus Prosopis; species Prosopis cineraria. The sequence goes on along the minus strand of NW_026555342.1, from coordinate 5,714,379 downwards.
AAATTTTGTAGTATTTAATTATCTTGTGAGGGATCTAAACATGATTTCCTTAAAAAATGTGGTTCGTTGGGTCCAAAAAGTTATTCGAGGTCAAAGCAAGCCTAACTGATATATTTATAGATTACCCGATTTTCGTTGACAGATTTCCGAGCGTCCCTCTTGAGAGATGAGATTGGTTCATAGCAACTAGTGCAATCTATATTTGCATGACACATCTATTACTTTGAACATGAACATGAGGGTACAATGGGCATGTGATGTGCTTGTCTCTGAAACATCCAAGCATGGAGAAACAGTCATACGGTGGCTTCCATTAGTTTGATAGTGCCTTTGCTCTGTTTTCTCCTTGATTTTAGCCATGCATCCTTTCTTCAAGAGAAAAAGCTGTTCATTTAACAAATATATACTCCATGTATGTTAATAATGAGATGAGAGAGAAAAATGGAAGCAAATGAAAAATAGAGAAATTAAGTCTCAAACTAAATTTGCACTTTTTGTTAATACTTTGTGAGGATGTTCGTAATGGCTCTATTATGTTTAGAAAGAGGCTAAGGCATATGAAGACCTCTAATCTTTTCCCACATTTTACTCATGGAAGCTAACGACACTTCCAGCCCATAATGATTGTTAATAACATATATATATATATATATGTATATTTGTTTATTTATTTTGGTTATGAAATATCAAGTTAATAGCTAACATATGGAGATGTTGAAAAGTAGGAAAAGTAGAAAAGGGCATGTAATGCATATCCTTGTCATCCACCAAACATGTGCCTTTTGACTACTTGCCATGTGATAGAGGAGGATCTTTAGGTATTATTCAAGAGACACAATTCTTATATAAATTTTCAAAATGTTTCTCTTAAAAAATTAATTATGGTTTAATGTGTTTCCATATTCAATTTAATTTTTTTTATCTCCGTCCACTACATTTGAACTTTCAACCCCTTTTTAAAGTGAATTTAGTTCTTTTTATTCAACCTAACTATGTTGCTCATTAATAGAGTCCAAAACCAAAGTAGCATGATTACAACAACAATAATAACAATTCATGTTCCGCTAGAAGGGATTAGTTACATAAGTTGCATGTTGTAATTGTGCTCTACCAACAACCAACCGTGTTATGCAATTAAGAAGTCAAACAACCACACAAACACAATTAAATCATGAAATTTAAAGAAGTGCCTCTAAGTATAGCCCTTGCAAGTGCACGCAGTGAAAAGAATCCAAGTAAATTGAGGGAGGGTGATTGGAAAAAGTGCAACTTAGGAATAGCATATAGGACAAGATTGTCGGCATAATGGACAAGTTAGAAGGAGTCGAATGGCATTAAACGTTGGAGGAGAGGGCAGAGAATGGACACATGGTGTGGGGCTATCCTATTAGTTGGAGGCACTCTGTTTCTGCGGAATAATGACAAGCCAGGCCACTATCTCTCCCTCTCCTCCATTATTTCCTTGGTGCTCGCTTCCCTACTTTTCATTTCCTTTTCTCCCAACAGATATCTAACTTTTCAATATTACATCAAATAAATGACCTCGCAATTATTAGGTCAAATGAATGCGTTTGATGCTCCTGCTCTAAGATCATGGGTGTTAAAACTTTGTTAAGAAAGTTACCCTTATTTAGATTGGATCATGCTCATATTGATTAGTTGGTGGTTTGGCCCCTTTGGTTTTGTCATCTTCAATATTAGAAAATTTTTTTCTCACTTTCAAAAAATCAAGATATTGTTTGGATATTAAATTTTAGCTAAACCATCTTTTGAAAAAGCACATCTCAAATGCTATAAAAGTGAATTTTAACATATACACATGTTAAAAATTGAATCTTAAACGGATGACAAAACAGTGTGAGTGCCCAACACTCAAATCCATCAATTTTAACATATAAGATTCAATTTTATCGACCATAAGCTGTGAATTTTAACATAGAATTTTAACATATATGTATGGTAGAGGCAAGCTTTATTAAAAATAAATTTGTTTACATATATACTAAAATGGAGAAAAATTTGCATCTATGACCCACATGGCCACACATGACCGAAAAGTTTGAATGAAGGAAGTTGAACACTTGCAAGCACCAAGTTTCCACTGTAGAAATCGACGCTCCCTTTTTTTTTTTTATAATATGAACATACTATACTCATTCAATAGAATGTGAAAATGTTACAAGAGACTGAACAACAGTGAATAAAAGCAGACCAGCCATTTCTAATCAACTAATGGGTAAGGGATTAAAACCATTAAAGTTCTTAGATAAGTTATGGGTTAACTTAATATGATAGTTAGCCATCTTGTTATCGTCCTTATACAAAAAGTTAAAGTTTAAAGTTCAATTTCTATAAAGAATCAAATTTACTTGATGATGCTTTGAAAGGGTTGGTAACTATAGTTATCCCTTGTGATTGTTAAGATAACTTGTGCACAATCATAAAAAATTTCATAGTTTTGTACCTTTTTTGCCATCATAATTCAAGACCCTTGAAAATACCAAACAATTCAACAATGATGAGGGGACATGTCCTAATTTTTTATTAAAATCCTGAATCCAAGCATTGTTTCTATCCTTCAAAACTTCACCACACCAACCACCATCATTAGTAAGAGTAAACCTGTCAATTTCAAGTCAAATTCTGTCTATCAAATACTGATGTAGAGCGCCATGACAACCACTCACAGAGAGTGTGGGCAAGTTAGTTCTAAAATCTTGATTAGTGATGGCTCCAAAGAAAGATGTAAATGGTTTTTCCGATATCCAATCCTCTCGAGCTTGGAAAGCTACAACTTCAAATTGACACCTTTTTTACTCTCAAAAAGTATGCACCATATAAAAAAAATACACTAGACATTAGGATCAATTGTTTAGAGATTGATCCAATTTAATTAAAGATCTTGAGTTTGAGCTATAAATATGTAATAGCAATTAAATGTTTGGTAGGAGATATACCCTTCAAGGAGATGTCCGTAAGCTACTAACTAAATTAGTTTGGGTCAAAAACCTACAATACTAGAGGAAAATAAATAAATAAATAAATATATATATATACATACATATAAAGTAAGACATGCTTGCTTCCTTGACCATTCTACACCTCCATGTATCTAAACTATTAATTAATATTAATTAATTAAGGAACAGGAGTTCAAGTCATTTTTTAGTTCACACGCTTTCAAACATCATTGTTGAATATTTTTCTGTCATCAATTTGTTACACTATTGCCTTTTGCTAGAAATATTAATTAAAAACAATGATATTAATCCTCTAGTTTTATTTATAAGATAGAGAGAAGATTAATTTTGGTTTTATTATTTTTTATATTTATCTTTACTTTTTTACCCTTATTAAATGTTAGAAAAATTTATTAAAAATAATTTTTTTATCCTTATTAAAAAATAAAGGTAAAAAATTATTAAATTTTATAATAAAATTAATAAAATTTAAAATTTTTCTTGGTTCGGACTAAAGAAAGTGACTCAAATAAAAATCAAAGAAAGTAGAAAGTCCATCACAATGTATGATAATTCGATATGTTGAAAAATCTCATCTCTAACCGTGGCCCGTAGGAATGCTATTGAGTTACATTTGGCATTGTCTTTTTTTATTGGCAATTCCAAGCCCAATCCAATCCATTAATCGGCCCAACAGATCCTTCAAATGTCAAATGGCCTAAAGGAGTCAACTAAATTGGATTGGGCCAATAGAGTGTATTTAGGTATGGGCCGCAGGGTCATTTTGGGTATATGGGCTTCAGGGCTAAATTAGGGAATTCAGATATTAGATATTAGGGTTTATGAGTTGCCGCATTCGGCTTCTATTTTTCGAACCCTGTGGTGATTCGGTGTAGCTGAGTCCTGAGTCTCTGGGAGATCGTGGAAGCGGTCATCGAGGCTCATCACAATGGTACGCTATTGTTTTCCCTCTAGTCGATTCTTCTTCATTTATGTCTCGATTAAGGATCTCTTATCAACTTCCATCATCCTTTTTGTGATAGAGCATGAGTAAGAACAGTGAGAAGGGATTCAAATCTTCTTTTCGAGGGGATGTTTGTGTTCTTGGATAATCTATAGCATGTGTAATTTTATCTTTGGGGTTTTATTGCTGTGCCAAACATTTTTGGGTTGGAATTTTTCTACGGGAATATAGATGACTGGATCTCTTATTCTACATTGGTTTATTGCTAGAAAGAAAAAGTTTAGTGAAGCGATGTTTTATGAACAGGTTTGTGGAATTGCAGAGCATAAAAGAACCGATTTGCAAAACTGGATGAAAAGGAGAAAATTTTGAATCATAGTATAGTTGTATATGAGAAATAAGGATTCATGAGCGACCTGTCTTTGCTCAAATATCGGATTGGGGATTGTGGGTATTGGGCTATGCCTAGTATTAGAAAATTGAATATGGAAATGGTCAGTACCTGCATACAATCTTTGCTGGTTTATTCAAGCTACATAGACCTTACTGCCATGTTTTTCTTCTTTTACCTGCTCTTTCTCTCTGCTTGAAATTCATGACCATTTCGCTAATCGAATGAATAGCTTCAACTGAGACAATGATAACTTCCCTTATTTGAGGGTAAATTATTTATGATTCTGAGTTCTGACTTTGATGGATACATGTATCATATGACAATTTTTTTAAAAAAATAAATTCTTGGTTTCAAGTTCCACGATACCAATTGTCTAAATCCCATATTGTTTGCTTCCGTTGTATGTAGTATTACTTATTTTTCTCAATATGTTCTACACAGCCTAAACAAATCCACGAGATTAAGGATTTCCTTCTCACTGCAAGAAGGAAGGATGCAAGATCTGTGAAAATCATGAGGAGCAGGGATGTTGTGAAGTTCAAGGTCCGATGCTCCAAGTACTTGTACACACTTTGTGTGTCTGACCCAGAGAAGGCTGATAAGTTGAAGCAATCACTTCCTCCAGGTCAGTAAAAACAAACCAACCACCCTGCCCTTTGTTTGATGCATTTAAGTTGGATCCTGTGTATATATATAGCGATACTAAAGATTGTGACTATATATAGAGATTATACTCTCTGTGTGTGCACACCTATATTCTCTTTTCAAATTTTCATCTCTCTAGCTTGTGTGCGATGTACAAGACGTGACATGTTAAATATGAAGTAACGTGGCTCTAAGCATGCGTTGCTACGCTCGAATTTATTGCAGGGAGACTTCGGCTTTTATCATATATCAGTGCTGGCTTAAATGTTCATGCTTCTTAGGGTGCTATGTCATATTGGCCACTACTCTATAACTTATATTCCTCTCTTTGTTTGCAGGTTTGAGCGTTCAAGATCTGTAAAGGAACTGCGGAAGAACGAAGGGTCTCTTTTCGTGTATTTTATTGGTGCTGGTTTCGTAGTTATTCTGTAGTGCCTCATCAAGAGATGTGGTTTTTTGGCATGTTTGGATAATTTTATTGTTGTTTTTCATTTTAAGGAACATGATTTTTAGTCTATATATTTTGAAAATGAGTGAAATTTAGTTTACATGGATATATAGTCAATTGGATTCACTTAAATTGTCTTTCATGTTTCACGTATGCTTTCCTCCCGTAGTTAAAAATCGAACTCAGAAAATTTTTAAACATTGAAGAAATCGATAGGACGTTAGGAATCTATCCTAGTCATCGGTTTGCAGTTCAATGTTAATATCGGTCATTCTTTATTTTGTTAAACGTTCAGAAGGTTCTTTATATATGTAGCTGTTTTCTTTAATTTTACAGCCATTTTTAACTCTTGCATCACCGAATCATGTAGTTGTATAATTTCATTTAACAAGCTTAAATGTAGTTAAAATTTAATTGGGTTAAATGGTATCAAGGCAAAGGTTAGATGTTTAAAAATGTAAGGTATTTTTATTTTTTTAATGTATAATTAGTTTTTTTTTTTAGAAGTGTTTGTATTGATGAATGATTTTATATTTATTGTAAGGTATTTAATAAAGGGAAGTATGAAAAGATAGAGTTAGTTTGAAAGTAGAGAATTATTTTATTGGAATGTGAGATTGAGTTAAAAATGTTTTATATTTTTTAATAAAAAGAGTAATTTTTTTTAAATTATAAATGCAGTAACATTTAAAATTTGAATTTCATTTCTGGTGTAATGGTTTTTTTTTTTTTTTAACTTTTGAATTAATGTAACTTGACTTTCGTTTTTACTGTTGTCTAGAAAACAATAAAATTTAAGAATTACAATAAATGATTAAAAAATTACAAAAAATAAATAAATAATTATAGAAAAGGATGACGAAAATTATAGAGTTATTTTAACAAAATTTATACATTTTATATGAATATATATGCATCTGAATATATTGTATTGAATATTTTTCAAAAGTAAATATATCAACGTATCATAGTGTTGTTCATGTATTGTATCTATGCATCATAGTTTATTCATTGTGTCATTTAATTTTTATCTGTCACAAGTTGTTTCTTTTATTCTCATTAAATAATGGTGAGAAAAAAATACATAAATACATAAGTAAAATATGCATATTTAATAAAAATAGTCAAAACTTATTAATTTTTTAAATAGTTTATGAGTTTTAAATTTTTTCTTAATTTCAGTTAAACATTAAAATGATTATAAATAAGAATGAAGTGTATATATTTGATTTCAAGTCTGTAGTTTGAAAAAAAAAAAAGAAAAGCTCGGTTTTAGTATGAGCAAATGAATGCCTGTTCCTCTTAAAATCATGTTTTGTATTATTATTATTATTATTATTATTATGGTTTTCAATATGAAACCAATTGTGTACCTATAGGTCCTGTTTGGTACGCAAACTTCAATTTAAAAAGATTGGTATTGAAATTGGCATTAGAATTGATATTAGTATTAGTATTGAGAATGAGTCTTTAAAATCATGTTTGATATGAAGTAATACTTATAAAGAATAATTATTTTTATTTTATTTTACAATTAAATATAAAGTATGAAAAGACTATACTACCCTTGAAATTAAACAAAAAAATTGGAACACCTTCTCGAAAATTGTGGCAGCACAGGCTCATCTTCTCCATTTTGTGACTATGCATCTTTTGAGAGAGGGAGATCGAGTTTGGACTTGTGAGAGAAGGAGACAAAAGTAATTTCAAGATCTAAATGATGGTGGCTGCGAGATCGGCGACGGAGAAGGCAACGATGGTTGCAAGATCCAGAGGTCGTGGTTGTGAGATCCAAAGGTTGATAGTTGCGAGATCGGAGAAGGTCGCAACGACAGTTGTGAGATCTAAAGGCTGTGGTTGCGAGATCGGAGAAGGAGAAGGTGTTCACGTTGGTCGGTGGCTGTGAGATCAAAGAAGATGAAGGTGGAAGGCCAGATGTGTAAAAAATGAAGGGTATTTTGGTCTAAAAAAATTAAATCCCAAGTTTAAATTTTTAATATTACCTCTCTCATGAGTTTCATTAATCCCATCTACATGAGTTTCATTAAATCTAAGGATTAAAGAATCCATCATACCAAACATTATATCTATGAGTTTTTTCAATACCAGTCCCAATCCCAACCTCTCAATACCTCATACCAAACATAGCCATAGTGTATACTCTGGTGGACGCCATGGATTCATCGCATAATTTTCTGACTTGAATTGTTCTATTTTGATAGTCATTTGTCTCTCGAAATGCTGACCCGTATTCTTTGAAGAATTGGCTCTAGCAAGTGTTTCAGAGATAATGATATACTCCGTCTAATATTATTTATAAATTATTTTTAATATATTTTATTAGAATCAAAAAAATTTTTAAACTTTATTAACTTTATCTTAAAATTTAATAAATTTTCACCTTTACCTCTAATAAATATTATTAAATTTCATTATTGATATTTTTATTTTAAACATTTAATGAAGATAAAAATATAAATAGGAGCATTAAAAATTGATAAATGCTTATAAATAAAATTAAATTTTTTCTTCTCATCAGTCAACCAGAGGAATATGAGCAAGTAAGAAATTCCAGTGGATAGAATGTCAAACTGAACAAAAAGAAATGTTCACACCTTATGATTACAGGCTGATCTTTACAAATTTTTGTGAACCGTAAACATCATAGCTTTCTCTCTCTCTTTTCCCTCTATTAATCTCACTTCACGCACGAACTTCCACTCGGTTGTTTGGGAACTTACAAGATTTGAGTGACCTATAACACAAAATGCAATGTGTAAAAATAAAGACCGTCATCTACTGCATTCAAAGAGAAGCATCATCTTTTCTTCCAGTTGCAGTGCTTTAGTTACATCACAGCCAACCACAACAAGTGTAATTTGAAGATGGCATTCGACCGGTTTGACGTATATATTCTACTTGAGCCGCAGTTCTTTCCGCTTCTCGATTTTTTCGAGCCTCAGCAGCAATACGCTTTTCTTCAGATCTTTGCCGTGCCAAAGCAATCTTTTTCACTATCTTTGCATGAGCTTGGGCTCTCATTTGCTCAACTTTGGACTAAAATATGTATAAAGTTTCCATCAGTGACAGTGTAGAAGTCATTCAATCGTAACTCCTAAGGATTTACATCTTATCCGATCATACTGTAACTGTAATTAAAGAAAGGGCTAAATCTCAAGTTGATCACTCGTTAGTGTGTTCATTCTCATTTTAGCCTTTCACATTTTCAAAGTTCATCAAATACAGTCCCTCACAAAGTAAAACTGTCAACTTTGCAAACAGATCTAGCGATATGGCACATTTTGGTAGGCCTTTAAACATGCGCCATCACTGTCATGTCACAAAATCCATTAGAAGAGCTGCTAGTTGACTGTCAGAAGGACTAAATTAGAGGAGTGTTGAAATGCAAGGGACGAAGTTGAAGATTGGTTTAACTGTGAAGAACCAAAATAGGATTTGAATCTGTTATATATCCAAACAGATATATATTTAAGTAGGTTTCAGAATTAATCAGAACAAAGTTGATATATACCCCATTTTTATACAAAATTGAAAATACTTTTTGATCTTGTCAACCAGGATAATAACATAGACACAGCATCAGAAAGAACACTAAATTTCCAAGCTTTTTTTGTTTCCAATCTGCATGTAGAATGAAAAAGAGTGACTACCTCAATTCTCCTCATTTCTGCTTCTAATTTTGCCTTCTGTTGACTTTCCCATGCCTGAATTTTAATTTCTTCTCGCTTATATCTGCAATATTGACATCTATTATCAGATTATAATGGCCTGATGCACTAAAAATATGTTTATATTATTCAAAATTAGAGGACAAAAAACAGAGTTTATTCTAGTTCTTGGATAATGAGTCATGAATCAACAAACCTTGCAGTGTGTTTAGATTTTTCAGCTTCCATCCACAAAGCAGCACGTTTTTCAAATTCAATTCTCTCAAGTTCTTCTTCATTTATGTTATGAACTGAAGATTTGTTCTTGTCCTGCTCTTCTTTACTAGCCCATGCAGCGATATTCGTCTTACCAAGCTGCATTCCTAGAGCTGCAATCTCTCTTCTTGTCTTGAGCTTAATCTCTTCTTCTGACAACTGTTTCTTGTTGCTTCCAACTGGAAAGTGTGAATCCTCATCAGATTTGCTCTCAAAAGGTGTAGGAGCAGGGGCTTCCCTCCTAGGAGTAGAAGGTATTGAGGAAGATGGGCTACGCAGTGGACTTATGGACCCAACCGGTGTAGCAGTTCGTGAAGGTTCTTGACTGGTCACAGGGGTCATCTCTGTTCCCATGTCTCTCATAGCAACTGATCTGATCCCAGGAATAGCTGCATCAGATGAACAAGACAATGTTCTTACCTATATACTGAATATTTCATCCATGGAAGAGAAAATTCATTCATAACAGAAAGCATACATTCATTATGATATCCAAATGGCACCTGCTACTGTCACCAAGATGCTTCATCCACTAATTGCAGAACATGGTCTAATAAACATAGATTATGAAACAGCCAGCACATAACCATATTTACACTCAAAGGCAAATGGCCAATGCTGGTTGCATAAATTTCAGCACTGATAATCTGCTCAAATTTGGGATTCTCCAGCAATCCAAGGAACTAAGTTTATGGAGCATGATTTAGTTACAAAAGCAAATTAACTAATGGACTAAATCCTGTCCTCCTATCATTAATAACTCTTCCACATTTTATCACCTCTCTCATGTTACTCCCTCTTTCCTCTTTCATAAATCAACTTATTCTCTTCTTTCAGTTTATCACATGCTTTCTTTTCCCCTACTCATAGCATGCGTGAGGTTATAAAATTATATATTAATTGATGCTTTCTGTACCTTTTTGATCATCTGTACTTGAGCAGGATATAATTAATTCATTTACATCCTTCAAATCTTTGCTTTGGGGAAGGGAGTCCACTGTTGGAACCCTTCCATGAGCTTGACCTGAAACTGAACGAGCCTCAGATGGAACAAAAGAGAATTTCTCGAACCCAGCATGTGAAGTTGTTGGTTGACAGAAATCAACTCCCTTTGTTTCAGTTACTCTGCTAATTGCTAGCTTATGATGATCATAATTAGCGGACTCTGGAGCAACCCTCACCATGCTTGTTGCTGGCATGCGATTGGCTTGGCTTTGTACAACATTCTTTTTCAAGTAGTTAAATTGTATATTTTGCCTATTCATTATCCATTTCTCAGCATCATTCCACTTAGACGGGATAGGTCTCAACAGGGATCTTGTTGCAGGATTGCTCATTGATCTTTCTCCTTTATGAAACTCAAAACTTGATGAGCTAGCATTACTGTCATAATCAAGATTTTCATCTTCAGTTGTCCTCACCGGGTGAATTGCACTGGAATTGCCACTATCATGCTTCAAAACATGCTGCATCGTCACACGACTCGAGTCACCATTTTCCCTAGGCATTGTCTCCTTTGGCTCATAAGAATTATGAACACAGTGTCTTTGGTCCAGTAGTACATCACTGGATGGCTTTGATGACAGTATCTCTAAGCTGGGAGATATAGCTGAAAGGAAATATGTTTGAATTAGTTCTAAAATTCAATCTTTTCAATGAACATTGCGTTTTAATCCCCAACAACTGAAAAGGAAGAAGAAAACAGTGAGCTTAAACTCTTTTAAGAGGTTCAATGCATAATAGAAGACTAACTGTAAGAAATGAAGTAAAATACATATTGAGATTGCAGATCTCTATCATCAAGGTTGTTGATTTCTGAAACTAGACGAAATGTGTTTAAAACAGCAATGAAATGCCAAACCCTATTCTTTCAACAAGCTTGAAGTTTTGGTCCCCTAAACCACCAAAAAGGGAGGGGGAAGCAGTTAGGAGCTCCATTACATATCAGAGATACAATGAAAATAAAGTCATGCTAGAATTGAAGAACCCCATCAGAAAAGTTGTAACTTTTGGAGCCTGAAGACATGTTTTAATCATTGCCAAAATAAAATAAAAAGAAATCCTATTTCTTTTCAAAGAGCATGAAGTTTTGATGGTCTAAAGCTGAAAAAGGAAAAATAATAAGAAAAAAAAATGCACAGTGAAACAGCTAGCATAAACTGGTGCTAGTGCTCCGATGTACGTAAATGTAAAAATAATATAGAAATATATCAAGATTGTGGACCCTCATCATGAAGGTTGTGGCTTCTTAAAACTGGTGGAAATATGTTCAGTTAGTTCTGAAATACAAATCCAATTCTTAAAAATGAATATGAAGTTTTGATCCCCTAAAATCATGATAATATATATATATATAAGGACCAAAAAGTTCAAAGGAAGGAAGGAAGAAAAGGAGAGACGTCTAGCTTAAGCGGGTACAATATAAGTGTTGTGAATGCAAGTGTAAGCAAAGTTAAACACATTTGCCATTGCAGACCTTCATCGTTAAGGCTGTCAGTTTTTGAGGCAAGCAAGCTGTCCACAAATTCAGCATCCTCAAGCCTTGAAGGTGAAGTTCTAGATGAGTTACAGTTGGATCCATCCTTCTTCTTGTGATGGTGAGCCCCCATAAGCTTCATCCTGAGTTTACTAGGAGAAATTATTCCATTCTGCAGGTGTGGAAAGAACAAATGGGTCAAATCCATTCTCATCTAAACCCTGAAACACATACAAAAATTCAAAAAGTGCCCATCTTTCAACAAAGCTTGAACAAATAAACCCAAAAATTGACCAGTTTCTTCCATCCAAATATACCCCCAAGAAGAACACTAGGGGCAATTCAAACTTTGCTCTGTCTTTTTCATTCTTCTTTTTGGGTCTCAGCTTTCACCCAAACAAACAATCATGACAAATCCAACTGTTTTGGTCACCATAAAAGTAGAAGAAGGAAAAGGCACAGGTTTTAAAATTAGTCTAATCTAATAAAGTTCTTTTGGAGGGAAGTGATTAGATTCGGCCCATGAAAACCAAAGAGAATTGGCAGTTTCTGGAGTCCTTAAGAACATAAAACTTGACAGAAATTCTCAGACACAAGAAAACACCAACCATTTTCCACGAAACCCAGTTTTGAAAACAGTATAAAAGATTGAATTTTTCATGAACCCACAAGGCACAAGAGCAGACAGCCCTATTAACAAAGAAAAGCTCAAAAGAAACAGAGAATGAAAGACTGGGTTTCGTTTCTAGATGCTGCAAGAAAATGCCATACCTGAGCTTTGTCAATCCTTTCGTACTCCATTGGATCTCTCTCTCTATCTCTCGCAAATATAAGATAATAGCAGTGAAAGCAAGAGATTAATCACAGCTTGAGGATGATGAACATATCAGAGAGTGAGTAATGGAGGATGGTTTTATTGTATTTTATTTGGTAGATGCACTGATGCAGAGAAGTGTGTTGGGCGCTCTCTCTCTCTCTCTCTCTCTCTCTCTCGTAAGGTTCTTCTCTGCTGCAGTACGGGGATACTCTCCATAGTCTTTCCGACTTTTAACATCGCCACGCAATCAGAAGCGTGGGGACCACGGTGGGCCCCATGACGTGGAGAGGAGAGATCTAAATCCGGGAAGGCAGTGCTTTCTGAATTGAGTTTCCCTGCGTCCACCATTGACATGCCACAATCATCGTGTGCCGAGGAATTGCCCATTTTGGCTATTTTTTCTTCAGGAAAAAGAAAAGGATAAAGTTATAAAACAGGTAAGTTTTATTATCTCTGATATTTCTTTAGCAAATTGCTTCTAACATATATGAAGAGGGTAACTTTAGTTGAAACTTAAAAGAGATCTATTATGTGCATTATGAGAGTAATTAATATCTATCATAACTTTAGCAGAATGAAATCTGTTAGGTGCATTATAAGAGTAATTAATATCTATCATGTCATTAATAGAGAGTACTTATAATTTATCAACAAAAGAATTACTTCTCCTCATTCTAGGTATAAAAGATAGATAACAAATTCGCTTACATTTAAAAAAATTAGTTAAGTTAATTATTTATAAAACATATATTTGTTGATTTCCTCACAGTACCCTTCATTCTGATTAGTTACATTAGAAACTATCTTTATGAATTGTACATATTTATTTTATTATATACTCTAATTGAGCTAAATTTAAACATTCTTAGACTAGCAGTGTTTTCACAAAAAAAAAAATACATCTATATGACTCAAAACTTCATACTTAAATAATCATAAAATTCGTTTGAATTTCAATTGAATATAATTAATTATAAAAATAATTAATTAATATTATTGATTTTGATTATAATTAATTATGTTATAATACAGTCTATTTCGATATTGTTTTTTTGAAATTAATTTGAACTGTACAAATTATCATAAAGAACATTATTTTTCAAAATTAAATTATTCATAAAGTTATATCTAATATTATAAGATTTGCTAAACTTTATTTAAAAAGTAAAAAATATTATTTATCAGTAAAATTAAATCTATAAGCAATCTTTCAAAATTTATTTCGATACGTGATTTTGGTTTAATGATCAATTATCTAATTTTTTGAATGTTTGGATAACTTTTACTAAAATCAATTATTTTGCCCCAAAAATTGATTATATGATCTATCCAAACAGGCTGATAATACTTCTCACCAAGACTAATGACTGTTAGTTATGGATTGCACAAATTCACGTCTTCAATTAATAGGAATAGTTTGTGAAAAAAATAACAAATGTGATGGATAAAAGAGATCAGAGTTTTGCACTTAAGATCCAATCAAGGCCCCTCAACTAGCCACTACATGCATTTAGGACTAGAAAGAGTATCTATTATCTACTATATTTTGTTATAGAGATGTGATAATAAATTTATATTTGTTCGCCAATGATAATAAATTTATATATAATATAAAATTTTAAAAAATCTATACTGATTATAAATTATAGTCAGTACAATTTAGTGTAAACTTTGCATAAAATACAAGTGTCACGTTATAACTTATAGCGGGTCCAATGGTCCATTATTCATAAGTTAGAAATGTGCGCCTCGTGTTTTTTAGGATTTATTGTAATGTATGAGATCAGATGATATTTAATGTATTATACATACAATAGTAACAAATCACACTTTGTACTATCTATCCACCATGATTTAACTTTTTTGAGACATAACCCGCCAATTTAGTTTTGTTTTACTTGTGTTTTTTTTTTGGGCCAGCTTGTTTTACTTGTTATTGTTAGTTCTTAAATTTATGTTATCTGCTTATCCATGTCCTAGGAAAGTAAATTGCAGAGTAGTTTCACTCTCACCTACTCTCATAGACCATCGCCCAAGTCCGCCAAACAATTTTGAATAGATTTAGCATTTTTTTTCTTTTTTAATTATTAATTAAAAAGGTATCTATAGTTATTTACCAAAATATTCTCTCTGTTAAAGTATTTTTAGTAAAGTTATATTTTTGATAAATTAATTAATTATCTTTAAATTAAACTCATCTTTTTATTTTTGTACTTATTTAATAGGGTATTTTATTTAAATATAAAGGTTGAGTGATTTATTCTATTAGGGATATTTTTAAAAAATATCATTAATTGCATATTAAAACACTAAAACTGTTTTAAATTTTTGAAAATCTGACCTAAAAATTACGTTATATTTTTTAATAGAATCTGAAGTCAAAAGCCTATTTATCAAAAGTTTTGAATCCAAGATATGGGAATTTAGAAGTGTTAAATACTTGGGTGGAATAGTTTTTTTTTTTTTTTAAATCTTTTGTGATCTTACTCAATTGGATTTGAATTAATATGAACCTAGTTAGATTCTCTAGCTAAAAGCAAGATAGAGACCCGTAATATCAAGTCATCAAATAAAAAAAAATCAGCATCTAAATCATTATTTATGATATTTTTTACACAACTGATACCTTAAAACTACTTCATATTGAGTTGAAAAAATTTAACATAAAGGACTCAAAGTAATTCCAATTAAGCATGACAGACCCATTCAACTAAGTTTTAAAACATTATTGTATTTTCAAGACTTCAAGTAAAACCTATTTCATTTATTTTAAATTATAAAATGCTTTTAAGTAAAGTTCAGCATTTTAAAATATAAAATAATTTTAAAAAAAATAAAATTTCATCCACAATGTTTTTTCAATGTCAGCCTTTACAGTTGACATTATATTCTCTTACTTTAAATGAAATAATAAATAAAGAATATTTTTAAAATTTTATATTTTTATTTAAAAAAAAAAGACTTAGAATGTATTTAATAAATTTTATTTAAAAATATCTCACAGACTAGTCAGTGGAGAATAGTCATCTGGTTATTTGTATAGAGTACTCGTATGTGGTGGCGATAATCCCGGAATGGAGTGGCTTTCACACAGCTTTTGAATGCAATGAATATGATTGGACGGCGATGAGGACAAAATGGGGCTATTCACACTTGGACTTCCAGGAATTCTCCGTTTCATTTTCATTGGTCCAAATTTCTGCCTTCATATTTAAAATTAATTAACGAGAAAAGAAGAAAAAACAATGTGACCGGTCAAAGATACTCCTGACATGGTATGGGAGAAAGATACACACTTCAATTTAACTTTGGATTTTATTTATAACTACAATTATATTTTAATAAATTAAACTAAATAGAGTAAAATTAGAGGGCATGGGCAGAAAGCGAATGTTAAGGGAATACTATAGTGTCAGACGGTCCAGAATTCTATAATGTGACTGACTTTACCTTTCACTTCTTATTTCACGCTTTCCTTATAACCTACAGTAATACAATGCAACCTTACAAAGAATAAGACAAATTTGATTACGAATACTCCACCAGCGCTAAATTATAAAATAATTTTTTAAGCATTTCATTATAAATAATTTGGTAAAAATAAAATTTTATTAATAATATATTTATTTAAAAATTAATAACTTTTTAATATTAATCTTTAAATGAAGATAAAAATAAAATAATTATAATGTAATAATTAAATATATGATTTTAAAAGGTAGTATATTGAATGAATGATATTTTTAAAGGTTTATATTTTTATTTTTAAAAAGATAAATTTATAAAGTGTTATTAATAAATTTTATTGATATTATAATTTCGTATTAAATTCCCTTATACCTTGAAATGAGGGAACTGCTATATTCAACTTACAAGAAATGAATTATAATTATATTTATAAAAAAATTACTTCCTCCAATTTTTTATAGAAGAAGATACATTAAACAATTTCACATTTACTAAAAAATGATAAATATATTCTTGATTTTTAAAAAAATATATAATTTTCTAATGTTGCACTTTTTATAATTAATAACCTTAATAAATTATTATCTATAAATTCAAATGATAATAATCAAATAAGAGATAAAATTTAAAAATAATAATTAGTTTAACTTTGTTTTATATTAAAATAAAAAATTTTAAAGTTTGTCTTGTATTAAAAATTATAATGTAAGTTATTAGTTAAATTTAAACTATAACTTAATTAATCTAAATATGTTTAAAGATGGTGTTTTTATTAATAATCTTTCCTTTGAAATGAGAGTTGAACGTGCCCGTGAGACCATCAATTCATGCATTGCACGAATATTTTCTAGACACTAGCTTGTATAATACTCCCTTTATCATAAATTATAAAATATTTTTAAATAAGTTTTTTTATTTTAAAATACAAGATATTTTAAATAGATTAATGATTCATTAAATACATCAATCTTATTTTTATCCTGTTTCTTTATATAATTAATTCATGTCCTTTATTTTTTTAATATATTAAATAATGGGTGTTTTTAAAAATTTATATTTTTATTTTAAAAAGATAAAATTGTTAAATGTATTTAATGAAATTTATGAATATATAAAATTTTATTTAAAAATATTTTATAATTTGAGACAGAGTCAGTACTAAAAATGTGGGACATACAGACATGACAACTGATAATTATTAAAAAAATAAACATTTTTCAATTTATGCTAATAAAAAAGACAAAATATGCAATTCAAGATAAGCTATATCATCCATTGGATCTTGCCATTATTTACAATTTATTGGGTTCCTGAAAGATGAGGTAATAATTAATGATTGATTTTTATAGATTTCTCGTGCAGGCTGTGATAATTATTAAATGGTTTAAATTATAGTAAATTTTAACAACTTAATGATATATATTTTACTAAATTTTAGACTTATGATCTATGAACCTGTGACCTTGACACGTGTTAATTGATGTACAGATTAACTCAAAGATGCTATGCAATAATAACAAAACGTAAGTTATGATCACCCATCATATGATGCCAAAAAAAAAAAAAGGTAACACATCGTATACACTTAATGTCTAAATCTTGGATTAGCGGCGAAACGTAATACGTGCAATCATCAAATAATTTGCCTGGTCATTATCATCCCTTATTATTTAGGCTCTTAATGTTCGTCATTTAAAAAAATTACTTGATTCCATTAATATGATTCATTCCCATTATATTTAACAAATGGTATATTCAGGAAAATTGAAATGTCTTTTATATTAACTAGCATTTATTCCGTTAAAATTGAAATGTTTTAATTAAACACATTAACTAATTCCATTAATCTATGCCAATTAGTTAAAAATCCCTTGTGCAGCAATAAAGGATAAAATATTAGAATTTGACTTATGACCTTCGATTCTCTTGGATTTAAATCTTGTGGCTGATTTGATAATCTTAATTAATAAATAATTTGCAAATATATTTGAAAGCTCTTTTGGAGTCGAGAAATGTGTTACAATTAATTTTATTGAAGCTCAGAAACCAACTCACCTAATGAATTCTTATCCAAATAAGAGGAAATTAAAAAATAAAGAAAATATGAGTGATTCAGATTTCATTAAAGTCTAAGAAGGGTAGGTATTTGTTTTCAACGTACTAGTATTTTTTCCTTTTTCATTCTGATTTTGGAACACATTCTTATCATGGTGCATAATATAGAGTAAAAAATACGGTTAGCTCAATAAAGAAGAGCACATAGGTGGGAAAGAGCTGGCTGGGTAGAAATGATAGATTCCAAAGTTTGAATGGAAATGAAGACGTTAAATGTAGAGAATCAAGAATTGGTCACATTGTTCATGAAGCATGATGATATTGAAGTAGAAATATTAAAAGGCAAGACGGCAAGGCCACAGCTAGCAAAGAACCACTTAATATAGTATTGATTTGGTATATGGTCCCTCCCCCACCAGACCCTACAAAATATTTGGAGATGTTAGAATTATGGAATTTGATGGGCCCAAGAAACATTCTTTTTTAATTATTGATAATAATTGTTAAAGTTAGGGATAATTGGTAAGAAAATGAAGTGTTAAAGGCATAGTGATTAGGGAAGAGGAGGAGAGAGTATCACAATTCACATGGCATGTTTATTGTCACGGCCCACGGGCACTGTGTCTTGTAGTGCTTCGGCCGTGACGTGGCATTTGTTTCTTTACTTATTGTTCCTTTGACCACTTCCACTTCTCTCCTTTGAATCCACGCCCACATGTTTGACCGCCTTCCACGTGCTCAGACATTTCTTTTCTATTTTTTCAAATTACATTCAAATACTTTTAAAAAAAAGTTGCTCACAAATACCAATAATAAATTGCATTCTTAAAAAAAAAGTTTATCTTTTCATTCTAATTTGATTCTTATTTATAAATTTTTTATTAAATCCTTGAATGTGAGTCTTCCTCTTTTACGTGTCTTCTTAATTACTCTTCTATTCAAAAAATTAGTTAAATTTGTTTTTTTATTTTTCAAAAAAATTATCAACTTTTCAACAAGTATTGAACCCTTTAAACTCACCCAGGAAATCTAAAACGATTGTTGCTAGCGTATCTTTAAAGGTGTCAATCATAACATTTACAATTACAAGATTATCAATCGCTGCAATTCAAATTAGTTACAGTAGCCTTACACATGCAAAAATGGAAAAGATTATCATCAATGCTAATTTTGATCATTTACATTTTTAAACCCTTTATAAGAATTAGTTAAGGCAGAGTCTCTGACGAGTGATTATCACATTTTTAAAGTTTTGTTCTGATTGATATTTTATTATAATTAAGGAGAGTGTATTCAAACTCAAGTACTTGGTGTAGTCAAATAATGATGCTTAATGGGCCAGCATGGTTGGTTGCATTTATTTATATTTTTTCCCATCTTTGAAAACGTTGGCAGTTTAGTTGGAAAGTTTGCTTCTTTATTTATGATTTTGCTTATCTCATCTTGTCAATCACTGTGGATGTTTGCTAGGTTTGGATTGAGTCATTGACATTTTAATGACAACTTTTGAAACCAAGGTTTACTACTGGCGTGATAGTATATCTTGTAATAACTGAGTTTTACAGATAAATCCAGTATATTAGATTGAACATGGAATAAATTCTATGGAGCCATTTGTATTTTTTATGTTAAATTTTTTTGTTTGGATTGGTTGTATTTCTCAAAGGATGTGCACCATTCTTTAAATTTGATTTGAATATTTTAATTTATTTTTGTAGGTAGTAATGGTGCTTCTAGTGATCATATTGAGCATAAGGATATTCGTGGAACGAAACGAGACCTCGGTAGCTCTATATTCTACATCCCGACCCAAAAAATGAATGAAAATAAAACTTTATCTTATGTCTTATCATATATGAAGTTGGGATGAAATCAGAAAATCTTGGTAAAAGAGATAAAAAATGTAAGAGAGACTTGGAGAAGTAAAAATTAAGTGACTAAGATCAATATCTACATTTTCAAATTCTAAGTAATTAAGTAAACTTGTTGGCCGGAAAAAAAAAGCAATTAAGTAAACTTTTTTCATGCGAAACTAACATATAAACCCGCAAAGTACACATCTTAAATTTAATTACTGAATTACAATAATTGAAGGACACATGTTTTCTATAAAATATATATATATATATATATATATTGTGTTACCTATTTGGGATGTGGTAACACAGCATCTCGGAACTGAACTCACCTTGTCTCGTCCCATCCTAAGTATAATTTTGTCTTGTCTTATTATGTTCAATCTGGGTTTTTTTTTAAAAAAAAAAAGTTGGGATATATCCGACCCGACGTGATCGGGAATAGATATAAGGCAGTGAAAACAAGACTTATACGAACACCCCGATCTTGATAAAGTCGGGCCAGCTCACACAGGTATGAAGCTCCTCTAGCGACAATTTTTAATGTAATGTGATAGTAGTAGTGTTGTTTATTTATGTATTATACCAATAACAATAACAATTACAATTGAACGTTTATTTGTATTTTTATTCATCTAGAATAAAAATATTATGCTAGTTAAGTATAATATGCTTACAACTTGAGACCACTTTTTTGGTATAGTTTTTAATTTTTTTTATGTATCACTGTTTATTAAAAATTTAAGAATATAAATACAAGGAAATGTCATTGTACGCATACACTGCATATATACAAGCACAGTTTTTAACAAGGGCAGTTCCAATTAACATGTCTTAAGGAGTATATTTTATAATACAGATTTAATCAACTTTCCTGATGGGGGATTAGTTAATGTGGCTAGTCAGCAAAAGGAGAATTTTGGAATATAAATCAAAGC
The DNA here is from genome assembly GCF_029017545.1 of Prosopis cineraria. Taxonomy (NCBI): domain Eukaryota; kingdom Viridiplantae; phylum Streptophyta; class Magnoliopsida; order Fabales; family Fabaceae; genus Prosopis; species Prosopis cineraria. Next base: position 5,693,414 of record NW_026555342.1, on the reverse strand, counting down.
AAGGTGGCTCGTCTTTTAATGGAAATAATAACGAGGATACTTTTGAAAGGGTATAGAGACCACAAAGGCGCAGTGCTAGAAGTGCCCTCGAGGGTGCGGCACTTGATTCTATTATACATTATTAATGCTTCAAGAAACCAAGCAATTCCATGTGTTGAGATCATTGCCAATTTCATTGCCCACTTTGATTAATGGCGCTTCTGAGACTTAACTGCACAATCATAATTACACAACCACTTCCCAAGTGACTTCGTTAGTGTGGTTTGTTTGTACGATTTCATGGTCTATTGACTCGTATTCAAACATTGTTAAATTTGCGAAACTAATTCTGACATGACAAACGCCATTTTAATTAATGGGAGAAGTCAAATACTTTGTTTTTTTTATTATATAAGTGATTGATTAAGTCAAAGTCAAGTATTACCTGAGCCAATTGAGAGTAATTCTCTCAAAAATATTTTTAGTATTTATATGAAGTTAAAATCTTGTGTTTAAATGACTATAATCCTTTTCACAGCAATACTTGTTGGTCAAATACTCCATTTAGAAATAGAAATGATTTAGTTTTTTTCTTATTCCATTGCTTGATATTTTAGAAAATTTGAAATATTATTACCTCCTGCTTAAACTAATCCAAACCCATACTATGTGAGACCCAAAAATAGACATGATTTATTTTAGTATTTATCTTTATGTGAAAACACTTAATAGCAAAGGAAAAAACACTTATAACTATCAAAATAAAAAATATAGAATATTTAAACTTCATGTAAGCGATTTAAATATCAAGATTCCAAACATAAAAATATGGGTCATAAACTAGTTTTTTCTTTAAAAATATTTATATTAAATGTCGAACGAGTATTAAAGAAAACAAAATTGACAACGGCACCCCAATTATGCTAGAATTTTTTTGTTGGGTCAGGGAGGTGTATATATTATATGGCTGTTACTGTAAAAATTTCATTGATTTGTTTAGCTGGCGAGTGCATGTGCAAATATTGTGTGGTAACAAAATCAGGTAAAGTCAGAAGAAAAGGCAAATAATGTGTACTTACAAAAAGGCAAAGCTTCTGAAGCCGCGTGGATACCAACAGGCGGCCCGGCAGATTAAGTGCACTTCAGAATCAGTAGCCTAGTGGCCACAATATTGTCTTCCTCTTACCATCTCACCCTCAAGCCCATTCCCTCCAAAACGTTGCTTTCATTATGTTGCTTTCTACTATCATGCATTCATATTATGTTGAGAAATCGATCAACATCATCTAAAAAGAAGGTGAGGAAATATGAATAATTATACACCATGTCTTAATTCATAACTTTTAGGTTGTAAATTTATGTTTCTTTTAGCTCATATAATCTTTATTAAATTAAACTAGCATTTACTTTCCGTGTGATGTACTGGAAGCATTAAAAAAAGTAATTAATATTTGAATTTAACTAAATTCATTTCACAACATGGACAAACAATAACATTAATTGGTTAGCTTGACATGTCTTGTACATAAAATAGCAATGAAGTGAACAACTGTAACATGAATATACATAAACACTAACAATACAGAAGATGGAAATAAATGCTGTGCCAAACTGATCATTGCATGCTATCAAGCAACGCCTACTGATATATTTAAATCGTTGAATATCTCTTTGTACACAACATTCTTCCTTGACAAGTTATCTTTATCGTGTACAAGAATCTTCAATTTTTCAATGCTCTAATTTTAGAAAGAGCAACATATATTTAATCATATATGTGAAGACTGATTTAGGCAAGTATAATCTAACATGTTATAAAGACTGTCTTTGACTCTTGTTGATTATCATTACAGATGAAAGAATAATGGAAAATTGTTTTCTTTACATTCGAAGTGGCTATATTCTTTATGAAGGATTCATATATTTTAAATTATAAATATTATTGTTTTTTAAACATCAGGCGGTGTTGTATTTGATATCATACAAGTATTTGTATAGGCACTGCGTAGCTTCCTATGACGGGTTAAATAATTTTCCTATTGTCTTCATTTTTTTGAATTGTAATTTCTTCAAACTTCAATGACCCCTATTTTTTTTTTTTAAATTTTTGGCCAGAACAAATGCCCCATTGTCCACTAATAACATCCTTTCCTATGTTCCCCCTTAGAAAAATTGCGCTTTTATTTGTACCTTTAATTAAATGTTTTGTTAAATACCCTGTATTACTAATATTGCCAATAATTTTTATTTAATTATGCACCTTAGTACATTTTATTTCTATTTTTTCCCCTTAACTTTTCAAAATCCGCTACACTTATACCAGTGAATACTTCAGAGGGATCCAGAGTGAGCCTAATTTAAAAGGATCCGTTATCCACAGCTCATATTTCTGGGCTCCTCTTGTTGGGCTCCCTAATAAGAGTTTGCAACTTTGCATCCAATAGTTTTCCCACAGAGAGATTGAGAGAGAGGTATGCTAACAGGATTAAATTTAACGAAATAGGCTAATCCCTTATAATTTAATAAATTAATATTTGAATCTTGCTCAGAGAGATGTGCATATTTAATGTCTAGTTATATCTTGAATAGTATTGCCTTCAATAAAAAAAAATGTTGTACCCAATCAAAAAAAAAATAGAGAAATAGATTTTACACCACTGTATCTGCTTAACCTTGTCAGTTTCACTAATTTGTTTCCTTCCCTCTTACATGTATCTTCGTCCATATTTAAAGGTTGATTTTAGTAAAAAGAATTAATTTCTTATAACATTATGAATCAATACTTGAATTTCCATTACAACAGATATCCCACATTTAATATTCAACTGTCGGACATTATTACATTCAAAGAGGGGAGGTTATTTGTACACAATAAACTAAAAATGAATAAGATGAATCTTCCAATACCAAAAAACGTTTTTTTTTTTTTTTGAGTGGGCAAGTAAAACTACTTGCTAATGAGATCCAACTCGAGAATTGCATCACAAAGAGTGAGCATAGCATCATTGAATCACAAGGAATTCGGCAAAATAAGCCTTATTATTCATAGCTTATTTTAATTTACCGTAAATTTTAAATCGCCAATTTAATTTAATTTACCTAGTAGTAATATGTAACAAAAATGCCGTGGTTGTACTCGCACCTCTTCTCTGCAGAACAGTTCACTCAATCCAAAGGCCCAGTGGCTAGTCCAAGAACAAAATCCAAGCGCCCGGCATCTCTCTGCATTTCCGAACCGAATTCTCCAGAGTCCAACCACTCCAATTTCACTCACCCACGATACTCAGCCCGCCTCGCGATGGCGATGGAGACGAAGAAGAAGAGGGAGAGGGCAGTTTGCGATAAGAATGACTCGGAGGAAACGGAACGCGCTTCAGAGACGTTGAGTGTTCTTTCTGATTAGCCCGTTTATCTGTGTTGATTTCTGTTAGCATTATTCCTGCAGCAATGGTACTGGGGATGAATTGTCAACTGATAAAGGTATCTGCTTATAGATGCTTCAGTCATTTTTGCGGAAAGCCTGTATGTTTTATTAGACTCTGTGTATTCTCAACTACTAATTTTGGTCCTCCAAGCGAGGGGGAATGTAAAGCCAACAATATCAATAATGGGTATGATGGTTCAGGGAGGATGGGTTCCGTGGATCCTGGGGAATTACGTTTTACAGGAAGTGCTAGCGATGACACTTGTATTCCCTTCAATTTGGGGTGTCTTAACAAGGTTGAGTCACGTGAGCTCTACCAAGATGAAGAAGTACTTGAAGAAGATGACGATAAAGATGAAGTTGAAGGAGAGCATGGTAGTGATGATGATAGTCTTGAGGTTCTTAGCACCTTTCAAGGCAGTCGCAAACAGATAGTAGACGTTAGGAAATTTGAAATTAGCGAGACTGAATTTAGACACCCTTTAGTTAGAGAGGTTTGTAGGTTAATTACACTGAGGTCCACTTGGGACCCAAAACTGGAAGGAGAATTGAGGCATTTATTAAGAAGCCTCAAGCCCCCTCAAGTTTGTGCTGTTTTACGCTCCCAAGATGATGAACGTGTTGCTTTGAATTTTTTCTATTGGGCTGATCGGCAATGGCGTTATCGGCATAACATTATTGTCTACTATACTATGCTGGAAGTTCTTAGCAAGACTAAATTGTGTCAAGGTGCTAGGCGAGTTCTTCGTTTAATGACTCGCAGGGGAATTGAATGCGCGCCTGAAGCTTTTGGTTATGTGATGGTATCATATAGTCGAGCAGGCAAGTTAAGAAATGCCCTTCGAATTTTGACCTTGATGCAGAAATCTGGTGTTGACCCTAATTTATCGATATGTAACACTGCCATCTATGTCTTGGTGAAGGGGAACAAACTGAAAAAGGCACTGAGGTTCTCGGAAAGAATGCAACTAATAGGAATCAAACCCAACGTCGTTACTTATAACTGCTTGATTAAGGGGTTCTGTGATTTAAATAAAATTGAGGATGCGTTGGAGCTTATTGCTGAAATGCCATCTAAGGGATGTATGCCTGATAAAGTTAGTTACTATACTGTGATGGCTTTCCTCTGTAAGGAGAAAAGAATTGAAGAACTGAAGCAGTTACTGGAGAATATGGTTAGGGACAGTAAATTGATACCTGATCAGGTCACATATAATACTCTTATCCATGTACTTTCAAAGCATGGACATGCGGATGATGCTCTTGCTTTTTTAAAGGAAGCAGAAGAGAAAGGTTTTCGCATTGATAAGGTTGAGTATAGTGCAATAGTTGACTCTTTTTGCAAGAAGGGCAGGATGGGTGAGGCAAAGAATTTAGTGAACAATATGTATGTACAGGGTTGTATACCTGATGTAGTGACATATACTGCTATTATTGATGGATTTTGTCGCATGGAAAATGTAGATGAAGCTAAAAGGATGCTGCAACAGATGTACAAACATGGGTGTAAGCCTAATGCTGTGTCTTATACAGCTCTGTTGAATGGCCTCTGTCACAGTGGAAAGTCAGTTGAGGCAAGAGATATGATAAATGCAAGTGAGGAACATTGGTGGAGCCCAAATGCTGTCACGTATAGTGTTGTCATGCATGGGCTGCGTAGGGAGGGGAAATTATCTGAGGCCTGTGATCTGGTCAGGGAAATGGTTAAAAGGGGTTTTTTCCCGACACCAGTTGAAATTAACTTGCTTCTTCAGTCTCTATGTCAAGATGGCAAAATAACTGAGGCTAAAAAATTTATGGAAGAATGCCTGAATAAGGGCTGTGCCATTAATGTTGTCAACTTTACCACTGTGATTAATGGTTTTTGTCAGATGGGCGACTTGGATGCTGCTTTGTCTGTGCTTGATGACATGTATTTAAGCAACAAACATCCTGATGCAGTCACATATACGACACTATTTGATGCATTTGGGAAGAAAGGTAGATTGGAAGAGGCATCTGAACTAATGATGAAAATGCTTAACAAAGGTTTGGTTCCTACTCCTGTAACATATAGGACGGTCATTCACCGGTGCTGTCAATGGGGTAGAGTGGAGGATTTGTTGAAATTATTGGATAAAATGCTTGCCAGGCAAACGTTCAGAACGGCATACAATCAGGTTATTGAGAAGCTCTGTGATTTCGGGAACCTTGAGGAAGCTGATAAACTTTTAGGGAAGGTTTTGAGAACAGCTTCAAAACTTGACGCTAATACATGCCATGTTCTGATGGAAAGCTATCTGACTAAGGGGATGGCTCTGTCAGCATACAAGGTGGCTAGTAGAATGTTTAGCCGCAATTTGATTCCTGACCTTAAGTTGTGTGAGAAAGTGAGCAAGAAATTGACAGCGGATCGTATGTTGGTGGAGGCTGATAACCTCATGTTAAGATTTGTTGAGCGTGGGTGTATGATGCCACAGAATGGGACACATTCGTCTAGTTAATTGTTGGTTGAAGCTCAAATGGTAACATATATGGTATTTTTCCTTTATCATTTTACATTGTTGATATACCATATTCTTTAGTAGGCCTTCACATATACCATTCATACACATTTGGATTTGGTCATTCATCTAATCTCCTTAATACTGATAGAATATGTTTTGATTCTTTGTAGTTGGTTCTCATGTGCTGTTACTGCTAGTTCTTATGGGTCAATGTTGAAAGGTTTTTCTCTGTGATGCAGTTTCCTGTATTGAAGATGAATCAGTTGGCAGGGGATGCCCTTTATTGAACTATTGAAGGATCTCTCATAGTTGCTCTGTGGCAAACATTAAGTAATAAGTATGATGGCGCCCATCATAACAATAATGATGCTTTATTTAGATTCATATATTTCCCACTGCAAGGAATGTAGACAACGAATTTGGGCCTGTACATGCTTGACCTGGGTGAAGTTGTCAGGTCAAGTGTATCAGGCTATGCTCAAATGGAGATGTGCCCTGAAGGCTGCCTTGAGAATGGAATGCAGGTATGATGTTGCCATTCTAATGCTAATCTTTTTCAAATTAGCTTCATGAGCAAATCACTGATCCTTGAATCATTTATTGTTGATGCCTCTTCTTTCTTTTTTCTCCACTGAGAAAATGCAGCACTGATCCTTGTTCTGTCAAGTCTTGCGAACATCTCAGTATAAAATACTAAAATGTAGCAAGCTATTGTCACAGATCAAGAACAATGCTGATATTTCTCATCTTCACTGGTATCTAATTGCTTACCTGACTTCTCATCCTCATAGTTTTCTGAACGTTTTACTCAGGAAGCAGTGGCTAACAATCAACTGAAACATGACCACTCACTCAAACTCAAATCAGTTGCCAATATGAATGAAAATACATCTATGGTTTTGTTCATTTAAAATTCTATTTATTAAACCTCGCTTCATGTCAAAGATGGAGCTTCCTTAAATATGCAATTTATGTTTTTCTTGTTGCACTTACCGTTTTTATGTTCACCTTGTATCTGCAGAGAGAACACTCCTGTAAAGAATGATTGCTGGTTGGCCATGGCAAGAGCAAATGATGGTTCTGGAGCTCTTGATTTTTCGAACAAGTTAACAAATTTTCGGGAACTTTTATACTTGGATGTTGGAAGAGGCGCACTTGGAAGAATGAAATAATCGAGTGGATAATCATGAAGATCCCATTGTGGTGGAAGATGAGGAAAAATGAAGATGCTTGTTCCTTGTGGTATGACAATAATGGGTCCAGAATGTTCTAGTTTCTGGTGGTAGGATCATGGCATTGAAGCTTTTGACCCGACCTTGTGTCAAATGGCTTTTGTGCTCCTCACCTCTGTTACTTTCATCTCCTGTTTCAGAGTTATAAACAGAAACCTTAGTCCTTAGATGATGTCAGAAAATAATAATTGTTTTGGCCAGTGTAAAAATATGACTGATGTAAATACTCTCTCTCTCTCTCTCTCTCACACACACACACACACACGATGACTTGCGTAAATTTGGTTGATCTGAACAGTTAAAAAAAAAAAGATAGATCTAAGGAATAAAGAAGTGGATTTGAAGCTTGTGAAAGAAAAATAAATTTTATATTGATGATATTAATGTCAACCAAATTTTATGTTGGTTGTTGATAAAGTATAATAATATCATGTAATTCATATATTCAATTTTACCAAATAAAATAAGGTTTATTGTTGTTGATATCAATTTGTTCGTACAATGCCTCTTTATTTAGTAATTGGTATTTGTGTTGGTTCGTTTGTTGTGGTTGGAGGTAGCAGAATTTTTTGGTCCAATTGGATCTCTATGGTAATGGCTACTTTGTTGCTCTAATCAAGTTTAGACGTTCTGGAGCTTTTTTTTTTGGGAGGGGGGGAAATACATTGTGATGGAAAAAACATAAAAAGAATTAACAAAATCAAATCATGTATGAGCTCGAAAGGTTTCTATACTTCAAAAGTGGTCTGTGAAAAATCATTATATCAAGTTTCTTGTTTGAAATTTGATGAGTTAACCAATACATATTTTTGTTTGCTACTTCAAAAATGTGATCTAAAGTGATTGTTCAATCTCATATAATGAAATGTTAATCTTTGTGATGATAACTGCAGTTAAGATAAGGATAGATTAGCTCATTGGCATAAAAAAATCTTGTATCAAAAAAATATGAATCAAATTTTTAAAAATTTAAGAATATAACCAATTCATATTAATATATAAGAAATTTATTATTAAAAATTTACAATGAATTTATTATTAATATACAAGAGTGAATCATTAATAAATATAATAAATTATTTATAATATAAAATATAATAAATATTAAATTGTTTATTTATTTTGATCCTGTAATATAAGTTACATGTGCAAAAGTCTCTTAAAGATAATTATATGGACATTTAGAAAGAGATGGGTCATCAATAATCAGGGGAATACGAAAAAGCAGAAAAAGAAAAAAGGTAGAAGAGAAAATGGCGTGCGAGTCGTGGGGCTTCCCTCTGCCTTTGCCTTTTACTGTTTCCAATGGAAAATAAAGATCATTTTTCGTCAACTTTTCTCTCCCTCTCCCTCTGTCTTTTTATAAATCATTAACTTTTTTTTTTATTTTAACGTCACTCAGGTTCTATATCTTCTTATAATATTATGATATAAATAAAATATTGTGTGATATATAATATTTAATTTAAATCTCACAGATTAGTGAGTATCAATTTTAATCTCAATACAAAATATAAAATTTAGGATTAAATATTAATTTAAATTTTAAATTATAAGTTTAAGTGTGATTTAAATTTTAAAATTATATTTGATATGTTTTAAATTTTAAATAATTAAATTTTGAGCAATTTTCTCGTACCATTAACATGAGACAAACTTCCGTTACTTTTTATCCAGTGAAGCCCATCATCACTTGATTATCCTCTCTCCCTCCTTCTCTCCTTCTCCACTCTCGCTCTCAGAGCCCCCAATTAGAGTAAATAAAAAAAAAAAAAGTTGAAATGAGTTAAACTAACCTAATTCACAAAACTAATAAACTAAAACGAGCTAGCCTGCAGTCTAGCACATTTTTTTAAAAATAATTTTTTATTTTTAATTATATTATATTTTTTTTTATAAATTTACAATAATGATAGTATTTCTCAAATATATAATTTATGACTCTCAAATATATTCTTTACATTTAAAATATAATATAAATTTTTTTACAATTTACAAATAAATTTTTTATTATAGTTTGTAAATCGATAATTTATTAATTTTTATAAAAATATTTTAAATATATATATATTATTAATTTTATGAGATCTATTAATTGAAATCATAAATATGAATATATTAGAAAAAATAATATGGGTTTATATTCAAATTTTTTTCTCAATAAGAAAAATAATACACCTAAATAAGAAGATGATTAATAATAAAAATCTAACAAAATGAATTTGATTGGTTAAATTTTTTATTTATTTTATTCATTTAAAAGTTTTTTAATTGCTAATTTTCCTTAAAATGTAAAATAAATAAATAAATATATTTATATTATATAAATTTTAAATTATAAAAAAAATTAATAAATTTTTGCTAATAAATAAATTAGATTGGATTGGATTAAGTTTTTTAATTTATTTGAGTTAATCCAACCTAACTCAACTCGTAAAAAATGTCAACCTGCACTCTGGCTTATAATTCGTTTTTCCAGTGCAGCCCCCAACATGTCCACCGCCTCCACGTATTTCTCCATCCTTGGCTCCATCAAATTGCATCAATATTCAAATACTCTATCCCATCGTCATACGTGTAATTGTAAGCACGTGGGCATGCCGCCTTAAAGAATTTTGAGTACAGCCTAAAGTTGGGGTTAAAGAATTGAAATTATATTTTATAAAATTAAAAGAATTAAAATAAAATTTTATATAAAATTAAAGAATAAAAAATTTATTTTAATCCATATTTAATGGACAAAAGTTTAGTAAGAATAATGAATTTCTCAATAACACGAGATCACCTAAAGTCTTAATTAAATGTTATCAAAATATGATTAAAAACTAATAGGTTAAAATGAAATGGAAATCAAGCAAAGAACTTTTTTTTTTTGGGTACATAATCAAGTAAAGAACTTTACTGGTATATTTTGTTGCATTTCTCCATTTCTGTTGGAATTAGCATCAAAGTTTCAACATGTTTATCTGAATTAAAGCGATGCCTTTAAATGATAACCCAACGACATCAATTTTTACAAATTAAAAATCAGTTTCCACGCCACACTTTTTGATGCTCTCATTGTTCAATTTTATGGGTAGTTGGTTTTTATACTTCAGAAGGAGGGGGTGGGGGAGAACCCCTCATTTATTTCTTATAAAGAGCCTGCCATGATGCACTGAGACTATATAATTCATATGAGAGTGGTGATACAATATCTTTCACTCATATACCCACAGGTGGCCAAGAAAAGAAAACAGAGCGTGACAATTAAACACATCATAAGAAGGTTAATATTAAATTAATTTTTTAAAAATATTTTTAGTATTGAATTGTAAGAAATTAGTTCTTTTAATAGAAGGTCATGGAAAGATTATATACAAGAAAACAATAAATTATGTCATTTTAGAGCTAAGCAAGGTTCTATGCTATTAAAGGTGAATCATTGAAACTAATGCTGTCAAAAGAGTTGCATGATGCTTGATGAATGAGCCAATCAACAAATTTATTAATCTCTCTAAAAGCATGATCAAAAGTGACACTCTTGCTTTATATGGAGAGGTTTCTAATTTTTTAATTACAAGGTAGAGTGGGTGATTTAAGGAGAGAACGAAGGCAAGAGTTTCCAAGGTACATATTTGATATCCCAATAGAGGGCAAGGCCATTCAATATTTATAGGAGTTATAATATTGTGTTAGGATAGTAACTTATGTATTTAGAGAAGCTGTTTAGCTAGATCTCTTTATTATTATAAATGATACCACTGCAAGCTACAACATTATTAAAACTAGTGGAGCCATTAATATCAAGTCTAAATCATTTAGCTTCAAAAGTGGATTCCATCAAGCTTGAGATTTTTGTTGTCCCAAAATGAACGAATTCATTCTGAGTGGAGATGGAGATAGTTCATCATGTTTTGGGGGCTTGTGTCAAATTATAATGAAATCCTTATTTGATATTAACATTTTTTTTTAATGAAGTTGTTTGTTGTTATTCTCCCAAGAGCAAATATACTCAGACAAACTTCTTGTCCTTGTAGTGAAGAGCGATAGAATCTTCGAGTCCTCTGAACTGTGCCTATTTTATCTGATCTGTTTATCTGTAACCATGAAGTTACAAGTCCATGTGATTCTTCTAAGTTCTATACATTGTCCTCATCGATATCTGGGAATATTTAAGGAATCACTCCCATTTACAATCATAATCATGTCTGAAATCTTGCAAAAAAGTTTTTAAGGATACAACATTGTACTCACCTGTGCCAGTCACCGACTTCCTATTCTTTTCCAAGATTGTACAAGCACATCTCTTTTGTATTTCATTTTGGTCGGTCATCTCTTGTTTACAGAGATTTAAATGGGCGTCTATTCCTGGCTCTATATTTTATCTTGACCACTTAATTGAAATTCATGCAATCAAGATCTTACAATTTAATTCTTACTTTAGTTTTTATAATGTGTTGTGAAATTTAATTTCAGCAGTTCAAGTCACATACCTTTTCATTTTGCAATGTCTTTCACTCTGGGAGTTTTTTTTTAAAATAATTTCTGCACATACAAAAAAATAGATAACCTAATAACGTTTTTATCCAAAGTTCCAAACACCCTCATGGGGGGCACTATATCCTCGGATCCAATCAATAATGTAAGACAGTCCTAACATGTAAGTAAATTTAATATATTTTTCTAATTCTCATAAAAAATTGATTCATTTTTCCAGTTTTATCCTTTTCTACAATTAAGACCTATAACTTTCCATGCATATTTACTCAGTATACATTAATCAATCTGAGAATAAAAATGGAAAGATATTTCTTAAAATCAAGAAACATTTTTTTACAGAATGGGAAAATTGTAAATATATTTAGCTTTATATATTTAAAATACTTATTTTTATTTAAATTAAAACATGTGAATCTTTTATATAATATTTACTTCTTCCAATCTTTAATATAAGGAAAACTTCCTAAAAAAAATTTTGATTATGAATATAAATCAAAGTTAGAATAATTAATTTTTTTTCTAATTTTACCCCTTATTTTTTATTATGGTTTGAATTCCTAGACAAAAAATTAATATAGTTATTAATTGAAATGAAGGGAAAACTTAGAACATTACATTTTTTTAAACAATTTTAAGAACATAACTACTAATTATTGATAAGCTTTTATTATTAATATTATTAATACATCTTGCCGCTGGTAGTAACATTCTCGCGGAGGTTTGAATTAGTCTGTATAAGATGATATAATATCTTTAAGTTTTTTAAAATACTGATCAATGGAATAAAATATATTATTAATACATTAAAATTTATATAATTTGGAGAGTATTAAGTTAAATTAACAAATTGACGGGGAGAAAGAGAGATTTGTTTTAGCGTGCCGGCGGCGTGTGAGTAACGTGCAATTCAAGAATGAGACGCTAGTGAACAGAACATCAACATTGAGTGGCCCCCCAGAGCGGCATTAATGTTAAGGTCCTCAATCCTCATGGTGATTATCTCAAGACACAGATCACATCCGCTTGCCATGCAGCAATTTTAGATCCAAGCAAGTTTGGGACTATAGATTTTTACATATACCAAATACACCACATTATTTATAATCAATTAAATAAAATTACATATATTTAATTAAATAAAATATTATATGTCATTATTTTTAATAATTTTATTTTTATAACAGGATGTTTATTTAATTTCTTATCTTTTCTCTATATTATTATTAATATCAAAATTAATTTATATTTAATATCTTCTGAATGCACGTTTTTATTACATGGATCATAAACAATGTGGTGGACTGGACTAACTTAAGAATTTTTCAATTTGGGACCTAAACTTTAAAACTTTCTTTGAGAAAAAATTAGGAGACGAACCATTGGAATTTTCATTCAAAGTACCAAATTTACTGGTCAAAATCTTTGCCTTGTCATTAGCAAAATTTAAAGGTCCCTAATTGTATTTAAAATTGCTCCATGATCTGCAACTGTATTATTATCTCTATCTGAGAATGATGGAGTCTATACCAAGACACATTCAATAGTTGACAATTTGGGTAATTCCATCATGATTTTGGACTACCCCATCATACAAGCCCCAAAATCATTAGGACTAGTTTGTTAAGTTTCATTAATTATCTTCTTGATGTTGAAAATAATGTAGCTAGAATATGAACTCACTTTTCAAGATATAAGATATTCTTTACATGTTAGTATTGGTCTAAAATGTATGAAAATTTTTTGGAAGGATATGATGTACCATGTCATCCGTGGTTCACTCAACAATAAAATTAAAAGTTAAGAGAGTTAATTTTAAACGTTTAAAGATAGGAGTCATATACAACTGTTTCAAAGTTCAGGAAAGTTTTATGCATTTTAGTCTTCATTAAATGGGATTATTTTAATATTACATTTTCTTTCTTTATTTAATTTCTTTCATTCTCTGTTTTTAATATATTAAATGAAAGACATTTTTAATTTTTTTTGAAAAAATAAGGTTATTAAATATATTTAATAAAATTTATTGATATGTGAAATTTGTACAATAATGTCTTATAATTTAGGATAAAAGAAATATGTCTTTACTAACTGTATTGTAGATAATATTATATAAGAAAAAAATCAAAGGTAATTAAGATATACTTTCTCTATCTCTATATATAGGTGTTTTCTAAAAGCTTATTTTATTTTTAAATATAAGGAGTGTCATAATACTTTCAAGTAATCAAATAGTTTTGCTCTTAGCTTGTCTAGAAAAAAGAAAAGAGATATTAATTGGGTGCTTTACCCACGACTTTTATGATATTAATTGACATTATGGGAGGCAAAATTAAAAAATTATTATGATTTAATGTTATTTCTATTAAATAACAAACTTTTATTAATTTACAAGATTCAATTAGAAATATTTTATATATATGGATGGAAAGAGTACTTTCTCCATTCCACATCATAAGGCAACTTTATAAGTATTTTATCGTCTCAAAATATTAGACAATTTGATAAATAGGGTTTTATTAATGAGAGAATTAAAATAATTGTAGTGTAATAATTAAGTGTATAAATTTAAAGTTATATTAAATGAAGTGACATTTTTAAAAGTTTATATTTTTATCTTACAAAATAAATTGGTAAATTATCATTATTTAATTTTATTAGTATGAGTAATCTTATATTAAATTATCTTATAATTTGAGAATTGGGATGGAGAGAGTATTAATTTTAATTTGGAGAACATTTTAGTGATACACATTATTTTGAACTACTTTTCTTACTCCCTCTAAAGTAGTTAAACGTATCCTATATACTGGAGGGCATTGAGTATAAATTAATCACTTTGATTATTTTTTACTTCATTTCCGTGGACCAGTTTTCAATATTCATCAATTCGATTTGATCGAGTAAGACATCGTGAGAGGAATAATTCAATTTTAAGGTTCAAGTATTAATAATTACTCAATATCGGGCGTAATATAATATTGTTATTGTGGCATCCACTTGCTCTTTCCCACTAATTATAACCCTTTTTTTGGGGATTACGTCAATTTCTAAATGTTTTTCACTTCATGATTTTGATTAGATTACCTAACTTATGGAAAAATGTAATAACGTTTTACTAAAATACCCTTAATTTATCTGTTGCTGGAGAGAAACATACAATAAGCGGAAGAGTTAGATGAGTGGCTAAAGAACCAAAAAAACAAAAAAAAAAAAAAGGAAGATGATCCATGATTTGTTTAAACTTTATATGATTGGAAACAAATAAATTCATTTTAAATATTTTGGCCAAAAAAAATCATTTTAAATATATACAAATAAGACATGTAAATATGTTATTTAGCAAGTTATGATGACTACTACTAATCTTGATAATGTAAAAAAATATTTCAAATTTTAAGCACCAAGTTGAGTTTTTTTTTTTTTTAACTAAGTAGTAGTCCTGAACATGAGAAGGACTTAAACTAAATTTTGCAGGCCAATAAATTGGATGCTGATTTCTTTTTTAAGATTTGAAAAGATGTTTTTTTCTATATTGCTAAATTAAAAAAAAACAGATAAGTGTTAATACATCTTGAGCAATAATGGAATTTCTGGTTCTGTGCGCCACAAGTTTATGTTTCTAGTTGTGCAAATTATTGAGATGAACAGCCTAACAGGACACTCACAAACACAAAAAGAGGAAGAAAAATAAAGATAAAGCAAAGAGCATATGCCTCTCTGGTTAATGATGATACTTTCAACTGAACTAAGCATTGATTATGCTCTCTAACCAAAATAGTTAGAGAGAGAGAGGGGCATGAGAGTAGGATAGAATTGTGATTCCATATCAATTGAATGCATGCAATGTCCCCTTTTTGGGTATCCATCATCCTTTCCCTCACCCTCACCCTCACCCTCTCCTTCCCCTCACCTCAACTTTTTTAATTTTTCCCCTCACTTTCTTTCCCCTCATCTTGAATTCTCTTACTTCCATACATTTTTCCTATTTAGAAGCAATCATTGGAGACTTCCATTGTGTCAGGAGACTCCCATCCTATAGTCCATTTCAAGTTATGATAGATTTATAATGTAAACTAGGCTTAACCTTTTTATTAAAAATGATTTAGTAAAATTACATTACTCAAAAAATTCTTGATCATCTTTTTTTAATCCTTGTGCTGAAAGCTAAAACCTTAAAAAACAATTGAGACAACTAATTTGGAGTACATTGAACAACAACTAATTTGGATTCCAGTTGAATTGAACTTTAAAAAAAAGTACTTCTTTGCATTCATATGAATTTAAACATAAAATTTTGTGATTAACCTGTGATAGTTTCTTTAATTGAGATCATTGACTTTTGGTAAATAAAGATAGTATATTGATTGGAGAAATCCTTGGATCATGTAATTTATAAGTAATTTTTTTTTTCATTGTGTACATGTATTCTTTTATTAAAAATAATTTTATTTGAGCATATTCAAAAATTAAATATGAGCATATTTTATAGCAAGATATTAAAATGTTGATTTATCATTTTATGAAAAATTATCTCTTTTAGATCCGATCTCAATATTAACTACTAGTAATTCTTACTGTTAAGAAATGAATGAAATTTTGCCTCATTCACTAGTCCCAAGATGAAGATGAAGAGGGTTCACAGCAGAATACAGAATCATGAATTTATCAGAAGAAGAGCATGAAGACAACCAAAAGAGAAGACACAGAACAGGAACACTTGCCCCCACCCCCAAAAAGAAAATCAAAAGCTGGCAAAAGAAAACATACCTTTCATCATTGTGTTCCTCCCCACTTTCTCCCTATCGTTTACCTTCTTTACAGGTAAGCATAACTCATTGCAATTATCCCACATCCCATTTTCCTTTCTCATTAATTAACCCCAAGATCAATTAATAATCCTAAAATCTCACCACATGTTTCAATCTACTTACATTCAATTTGATGTATTTTCTCAATTGTATAGAATTGGATGAATAAACTATAATGTTTGTGATGTATGATAATGTTACTTTGATATCTTAATCTTTGAAAATTTTCAAAACAAAATGAAGTTGTTAGTTAAAGTTTATGTGCTTAGATGGTGGATGAGGAGAGGAGTAAAAGTCAATCAATTGCTTTTTCACGAATCTCTTGGTCTAAATATTTTTTATTATTTATTTTGCCCTTGATTTATGATTTTCAACTGTGTCTATATATGAAGTAAGCCCAAGCTTGTACTCTGTGTTGCTCACTTAATTTTCCGGTCAGTCACCGGAGCTTGGACGGAGGAGTCTTGACGCAAATGGACGAATCATGGCGGATGCGCATGGGATTAATGCAGGGTCTCCCTCGACGGCGGTCCATGGAGGATAGGTCGTCTTCCCGTTCTAGGCGATCCATCTTCGCCGGAGGTCGTAGCGGATGCGAATCGGAAAACTTAGACCCGGAAGACTTCGCCGACGTCTTCGGAGGTCCGCCGAGAAGCCTCCTGGCACACAAATTCTCGAGGTCCAGTTCATTCTACGAGGAGATTTTCCGGCCACCGGAGTTTGTGTCTCCGGCAACGAAAGGTGGAAGAAACCTGCCGGTCTTCAGGATCCCGACGAAGAACGAGGGATTCTACAGCGACATCTTCGGGTCGGACGATGACCGGAAATCGCGAGAAAGATCAGGATCGCACTCGAAGGCAAAGTCGAACTCGTCCTCGGTACTGAGTTCGGAGGAGCTAAGCCCAGCCCGCCCGGCGATCGGCGATGACGTGGCATTGTCTGTCTTCGCTTCGAAGCTCAGGTATTGTTACTGGGACTGGTCTTGTACAGCAGTAAACCACTGATCATTCTGTTACACGTTAATTGACATTTATGCCCCTAGTGAATAGGTTTATCCGCAGAAATATTATCCGTGTGCATTTTAACTATCTAGCTGGGAAGGATTTCACTTCTAAGCAATCTTGAAACTGAAATTTCCATTTGAACCTTGAAGTTCAGGCATTCTTAGCGCTAGCTGTGAATTTGGAGATTTTATATGGAAAAATAATTCTAAGCAATCTCTTTGATTTAACAATGATGCAATGTGGAATAAACTAGTAAATAGGCAATTTAACCTAAGGGACAAAAGGAGTTGTTGGAAAAGCAGCTTTTGCTAAGAAGTCACCTGATGAGGTAGCCTCTAGCTTCCCTCTTCCACTTTTGGCGTTGGAGAAAACTTGCATGCGGTTTGTGGGGAACTTGTTTGAAAAGACTAAATAATGTAGTACTGAGTTCAAAATTTTCAAAAAACCAAAGAAGCTGCATGGTATTTAGGTTTTGTGCATTAGCAAATCATTTGAGGCAAATATTTAACTGCTTGATGCTAGTCAGTAATTTGAGTCCTGAGGCTGCTTCTTACTGATTATTACAGGCCTATTAATGTCCCATGTAGATGGAACTCATTCACCACGATGCCTGAGGAACACTTGAATAAAGAAGGGAGGCCAATTTTTCCCAGTAATGGTCAACTATTCGAAATTCAGTATCAGGATAATGAGTATAAGGAGAACTTCAGAAGTTCTCATTTAGGATTCTTAAGAGGAGTGTCATCCCCAGAAACCATTAGTCTTGAAACCAATTCATATCAGAGTATCAAAGTATCCGTTGATGACTGGGAGCCCAATTCACCATTTTCAGCTGTCTCTTCACTTTGTCAAGAACCTGAGGTGGCGAAATCCGCATTTCAGCATTACGTGCATCCAGAACAAATTATAGAACAGGATGATGATGATGATGATGATATTGACGACGATGAAGTTTTGAGCTCTTATGTCATAGAGGTCAACCCCAACCCAAAGGAGGAAGATAGTGGATCTGCTGCCATTGATGAAGCAATTGCATGGGCCAAAGAGAAGTTTCAAACACGAAGTTCTGATGAAGATTCAAGCATGAGAAATAATGGCGATGTGCAGGGTGCTGGAAGAAAAGATGATCAACCTGATGCAAGTGATTACCATGATGAAGGAACCGGAGCAGTTCAATCTCCAAAGGTAATTCAGTGTATTAGCGAAGTGAGCGAGCGTCATATTGCTGATACAAAACTTGCTAAGATTTAATGATCTACAAGGCTTGAAATAGGATCTTCACTTGTAAACTGTAACCGAGTATTGTACATTAACAAATACTTAACTTCAATTTATTTTATTTTCCCCGCTTGCCATCTTGTCTTTTGGATTGTTCTATACTATAAGGCGTTCTATATAGTAACTTTAAGTGTAATTAGATGATAATTTTTGGAAAAATAAAATACTAAGTGCGGAATTAGAAATGAGTAAAATATTGAAGAGGGTGAATGTGCTTTATAACCATAAATAAAATATTCCATGTCATGAAGTTGAAGAAACTTCCATCCTTGGTAGTGTCAATACTTCATTTCTGGATGTTCCTCCTATTTCCATTTTTTGAGTATAAAGATTTTGGATTGATTGTTCTGCTATTATGACAGAAACTACAGATGGAAACAGAGAAGTTAGATAGAGATATAAGATTGTGGTCATCAGGCAAGGAAACTGACATCCGGCTACTGCTTTCAACATTACATTACGTAGGACTTCTTTTACGCTAACTTCTTATTATATTTCACATTCAATTAATTAAATGTTATGTTAAGGGAGAAAAAGAGTCCCACTTTTCAGGAATTTGCTACTAAGTTCTTGAATAAAAGGATGACATTTTGACATTTTTAGTAAATCATTGATTCAGTCAAAGTTTCTCTACACGTCAAAATCCTGGGGAAGAGCTTAACAACAAACTCAAAAAGAACTGCTTATAAAATTTTGTCCATAAATTTTTCTTGCATTTAGGACCTCAAGGCTTGCAGATCACAGAATATTGACGTGGTTGTGTGTTTTCATTTCTAGATTCTGTGGCCCGAGAGTGGCTGGTACGCTATTCCTCTCATGAACCTGATAGAAAGCTCACAGGTGAAGAAGTCTTATCAAAAAGCAAGATTATGTCTCCACCCGGACAAACTTCAGCAGCGAGGAGCAACCCAGACCCAAAAATACATAGCAGAGAAGGCTTTCTCCATTCTTCAGGTATCTAACTTTGTTATACAAAAGCTTGGTTGATCATCTAAAGGTGATATCATTATTCAGGATCTTTTTGCTACTCGAGAGTGTAATTTTGTTCCAACTACATAGCATATCTGATTTTGGAAAGTATGTTTAGCATCTTTTCACCTTCAGAAGAGTAAAATTGGAATGAAACTATACTCTCATGTACTAAAATAAGACAGTATCGAATTAATTGTTACATTTATTCTTAGAGGATCCAATGGAGTCTTCTCATCTTCTGTTAACTTTTTCCTATAAATCACAAAGTTGTCCCATCAAGTTTCTGATTCAATTGAAAGATGAATTCTAGTAGTTAGTTTGGGTCTTGTTTGTTCATTGCAGGATGCATGGGCTGCATTCGTTTCTGAAGACGTTTCTTTTTGACCAGCGGATGACCCTGATTCCTGAGGATATCAAGACGGGAACAAACACCCAAGGTATATATACGACATAGAAGCTTTAAATGACGGAAGTGTTTGTTAACTCGCAGAAAATAATACACAAAAAATGAAGATAGAAGCTACTTTGTACAAATAGTTGACAGCTTGGTCTACTGTTTTGTTTGGCTATGTTTGTATCATAAGTTGTTTGAGGCTCTTGTAAGTAATATTTTGAAAGTAGTTAAGAAGGTATTTGATTGCCTTTTCACTTTTAATGCTTGACCTGTATGCTGTGACATGGAAACAAGAAATTAGTTTATTTATTTGTATCCTTAAATATTGTTTCTTAATTTGGACTCTTTAAACATGTTTCATTTATATTTGAATTTTCTGAAAGCACGTTCTATTTTTTGTGCCCTTTTTGACAGCGGTAGCTCCGCTTAGTAAGCATGATTCTGCACGCTAACGGATAAATTTGTTTTTCAATAAAAATCACTTTATTTTACTGTGATAAATGTCTGGACATGTTTGTGAATAATGTAACATGGTATGAGTTTTATATTTTATATTAACATTGATGATTGTCTTGTGTCGTATTGCTATGGCACTTGGTTTCGTCACAGCAAACGCTCCCATAGTCCCACTTACACCTTGGGTTTTATTTATAAGATATAGGGAATTTTTTTTTCGATCTTACTAACAAGTTGCATTTTTAAATTTTATCACAAATTTTTTCTTCTCCTTATATTAAATATTGGAAAGAGAAAATGTTGTTGAAATATGCATATTTAATATGAGTAAATTCAATTAATTTTAAAATATTTCTTGATTTTGATAAAAATATTAAAAATAATTTATAAATAGGATGAGAGGAGCACTCTCTAAAAACTTATTGATGAATGAAGGAGAAGCTAATAGACACAAACCAGTAACGTGATTACCAAACTACAACATGACAGGATAGAATTTTCTTTGTAGAAGGTCTAAAAATTTTCACAATTTTCTGCTAACTGCTAATGGATCCTTGACGGTGAATTGAGTAAAATACTTTGATTTTTCTATCTATTTTATCTTAATTATACATACTTTCGTTTTACTTTTTAAACCTATATAAACCTTTTTTAGTATAAATAGTGACAAAACATAAATATTCCTTTTATTTTTAATATTTTACTCCTATCGACCCAACTGTGGGTTTATACATGTTTGATCAAAATACTCTTCTTTAAATATCTGTTGTCTAAAAATCATTCAAATTATGTAAATGTATTTATTTAGTAATTTTTTTAAAAAATTAAATACAAAGATGGGCTAAAATAATATTCAAACATGCAATTCAAAAAATTTTAAAAATATTTTTGTCAAAAAACCTATGAAATAAGAATTTAATATAATAAATTACTCAATAATTTATGTTTATTTTTAATTTCATTAATTTTTACACAAAAATTTTAAATTATTTATTTAAATATTGACAATCTTAATTATTTAATTTTTTTTAAGTTGGAAGAGAGGGTAGACAATTAGATCATAAGGATAAATTAATAATTTTAAAATCTTTATCCTAATTACAAAAAAAAAATAAATATTTTAAAACTTTTAACAGAATATTCTTAATAGTGTTAAGAATTAGACTAAAGTATATGTTTTAAAAATAAAGAGAATGTCTCCGTAATTTTAATAAAAAGGAAGAGAGGTCATTATATTTTATTGGGAAAATTAATCTTTTAATCCTCCAACTTTTAAGTCACTTGTAACTCAGTCCCTCAACTATGACTCGCTATGACTCAATCCCTCAACTGTAACTTACCTATGACTCAATCCCTCAACTTTTGAATCACTTACAAATTAGTTCCTTAACTTTTGTTAATTTTTTTTTATGTTAACTTCTATCTCACATTAATGAATAAGAAGAGGGTATTTTAAAATAATATATGAGCATTTTTTTACCCCTCTTATTTGAAAAAAAAATTTAAAAAAAATTTAAAAATAAGGACCGAGTTATAGGTAAATCAAAAGTTGAGGGACTGAGTTACGGCGAGTTATAGTTGAAGGACTGAGTCGCAGCGAGTCATAATTGAGGGATTGAGTTACAAGTGAGTTAAAAGTTGAAGGACTAAAAGATTAATTTTTCCTATTTTATTTTAATGAATTTACAAGCTTGATTAAAAACTATGAACTTAAAAGTACCTTTTGCTTTGCATTAATCTTCCCTTGCTTTTTCTTAATATCAAAATGAACAACCACAGAACAAGGAGTTTCTATTCTCCACTGTATGTATATAAATAGAAAATGACAATTAAATCCTAAAAGTTCAATTTAATTACAGCTAGTTCTCAAAAAAAAAAAATGTTGCTAAAAAAATGAGTAACGAATATGAAGTCTTATTTTCAAATTACTAGGAGTTACTCATGAATATTTCATTTGCAACATGTTTTTTTGGACAAACATTTGCAACATGTTAAAATTAATATTTGCAACTCATTTTTTAGTGAAATTTTTCAACAGCTAACTATCATTAAATTAAACTTTTGGGATCAAGTCTCATTATATAAATCATTGTATGCAGTCTTGTAAGAAAGAGAAAATAGTGTGTGTAAAGAGGGGAAGTAACACCTGTACATATCATATACACATACTGTATATATCATATTCTCTCTTACTATATAACAACACTGATGAGGTTGATAATCCAAGGGTTCAAAATAACAAAGGGCAGCCAAAGATTTAAAATAGAAAATTGACTAAAATTCAGGGACTCTGCTTCAAGATTCACAACATCATTCGGACAGCACTCATTCATATACACTTGCAGTTATAGAGCATGCCATATAAAGCAAAAATTTCTGAGATTTATCAAAGACAAGTGAGCAAACCAAGGAGAAAGAAATATATAGATATATCAAGTTATTAACACAACTTTTAGTGACATCACCTCACCTCTCATATACACATACACTTACCAAGTTACCATCCTTTAATGATTAAAGACTTTGTTCAGTGATAATACATCAGCTCTGATCTCACCACAATCATTCAGTTTTCTGCTTCATGAGCTCCCTAAACTCATCGTCAGTGCTCTTAAGCATCAAAGACAAAGGCATATTGATCCCACTTTGCACAACCTCCATATGCCTAGGCTTTATCCTGTTTTCCAAGCTAAAAGCAAAATACTGAGGAAACTCTTTCAGCTCCTCCAGCTTTCTTCCCATTTCCCCAGAAAAATACTCAAACTTGGGCTGAAAGTTATTGTCAATGCTGAAGGTCAACAATGCAGGACACCTCAGGACCATATCTTTAGTTTCTTCCTTTGAAAAACCCAGATTCTCCAAGAACTTCAGTTTAGGAATTAGAGTCCTTTCCACATTAGAAACCAGCAAGACAGAATCTTGATAAGCCAGGGCTAACAAATCCTTGAACCCTAGCCTCTGAAGGTAGAACAAAGCTGGCTTGAGCTGGTCTTTGACACTTGAAGTGAGCAATCTTGGGCATTTGTTAATGACCTTTCTGAAGCTGCGATCTGGGACTTGAAGTTCGTGGGAGAGAAAATCAAAAACTGGGCTAAGCTCAGATTTGATGCTGGAGGTGAGAATCTTAGGGCACATGCCCAGAATTCTGGGCAAGTCATTCTGTTGGATGCCTTTGGAGTGAAGGAAGGAGATGATGGAATGGATGGATTCCATAGTGGCAGTTCTGAGATCAGGGTTTACTGAAAGGGCCTTGCCTGAATCAACACCCATAATTTCAAGGCAGAGAATTTTCTCTTTGAATTCAAGGGAGAGTCTGGTGTGGGTTGGAGTATAGAGTGGGTGCTTTTGGAGGAGGCTTTTGGGTTTGGGACCCAATTGGGTGTTTGGCTGCTGGGAATTTGGAGGCGACGGTTTGTGAGAAGAGAAGCTGCAGAGGGAAGAGTGAAGGGAAGTGGCTCCGGCGGGAGCCATGGCGGAGACTGAGACCGGAGAGATAGTGTGTGACTGTGTGAGTGAGCGTTGTGTACATCTTCTGGTCATGTAAGTTATCGTCGAGATGTTGCAATGTTGTGGGATGACACGTGGGGATTTGTCTGAATTTGATTGGCTGAAAATGGATTCCACAGATTGAACACGGTTCTCCGCTACTCCTTTAGTTATCTTCTTAGTCCCTCTAAAAATATAAAATATTTTTAATTAAAATTTATTTTTTAATAAAATAGTTATTAATTTTTAAATTAATTTTATTTTTTATATTTATCTCTATCAAACACTTTATAATAAATATAAAATCATTATCAATAGGGCACTTTTAAAAAAAGGCAATGATTACACCTCGAAAAATTAAAAATATTTTACATTTTTTAACATCTAATCTCTAAAAAAATATCTTATATTTTTTAACTTAAGAAGTATTTCCTTGTCTTGTAGTTAATGTAATTAAGTAATTTATCCCATGAGCTTATTTATTATATAAATTATTTTTTAATTTTTAAAAATAATACAATTTAATTATTCATATTGATAAATATTAAAAAAATAAAAAAATTATAGAAAAAGAGGAAAAACTTTTTGATCATTTCCTATAATTTTTTGAATTCTTGAATTTCAGGTTTTATTGTAATTTTTTTATCCTTTTTAAAAATTTTAAATTTCTTTTATCAAAAGTTGAGAGAATAATTTTTATAATAAATAAGTTCAAAATTTATAGTATTATTTGACCTAAAATTTAGGATAATTTGCTCATTTAAGTTTTTAGTTTTACCTGCCCCTTTAGTTTATTTCGTCATCATACTTTTATATGGAAAAATGGTTATTTCATTGTTATATTTTTCCATATAAAAAATATTAAAGACTCAGATTTAATAAAAATAAAATTTTAATGGTATCTAAAAATTAAAAATATTATTCAAGTTTAAGGATACAAACAAAAATTTCTGAATTCAATGAAATTTTGCTAAAATTTAGTAATAAATTCTTAAAATTTGATAGTAGATTTTAGTATTGAGGACTCGTTGTAAGTTTCAATTATTTAGTATATTCCTCAATTTTAATCTTTAGGTATAAATTTCTCAAAATCGTTTAAATTGATTGACTCAAAGATAAGCTAATCTTTACCATATTTTCATTTGATTGTGAATTTTTAACTTCTCAATTTAAAACATCACTTATTATAAAACTCCTCTCTATTTTAATTTAATTACAAAAATCAATCTTAATAGTTTTAAAAACTTAAATAAATCTCATTTGAAATAAAAAAAATTACATACTCCTTCTGTTAAAAAATGTAAAACATTTTTTGAGGAGTTAAATGTACAAAAATGTAAGACATTTTTAACCTTTTGAAATGTAATCTTTACTTTTTTTAAAAAAATATCCCTATTAGTAATGACTTTACATTTATTATAGGATATTTAGTAAAGATAAATATGAAAAAATAATATTAGTTTGAAATTAAATAACTACTTTATTAAGAGAGTAAAATTCAATTAAAAATACCTTACATTTTTTAACAGAATGAGTAACTCTCAAGAATTGCATAATTCTCTTTTGATTCTTCCCTCAACGCATGTTTTTTTCTAAGTTTTATCATACAAAATATTTACCCCTTCCATTTAAAAATGTAATGCACTTTTTAAAAAATTAGATGTTAAAAAATATAAAACATTTTTAATTTTTTAAAGTGTAATTATTATCTTTTTTTAAAAAGTGCCTCTATTGATGAATCACTTTATATTTATTATAGAATATTTAATAGGGATAAATAAAGAAAGATAGGGTTAGTTTGAAAGTAAATAATTACTTTATTGAGGGATAAAATTTAATTAAAAATATTTTAATTTTTTAAAGGAGAGAGTAACACTTTATTAGACTTTTATACACGCTACACTAGAATGGACCAGGGGCAACTACCGGGGAAAGAATCTTTTCCCCAAACTCTATTTTTTAACATCTATCAGACAGGTCAAGTGCTCTAGAGAAATTCCCATGCCTTACCAAATGGCTCAACAACTCACCATGATACAATTCATATATACTACAAGAGTCAAAACCAAAAGCTATATGAGATTTATGAAACAATAATTTATTGAACATTTCCCACATGAAAATCTCAGACTTTGAATTATGAAAATCTCTCATAATTTACAGTTCATTACTCTCACGTCTTGACTAATAATACAGGACTTTGAAGCATATAGATATTGCTTAATAAAAACTATTCAGCCTTGTCCATCATTGGCCCTACAGATATAAACACAAGAATTTATCCAAGTCGCTGAACCATATAACTCATGACATCTGCATGCATATTGGGAATAAAAAGGAGAATATTAGCAAGAAGTCAGCACAACTTCATCAAACAGCAGCTTAGTGAAACTTTAATGTGTATATAGTAACATCCTACTGAAAATTAGGACACCAATAGTTGGTAGACATAATAAAGTGCAATACAAGTTTGCAGCCAAAAACGCACAAAACTTGCATAAAGGTGCTCAGATTATTTTTTGGGCCAGAGAAGTTTCTTACGCGTAAAAAGCATCCACTTTTTAAAGGAGAACTTAATGACAAACACTTTAAAACTGCCCCTAAGATTTGTCAGGCAAAGATTACTATAGGCAAATGACTTGCATATGACTAATTAGATATAACATAATCAAACTTACAAGCAAATGGAAACACTAAACACTTTGACTGAAATCTCAGAGTTGCCCATGACTCCTGCTCATAGAAGGGCGTCGAAGGAGCTTTTGACCAGGAACTTGCTGATCATCCTACATGATCAGCAATCGAAATTTATCATTAAGCATGATAAAACCATTACAGGGACCCAAGTTATGATAGGAAAATTTATAAATAAAACATTAAAACCATTAAACACGATATAAAAGATTGACTAAACACTCCTGGTCAATAGTTCTTGTGTTCCTAAAATGAAGATGAATTAGTGCATCATTTTTCTTTTAAGAATATATCATGGGGTTACTCTATTTTCAATTATAATAAATGAAAGAAGAGGGAGCTGCCACAATTGATGAGAGCTCTACATGTGTACATGCCTTCCATTCACCATCATTTTATCTTAAACTTTTCAGTCACATCCATACCATAAAGGTTTGAACTTTCAAGCAATCAACCCTTCCCAGGTAAAGGAAACAAAAATGAAATGCATGTATTGGTTGATGCGTTTTTTCTCCTTAGAAATTAAAAGCCACAATGATAACCCAAGTAGCCTACACGTTTTCTGTTACAAATTAAAGGCAACATGTTTAAAAAACTATGTTACTATATATCTAATACCATATCTATAAATAAAAAAGCATTTTACCTAACAATGAATAAAACAGATCATAGAGAAAAAAGAATTATATTTTGATTATATAATCCAAAGTTGGGCATTTACTTGAACAAAAATTACACGCAGGAAGGGTGATAAACGGAAAGCAATTGATGAAAGTAGATAAACACACCTTGTACAAAGATGCAGCAGACTCAGATGGTACTGTCTGAATTGCATTAAGCCCCAGGGATCGGAAAGCATCCAAAGCATCTAATGTCAGCTGCCAACCACAGAGTGCAATGGCATCAGCGCTGGTGCTTGGATTAGAGCTAGCACACCCAGCAGCAGCAACATTTCCGTTAACCCAAGGGCAATATTGGTTGTGATAGACAATAGGATCAAATTCTGGAGCTTCCTCATAATTACTTTCACCTTTTGGAGGGCCTAAATAATTGAACAATGTAAGTTGCTGTGGTCCCAACACACTCAGGAATTAATGAATGAAGTGTAGAAGGACCTTGGCACTACTCATTTATATCCTGATAATAAGGGTGCAAATCTGCAATTTTCTAGATGCCTGACAGATAACTAAAAGGTGATTTGATATATTTCCCAGTAAAGATGCCCCTTCAATGTATTTGATGTAGAGAGAGCGCATGCACTTGTATCAATGGACGCTTGTGTCACTTATATTTACAGTAGAGAGAAGTTTGTGGATCTTGAGAAACAACCAATTTGTAACTTATATGGTCTAAGTAAACAATGAAGAAAGACAAATTAATTCCATATTCTAATACTACTAAAATAATTACAATAGGAAGATGGCAAAAGGCTTAAACAATTAGTTGATACTAACATTACCCTAAAGTTATTCCCTAAATCATTATCAATTTGGACTTGTTTAGAAAAGTTTCGTTAATACTTACTGATACCAAATATCCACATCCTGCTTTTTTCTCCCAATAGAAGTTGGAGGATGGAATACAGCTAAAGAAGGATATGAAAGAGGCAGAAAGATGAACTTAAAGACACCCATTTCAAGCATCAAGGGATCCATGCATTTGAAACATCGAGGTGAAAAGGGGCAGATGTAATACATTTTCAAGATCGTTGAGAAAGAACTTACCAATCCCACTGGCATTAGCAAAATCTGACTCAAGACGAGAACAATTGTTGGTAAAAGATGATTTACCATCCTTCACGATCTCTTCCTTAGCATGTCCACAACCAGAATTCACAATAACATTGCAAGAACGGGATGGATGCCTACTGTTTGCAGGGGGGATATTGCAATCTTGACTAATTTTTTCACCACTTTCAACAGATTCAGCCTTTGTAGTACAACCAATTTTTGATCCACTATCTGTCCTGGCTGCAGAGTGAGACAACATCTCTTGATTATCACCATTGGGATCTTCCCTGTTCATATCAGGGACAATCTCATCCATTAGACCAGGATCCAGACTAGATTCACCAGTTTGACCCTGGTTTTCAACATCTTCTGCTCTAGGTTCCACATCACCAACAACACTAGCTGTTCTATGTACAGATATATCTGCCCCATGAATTTCAGCTTCATGACTTGCACAGATCCCAACACTCCCCCCACTAACACCAAAACTAATTCCATCCCGGGCCTGAGCAGTTTCTGCATTGAAGATTTCTTCCCCATTATTTGTACTACTTACACCCATTTCACCAGGGGCAACTTCAGTAGCTGTTTGCAAACAAATGCTCTGCTGAACTTGATTGCTGTTATTCAGTTCTGAAGTCTCATTCACATCAACATTGCTAGAGGAGGGAAAATGAACATCATCAAGGTCTCCTGGGTAGTTTTCAACACTTTCCATAGAGTCATCATTTATGTCATGACATACTATATCCATTGCAATGACAGATGACGCACAGGTTGAATCCCTAGCTGACTGGATTCCCATAAATGAAGAAACCCGATTGCCCTCAGCATAAGCCTCAAAACCCATTGAATGGCTAGGACCAGCCCCCGATGAATCTCTTTGATGAGTTGAGCAATCAAAAACATCAGTATCACGAGCACGTTTTGAAGGACCAGCTGAATATTGTCTACAATCTGTAACTTCATCGCCATCACAATCAATGACTGTCCCTTCAATGCTATCAGCCTGCTGTTGCAACCCAAGGATTGGTCTGTCATCTGAGCTTCCACCCTTTTCAAGATTCCTCTTACGAGAGCTCGGTCCTCGTGATTCATATGAAGCTGCACGATCACCAATCTCACTCCCTGAAGGTTGACCAATCATTAAATCCCTTCCCATGTCTACATCATGACTTTTTTCAGATGTTGCTATCCTTCCTGGTGAAGCACATGGCAACCCTCCTGCCATAGAAAGAGTCAAGTCTACATCTGTGCTAGCCAAAAATTTCCCTGCATTTGTTGTTGTCACTTCATCGCGATCATCAGTTTGATCTTTCTCTGTATCACCATTTATTCCACTTGCCGCACTCACTCCACGGGTTAATCCCATCTTCTTGCTAGTCTCAGGAATATCTATGTTGTTAGGAGCAAAACGAGAAGGGCGAGGGACAGTCAAAAAATCCATAACTCTAATTGTAGCTCCACATAAGCTACAATCGAGCAAAGGTGACCTAGATTCTAGTCTAGACTCCTTATAGGACACCTTGGTCTTTCTGGAGTCCAGTTTAGCAGAAGCAGAAACTGCTTTTGGTCCAGAATCCTGAGGAAGATGAAGCTGAGTCTGACCTGGGCCAAATGAATGTTCATTTCTTGCAGACTGAGCTGAGTGTTCTTCACAATCCTGAACGTTTAAAAGCCATCTTGGTTCCCACCCACAAAGGCTTATAAGCTTCTGTGCCTGCCAAAAGATACAGAAGTAGAAAATAATACATTTAGTAAAGTTAACTACCAACCTACAAGGACAGAACTGATAGAAATTCTTACACGAGAAAATAGGCAGTATGCCTCATCTCGAGAGCTTTCAAGTTCTGATATAATCTCTGGTTTAATGTCTACTTCTCCTGGCATAAAATTCTGTGACTGTGACAGAAAGCGATCAATCTGTGGGCTTCGAGAAACATGCATAAACTCAATTGCAGAGATTGCCACAACAGGTAGATGCTGAAACTGCACAAGCCCATCGCATCTATCCTTGTACCCGCCAATTAATGCAGACTGAGGAGTTGGAGGGAACTGCACCAAGCTTTCTGGACAGCTATTACCCCTCCAAGAGCAATTAACTTTGTGGCCTGAATCCAGCTGCCCAGCAAAGGACTCACAGGCATTTTGAGCTTCAACCATTAAATAAGGTTTAAAAAAAAATGAAGAATACAATCAGCAACAACACATAGGACTTTTTTTCTGATAGTTATCAGATAAAATTTGCTTGGAAAACTAGAAGCATTGTTCACTTTATATACAAAATGAGTCATAAAAGCTACTGTATTTCATGACCAACTTAAAACTATGAAATCTGATATTTGATAGGACAAATAGTATGCTGCATTAACCTCCAATAGAAATCATATCAAAATATATCAATCTATCAATGGGCAAACTAGTATTGGATGTATCAAACAATGGATTACAATTCATAGGATAAAAATCATGCAGCTTTGAGTTATATTGGACCTTTGACAAAAGGAGGCCCATAAAGGCAGTAATGCTGCATCTACTATTAAGCATGCACATTACACAAACCTGACTACGAGTATATTTGTAGTTGTTCATTCACCGGTTAACAAAAGAAAGAAATTACATGAAAGAAAGCCCTCATTTTAAGTTTTAACTATGAAGAAGTTCATCCTATAACTTCTTAAAAAACTCTCTGCGTCATTACTGACTTCAGATATTCCTCATATAAAATAATGGGCGCCTGAATTAAGTTGAGCCTCTATTAACATCCATCTTTCGCTTAAAAAATGAATATTTTTTACAGTTGCCACCCTAGTTATTTTCACAACCTCACCTGAGAAACAATCAACTTCAAAAGCAAAGGGAAGTAACTTGACATATTTAAATTGCAATTACTGACCTTCCTCTAATGTCCAAGATGATGATGATGTAAAACTCAGGCATGCACCACATGACTCACATTCAATTTTGTCAACACCAATATTCATCCAACCTTTTTGAGCACAAGACAGTGAGCTGATGATCTGGAAGAAATTAAGGTGTTTGGCCAAGCAAAAAATGAAAAGGTAAGTTCAAAACACAGTAATGAATATAACCAAAAAGATTTGGCTGGGGCCGATGGGCTATGGATGGGAAAGAAATGTTAAACAATACTAGAATGAACGGCAAAGTATAGCAGTAGTATGAAGAGAGTTCTGTGAGCCGAAAATTTGACTGGATCAAACATTCAAAAATAACTTATTTTTAAGAGAAGAATTCATTCAAAGAAATCACAGGAAAAAAAAAAGTGCAGGAAATCCTCCTAGAAAAAGAAAATGAAGTAACAGAATATCAGCGTGAATGAGTTTTCCAGTTCCTAGACAAATTCACAAGACAAAGCCCTCTAAATAAATAATGTATTAGCACCTTCATGGATACCAAGTACACGAAAGTGGCCCACAAACTATGAGAAAGAAAGAACTATCATTTTATGCTATGGAACTACTACAAGGCACACATCATAAACATAGAAAGCAGCAGTGCATCATAAAGAACAATGAAAGAATTAATCAGTGCATTGCAAAATAGCAAACATTCTAGCTACAATTTCTGTAAAAAGAAAAAACTCTACTTCACTATTTTAAGATGACTGCATAACTTTTTTCCAATAAAAAATAAAAGATAAAAAGTACAAGAAAATGGGAAATCTTCAAGCAGCTTTGGAGTAGTGAATCAATTTTTCTTTCTATTCTCACTTCCACTCTGAAAGCCAAGACATTAAACAAGTCATTTCAAGGGCTAGTAATCACTTGCCAAAAGAAATTAAGAGGCAAAAGCGACACAGGATCAGATAAAAGGATGGAAAGAAAAACCAAGATTACAATTCTTGGTGGGGGAAAAACTTGAAAAATGGCAAGAGATAACAGTGATTTGGATTATCTAACTGTAGGTTTAATTTATTAACATAACAAGCAGAATGCATTTTGCATGTCAACTTTCACTTCAGGGATTAGACAAATAATTGAATGTTCTTCAGGAAACACTATGAATTGAAGACACAAAAAGCATCGGTTATTACAGACATACCAACCACAAGGGGAAAATGAGGAATACCTAAATATCTATAATTGTGACTATAATATACTTATTCTTGGAAAGCCATGTCAAGTTCAAACCTTAGGTTTCCCAAGCCAATTTGAAGGATTAAATGTTGCCAGACGCCTTAATAAATCCCCCCTTTCCCAGGGCCTACATGAAGGTCTTGATGAACCAAAAGCAGAGCCGCCAGCACTTGTGCTCAAGGAGGTCCATGGTGGTTGGGAACCAACACAAGAAAGAGAAGCTGCTTTAGAGCCTTGTCCATGACTTGATCCATCTAAACTGCCAACATTCATTGGAACAGCTGGTGAGGATGCTGCAGCTGAACTGATAAAATATATATATACATATATTAGTCCTTTCAGGAATTATATTCAATAAAGTAAACAATACCTAGACATGATAAGTAAATTCTCCCAAGAGATACTGACATTTACAACCACCAGCCACACATATTCATATACAAAAGTCATCCTAACTTGAATGCGTGCTTTGGTAGGAGTTCAAATCCGCAAAAATTTAAGAAATTTAATTATCACTTAAATAAGATTACAGCTCACATCAACTTATTTTGCTTTTTCATTGCATAAAGTCCAATGCAGCTTCACATTTGATTTCTACATAACCTATCATTCTATATGAAAATGGATTCACAAAAATGCATATCATTCAATATTT
Organism: Prosopis cineraria; assembly: GCF_029017545.1. Taxonomy (NCBI): domain Eukaryota; kingdom Viridiplantae; phylum Streptophyta; class Magnoliopsida; order Fabales; family Fabaceae; genus Prosopis; species Prosopis cineraria. Next base: position 5,660,237 of record NW_026555342.1, on the reverse strand, counting down.
AATGGCTTAAGAAAATCATGGTTGACTTGTTGAAACATTATAATATAGGAGACTACAAAAAAAGATTAAAAATGAATCTACAGTATGTAGGTATGCAAATGTGGGGGGAAAAGGCCCTACAAACCGTCCAATAATAAATAATAATTTCCCAACCATCAATCTTCCTAATAACATGAACCACATCAAACAAGAGGAATTTCATATGGTGCCTTCATTTTACACTCTAGATGCTGGATGTTAAGACACTCAATCCAGAATCATCCATCCATTAGGAGTTTGAACGAGCCAGGGAAATGTCAAGTTATCAACAATGTTTTAAGTTTCCTTTTTTGCTTCAAGCAATTGAAATTAGAAAAGATAATTCAGTCAGTGGCTAAGATCGAACATTATATCAAGTGCAAGCACCAAAATTTCATGAGAAACAAATAAGATAAAAACTGAGACCCAATGCAGCAGGGTAACTTAGAAACTGCCACGCTTTGACTATGGTCTAACAGTAGGCATTATGTTTACATTCAAGTTGTCTTTAAAAATTTCATTTAAACAGCTAAACAACTTCTCTAACCAAGTCCAAACCTCCAGACAAGTGGCTAATTGCCACTAACACAAACAGCAAGCGACACTTTTCCATTAGATCCAATTTTCGAGCTGCAGCAGCAGCCGCAGTGCCACTGGACCAACAAAGGAGACTCAGACGACATACATCAACCATCGTATTAGCTCTTTTACAATCCAATTCAAGTTTAAATATTTAAAATTTTGCCAAACCAAGCAAATTGGAAACCCCAATGATAAAACAGAAAAATCCCAAAAACTGAATGTACGTTGAAACCCTAATTAAAGAACATTACAATGTTTTGCTTGTATAAGTATGTGAGCCTAAGGAATAGAGAGAGAGAAAGAACAGGTAGTAGGTACCTAGCTGTGGGATCAACGGTGCCTCCGGAGCTGATTACTTCTTCCCTCATCTCTTTCGCTTTCTCTAATTTCGAAGCAATGGAATTCAGCGAAAGCGGGATGCGAGCTTTGTTATATAGGCGAGTGCCAGCGCGTGTCTCTGAGCGAGTGCGAGCGTAAACACGAGTTTTGCTGATGACTTGGAAGCTTGGGTCCACAGTGATTTGTTGATTGGGATTAGGAAACTCAGATCCTTCTGATATGGTTAACGTTGGGGGGAAAAATAATGTTCTACAAAATCTTGAATTTGAGAATGCGTAAATGTATTGATCGAGCATTGCTGTAATTCATTTCAAGATATAGGCAAGAATTAAAAGCAAGTATCTCTTTCAATAAAAGTTTAAATCTTAATTCATCATTATGAAATATTAGTCCACTGCGTTAGATTCAAACTCGTTAATAAAAAGTGAGTTATTTATAATTAAAATTAACAATACTTAAATTTAATTCAATTAAATAACCATATAAAAATATGATTTATTAATTTACACTCCCTCACCTTAAACCGTTTCATCGACAACCAATGAAATATAATTAAATTATTATATTATTATTTAAAAAATAATTTATTTTTATTAAATACATATTTTTAAAGTGTATTCTCTCCCAACTATTAAAAAAACTAGATTTATACCCTGTGTTTTTAAAATAAAAATATTAAAATAATATTTTAATATTTTAAAGTAAATATATTATTTTTATTTTATTTTATCTTAATTATAAATAATTTTTTATTTTAAAAATCTATATGAATCCCTTTTAAAATCAATAATTAGAATTACAAAATATAAATATGCTTTCTACTTTTAAATTTTTATTTTTACGCATGTAATCATTAGTTGATAGTTACTATTCTTGATATATTATTTTAAATTTTTATTTATATCTTAAATTTATTAGTCATACAAATTAATTTGTTTAATATTTTTTAAAGATACTTCATTTTTTTTAAAAGTATAAAGCATTTTTAATCGAATCTCACACTCAATAAAATAGTTACATGTCTTCAAAATAACACCATCTTTTCATATTTACTATTTAATTGGGTGTTTAACTCTAAAATAAATATAAAATAATTTATTCATTATGGACATTTTTGAAAAAAATTAATGATTATACCTTCAAACACTAAAAATATCTTATATTTTTTAACATCCAACCCTTAAAAAATAACTCCTAAAAAATGCCCATATAATTTATATTTTTTAACTAAGGAAGTAATTTTACTAAAATAATATTTCAAACACGTATTTGTAAAAAAAAAATTAATGGAATAAGAGATAAATTAATTTATATAATTTATATTTATGTTTATTAAAATTTTATAATTTTAATTAATGACACTAAAGTGTAAGTTTTAAAATAAAGAATGTCTTTGTAATTCTAACAAATAAAAGGAATGCTAGCTTATTTTACTGTATAATTATTAATTTGTGCAAATTAAAATCTAAAGAATGTTTTATTTTAAAATTATTATATTCATACATATTAAAAATATAAATAATAACTTATTTTATTTTAGAATGTATTATCTCGTATAAGTTAAAATTTAAGGAATTCTTCTTCTTATTTTTTAATATCCCCATAGTCAGCAAGTATAAAACTAAATTTTAATGAAATGATATTCATAAGGAATAGCTTCTATTTTGTAATGTGCTACTCTTATACATATTAAAAATTAGCATTATTTTTAAAATTCCTTACATTAAGAAACTAAAATTCCTGCAATTTGTAATATAATCTAGTTTGTTCTTTTTCAAAATGTATTGCTCTATGTATCACATTAAGAAAAATAAAATATATATTATAATGAGTCCTGCTACAATTTATGCGATAATATTATTTATAAATCTCAATTACAATGGTTCTAAATAAAGCAAATAATATGATCCGTGTTTTATTACCATTTATCAGTCTTACGCACAAGTATTACAAGTAATACAATGATTATTAAGAAAAGATTAGGCATGAAGTGGAAGATAATTTCATTAATATTATATAATTAATTTGTAGCCTGTAATTTCTATTGCTCAGACTTAAGGCACATAGCTACATTAATATTTTGCATAGGTGTTTAAATCATAATCAACTTTTACATATAAATAATAAAATAATAGATTTTTATTCCTCATGGATGTGAATAATATAAACAAAACTTATTCTATATATGCTCACGCAAACTATTTTGATTTGTTATCTTGTGTTAATAATAAATATATAAAAAAATTCTTTGCATATCTAACACATATTATTTTACTAAAAATCTTATATTCACCATTAATTTTTACTATAAAATTTTACATGATTTCTCGAAATATAAAAATCTTATCATTTTTGACACCTTGTTTAAATTTTTAAAAATTATAAATATACACCTCACTCATATTTTTTAATGGTAATCCCACATGTCACTTTTTTAAATCACACTACTCTAATTTTTAAAAATCAAGTTTATTAAAATCTTACATTTCCTCTATTATTCTTAGAGCCTCAATTTATAAAAAGTTTAAAATATTTGAATATATAAAAAAATTATAGTCTAGCCTCACTCTTAACACCTTAAGCTTTCAGATTTATTTAGGTTAGTTTAATTATTTCAAATTATTAAAAATATTTTTTCTTTATTGAGTCTATAAACTATGTATTTGAATTTTTTTGGCCAATTTATATATTAAGTTTTTTAAAGTTACAAAATTAATATATTTAAATAATAAAAAAAATAATTTTTTTCATAATTTAAATGATTTTTAGACAATATTTATATTTAAATAGGGGTATTTTAGTCTAACACATGTGACTTAATAGTCAACGAATGGTTAGGTAGATGAAAATAATATCTTAAAAATAAAAGGAAGGCTTGTATTTTACAACTATTCATATTAAAAATATTCATATAGGTTTCAAAAAATAAAAGAGAGGTATCATTAATTAAGATAAAATATTTTACTCATTTTTAATTATAAGTTTCATATATATATAAAATTTATTTTTGTAGGTCCCACATGTATCTCTTTTACTACAGGGCTCACATTATTTTTTTTTTTATTTACTATATCATATTTAAAAAATTAAAAAATAAAAATTAAAGGAAAAAGAAAATGTCAGATGTACAGTACCCATTTGACAAAAAAAGAAAACCTATTAATATATATATTATAGATTACAAATGTATACTCTAACACATTTAATATTTCATCCTACTTTATCTTACTACTAATGGCTTTGTAATTTAGTAATGTGAAGCTCTCCGATAAATAAGAGGTCATAGGTTCAATCTCACTAATAACTTCAAGTTATTAGTGTTGGCTCTTCTAATTAAAAAATATTTTATTCTAGTCATCACAAAATGGTAAATTAAAATAAAATAATTAAATCATCTTTTTATATAAAATGATTTATAAAATGAATTATTAATAATCACTTTCTAGAATGAGAATGTTCATACTTATCAAATAAGCTAGTTTTATCAACGGAGTTGAGTCAAACAAAAAAAGGTCAATCCCTCACAATGTCTTAAATCTATGCTCAAATTCTCATGAGATGTATCCACATTTAATATTTGATCGTGTCTTGAATAATAAAACAAATTATTATTCGTAAAGATTGTCTATAAAGGTTCTTACATATTACTTACTAACAAAGTTATTACATCCATAGCGATAATTCTTTATAATTTAATAAGTATGTAATAAAAAATTTTAAAATAAATTATATGAAAATAAAACAAATTGTTGACACAAAAAATAAGTTATTTATATTTTTAATATATATGAGGTGACAAATTTCAAAATAAAATAAGTTGCTAATACATGAAGATAACAAATTCTAAAACAATACTCTCATTGTTTAAAAATATAAGAATTTTTTTAACCTAAAAGTTCAAACATATAAAACATTTTTAATTTTGTAATATAATTGATGAGTTTATTTTTTTAAAAAATAACCTTAATAAATAAATCACTAAATCCTTCATCTTTAAGTGAGACTTTCTATTAAATAAAGACAAGAATAGAAAGTTTTTTATTACTTTAAAAACAATTAACTTCTTAGATATGTGATTAGATTAAAAATACATTACTATATTTCAAATGGAGGGAGTGCAAGTGTTTTAATTTTTTAATTTCCATAGGTATGACTATTTATGGAATAAAATTAATTATTTACTTCTAACTTTTAAACGGTAAAACATCCATACATCCAAGGATTTTTTTTAAACAATTTTATAAAATAATTTTTATCAAAAGTAATAATTTTTACTCTTTTTTTTATAGTTTTTGTTTATAATTACTTGTACAATTTTATTTTCACCTTCTCAACACTGAAGCCTTTACATCAAACCTATCTGAGTCATAGCACGTGAAAAGTTAATTGAACAATGGCCACCACAGCCAAAGCTCCTTGCGCAGAATTAAATAAAATAGTGATAGGGTGATCTTATTATTTACTAGTGACATATTTAAAATAAATTTTCAAGTTTATCTATATTTTTTTAAAAAACAAACTATAACATGAATCATATTCGATAAATCAATAAATGAATATTAAAAAATTTCAACTTCATCATTTGTTTCAAAGTTGTATATAGAATGTGTGACACATGCGTGCAGGACCCCTTTCTTATAAGGAAGGGTGTAGGATAGGGGGTTTGTGGGGGGGGGGGGAAGACTTGAGAGTTATTGAAAAAAAAGTAAGGCCTGAGTTTGTTTTTCGTTAAAAAAAAAAAAGGACACAAGATTTTAGAATAATTTTATAATTTCATGATTTTTTTTGTAATTTAGATTGCTTGTATGGGAATTGACATAGATTTTCTCCGAGCATACATATGAGCGTCCACAGAGAGCCAACACACAGGAGTTATTAAAGCGCCATTTATTAGTTTATAGGGTTTGACATGCATAATCTTATCTCATTCCGAATGTCACAGAAAGAGAGCCCCGAATGAAAGAAAAGATCCAAGGAAGCCAAGACCGTGAAGGTGCACAAGCAGTCATGAAGATGTGAAAACAAAGCTATCTCGACGCAGCAGCACCTGTATAAAAGGGAGAAATATTATTTAATAATTCCAAATAAGTTTACCAGATAGTCCCTAAAAAGGGAGAAGAAAAGCAACCCTCACTATATTTAACTTTCTTTTTTTACTTTTTTTCTAGCCTTTTGCCCAGAATTCCTTTTACGTATTACTGTCAAGGCTATCTTTGGAGCTTTATCCAAAGCAAAGTCACCTCAAATCCCAAGCAAGAGGATAGAGAAGTAACAGAGGAATAGGAGAAGAAACAGGAGGATATGGGACCAATAAAGGTGGGAGGAAAAATCTAGAGAATATAACAGTATATCCCCATTCCCCACTAAGCATTAGAATTTGGTATGAAACTGCAGCTGGTTCTCAAATAAGATGGTTGCTAATTAAAACTAACCATTTGTTTCTTCATCTATAGGTTCTGCTTTCCAAACGACATCCTTCAGCCCGGTAGATAGGTTCTTGTAGAACTGTAAAGAAAGACAACTTAGTCCAAAATTCAGTCCAATAGACTAGAAAATATTTGTATAAAACTTGTAGAGGGCAAAAGGGATTTTTGTTAACGGCCTGTAGATGCTTCTGAACATAGTTTGAATCTTTCTATGCAGATATTTACAGCATGCAACATTCAATAACGCGGACTAGGGCATTTATTCTATTATTAAAAAGCAAAATGAACCAACAAACATAATTTAATGGACTTGATTAACTCACAACACAAGCATGAGCAGAAAGCAACATGATAAACAATGACTGGTAAATGACAGAAAGCAAAAAAAAAAAAAAAAAAAAAAATCTGCTCTGAAAGGTGAAAGTACCAAAACCATTACTAATGGAAGGAAGTTACTTGGAAAATTTATGTATTTATTTGTGCATTCTAGAATGTAACCTTATGAAATTCCAGAGTATCTCCTCCAGACTTGCGAAGCTCAACCATGCAAATTGAAGGGGCCACCTCAAATATCTGTAAAAACGATAAAATCAATCACTAGAAATGCATCCGACTCCTGATTACAAGGACATAAAAAAGAAGAAATAGAGAGCACCTTTTGAAAGGAAATACTTTGAGAAACACTTACCTCAGTCGAGACAGATAGATGTCCTTTGCGTCCGCTCTTTTCCCCTTGAAGCTTTAACTGAGATGGAGTAACAGACAATAAGAAGTGTTATCAAAAGGAAAACATTCATAACAATAAGTTATTACTGTTAAGACGTTATCTCAGGACTGAGTTACAAATTATCCCAGGTAAGTATAACTGTGAAGGAGTTCTTAAGTTACTGCAATGTTTGTCTGCACGTGTCTGCCTGTGAAGCGCAGGATGACTACCCAATATTGGTGTGAGTAAGCATAGGGTATGGCAAAATACATTTATAGGATAGCACTCAATGGATTTTTCCTATTCTCTATCTAAGCTTTGCAGGTTGCAAAATTGTATAAATAAATAGTGTTGGTTTAACGTACTTGTTGTGGGTCTTCTTGAACTCAACATCAAACTGCGTGGGTTCCAGGTAACTTAACAAGTTGATTGACAATATATCAACCATATATTATTTTCAATACAGATACAAATTATAAATATTATATATGCTTTTGTGTAAAATTACATCTTATGATAGCAGTACCCAATATTTTTTGAAAATTACCATACCCCATACCAATATTTGCATCAACACCAAAGTAACATAGGCAAATACAAAGACAGAGTAACAAAAGGGCAAAAAAGCCATCAAAGTGCATAGCTACATTTGAGTTAAAAGAGAGTAAGCTAAGAGAATAGTAATCTTACCTTGTAGTTATTCTTCCTAACATCAAAACCCAGAGGCGTTGCAGTTTGCTCAATTTTTGAAATTATTTCATTCGCTGGACATTTGGATGTGAATCTTGTTTCCCTTTTAACAAGGCCCTAGTTGCCAGAAAGGCAAACTGATCATAATCTATATTCAATATCAATTTTATTAGGATCAAGACGGAAAGATTAGGCACTCCTATTCCAAACAAGTTCAAACCAATGACATAATAGGACAAAAGAGATCAGGAATATGTCAATAAGCAATTGTGATCCGATCTCCTGTGATTAGAAGAATCTTGACCAAGAACATGTCATTACTTAAATTCAGTTTTTCTTTCCAACCCATTCCAAACTTATTCTTGGGAGCCAAGGTTTAATAAAAGTCAAGCTACCATTCTTTTTGCTATGAAAATACCATTTGTTTCTCGAAAAGGCTACCAAGGTTAAGGCCTTTAGATGTAGAGATAAGTTCAAAAGCATTCATAGCCATAGGTGCCACAGCCACTGGTGCCTCTTCTCGCCTCTCATCAACAAAATTTTGAGAATCCTGTGCACCACGCAAGGAATGTTAAAATCATAAATAGAACTCATATGCTCTAATAAATCATAATAAAGACAGATGTAAAACAAAAAGCGCACCGCTGATTCACTGAATATAGCATCTACATCATCAAGACTAACATCAGCTTGCTTGAACCTAGGAGGCACATATCCCTTCTTAAACCAATCATTCTCAATGACCTCAGCAATTGTTATTCGCTGTTGAGACATCATCAAAAAGAAAAACAGTTTGTTTGACATCTCTGGAAAACAGACTATTAGGCATCAGCCAAAACAAAGATTTGTGGAGACAGAAAGTAACTTCAGCTAAATTAACATAGCAAAAGGGCATACTGTAGCAGGATTGGGATCAAGAATTCTCTTGATTATTTTCTTTGCACTTGATGAGAACCATGGAGGACATGTGAAATCAGCCTTGAAGATCTGTGAGTTATGATATGTCAAGAACAATTTGAAGCAGCACATTAACAGAAAACAGCAATAAAGAAACCCAAGTAGGAGAAGATGCAGAAAAAGCTCTATATTCTATTGCTTAGTGGTTCAAAATTCAACTTAGTTAGCACAGCCACCGGTACCTCTTGTTCCTATTAAAGGGAAGCCCCCTATTTCAAATCTCTGATTGAGTTCAAGAAACTGTTTCATCATGTAAGTTTGTCTCTCTGAGAACTTGCCACTACTTTCCTACCCTTTCCTCAATTTCTCAGCATCCAGCTTGCAAGTAAAATTTAGTAACTTAAAAGCAGAATTTGGGTAATTGGAGTTTAACCAACTTTTTGAGTTGCAACAGATAACCAACATCAGTGTACTTCATAGTAGTATCAGTATATTAGAGGTATTAGCATCACAGAGGTAGTAAATTTCTAGTGGCACAAGTAGATAGAGTAAATGGAGGAAATATATGGAAGTCAAAGTTGTAGCAAGAACAAAAAATGAAAATGACCAGAATTGAGGAGCGATCGTGCATGCTTTTTAGAAAATGCATTCCATCATCAAGCAATGCACAATTGTTTAAAGGTGACATATTTATGGAATATCATATAATTGGCAGACAGCAGACCTGCCATCCTTATTAAGAGCAGGGTTGTACATTGAACCACCAGTGACTTAGCCAGCCCAATCGAAACATGCAAAAAAAGGGTCAATCTTGAGGTGAGGTACCAGGGCTGGACATATGAGTTGGGCTGGGCTATGAGCAAAGATGTCCAACCAATTTAGATCAATCCAACTCAGTAGTCGCATTATTATGGGTTAAGATATAATTTTACCCCTAAATTAATTAAATTAGAGCAATATTGGCCCTACCATTTAAAACACAACAACGTCCACTATCTGAAGCAAGTGGATCCCATTTATTTGGCATATGTGGCAGTGAGTTATTCCCTCAGCTTATGACGTGGTGCAAGTTGGTAGTCTAATGAAAGAGAAAACACTCTCCCTCCCTCCCTCTCTGTTTGCTCAGGCTTGTGCGTCTTCCTCTTTCCTCTTTCCAATTTAATTAGTTTAGAAAAAACAATGCTAAGATGAATAGTTCAGAGGCAACGTTGCTCCTTCGCGAATAATTTAAGGGCAAAATTGCACCTTAACCTTATTGTTATCATATATTTCTAAAGTTTTATACCTAAAACAACATCATCCCATCCCATCCCATCTCTTCCCCTCCAAATTGAAATCCTTCAGCCTCACCTCACTTTGCCAATTCACTCCTCTACTAGGGTTATTTTTAGTTTTTTCAAACATTTTTATCATTCCATTCTTCTCTATAACCATCAGCCAACTGTTTAACAAGCACAAAGCTTTCTTTTTCTCCATCTTCTGTTTCCATTTGACCATAAAAGTAGACAGGGCAGATTTTCAAGATCCTTTTGGGCCATCTACAACACATAGTATATATTTTCTTCTCCAATTTGTTAATCTCTACACAATCTCTCTCTCTCCCCCCCCCTCTCTCTCTCTGGCGTGCATGCATAAGACTCTTTAATCACAGCAATACAGCATCAGTCTTGCCGTTTGTTTGCATAACATTCTAAATTATGAATATGAATTTGGAGGAATAAGTGAACTCATGGAAAGAGATGTTTCATTCTGATTCTAGATTTCTTGGAGGCATATAGAGGGTATTTGCTCTTTGGGAATAATGGCGAAGCAATGCCATAATTATAGTTGATCAATGGAAAACATAGAGAATGATCTAGGAGTTAAGGATTTTTTTCCCATGCTTTTACTGGATATCATGAAGAGATTTTGTTTTATAAAATAGGGACTGCATGGATTGCGCATTGAACCAAAAACAATTGGCCCGAGTGCTTTATCAAGCCAAACACCAAAACAATATTTAGCTCATGAACATCACTAGTTAAAGTCACGTTTTGAACAATTGCCTAGTATAGCAAAAAAAAAAACAAAAACAAAATAATAATAACAAGAATTACCTTTTTGTATAAAGACATAATATTAGTATCTTCAAAGGGCAAGTAGCCAGCCATCAAAACAAAAAGAATAACACCACATGACCATAGATCTGCCTTCGTACCATCATAGCCTTTGTTGTGGATCACCTAAAAAAATAGAAGCAGAAATTACAAAAGCAAAAGTTCACGAGAAAAAGATATGTTAAATTGCAGAAACAGCCATAATACCTCTGGGGCAACATAATTTGGTGTACCACATGTTGTGTGAAGCAACCCATCTTCCTGAGTCAGATCAAAGGACAATTAATTAAGAAATTGAATATCATTTACTCAAAAAAATGAGTATCGTTGTATTTTTTATATTATAAGAAATTAATCAATATACTAACTCGAAGCTGTTGAGGCAGTGCACTCAATCCAAAATCTGAAACTTTAAGAACTCCATTAGCATCCAGCAACAAATTTTCAGGCTGTAAAAGACAAATACAGTTAAACAAGTTATTTTTTCTTTTTCCATCTCACTCTCCCTGGCACTCTAGTCTCAGTACATTCCATCCTAGACTTAATAATTTCATTCAGAATACATCACTGAAGACAAGAGACCTTCAACTCCCACCCCCACCCAAAAAAAAAAAAAGCCTTTTCTTCCCTCCCTCCCAATCAAAAAAGCCAGGCAAAACAGGAAAAATAGTGAAAGATACAAAGTTACAAACAGCAATAGTGACTCACCTTTAGATCCCTGTGGCAAACACCTCTACTGTGACAGTAATCCACAGCACATATAAGCTGCTGGAAATATTTTCTTGCTTCATCTTCTTTTAACCTGCCCTTGCTTGCCTGCACAATAATATAGCAATAACATTAGCATTGGACTCAGATTACAATAGTTTACCATCAGAAGGAAAGAGAAAGGCAAACAGCCTTACAATTTTATCAAACAATTCCCCACCAGTCACAAATTCGAGTACAATATATATCTTTGTCTTGCTAGCCATAACCTACAATATAAATGCTGCAGAAGTTGCTTATTATGCCTAATGCAAAGGGCAAAATAAATTTAAGGGAGAGTATGGATGAACAACAAATCTCCCGCAGAAAATTGAGCATGCAAAATAAAGATGCATGGAATTAATCATTTACTTCCTTCTAACCTCATACATGCGTATGACATTTGGGTGCCTAATCAATTTCATTGTCGAAATCTCTTGCTTTATCTGCATACCGACACACACAAAATATAAATGAGACTAGAATGTTCAAGCTTTGAAGAATAGAGTCCTAGTTATTTAGCAGAAGATTGCCACACTCGCACAAGTTATGCATGCCACCGCACCAAAGCATGGTACTTCCCTGGCAATGTTAGCTGATCGGTTGCAATGTTGAGCAACACAAATAATATGAAACCGATAGCACTAGCTAATTTATTGCCTCTCAATAACAACTAAAACATGTGTTACCGTGTAAAATTTTGAGTTTTGATAACTCAAATCAAAAGGGGGGGTGGTTACATCCAGAGTGGCAAAATTAAATCACCAAGGAAATGATATAGCAGGTTCAGAAAGTGAATGAATCCAAAAAAAATAGAAGTAGATCCATTGAGACAAACCAAGTAATCTTAGTCAACTTTGATTATTTTCCAGAAAAGTGAAGAAAAATACATGATTCCTAATTATACAAGATTTTCTCTCGTCATTTTTCAGCTTTAGCTGAGTTTACAGGGAACACATCAAATCACCGTTGACCATTTTCCTTAATCTACAATTACAGAGGTGTGCAAGATTACATCCTTTCTCATTTACCATAGCGAAGAAATACTCTCAGTTGATGATGAAACAGAATAACTACTCCCAGCAATCAAATAATGGAAAAATAGACACTAAAGACGGCTCAGATAGTGACAGAGTCGATTCATCAAATAAACCGGCAAATCTGTCTTCTATAATTTTTTTTCCCTTAAAAGAAAGCCAAATCAACCATAAATTCCAGAACAACATATCAATTATCAAATCAACGATTTAAATTTAAAAAATTATTAAAAGATGGGAGAAAAATAAATATACATATACAATCCACGATCATTTCTAAAGATGAAAATACACATAAATTACTGAAAATCACATACCTGGCGAATCATTTTGTGTTTGAGAATCTTGTCCTTGTCAAGAATTTTAATGGCCACATTCTCTCCGGTCTCGACATTCCAGGCAAGCTTTACCTTGGCGAAATTGCCCTCACCCAGTGTCCGACCCAGCTCGAACTTTCCCGCGCGGGTCTTGCCGCCAGAACTTCCGGTACGAGACGACATCGTTTTTCTCCTTCCCTATTCCTGAAAGTGCCCTTTGGTTCTCTATCTGCAAAATTCCTTCACTGCCTCTCTACAGCTTCCCCACAAATTATCAAGACCTCTTCTTCTTGCATGGCTGCCACACCTGAGACTTCGTCACCTTCATTTTCTCTTGCTTCCCATAAAGAACCCAAATATGAAACAAAATCAGCCCCTGATCCTGCAGGGACCTTGAAATGGAAGAAACCAATCCAAAAAATCTTAACCTTCGTAATTGAAGTAGAAATGGGTCGGGAAATCGCCCACGGTTCGATCAAAGATAGAACCCATGAATTCGGATGGATCAACGGAGGGGAAAATCGGAGGAGATTAGAGAGAGGGAGAGAGAGAGATTCAAGAGAATTTTGAATTTAAAAAGAAAATCGTATAAATTATTTCCCCTTCCATTTCCATATAAGAAATAAATTGAATTTTGGGCCGGCGGAGATCTGAAGGCATTTGGTACGGAGAATGAAAAGTGAAATAAAATGGGATGGGTGATCGAGAGCAGAACGAAGAGAATCTCGAGATTAAAAAAAGCGCGAAATGATTAGGCATTTAATACAGCCTGTATGTTTTCAATTTTCTGTGAATGAGGAGGAGGAGAAGGCGTATCGGGACAAAAAGGGGCTTCTCGTGAACAAACCGAAAGCCCTCAAAACATTTTCAAATCAAATTTAAAATATATTTTTACCAAACCCAGTAAACAATTAAAGGGTTAAACAGTAAATCCATCCTTAATTTTTTTTAAAGGGCAGTTGATAACCTTAACTTTTAAAAAGTGTAATGTTCAACCTAACCTTTTAAAGATAGTACAATGTTATTTAATTTTAACAAATTAAAACGTTTAACCAATACCCAACTACACTGAGTTTAGGTGGTTTGTCCATGCGCTTTATTTTTTTTTTTCCTCTCGTGTATGGCTAGCAACCTTATGCATGATTTAAAAATTAAAAAAAAAATGAGGAAGTCTCTATTCTCTCCCTTCTCGTATCTTCTTCCTTCTTCATCGCAATCCAATCCTTGCCAGGTGAATCAAAGGAGGCATTACTTTGGTGTCTCTGATTAATTGATGAATCGGTGAAGGCAACGTCAGTAGGACAACGGCAGAGGTGCGTAACAAATGCGTTTGAAGGAGTGGTGTTCTCTTTGATCTTCTGGATGCCATCTCGGAAGACACTGAAGCCAAAGAGGAAGCCGACAAGCAAGATGAGCATGAAGACGCAGAGCAAGAAAGTGCAGCAACTTTTGCCCAAGCACATGTCTCGACTAATCTCCGATCATGTCTCTTGAGAGCTGTGTTTTATTTCAAAGAAGCCCTCCAATCTCTTCTCTCTAGGTCAAACCATACTTCTCGCGTTTCATTGCTTCTGGGTTTTCTTGATTTGAGTTCAGCACGAGGTTGAAGACCAATCGTGACTGGAGGAGCAGCCATAGGCAGAGAGTGTGAGTGAAAGGCAAGAGTTGGACGCAGATTCTATATTGGTTGAGACCGATGTCGAGGGATGTAAATTTGTTAGTGCTCTAACTGAACAGGCTTGGAATTTGATAATACTGTGTTCAAAATCAGATCCTGCTTCATGACATTTGATTCCCGAACAAAGAATGACAAAAGATGTCATTCTGGGCAAGAGTATAGAGTTTTTCTATAAAATCAGGCACCGAATCATAGCGCAAAGTCGTCTTCGACTTCTAGGCTACTTCTTTAACTTCTTCCACTTCACCTTCTTTAAGATTTCTCTGGCATTGGTTCTTTGATTGCTATCTGGATGACTGGAAAACATGGTAAATGCTAGAGTTGTTTGTGGAATTAGAGTTCTTGACAAGCTTGGACACTTGGTCATCGTCTACTGTTTTGTATTTTGCGACACGGGCATAGCTTTAATTCAAGCAAAAAAGAGAAGTGAGGTGAATGCAAAATAAGCACGCTGGCTAGGCACAATTAGCTCAACTAATAGTCAAATATCTGTATATGTTAAAATTGAACAGCATTACATTGTTTTTGAAAAATCTAAAGGGAAAAAGTTAATGATATCAATTATACTTTAAAGAAAAGTTCAGAAGCACATTTGCCCTTGAACCAATAATTAAATCTTTTTGAAATGAAATTAGTTGGTTTTCCTTTTATCCTATTCATAAAGTATTTTCAATTTTTTAAAATACAATCATTACCTTTTTTAAAAAAAAATATCCCTATTAATGAATGTTTTTATATTTATTGTAGAGTGTTTAATAAAAGTAAATATAAAAAGATAAGATTAGTTTAAAAGTAAATAATTACTTTATTGGAGAGTAAGATTCAGTTAAAAATATCTTACATTTTTGAATGAAGAGAGTATATAATTGACTTTTTAATCATGAGTTTTTTATTTCATTAAATATTGGTTTGAGAAAACACATAATTTAAATGTATATATTTAATAAGGAAAAAAGTTAAAAATTTATTAAATTTTAATTTTAATAATAGTTAATAAATTTTAAAATTTTTCTTAATTTCAATAAACATTTTAAGAATAACTTGTAAATAAAAATGGAATGGGTGCTTAAAATTTTTATTATTGAGATTAAGATGGCTGTGAAAACTACATTAACTAACTAACATATACTGAAGTAACACGGGTCTCATGTGTGTGTGTGTGTGTATTAATGTATTGTTATATTATACTAGAATTCTGAGAAAGAAGCCAATCATCAATCAATCTATAGAACACCGTGGCTCGTTATGGTTGACTTGTTATATCGATATATATATAATATAGATATAAGAATTTAAATATTCTGGAGAGTTGACTTTCTTTGATCTTGACATTCGAACATGCATTCAATTTTTTTTTTTTTTGGGTAAAAGGACAAATTGAATTAATCAAATAGTAAGATTACAAGGTAATCGCAAATTCATAAATTCGACACGTGGAAAGTGGCCGTAAAAGAAGACCGAAAAATAGGAACATTTAAAAGGTGACCATGAAGGTGTCGTCCTCAACCAAGGTATGCGAAAATTCTTTCGCGAAGCGATTTGGAATTGGAACTCTCTCTTTTTATTGCTTGTTCTTAATCTTTATTTTTCTATTTTTATTTTTGTATCTTCATAACATTAATCAAAATAAAATTCATGCTATCAAATTCAATGCTTGTGTTTCATGGAGGCTAAAGGCCATTAGCATTCTGGTTCTGAAAGCTTATGTGATGACGGCGATACGATGGTGGGCAAGTGAAGCGATAGGATGTAAGCCTTCTGGCTCTGAAACAACAATACACGCCATGAGCCTTCTAGTTCTGAAAGCTTATATTTATAAACAAATGATTGTAAATCGCGAAAGAGAAAATGAGAACGCATGACTGTTGACCCAAAGACTGTGGAGAGATGAAGATTTGGGGGAGAAGGGTGAGACGAAGCCGAGGTCGGTTAAAAAGAGTGAATTGATTAGCTAAAATGATTTTAGTGACAACAAGCTACGAGAAACTATGTACTCGATCTAGTTTAAAATATAAGCCCTTTCTCCTATTTAGCTGTGATTCAAAATATGAATAACTTAACATTAAAAAATCTATTTTATCTCTCATATTTATTTATTAAACCTGATTTTTCTTGATTGAAAATCTAAACCATTTGAATTAAATTTTAACAATATAAATTAATTTATATTGTTAAAAATTATTAAATTTAATCTAACAGCTTAGATGTGCAAAGTTCTCTCAACTATAACAGAGGAAAGTGAACTCTATATTTATTAACCTAAATTCTTGTATTGGTAAATCTATGATTTTGGTCTCATTCATCATAAAGTGAAATTAAGAATAAGAAGATAAAATAATATATATTTTTATAAAAATAAAAATTTTATTAATATGCAAATTATTATAAAAATGCTTGTATTTTAAACGAGAGTATTAAGTAAGTTGTCAAAAAAATGCGATACCAATAGAGACAAATTTGTTCCTAAATTTAAAAAAGAATTTTTGATATAACAAGTACTCTAGATCTACGTACTCATTAATGTTTAAATTGGCTGGATAAAAAAAATTGAATATTTAAATTATAATTGTAAAATTTCATCAACATTAAAAAATTATTAAAATATATTTCATCATGAAAATTTAAAACAATGCTTATTATTATAATATTTGAATTTCTCACTAACATTTTTCTTCCAAAAATTGAAATTTGGTGATAACAAAAATCTCCCACAAGCAGAGTTGGAAAAACATGCTAAGTTGATTGGGCCAACTCATTTAAATTCGTATAACAGTATGGTTGAGCTTGTAAATTAATTACTGAAATGATAAATCGAGCTTAAGAAATAGTGAAAAATTTTGGATTTAAACAAGTTGACCCTTAAGGGTCGAGGGTTGGCCCATTTAAGCCCACACATACTTTTTTTTTTATTTTTATAATTTTAACTCTTTTTAAACTTAAAAAAAGATTAAACTAAATATTATTTTACATCACATGTGAACCCATATTTGTTGAAGAAGGAAGGCTAATAAAGAAACCCTAAATCTCTTAACTCATATAGATCTCTCAATCTCATATTTCAGTCCATTAATCTTATTTAATTTAAATTGAGTGTTTGTTAGCTTATCTAATCCATTATTTGGTGTCTTGTTGTCATTTTATTTACATTTTTAGTTCATTTAAATGTTGCTTAGTTAGTTTTTTTTTATTGTTTTCTTGATTATATATTATATTGAAATGAAATAATTTTTTGTTTGATAACAAAATTTAAAGAAAATAAAAATAATTAAAAAAGTTTAAAGCTTGCAAGATCAATTTTAAACCTGTTATGTTAAGGGTCAAACTTCATATTTTACTATCATAAAAAAACTCAAACTTAAATAGACGGATTCTTTCAAGCTCGAACCCATCAAAAGGCAGCCTTATAAAACTGAGCCATCCCATTTTTTCAGCTGAATAATGGTGTGACGCTTGTTGATGAGCCGATGAATATATGTGTCTTGCTCAATTCAAATAACGAAACGGTTTATTAAAAAAAAAAAAAGATAAGAAAAAGAAAAAACCTGGTGCTTCCTCGCCTCTCCGCCTCCGCGTGCGCTCCCCACCCCACCCCACCCTCCAGACCTGACTTAAACTGACTCTTCTCGACTGTCTCTCGTCGCCTCTTGCTTCCTCTGTTCGACATACTCAGACAGACTTCCCACGTTATTAATTTCCATGGTTAATCCCCATCACAGTTGAGGGAACGGTGAAGAGTGTTGGTGTTGGAGCCTTGAAGGAAGTCAAGATGGGTGAACAGAAGCAAAGTGTGCCAGTGCTGCCATGGATGCGGGACCCTGTTGATGTCACACTATCTGAAGAATGCCCCCTCGAATGCGTTCCTTGTCTTCACCCCAAGTACTTATTCATTCTATTTCCTCGTTTATTTGCAGTTTTATCTTCAGTTATGCTATATGACTATAGAGTTTAAGTGTTTCTCTGTGTCCTGGATCATTTTTGTTCCTTGCTTGGATTGTTATTTTTACTTTATTTCTTCTGCCACGATTAGAAGTAGTGAATGTAAAGACAACTTTCTGATGAATTGTTGCTGTAGAGAACGCGGAAGTAGAGCCTGCAGGATATTGTTTAGAAGTTACATTTTCTTCTTATGGGCCATCCTTTTTTCTTGGTGATAGTTTACATGTTCCGTCTTTCTTCTTATTGTTAGATGTAATATATAGCTTGCGGACTGTGTGATTCGTAAAGTAACTGACTGTAGGCGGGCTCATATCAATCTTACCTTCCAGTATGTAGGAAGGTCAATTTTATTGATTTTCAATGACGCGTCACCTAATTCTATTGCATGAATGAACTGTCATCATAAGATTCCTCCATGTCCATGCTCTGCGGGCATTTGCTTTCTTTGCTGCATTTGGCCCTAGCAGAACGCGGTATTTTCGCTTCTCTTGTTTTAATAGAAGAGGATAATATCTTAAACTTAAATTAGATTTTTATAAATCAGTATAATTTTCCCTTTTTTTTTTGGAAGTCGATATAAAATATGGCCTCGGATGAATAATTTGGCATGGAACATGATGGCTTTCATTGAGATTGCTTATTTAGCTGAGGATTTGCACCCATATTGGTACATGGTCGATGGGTTACATGTGCTAATGGGAGCTAGGGCGCTTCCTGGACAAGATCCTGAACCAAAATATAAATTTCTTTAAAGGCCCAATGTAACATCTTCATTGCTATGTAATCATTCTATCCTGCAAAACGCTAATATCTAATGCTTTTTTTTTTTAACAGTTTTAGCCTCCCCCAATTTTGTTTCAGTAAATATCTTAGGGAGAATGACAACTAAGGATCTCATAAGAAAGTTAATATCAAATCAGGATCTCATCACAACTTAAGTTTCCAAATTCAACACTCATTTTCCTATATCTCAGAACTGAAAATCTTTAGAAGATCCTGATTTGGGATTGACCTTTTTATGAGATCCTTAGTTATCATTCTCCCAATATATTATCCCCTCAAATTCAACAAAGTCGGTTCAGTTTCTTATGAAGGCTAAGCATTTAATTAGTCTATAATCTATATGTGATGCTACTCTGAATTTTCTCATTTTCTTTACTTCCAGTTCATTTTTTTTTTAATTTTACATTATATGCATCAGGTTGATTTTATTTTTTTTGGCCTGACATCAGGTTAAAGTTGGCATTGCAGAATATGGGCATCTCTAGGCTCTTTCCTGTGCAAGTTGCAGTCTGGGAAGAGACAGTTGGGCCTGGTAATTTTGAGCGAGACCTTTGTATAAATTCTCCTACTGGAAGTGGAAAAACTTTAGCTTATGCCCTTCCAATTGTGCAAATGCTGTCAAACCGTATAGTAAGATGCTTGCGTGCTTTAGTGGTGGTGCCCACTCGCGATCTTGCCTTGCAGGTTAGGTGCCTTCCTGTATGTCGTTTTTCTTTTTTAATTTTTTTTATTTATGGTTTTCTTTCTCAATGCAAATGATTTAACCTAGAACTCTCATATATGTTCTTTTAGATATCAACCTTTAGTTTTTCATTTCTATTTTTGTTAATGCGAAATCAAAGATGAAAAATCCATTTTTTTCAATTAAAAATGAGCCATCGTATTATCCCTGATTTCTCTTGCCACTTTCAGGTTAAAGAAGTTTTTGATGCCATTGCATCTCCTCTAGGTTTGCATGTTGGCTTGGCTGTTGGTCAATCTTCAATAGCTGATGAGATTACTAATCTTGTGGATGTACCGGGATATGAAGCAGGCATGTGTTATGATCCAGAAGATATATCACTTCAGTACCAACTTGGTTTCCAAAGTAAGGTGGATATATTAGTAGCTACCCCTGGAAGGCTGATGGATCACATCGCTGCTACTAAAGGGTTCACACTTGAGCATCTTTATTATCTTGTAGGTTGCAAATGCTTATTACCTCTCATATTTGTATGCAGCCTCTTGATTTTTATTTTTCATTGCAAAAAGGATTTTATTAAATGATGAGAAAGATTATGTGCAAGGATGATAATGAACTAGAATGTTATAAAGATTTGTTTTAATTCCAGTTTAGTATCTTTGAATGTTGGTTGTGGAAACAATTTTAAAGGCCATAGTCAAATATGGTAGATACTTGTTGAAGCCTACCTTCTTGCTGAAAGAACCCCTGAAGGCAATGGGAAATAGAGGAACACATAGGGCCGCTTATTTTATAAGTTTTATTTATACTATTCTGGTGATGGAAACTAATTGACTATGAGACTGAGGAGCTTGGTTATCATATCTTGTACTAAGATTTTTTGTTTAGAAGTGTTGACATGCATTAAGTTATAGTCCTTTATTGTACATAGACCTTTGTGAACAAGATAAATTATGTCAGGTAGTTGATGAAACAGATCGACTTCTTCGAGAGGCCTACCAATCCTGGTTACCTACAGTATTGGAGCTGACTCGATCTAAGGACAATAATATTTATCCGCAAGCTGGTCCTTTTCTTCTTAATTCATTTAGTGCATTGAGCACTAGAAGGAGATGGTAAGTTCAATGTTCATTTACCTGTCTTCTGTAATGTTCTTATCATAGTAAATATTTTGAATATCTGATCATAAATATGACTTTGGAGTGTTTTAATTAAGGTCAAATGGACACCCACTGGTTGATTTTCTTGATTCTTTTATTTTGTGTTAATGACTTGACAGCTAGAAGAAATGCTTCCAAATGGTACAAAGTAGAGATTGCCCTGTTAGTTGCTTTGTTGAACTTTTTATGTTATTATGTATTTATAATGTTTTGGTCATAATGGGGTTTATTTAAGAGATCTTATTATCTGGGTTCTCAGTCCTGTTTCCGAAAATTTGAGTGGCAAGAAGCCAAGTAAATGAATGATTCTCCACCACAAGAAGTAATTAAGTCCTATGAAGATAATAGGTTAGTATGTTTTTAAGTAATCTGGTTTATGAGTTATGAATCCTTTGCGCTGCACATCAGTACACTCACACTGTTGCATATGTAGTCTTAGTGGGATCCTAACAATAATCTTGGGTCGATTATACTAGAATGTTGCTACTTCTTGAATTATTGATATCTTAGTGTCTTCTAACTATTGTGTTATCCTTGTTTACAGTGTTAGGGACTGATTCTCTTCTCTCTCTTATACTTTCTTACTTTAATGAGAGAGAAATAATTACTCATATATGTATTGTTTTTGTAATGTTTATTTTTATTTTCTACAGTGGTGTTGAGAGGGGATTTAAAGATAAACCTTACCCCAGGCTAGCAAAGATGGTTTTATCTGCAACAATAACCCAGGACCCAGGCAAGCTTGTTCAACTTGATCTACATCACCCAATATTCTTGAAAGCTGGGCAGATGCGTTATAGGCTTCCAGAAAATTTGGAATCACTTAAACTGGTATAGCATTAAAACCTGAATAATGTATGAATTTATTAGCATGAATCCTTTTAAACTGGAATCGTTCTTGTATCATTCAATTTCCAGAAATTAATGTAACTGCTTGCTTTCAGTTTCTTCCATTTTAGACTATGTTGTATGATTATGGATGATTAAATTTGTAGGATGATATGCTTCTTCCTCCCTTGCTTCTTTGGAGTTATCTTTAGGACTGGTAAATTCATTAGGTTTATGAAAGGTTGCTCTTGCTTCCACAATGATCTCGTGATATTACGTTTTAGCTGATTGAGTCATTTTCTCTTTTATGTTAGGTTTTACTAGTTTTTAGCAGAGTTTGATTGATCAATTCATCAATCTTTCAAAGCAAGATGTAGGATTGGTTTGTGACAGTAATTGTTGGGTTTTTTATGTCGGAAAGATTTAAAATTCTTTCATAGTGGCTATGTTAGTTGGGACAGCTCTCAATCTTGACACACTGCACACTCCGTCCTTAGGTCACGGTTTGCTTATGTAGCCAAAGGACAAAGGATTAGAAAATGGGGTAAAATAGCTGGTTCTATTTGGGGATTTAGATTTTTGTCTTGATATGGTACAAATAACAAAGGACTTCAATTGTTGAGTGGAGTTGCTGTGTGCTAATTTGAGACAACTGTGAGTTTTTGGCCTGTCTTATTGGTGGTCTTTGTCCTAAGACGGATCACAGTTGGAGTTGTGAATATTTAAAGAGTATGAAAAGGGAGCAGTGGAACCTATCACTTCATGGTCTTGCTCATCGTGCAACTTCTGAAAGTTATATCTTTCTTGCAGCACGTAACTGTTTTTAACTTTTCTCGAGTCTAATATTAGGATGAGTTATCCTAGGGCACCGACAGGATTATCTACTCCAGTGTGATCAGATAATGACGTTGATGGGTTAATTAGTCCTGTCAGTTGCCAGCATTCTCAAGCACCAAAAATGGGTGAGGGTATGTTCTGCTGGCAGGTGCATGTTTGTGTGTAAAATGCAATGTGAAACTCGACTTTCTTGAGTGATAGTGAGCGCTTGATGGTTCCTCAGAATTTTAAATTTGATTTCTTTTTTGTCTAGATCTGTGACACAAAGGTCAAACCATTGTATTTGGCTGCCCTTTTAAAATCATTGGGAGGAGAAAAATGCATAGTGTTTACAAAATCTGTGGATTCAACACATCGTCTGTGCAAATTGCTGCACTATTTTAGTGATCTTCAATTTAAGATCAAGGAGTATTCTAGTCTACAACGTCAACGTGTAAGAAGGTGAGCATGCCATTTACTGTAAAATGTATTTTGAATTGTGCATGATATCATATGACACTTCAACAACATGATGAAATTCTTGTTGCACTAGAAACTTCACAGATTACTTAAATTATGACAATTCTGCCACATGGTGTATTGGATATGCTTTGGAGTGCCTTTGGGAAACATGGGTATTAATTGAAAACTTGGAGAAATTATATATTGTAGCAAAAATGCAATTGCGCATATATACCTTCTTATTCAAAAGTACTTTCTAAGCTAAATCCAGTTTAAATTACATAAACCTTGTGGGACAAGAGTGCAATCTTGTGCTTTTAAGGAGGAGCAATGTGGGCTTGTATATTTTGGCAAGGCTCGGTAAATATGGGGTAAGTTGAGATAGGAGGGGAAAAAAGGGGGAAAAATACGGAAAAAAATAAAAGACCATAAGAGAGCCCCTTTAGATGACCTTAAATCAAGGAACTAGATAAGTAGTGCAAAGGAACTATGGAATCACTTTTTTCTATTGAAGAACACTATATCTGAAAATTTTATCAAATTAAGTGCGTTTGGAAAAGAAATGTGCAATGTCTTTGAAAAGAATCGGTTGCTTTTTCCATCTATTTCAATAAAAGGATTATATTTTTTGCCTGCTTGTACACGCATGGTTCTGTATTCCATTTGTCACTATGAACACAGGTTAAGGTTCAAAATGTTGTGCCCCTTTGTTTTTATTTTTTATTATTCAACAGGATAGATGGTTATGAAAATGTTATTCTGTGTGCAGTAAGACATTGAAGGAATTTCGGAAAGGGGAGTTTCTAGTGCTAGTGTCTTCTGATGCAATGACCCGTGGAATGGATGTTGAGGGGGTGAGAAATGTTATTAATTATGACGTGCCGAAATACATTAAGACTTATGTTCATCGAGCAGGTAGGACAGCAAGAGCTGGCCAGACTGGACGTTGCTTCACACTGATGTCCAAAGATGAGGTATGAAGTCATCTTGCTGCAGTCATGATTGGTTCTATAATAGTTTGTTTACGCTTTTCTGACTATTGTTTGTGCTAAATCCATGTTGTATGCCTTTGGGGTCAAATGGAAGAAATCACAATCTTAGTTTTACTTAGAAAGGCATGTGTTCAGGCTTAAATCTCTTATCATCTTTCTTTTGGGCCTGATTAATCACTGCTGGGATGAGGCTTCTTGTTGTAGTTGTTGATTAATCACTGCTGCGAAAGGACCTCTTGGTGCCCTTTAGATTATTTAATAAAACTGCAAGGGGAAAGAGTACATATAATTTCTCATATTGCCCTTTTGACATTCGACAAATGCTCCATCCTCAAAATGGTATAAATTTGTGCACCACATGGCAGGCTAGACGATTTAAGAAGTTGTTGCAGAAGGCTGACAACAGTTCTTGCTGTGAGCACACTTTGCCCTCCAGTTTGATTGAAGAACTTCACGCTAATTACCAATCAGGTTTATGTTATGTCTATATTGGTTTTACTTATTCTTCACTATCAAAAAATGGGAAATGTCTTGACTTTTACCAGAGCAATTCCTCTCATCTATTTATCAGAGTGCCAGTGCCAATCTTCTGAGTGCTGCAACCTTTTTTGATATCTCTGAAACACATTGCATTTTGATTTGGTTGAGAAATAGCTAAAAATGACACAATTATTTCTTGCCACATATATTTAACTTTGACAGAATCAAATGTTTCTTGATATCTTTTCCTTTTTGCCATTTTGGAGTAGCATTACATTCTTATTGGGTAAGTTACTTGGAGGGAGTGGGTGTTTAGTTAGTTGAGCCTATAAATAGAATATTGTTGTACACATTATTCCTGTTAATGAATTAACCCTAATTTTAATTTCTCTTATCAGCACTGAAAAGATTTAAAGTGACAGTTTTGGAAGCCGGAAAGAAACGCAAGAGCAGTTCAGAGGCGTCCCAAGCAAAGAGGATGAGAAAGAGCACACAGGGGAATAGCTGCTTATACGCTAATCTTGCAGTTTATGATCCTTGGGGAAGACATCCAAGCAAATGAACCAACAAGGAAAGTTCTACAATGGAAGTTACACTGAGGCATGGTATGTTGTAGTGGAAGCTAACGAATACTGCGATTCTTTGGGGGCTTTTTAGGATGTTTGCTGATAAAATGACGACATTCAACATGATGGTTGGTCAAGAAATTAGAATGTTGACATGTTTAGTTTTGACAAGAACTTAATGGCAGAGTTTAGAAGGGATATGGCTTCATCTTGTTCTTGTCATGGATGGGGCTGAGTGAGAGCAGGTAAAATCTGTGGCAACACCAAAAGGACATGAAGCTCGATTTGTAGAAAATTTGATAGCACTATAACTTTTAGTTTCCTTTTGAAGAATTATAAACAGGGAATATTCTACACAAAAACATTAGGCATGGTGAGTGAACAGGGCGTGAAAAATTTGATCCATGTATTGTCAAAGTTCCACTATTGTAATGTTGTTGTTATTATTATTTTTTGGGTCCTGTGTTACCATGTTATTTGATTGATTGATACTTTCGAATTTAGATAACACCAAAAAGAAAAAAAAGAATGGTACAATATGTGAAATTATCGTATGTACTGTTTCGTAGTAATTATTTTTTTCAAGTATTTTATTTTTCAAGTTTTCTTATTTCCTTTTGTACTAATTTTTTTTTATTAAACCAGACAACGTGAAAATTGTCCCAAAATTATATTGTTTAGGATAAATTACATTTTTTTAAAATTTTTCATTATATATATTAATGCAGATTAGAACCGTCCTCTACGAAAAAGATATTGATATGTTTTTTTTCCCTCCATTCTTTTTTATTAAAAAAAATATACAAAGAAATAAAATTGATTGATGTTTTCAAAACTTTCATCTTCACAAAAATACCCTTTATTAAATACTCTCATGCTCTTTTTGCTTATCTTATAAGAATAGGAGAATTTTTGAAAAAGTAGTAATACGTCAATCGAGTTCAAAGGTTTTGATGACGCTTCCATTGTGTGAAATAAAAACTTTAGGCATTAATTGTAGTCAAGAAAACTCAGCTATCCACTAATTATATGCATTAAACAACTGTTCCTCTCATGTGCTGTATTCCACTGCCCACCCCTAAAAGAATTTTTTTTTAAAATTTTACTAGAAATTGTGAATTATGAATTTATGATTCTGATTTATAGCCTTTTTATCAAGTTTGTTCCGGTGAAAAAAAGTGTTAAATGAGAGGTACTTTTAGAAATTTATACTCCTTTAAAAAATTAAAATTTTCAAGTATATTTAATTATCTTCATAAATCTTTACAATTTTTAAATTTTTATTGAGCACTGGCACTCTGGTAGTGTTTGATTTCGTTTCTCTTGACCTTAATTACAGTGCGATTCCGAATTCTCGACCTCCCCACCACACACACAGAGAGGGGCGCGAGCGCGCGCGCGACACACACACACACACACACACATCGATAATCAATCATCGTACATATGCTCCCGGACATAAACAAGAGACTCAGGGTTGGACTATTAGGTTCTCTCATATGTGGACCGTGAAGCAAACAAATGTGTGGAATTAATTAGCTTGGCTAAAAGCATGCATGCAGGTGTCCCTCCTTATTATAAAATAGTACCAATTATATTAACAGCTTTACATAAATTATTTTGAAAATATAAAAATTCTCAATGAAATTAATTAATATAGGAGGTTGTTTAGCTAGATGATTAAAAGTAGCAAACCAACGTTTAGGGAAAAATAATGCTTTAATTAAAAAGTCTCATATTAAGTATCATGGGATGAAGCATTTTAATTTGATGAACCTTGTTTTGAATGTAAGGAATACCGGTAACTGTATATACACCATCTGATATGCAAGGTATGTATATATATACCTTGCAAAATGCGTAATTCTCCACTGATGATTAAGGCTCCTTTTATTATATAATCTTTAAAGGAGAGATACAAAGCAAGGTGATTAGCTTAAAAACAAGAAGAGCAAATTAATAATATAAAGGAAAGTACTCATGTTGGATATAAAATTGTCTTATATATATGCATAGAAAGATGAACATAAGTTCTAGTATTTGATCTTCCCTAAAGGAAAAGTTGAGACACTTCTATTTCAGCCGAGGATTTGGATTTGCTATGAATCTGCTAGCGTCTTCATTTTACCATCTCATCACTCTCAGTGGTTCAAGTTGGAGAGCGATCGATGAACCTCCTTGAGGAAGTACTTGGAATCAGCACTTGGGATTGAAACTGAGGATGATGAAGATGCCGATGATATGGATGCTGCTGCTGCTGATGAACTTTTAGGGAATAAAGACGACGGTGAAGAAGAAGAAGAAGAAGATGATGATGATGATGATGAGAATGATGAACCATGATGAGGATGATGATCGTTGTTGAGGCTGCCGATTTCCCTGTGGTCCTCTTCAGTAATTGTATCCAACATCTTTGATGTTCTGTGCCTCATCACAGTCACATACTGTGGCGGGGCTACCTCCATGACGAACCTCGCAATGCGTGAACTCGCCATTGTTGCACAGATTTGGTGCAGAAGGTGATGGTGAAGAAGAAGAGATTGAAGGGCTAGATAGAAGAGAAATGGGTAAATCTCAAGTAGACTAGAGAGAGATAGAGAGAAAGAGAGTTTGGGAGAGAAGATGTGCGTTGGAAAGTTGGTTTGGTTTGGTGGCGATGGATTGGCAGAAACACAAGACATGGATGGCTTTTATAATGGTGGTTCAATAACTAGGGTCTACGCTGACCTAGGTTATTTTTTTTAATCTATAACCCAGAGGCCTGGTATTCTAGAAATTTCGAAGATACTATCGTCGTATATGTGCAAAGTAATTCAAACACTCACTGAGACTATTTTTATTAATAGTGGTCTCACAAGTACTTTAAAAATGTATTTAATTTTATTTATAAATAATTTTTAATATGTTTTAAAAATAAAAAATTTAAAATTTATTAAAAATTTATAAATTTTACCTTACCTTTACCTCTATTAAAATATATATATATAATTGAATTAACATATTTTTTTCTCTTTAATATTAAGTAGGGTAAAAAAAATTTACAATAAAAAATTTGTAAAATATCTTTTAAATTGGATAAAAAAATTTAATTTATTTTATAAAAGGGACTGGAGTAGCATTTTTTTTTAATGGAATTAAAGTTTCATTTATAAGTCAGTGCCGCCTTTCTTTTTGATGTTAATGATGAAGACAAGGTGATTGAAGGGACAGTTCAGTGATAAACGTCAGAGTCAGTAACCGTGTTTGGCAAGTGGCAAAACCTAAGTGGAAAATTCAATATCCCTTGCAGATATGCTTCTCGGAAGCTCCAATGGCTTCCAATTTAGCACTTTCTAGGCTTTTGATGCACCGGACATTCACTCTGCCACGTTTATGGAGATAAAAAAAACCGATTTCAACATTGATAATGATGCATGATACGGTCGCCAGTGTTTTCACGCCGTTCCCTTCATTTTCAGGGAAAATTAATCTGAGTTTCTACGTATTTGTTTGGCTGAAATCGCTTTGAAGCCATAAATTAGGCAGAAAAGAAAACAAAAAATCTTAGTAGTCGGTGAAGCTGAACGCTGGAACCATGCCAAGTGTGCCAATGGAACTTGCTGAGAAATAGCTTTGATTTGAAGTTTCTTCTTTCTCTCAGTTATAATATCTAGTCATCAAATCAGAAAGAAGTCACGGACTAATGGTTCTCCATGATTTTTTGTTAGTGTTAGGATGACGAAGTTTCCGGTTTATGTTAGCTCGGATTAAGTTAATCAACAGTTTCAGTTGTTACAAAATGGATACAATAACATTCTCATTTGTAAGGGAATGCATACATGTCAGGAACGTATTGTGTTTATATCAGAGTCTGGTATATATGTCACTAATGAATTATATAAAATTATGTTAATGAGAATTTTTACACTCAATCACAGATTTGGATTTTATGAGTGATTTAAATCCACCCATTCAATATGTATTTCAGTTATAACCATTAAATTTTATCAATATGTAAAAATTATTAGGATATATTTTTTTTTCAAAGATTTAAAATAATTCTCAAAATCAGAGCACTCTCTAAAAAAAATTTGGAATTGATATTTTTGAGTATTATATATGATAAAATTTCCTACATTCATTCCATTAAATTGAACGGTTATTATTGTTGTGATGCACATATTAAGTCAAAACATTTAGACCATTTACCGGATCCAAATTTCTTTAAACACTAGTTCACTAATATATAAATTGATTCTCTTTTATTTATGTTATGCTCACTTGCTTATATATTCAGAATTAACGTTCCATCTTTTGTTGGTCAACTTCTTTTGGTCATTATATATAATTTATCGTTCTCTGCGTCTCTCTCTCTCTCTCTATACACACACACACACACACACACAAATATTTATGTATGTATTAATTTAATTTAATATTTTAATTGACATAAATGAAATATAAAAAACTAAGCACATGCAATCAGGAAATTACAAAAGAGTCCAGGTCGACAGTACTTCCCCTTCGTTATAAGCTATAACAGACAAATTAACAAGGTACCGTGTGATTCAAGGCATGCATGCACTGTTTTCTTATGCTTATTTAATTATTGTGATCCTAAATTCTCTAAAAAATATTATTGCAATTAAGATTTCAATTTATCACTTCAACATTTTCAATTTTGATTTTGATTAAATTTCAAACATTAATTTGCTACATTATAAGGAATTAATCTTTTCATTAGACCCAACTCTAATTAGTTATCTGTGCAGCTTTTTAATTATATTCTTATTAAAGATTTTATATAAATACCTTAATAATAACAACTGAAATTCTAACATATTATTTTAAATAATAGATAAAGTAAGAGTATAATTTAAAAAATATTATAACTATTCTATATTTTAGACCAAATAAGTTTTCTAAAAAATGTCTTATTTTATAAATAAAAGAGTATTTATTTAATGCACTGATAAAATAAGATGTATATTTATACATGTATTTATGCATGTATATGTGTGTATGTGTTTGGGGTATGGAGTTTTTTTTTTTTTTTTTTAATTGGGAGGGGACCAAACCTCCACAGCCATGGCAAGCCACATGGCCCCTGATTTTAATGAACCTGTTTGTAGCTGCTTTAGTTTTTCGGTGGTCATCATGAGGTCATGCATATCTTGGAGAATAGAGAATAGTCAAAAGCATGTGATATATATGGGGATCTTAATAGTTGAATTAATTTAAGAGTAAAAAATTGGGGCTGGTTGAATAGAATAAGTATGATATACTTTAAATAAAATCACAGAGGTTTAAATAAATATTATAGATGAAAAAGAATTATGTTAAGAAAAAGTTACTTTTATTATTTTAATCTTGTTAATGCTTCATTTTGAACATTATTTGATAATATCTGATTTCAGATAGTTATGAAAAAAAATTATCTTAACAAATGCTTTAATATTTTAAAAATAATAAATTTTTTTGTGAAGTATGGTGAAATATTATTTCGAGATTACGAAATTAAATTTCAATCAAAGAAAGATTATGATATTAAATAAATTTATATTTTTGATAAATAAGTTAAGAAGAGAGTTGTGGTTACTTATAAATTAAAGGCCACCAAGAAGATAGAATTTTTGTGCACAAATTTTGAAGTTCTTTTTGTTGTGATACTTAGCAGGATATATATAGTAGATTCGTTAGTATTTTGGTGGCCAAGCAGGAAGAAATAGAAACAAATGGAAACACACACACTACAAAGGCCATATGAAAACAAGGGAGAAAAAACAACTAGCTAGCCTCACCAGGAGGAGTAACCAGGGTGTGACAGCTTCATCATGTAGATGGATGATATCATTTGTGAGACGTATAATTAAACAAAACAATCCAATCTCAGTGCATTAGAAGATCACTGAGGATGGTCATTTCATTGTTCTTGCTGATTCTTAAGCCTTCAAGCATCCCCAGAATTTCAGCAAACCCAAAGATACACTTTCATGCTTTATCAACAAAGCCATCATCAATACCTTAAGTGTGTGTCCCCAAAGCTAGGGTCGAGGATATTCTATTCAACGGTTGGAGTTTGCTGATGTCATTGATAACTATGAATGCAATATCACTATATCTTTCTAAATAATAATGTCTTTGCCAAGGAATAATTCTCCTGCAGCTTTGATTTCCCAATTCATTCTTAGAGTTTCAAAAGGAGTAGTAGAGGTAAAAGGTGTTAATTAGTTTTGATGCTTTAACCAATTTAGGCCAGGTCTCTCTCACAACAATGCAATCATGCACAAATAATAATGTGAATTGATGAATCTATAGAATCACATACCAGAGTTGATCTCTCAAAGAAAGTTTTGATTTTTGCTTTTCATTGGTAGGCTAGCTGTTTCCAAAGCTGATCCTAGACAAAAGAATTAGTTCTCTCATTAATCCAATTGCACGCAATTTTGATGGAGAAATTTGCAGTCACGTGAAGATCTCCAGCATACAAACGGAACCACATATATTATATTTTGGTATGGATAAGGATTGACCAATGAGATAACATGTCCTAATTTGTTGGTGCGTGTAAGCGCTTGTGTCTGTGTATGGACACACACCAATATGCACATCACCATTTCTTACGGCTCATGGCAATGGATGTCTTCTTGTTGAACATGGGCAGGCTGCCACTGCCCACGTGGACACTCCACACATTGTCTTCTTCATCCTTTGCTTTCTCCTAGATTACTTCCTGAAATGTCCTTCTTGAATAATGATTGAAATATTAACTTTACTCACAAAATTATCCCTAACATTACTTATCAATTTTAATTTCTTGTCCGCACTTGTGAAATTCATAACATTACTTATGCATTATCAAACCTAATTTAATCATCATGGCTTGTTAAATTATTAATTTTACTTACAAAATTATTAATATTATTACTTGTTATTGTGACGTGTTAAATTATTAACTTTAATTGTGAAATCGCTAACATTACTTTTATATATATATATATATATATATATATCAAGAAATACCATTAAATAAATGGGGAAAACTTATATTTTCACCAAAAAAGAAAAAAAACTTATATACTTAGCCTTATATATTTAATGTGCTTGTTTTTAATTAAATCAAAATATATAGATTTTTTATAAATTATTTATTCTATAAATTATTAATTTTATTAACATAAGATCCACTTGACATGATTTAATTGGTTATAAATATATTAAGTATATAAAGCTAGGTATGTAAGTTTATGCTAAATAAAATAAGTCTACTTGTCAATAATGCATTGAGATTAGAAATAATTTTTTCTTTATTTTTCATGAGATATAATTTCTTCCAAAGGTTAAAAAAATAATTAATATATTAGAATTCTCACTTAGTTTGCAAGTACTTTTTCTAATCTTATATATAAGTTACTTCTAATGTAAAATTAAAGAAAGGCAGTTACATTATTGATGTCTAAAAAAGAAATAAAATTCTTAATTTATCTTTATTAAATGCATTATAATATTTAAAATTTTTTTTCTCTTATGCAACTTTTCTCTCTCTCTATTCTCTAAAATTGTGAAAGAGTAAAATTTTAGAAAAGCAATAAGTGTGATCTACCTTTTTATACAAGATAAGGATCATGATTAAAAGTTACATTATTTTTAGTTCTTATTATAGAACTAGAAAATAACTTATACATAAGACCGTGGGTAATATAATTACTAAAAGTGTTACATAATATTATTTCTAGTTTTTATTATAGGGCAACTTTTAAAAATATTTTTTGATATTTAAGACACTTAGTGAGGTATTAATTATATTTCTTCAATAATATTCCTATTTAAATTCATTAATGATGAGAAAGAATATAATTAAAAATTATATTCTTTTTATAGATAAAATTAATGACTTAATCATCTCTCCTTAATTTCAATAAGGTTGTAAGAGGTGCCTTGTAATAGAAAGCAAATGAAATATTCCCTCCGTCAAAATATGTAAGGCATTTTTAACTTAATCTTACTTCTAATAAAGTAATTATCTACTTTTCAACTAACTTTATTTTTTTATATTTATTCCTATTAAACACCCTATAATAAATATAAACTCATTATCAATAGGGATACTTTTAGAAAAAAATGTAGTAATTACACCTCGAAAGATTAAAAATGTTTTACATTTTTGAACATTCAACTCTTTAAAAAATACCTTATATTTTTAAACATCTAATTCTTAAAAAAATACCTTAACATTTTTTAACAGAGGGAATATATAACAAACAATTGCAATGGATATTTATTTATTTGTTTTGAAAAATTCATGAGCACTCTCCATTTTCCTATGTAATATATAGTGAATTACGCAACTCGATTTCTTCGACGATGGGCAAAATGGAAAAGGTAAAAAACTTTAGACACCCAACTACTTTTAATAGTATGTGTATATCAATAAAATTGTTTCTTATACTTCCTCATTTTCAAAATATAGGTCTTGTTAGAAGAAAAATTTTTCATATCATTTTAAAAGTTCAATCAACATTCATTATTGATGATCTTCCTATTATATTCTTTTTTATTATAATCTCAATTCATCATTCATAGTTCCCTCGTTTTCTTTTTATTAGTTATAGAAAATTTAATTATAAATGTAAAATTAAAAATCTACTGTATTAATTGATATTAGAGGGATTAAATATTATGTGTTACTCCCTCCGTTCAAAAACATAAAATATTTTTTAAAAAATTAAATGTTAAAAATATAAGATATTTTTAATATTTTGAGGTGTAATCGTTGCCATTTTTTTAAAAATGCCTCTATTCATTGTAGGGTGTTTTAAAGGAATAAATATGAAAAGATAGATTAGTTTGAAAGTAGCTAACTACTTTATTGAAAGTGAGATTTAGTAAAAAATATTTTACATTTTTCAACGGAGGGAGTATAAAATAGTTGAAGATTTGTAAAATGAATTATTATGTTTGAAATTATAAACAACTCCTCCAAAGTGACATAAAAATATAAACAATTTCTTCTTCAAAGTGACATAGAAAAGGAATGGAATAAGTCCTATATTGAATTTTTCAGAAAGATATGTAAAATAAAATAACTTTTTTCTAAGAGGCTGAAATGGAGGGAGTACGCATTTGGGTGTAAATTAATACTTTCGAATATTAATTTATACCCAAATCATATAGAGCTTCCTTTATTTTTTGTTAAAACTTTTTAATTAAATTACACAGATTAAAAAAATTGGTTTAAAATATTTATGCTTTAAAAATTATTATCACATTTCAAAACTGTCCTTAATTAAAGCCATTTATCTCTATCCCACATTTAATTCTACCACTTTATGAATGGCATTTTTGAAAAAAAAAATGATCTTATAAATTCGTCATCAATTTTTATAAAAAGGGTATTATGTATATAGCAAGGAAGGCGAAAATTTGTTAGAAAGGGTTTTATAAAGATAAAGAGAGGGTATTATACAAGACTTAAAAGGGTATTATACATATAGTATCAGGAAAGGAATACAATATTTCAAAACCCTACTTAAGGACCAAAAGTTAATTTAAAATACTTTTATTATATTAATGAGAAGGTGCTTAAGTGATTATAATTTCAAAATTATTTTACTTAAATTAAATGTCCTTACTATTTTTTTAAAAAAAATATTTCATGTTAAATTTTGAGAATTCGATATCATCTGTTAAATTGAGGATGACGATTGTCAAACTTGAAGAGTGAATTAAGCTAATTTTATAATGTTCCATGTTAAACCTTAGAAATTCAATTATACATTATAAATTATTATGCAGTTAGTTGTAAAAATTATGTAAAATGACATGCTTATTAAAATACATTAAAATAACTAAGTAATTAAACTTATTAAAAATGATATGATTTTAAAACAATATATAAACAGATAAATGAAATAAAAAAACTTGAACCACATGAATCTCCATCTTTCTTTGTACGCGTAGTAGTAGTGATATGATAACGATGCATCCATAATGAATGACAAAAGTGGTGGCCTCATTATTTATTATACCAACATCTCCTAAAAGGTCTTCACGGAATCTTAATGCCACGAAATTTCCATTTTGTTAATTTCTAATTGATTTATTTATTGAGCAATGCTACATTATTTTCAATGAAACTGTGCTTTATGTCATTAATTTTTAAAAAGGGTATTAGCATCACATTAGCATATTTATTCTAGACGAGGGACGTACAATATTCTACATCGATTTTGATATACAAAACTTATACAAAACCTGTATTTAAGACTTAGCTAAAATCTGCTAATAAAAATATTTATAAATTACCTATTAGGTTACTAACAAAATTTTTATATTGGTAATAAGATTTAAGCTCATTATCTTGTATTATAAATTATGAGCCAAATTCTAACTAATTAAATGAATTGATTAGAATTTCTAAGGCTTGCTTTTTTTTTTTTTTTTATCAAAAGAGATATAGGAGGATAACAAAAAGCTTTCAAATGATGGCGGCCACATAAATGAGTTCCTCAAATAAATAAATAGATATGACGATGGTCTTACTTCGGTGATTCCTCACAAAATGACGTCATCCTTATCAACTTGGTGATCTGAGTGCGCGCGCGCACTGTGTATTATAAATAAGACAGAGCTCGTCTGCGTTTGAATAAGCAAAGCTTTATATTGGAATAATATATGGATATGGATATGGCTCCTGCAAGCTCCCAGATAAGTGTCTCCCAAATGTTCCTAAACACTTGTTCTTCTTTAACGCCATTCTGTGCTGTCGCACCTCAGTATTATCATCGCTTCTTTCTCGTTCCTAAGATTCACGATCTCCAAATAACCATGGAAACAATCTCTGAAGAGGAAGAAGATGATGACGATGACGACCTTGAAGTCCAGCCAATCTTCAATCTCTTGGACATCTGAGACTGATCAAACCCTCTTCACCATGTTTGAATTCATGTAGAGTATATATCTTCATGATTCATGTTGAATTCCAAGCTGCATAGTTTTTGTACAGTTCCAAGGGTTCATTATGATCATCAAAGCAAATCTCATGACTCAAAGAGTGCTTGTAGAGATTTGAGTATCTGTAATCTTTATTCTTCTATTTCTTGAGTCCCAAGATCAACATGTTGGCTCTTGAGCACTTTCAAATTAACAAGCCAAATTATCAGGCTAAATTATGCATTACTTCCCTAAACTTTGAATCACATACACAAAATCTCCTTAACTTTTAAAACTTTATAATGAACTCCCTTTCAATCTCATATTTATGAAAATAACTCTAAATAATCAATTTTATATATTAATTATTTATACATAACTTAAATTTTAGGAAGATTATCTGTATATTAATCAAAGTTTGAGAGCTTAAATATACATAAAAATAAAGTTTAAGGGGGTATATAATTTATAGCTAGGGATCATTTGCATAAATATGAAAGTTCAAGAAGGTTTTTTTATTAAATTTTAAAGGTTAAAGGAGTTATTTATACATGGCTCAAAGTTTTAAGAAAATTTTGTATAATTTAGCCAAATTATTATTTATATATATATATATATATATCATCAGCACAAAGATTTTTGGTTTCGGATTCTCATATTCGATAATTAAGCAATTCTTTTAGACAAGTAGTGTGGTGATGATGTTTTCTAATATGTAATTTTTATTGTCATAATGGAATAAATTACATAAAATTTTTGGTTTTGATAAAATTACAAAATACTCTTAATTTTGATGACAGAACTATACAAAAAGAAAGTCAGAACTCAAGCATCACAGTTTCTTCCCTGAAAAGTCCTCATAATGTCTTCAATAAGAATTTGAGGGAAGTTTGCAGGGAATTGCTCCAATGATGAAATCTTAACAAAAGATGAGAATATAACTTGCTAAGCAATCAACACTCCTATTATTTTCACAAATATCAATTAATTACTCCTTCCATCTCAGTTTATAAGAAATTTTTTTGAGTGATTTAATGTTTCATAATGTAAGATGTCTTGAAAAAAATAATAAATCTCTAATGAAATTTATTTTAAAATTACCCTTCATTATTTAATTCTTTAAATATTTTTCTCTTTGCCCATTTTTAAAAAAATGATATTTTTTAAAAATTTATATTTCTTTTTGGGACAGTTAAAATTCTAAACTATATATTTAATTTTTTTATTGCTCATAAACATTCTCTTATTGGTGTCAATCATATATTTAATTGATTTTATTTATTTTCATAATTTTTAAAAATTATTTTATAAATGGGGCAGAGGGATTTTTCTTTTTTAAATAATGGTTAAGAAAATTCTACCAGCAAAAAAGGAATTGGCCCAATCTTTGGCCCATGGTAGGCACATATTCTCACTTCCAGATCTGGGCCTACTTTGCCAGAAATTTCCTACCTTACTACCTATGACATTTTCAGGCACTTCGTTTGGAAATCAAAGCCACACACACACTCATATATGCAATTAATTAACCTCTAATATCTACTTAGGTATTTAAATATGGCTATGTATGGATATTTCCCCGTAGATATCCAAATTTTAACCAAAAATCTTATGTTTTGTTAGATGTTTGTTGTTGAACTTTTGTGAAAACATGAAGAATCTATTTTTAATGAGCCAATAATAAAACATATATAGTTGAGTAGTTGTAGAATAAACTTCCCCACATATTACATCCTATGATTAGAAAATCTAACCACACTAGTCAATTAAAAGTCTTCCTTACCTAAATTTTATCCTATTTTTAAGCCTCCAAAAGCATATTCTGGAACATTCAATTTACTTTCGAAGTCCTTTTTTTTGTTTTTTTTAACCAACCTAACAACTTTCTTTCTTTAGTTCACTGACCCACTGTATATATACACGGCTCCATTAATCTGCAAACATCAGCACAGACATTGTTCTGAGTTGTGAAGCAATATATCAATCTCTGAAGCCAATTAATTAAAGCCTAAAAAATTAATTGTGAAGAGATATATCAAAGATGGTGAAGCAAGTGAGAGGCATATGTGGAGAGGTAGCACCAGCAATGCTGATAAACCTTCAGAGATGTAACCCTAATTATCTTCCAAAGTTGGAGCCTATCATTGAAGAAGCGTCTGAACAAAACCAGTTCGAGGTTGTTTTGCCCAAAAGGATTGTCTTCGTTCTTCCTCTTTTTCTCTCTTTTGTCTCCTACTTCTTCTTGTATCCAAATATCAAGTTTTTCACTACTTGAATAAAATATGTTTTCAGGCATCATATGAGGCTCTCCTAAATTTAAGGTCATAAATATCATATGGATAATTTTCTAAGATTCCAAAAACTCAACAATCAACATCCTGATAAACTACATATTAAACTTGTGCGGATGATGACCTCTTGCTAATTAAGGCTGTGTTTGGTAATTTGCATACAATCTGAAGTTTGCAAGGATAATATGCATGTAGAATAAGCTTAAAAAGGCCAACAAGCGTTTGTCCTAATAAGATGGGAATGAGTTATAATTGTTTAAGTATGAGGTCTTGAATTTAAGTTTGTATTGTGAATGCAGAAATATTTTTAAAATGGCTACCTCAATCGAACTTGACAATGTTTTGAATATGACCAAGTCATATATATTAAAAAAATAAATAAAAGGATTATACAAATTAAAATATCACCAAAAGAGTTTGTTATCTCTCCGGTATTATTCTTCATTAGTGAAATAATGTATTAACAAGCAAAAAAGGGCTGTATAAGTTTCCAACTTGAGGTAGAGATACTTAATAAAGTTTTAATGGTTAGGAAATTATCAGCATGTATCACCTTAAATTCATGGTTCACTTAGGGAATTTTATAGTCTTCATTATGTATCACTGACATGTTATGCTCATTGGTAAAATGATAAATTGAATTAGAAGAGTTATCTGCGTAGATATATATACTTAAAAGCTTAAAAGAATTTATTGTCTTTGAACAAATTTCATTATTATGTTTTGAAAATTAGAATGTTATCGATATATATATTGTTCAAATTTCAACAAAATTCTATATATGAAATTTAATTTAGGCTCATAATGGAATGAAACCGAAGTGCATGCATCTTCAAAAACCTCCCCTTTTCATGAGAGACAAAAGCTCTTCTTGTTCTCACTCCCTAGAAGCCCCTCCATAAATTATCTTCTTGCTTAAATCTTAAAGAAAATGAGAGAACAGGTCATGAGAGACTAGATGATTATTTTAAATTATATGTTCAGAGAAGCTAATAGTTATAATGATTGGCTGTCATACCAAACTTTCAACATTAATTTAGATGCTGAAATTTTTTATGTTTCACCACCTAGATGCGTACACGTTTTGTATTCTAACATGACTTAGTTTGTTATTCTGTTGTATGGATTTTTTCACGGCAATCTATTAAAAAAATAAAAAACTTGTTGTGTTGAGAGATAAAACCTCTTCTTTTTGTATCAAGAATGTGATGCCGTAACAGCTAAACACAAATTAAAAGAGAACTAACAAAATGACTTTTACTCTATCAAGTATTAATTAATAATAATTGCAATCGTTTTCTTCAATTAATACATGAAGAATAGTAATAGTTTTTAATATATCCCTATGCAACGCATAGGGACTGAAATCAAGGCTACCTAGCTTACAGAAAAAGGAACACAGCCACAAAAGTAATGCAAAAAATGAAAGTACAACATCGTGATCAAGAAACTCAAACGAGTCTTTTTCATGATCTTCAAGAATGGGTTCCAATTTTGGATGACTGGAAGATTTCTCGTGAGATATCAAGTGGGAAGGTGCAACTTCGTCCCACTTGTTCGCATACTGAAACTCCATGGCAGATATAAATTCAGGTTCTTCTCTGGAACTGATAATGAAGAAAGGAACAGATTTCTGATGATAAAGAAAGAGAAAGATTTGTGTGTGGGATTGGTGACAGAAAGCGGAAGGAAAATGGGAATTTATAGTTCCTTTGAAGGAAAGGAAATGAGAAGGAAAGATCAGAGAAGCAGAATGCTAAGCGATGATGTGTCGTCATATGTCATTATTCTAGAAAGGTTAGTAATTTATTTGTGTGGAAAATATGTTAAGTAATTGAAAATTGGGATTAGTTTTTAGACTTCGTCAATTTAATAATTTAAAATTAATTAAAAAAAGAATGTAATTTTGTATTCACCGTCTCACGCGGAGAATCCAAGTCAACTGAATGAATTAATTCCTTAGCCTATTGGATTTCTAGATGCAGATGGATTGTAAGGTTATACTTTTTCTGTTTTCAAATAATTACAACAAAATGACTTTAGATCTGATTGTCAAATCAACGGGATGAGGCCCTCGTATTATGGATAACAATAATCTATATTTTTCATAGCTTTGTGAAAAATATAATTTGGTGCTATCATTATCATACTCAAACACTGTCAAGCTAATTAGAAATAGCTTTTTAACAGGATTTCTCAACTATCAACCTTATATGAAAATAATTTAATTATTTTCCCTCAATTTAACTAAAAGAAAATTATCTCTAGTATTGATATTGATAAATAATTTATTTTCCTTCTTTCCATTCCAATGTTCTCGGGCACTCCTCTCACCAATAATTTAATAGCTATTGCATACTTAAGATTTAAACTCAAAACATCTAGTTAAAAATGACCAATCATCTAACCAAGTAATCCAAGCATCTACTAGTGTTATTGATAGGTAATTGATTATTATATTTTTCATAAATAATTAATAAATTGTTTTAAATGTGTTATAATTGAAGTTATGCTTAAAATTGATATGTAAAACATCAATATCATGAAAGTGAAACCACAGAAAGTTCCATGAGCAACACTTGTTTCAGTTTCAGTCATGACTCAAATACCACATCTTAATATAAATTTTATATTTTATTGTGGTCGACAATATTGATGATTGGAGAGAATCCAGAATACTGAGAATAGTACAAGTACTGCAAAAGAGAGTTTTTGTTTCTAATGCGTTTCAGTCAACCCAAAGGGCTACATACTTAGCCATTACCATGTACAATTAAATACAACAGCTAATGTAACAAGAATGCCTATCATGTAAGATCAGCCTCAGCGAAAGAGAATATTTTTCAAGGGGAAAAATGTATAACTAATTCATCGTTAGAATATATCAGCTTGCAATGCTTGCTTGCTCCAAGATAAGTAGGCTGGGTCCCCATATGGCCTGCAAACAGGGGGAAAAAAAATCAGATGTGCTGTTTGCAAATTGTTACTAATGGGAATAATAATATACCCCCAACAAAAGTTATTCCAATTAGTAACCCATAACCTACAAGGTTGTGAATTCAAATTTTGTTGTTGATATAAAGATTTTGTAGGTGGACAATTTGTAAATGCTCTTTAAGCCTAAAAGCATGTCTTGATCTTGGTGAGCCCCTTGACCCTACTCAAACTTTTTTTTCTTTTTTACCCCTCCCCCCAACACGCACACACAAATACATTTACAGATGAATAAAATATTTGAAATATTTTTTCTCAACTCAACAGCACATTTTTAACTCCTTCTAGAAAGCTCTTAAAGAACTTGATAGGAAACACCTAAGGAATCATCTTATTATTATTATTTTCTACTCTTTGAAAATAAAAAATTCTGCGTTCCTAATCTTCCAGGAAACTACATGAAAGATTGGTTCAGGTTAGCGGGCTAACTGATAGGGATATTCCAGCATGACAAAAAGAATAGTTGAAAGCCAATTCCGCAATCAGGTCGAAAGAATGCCAAAAGCCACCAGACTATGTACGATAATAAATTACCTGGGATTTTTCACATGAAGCAACAAGAAGATGATGGAGATCAATATACAAAAGGAGCCAACAAAAAGATTTGCGAGTCCAAGAAAGTCATTTTTCCCACCCAGCCAGCTTGATGTTGACAGAACAATCTTCTTTTTCCCACCAAAACTGTAAGTGTTATAGTTATTCAATAGGTGGACTACGACAACATCATCCGCATCCAGATCCTCTTCGATTTTACCATACAACTTCCGGAAGCTAGGGAGAGCAGCAGTGCGCATCCATACTATAAGATCTTCTTGATCACTGAGCTGAAATGTGTGAAGCAGAATGGACAGCACAGGGAAGCATAATAAGATGATGAGAACTCATTAGAATCAGTAAATAAAATGACTGTAACAAGGAAAGAAAAGGACTACAAATGTTAACACGGAAAGATGAGAACGACACGAGAATTATGTTGTTAGAGATTATTTAAAATAAGAAAAGAAGAGAAACCATTTATGAGCCTTCATTTAAGAGTTTAAGGTTTCGAGGTGAATTGGTTCTTGAAGGTATTTCTCTCCTACAATCCCCCCTCCTTCACCCAATATTGTACATTCTTATCAATATCCGCATTATGATAAATGCTGTTCTCATCATTTCTAAACTATTCTTGGTGAATCATTATAACCCACAAGGAAGTCTATCAAAATAGATGAAGATAAAGAAAAAGGCATTGCAGCTGAAGCCATAAATCAATTGTGTTAGCATTAGAAATCAAATCTGGGTCATATGATAATCAAGAAGAACGCGCCACTTGGGGAGAAAATATGGTTAGAAGACTTACAGGAATGAGTGGATCCAGCTTTCCACCACCGATCAAGGTCCCATTCTGAAAATTGAATGGGTAAACATGCTTCCCAAATTTATGATCACGATCACTCTTCCATGCAATATTCTTCCTGTTGACCTTCAAATCTGATGGCCCTCGACTAAAGCCATATGTATCATTGAACAAACTCCATGCTATTAACCCACAAGGTACAATTGGTTGGTCATCAAAGGACTCTACAGGTTTACAAGAACTGGTGCCATTGTACCCAAGTCCCTGTAAGAGCTGCTGATCACTTCTACTTTTGACATACCTGAACAAGTTTTGAGGACTTCAATGACCATGGCAATTAACTAACTGAAACTAAATATATAAACACTCGTTTTTGGACAGAACGAAGCAGGAAAAAATAAAAAATGCATTTTATACAACTAATTTAAGAGTTTCAAATGCTTTCATGTACCCTACATGGTATTAATTCCATAAACAACTCAATCAAATGGCAGGAACCAGATGTCCAGAAAGCGTACCAAAAGGTGGGATGAGCTTTCTCATAGCTCAACTCACAAATTTTGGTTAACAATAACAACTAGGATTCAAGGGAATCGAAACTTGAGGAACATATTCCACAATTGCTTTTTCAGAGACAAGACCAAAAATGTCAAATGAAACAATTTGCAAGTATCATGTCGAGCCTAGAGATTCATAATTTGGGAGGTCTAAAAATTTTGAACAGCAGGAAAGCAAAATTTGCTTTTGAAGGAAAGAAAATTGTAGATATCTAAAATTGATTTTTTCAAGAGGACAAAGCACCAGCTCTCATTCTAGAACTTATTAAGAGGAAAAACATAATAATACTTGACTACATAAAGAAAGTGAGACAGTCATAGCCCCCAATTACTTAATCCCAAATGGTAGT
The DNA here is from genome assembly GCF_029017545.1 of Prosopis cineraria. Lineage (NCBI taxonomy): Eukaryota > Viridiplantae > Streptophyta > Magnoliopsida > Fabales > Fabaceae > Prosopis > Prosopis cineraria. The sequence continues at coordinate 5,616,557 of NW_026555342.1, read as the reverse complement.
TCAATTCTTAATTAAGTTTGCTTTTATGGATAGCCATGCAACAGTTTAACCTCAATTGGTAGCTCAATCCAGAATTCAGTTTGCTTTCACAGCTAGCTTTGTAATCATAATGCAAAGACTCGAGCTCAAGCCCTAAAAGTTTGCATCTGACCATTTCATATGACAATTGACTGCAATATCTTCTTCCTTTACACATAAATCATTCTGCGGGATTTTCTATAAGTGAAAATAGAGACATTCAACAAGCAGAAAAGATAATAGAGCAGGTAGGCGAAGCGACAACTAAAAACCAAATTGTCTTGAATGGAGACAAAGCCCAGCTTAGCTCCATTGCAAACACTCATGAAGTCATTGAGATCCCTAATCTTGAGGAGATAGTTATGAAATACAGCTTGCATGTAAATCAGGACCCAAAAAAAAAAAAAAAAAGAGCAATGCTCCCTCTAGTCCTATTTCTAAGTCACTTTCAACGTTTTCACCGGAATCAAGGAAAATCTTAAACTTCATTAACTCTGTCTAAAAATTTAACAAGTTTTCAACTTTACCCCTATTAAATATATTTATTCTAAAATAAAATACTCTAGCATTTAATAAACTTCCCTATATTTAATAGGGGCAAAATAGTAAAGATAAATATAATAATCATTGATGTGCCTTATAAATAGGACTAGAGGCGTATATGAGAGGAAATCAATGTGAAAGAGAAAGAACAAATGGGGAAAACGCAATTCCATGCAATAGCTGTAAAGGGAAATAAAGCATCCTCACCGTCGGTGGTTTTGGTAATAATTATCAAGCTGGTAATAGATATAAATTGGTGCTCTCATTGGCTTAGGTACCTACAGAAAAGTTACAAACACAATTAAGGGACCATAAGCAACGTCAACTCTATCAGTAGTTCTTTTGGCAAAGCCATTACTTGTTTTAGCACCCAATCCAAAAATCTCAATTATAATTGAAATGAGAAGAAAGAAAAGAAATAAGCCAAAAATGTATTGTTAGTGAAGCAACGGCAGAAAACAAAGGAAGTAAATATGAGCACAATATCATATTGAGCAATGTCGTAAGCCACAACACAAGGTTCTTGTTAATAGAGATATATGTCAAAGCTATCATTGGGCCTTCACTTAATAGTTTAATCTTTTGGTATGAAATGGTCCTCCACATGGTATCAGATCCTTCATGAACAAGTGGTCAAAAAATAGATTCTTACTTCCCTTCACTCTCCTAAATAAATTCAATTTAACACATGACATGGAGCGCTACTGTTTAGTCAATGCTTCAAGCCAAAAAGCCTCTTTGTGAGTGGGTATCCAATCATTTTTTGGGCCTTACATAAAGCAGCTAAATCTTTTAAGACAAAACGGTCCTAGGAATTTTCCAAAGTCCATAATAGGAAGCAATCATTTCTCTTTGCTGACAAGTACAGAAAAGTTCTAACTTTACCAGTTATAACATCAATATGTGAACTATTTCCGAAAACTACCCCACCCCATGGTGGTGTCCCCTAAAAACAAGATGTTAATGCTCTCAGACACCATACAATATTTCATAAAGTTCAAATGAATATTTATGCCCCCCAAAAGTTCACCTCATGCCTAGCATGCATACGTTTTTTAGTCAGAACTGCAGGGGCATCTTGAAAATTCAATAATAAATTGAGGTAAACTTCTGCAATTTCTTCACATCTATGCTTCATAGAAGCAGTTCATTGTTTAACAAAAAAACAAGAAGGAAAGAAAGAACAAATGGGCTGAAATCTTTTTCAGTACAAGATGACCTTTAATTCCATGAGAAAGGCACGACAATAAAGTTAAAGGGGTCAATTTTATGGGATACAACTATCTTCAATTTACTGATATTATAAGAGAAAGGAAAAGTTCTATTCTCTTTATTTTTGTTTTCTTCAGTCTTAATTCATCCAAACATGGGGAGTGAAAACCTCTATAATTTACTTTCCACCTTGAGGACATGGAGTTTTTTAATCTTCCAAAAAACTCGGACCACCAATTGATTTATCTAAATTGATTCTGACGGACCTGCAAGTTTTGGGCAGGTGAGGCTACAGGCTTATGTGAAGAAAATAAAGACAAAAGTTAGTACAAGAGGGCTGGCGAAGGCTGCATTATCTGTGATGAGGAGGCCAAAGGGAAGAGAGAGGCAATTGAGGGCTGTAACACATGCCCAGGACGTGAGGGGGTAAGTAGGAGGGGGAAGAAAGTATGCAGGTAGGGTTGGAGAGGATTGTTGAGGGGTTTAGGGTCTCAGAGGAGACAAGGAAGAATTTTGGCTAATGGTGAAGAGAGTGCCCAGTCTCTCGGATACTAGGTGGAGGGAGGAGCTGTGTCTCTTTATTTTCTTTCCTTTCCTTTCCTTTTCTTTCTTTCTTCCTTCCTTTTTTGTGATATCTTTTATGTCTCACTGTTTACTAGTGTGAGCTGAATATCTTCTGTAACAACCACATTTCCTTTATTGGAAAAGCTATTTAGCATTTAATATCAAATTTATTTTCATATTGAACCTTAAAATAATTGGAAATACAACAGAGAAAATGTCAGCAACATTTGGAAATTTTGTTACCAACATCAAAAGCAGCAAAGAGGAAGCAAACCACAAATAAAAATAGGATTAAAAGGAGCAAGTATCCACAAAATTTTGACGTTGCAAATTCCTGAAAAGGTTTCACAAAGATCAAACAACGACTGCAGAGATAATAACCACTAACTAATGCAACCAAAAGATAAATGATTAATCACCTTTAAGAATCGTGAACATTTTTTGGAGATTGAGTCATCTTTGATATATGCAACCTTGTTACTTCTATACTCTTCTGGCACGCATTCAACATCATACCTATCCACAATTTCAACAACCTACTATCCACAAGTCAAAAGTATATTCCAACAAGCATTAAGCTTTTGAAGAGAGAAAAGAAAAAAATCACTGCATAATATTAAAAGAAAATAGAAATGTAGTTTACATTATAGGAAGCACGAAGAGTAACAAGCCCAACAGGAATGAAAATGCAACTCATCAATAGAAAAGTAGCAATGACCTGCATAGCACATGATTGAGATTTAGCATGCACATTTTATGAAACAAAGCACCTATTAATATCCAAATAATGTCAAAGAACTTACTGTTGCTGGTGTCAGGACAGGCTTACAAGCTGGAAGGTTCTGTTGTGTAAACTGATAGAATGCTAGAAAGCCGCCATTGACATCAAGTTATATTAAAGAAGTACAAAGGTTCAAGATTTTAAAAAGAAAGTTCATGCACAGAGACTTGTCTAAAGGAGAAACACGAGATGCAGTTAAAAGTAAACCACTTCACAGGACTGACTTTCTAGTCTATGCAAAAGACAAAATCTGCACTAAATTTGATTCATCCTCCAAGTCAGAGTCACTTTTCACAAAAAGACAAATATCCTAAAATGCACTGAAATAGTATGTAATGCTCTCCAAATATATTACAACTGAACAAGTACTCTCCATTACAATTTTCTTTCACAATAGCTAAACAGACAGTGACAAACGCTCTCATTGGCCAAATCACCAATTTGCACATCTTCAGTAAACCATAGAAACTTTTTTTTTTTTCAAGCGCATTTAATTTTGGCAACAACTGAACATCTATTGGATTTTGATGGGCATCCAAGTGAGATGAGGAACCCTCCCCGAAAAGCTAGCTGTTGAGGTGGGAGAACCAACCTACTTATATACCTCATTGAGTATCCCACACTACTCAATGTGGGGCTTGGTATCCTCCACTACCGAGTCACCATCAATTGGCCCCCCATGGAACGTCCTAGCAGCTGCACTCCACAGCACCTAACCCTGCCTCCTTCTAGTAAGAACCCTCAGTGGGTAAGCCTCTCTAGAATCACCGACAATGAGGCTCTGATACCAATTAATGGGTACCCAAATAGAATGAGAAATCCTACCCCAAAAGCTAGCTGTTGAGGTGGGAGAACCAACCCACTTATATACCTCATTAAGCATTCTGTACTACTCAATATGGGACTTAGTATCCCATACTATCAAGTTTCCATTAGATCCTATATAGAATAGACCAGACTATCCCCCACATTTTATTTCACTTTTAGTCTCTAAATTCTTTTCTTCTCAATTCTGTTTGCAATGTGAACCTCAGATTTGAAGAAGTGGAAAAATAACTGATTTAAATATATAACTATGCTGCCACATCTTCCATCGCTAAATATTTTCTGACAGTGAAAAAGAATAAAAAAAATAATAATCAAATCTCAATGAAGTCAGTAAATGGAATGTCCAAAACAAAAATGGACCAACCATCTTTTTGACTGCTGATAACAATTACACATGATTTGATCTTAGAGAAAATGAAAACTACAACCTAGTCTTGAAATAAGGAGAGATAGCTTAGAGAAACCATTCCCCTGCATCCCATGAAAGTAAGGAACCAACTATAATCTCAAATGTCTAGATGATGTCCCAGTAATAATCCAATATATAACAGACCATATTGAATAGAGGAACCAGACGTTATCAGAAATTAAGGATATAAAAACATCAACAGAAAAGTCCTCAATCATGGGCATAAAGAAAAGAAACAATTGAAAAACTGCTGTAAGAAACAAGAAAAACACACCATTATTTTGCCTTGAACGTGCTGAGATTGATTGGGAAGCTTGGCCTCCTCTTCCAACTGTTGAGGAACTCCCTCCCTCAACTTCCATTATTGCAACTCCCCAAGAGTCAAAGATACGGCTCAACAACAACAAAAAATTCCACCAGCACTTGCATTCTCCCAACACTGCATTGAAAAAATTTTCCTTCAGTTAACTAGGAAATAGCTATAATTTGTCATTTAATCGTTAATACCTAGTTTCAAAGAATATAGAAACTTCTCATTTATTTTTGAGGAAAGGGGGGTTTCGGCAGGGTGGGAGCACATGACATATTGCAATGCACTAAAGCTAAATCTGTCCATGCAATAGCAAATTTGTGCCCTATTCTCTTTCTTAAACATTTAAAAGTAAGGGTGAAAATTCCTATAAGATCCATATCCAAGAGCAAAAGTGTTGACTAAATCTATTCTTTATTTAGATCATTGGACAAAGAGAAATAAGAGAATCTTAAAGTCATGCAGCAGAGAGCAGGCCTATATGAAATTAACATAAGACTACAAGATGTCAACCTTGATAAACATTTCTACAGGTAAGTTAATCCTAGATATTTTTTAAGAAAACAACTAGCACCTCTACTCATATATAATCATGCTCGAAAGGTAGAACTGCATCAAAATAGATATGGAACGAAAAAACATGCAATGAAAGCTTAGTTATAGGTGATTAGAGAGTTTCCTCTGACATAGTTGTCTCATTCGAGGAAACACACAAACAATAAGCCTTAACAGTTGACTCTACTTCAAAGGAGATCTCATCCCTAGAATAAGTAATCTCCACTCTCAATCATATATGGAAGTGATATACATAGTTATATACCAAATATCCAACGCATTCCCAACCAGCCGTCTTATTTATGGTGTGGAAGCCAAATGTTCGCTCCAGTCCTGGCTGGAAAACTTCAGTTTATAACGACACAAATTTCTCCTTTGCAAATCCGTGTTTATTCATAATAAATCAAATTGAGCCTCTCAAATAAAGATAACAAATTCCCAAAACACAACCTATACTCAACCAGAATATTTACTGAATTAATCTGACCGTTTTAAGCTCAATCTAAACGAGAAAAAGAATTCAAAAGATAGCCTAGGCTAACATAATTGCGATCCTTTATCTGCCCCTGAGATTTTCTCAGCAACTTAAAATATTACCTGGTAATTTACGTTGATCCCAAGTTTGACTAAAGCACAAGTTGAACTCAAATGTCTTTTGAAGAGAGATTTGGAAATGAAGAAACTGAGTTTCCCAGGTGGATAAGGTAGCGAGGGAAGAGATTGCTTACCTAGAGAGAATTTGGAATCACTGAGCACTATATTCTTCGCTTACATAGCGGGAAGGAAGCGATCACCTGCGTTGCGAGCCACGAGCAAGAGAAGAATCCCAAGGTTCCAATTTTCTGTTCATGAAATCGATGTTCATGAATTACTAATTTACTATTACTATTTGTTACGTAAGAAATAAGAAATACTCATCTCCATGCCTTTTCTTTTTTTCTTTTTCCCCTTTCGGCCTCCACCCATCTTTATGCTTTTGGTAACAATTTATGTCTTTGGGAGAAAAACGAACATGAATAATAAAAAACTAATTGAATTCAAATGAAATATTTGAGTTGTACTATTACCATCTCAATTTTTTTTCTTATTTAACAATCTAAAAAGTATAATTTTTTTAAAAAATGTTCGTTATGCATGATATTTTTGATCAATTTAATCTCTTCTTATTAAATTAATTTTAATTTAATGAAATTATGACAAATAAAATGTATCAAATCATAATCGTCAAAACTCAAGTGAACAATGCCTGTCTTGCCCAAAGAAAAAAAAATAGTGAGAAATAATTTTAATTTCTTCAATACTTTTCTTAACGTTTGGATGAGAACAAAAAATGGAAGGGGAAAAAACCTAGGAAAGCAAAACTTTAAAAACTATTGTTATTTTTAAAAACTTCTTCTTCAAGTTTTCTTCTCACTTTCTTTCTATCCAAACCAGGTTTTGAAAGTCAAAATGAGGCGATGTACTAGCTTATACATCCATAACAGGCTATTGGGGAATTCAATATAAAATTTGCAGATAATTTAAACTGTAATAAAATCATATAAATTGATATTGATGATTGAAGCTTCTTTTTCTTGTCACTTTGAGAAATATTGTCAGACAGACCCTGGGCTGAACTGAAGCAAGTGGAGACATTCACTCTGCATGCATGGAGACATCTCAGAAGTTCTTCGAAGTTGATGGCCGAAGAGAACCAGCTAGCTCAGAAACTCGTGATCAATTAACAATTTAAATGGGAAAATACTTGAGTGAAAAAACACTTAAAAAAAAAACAAAAACAAAGTAGGCGTTTGCCATCAAAATTTTCAATTAAAATTATTACATCTAAAAGTAGGCTTTCTATAGAGTCAATAATTTGCTGCCGTGAAGTACGAATGTTCACTTGTCATTCTTCTAGTTGAACTTGATACCACACAGCTACTTAAGTAATGTCCTTTGAGATGGCCAAAACATCCATTAACAATCCAACCACCACTTTCAATTTCATTTATGGAAACACTGCTTTTCCAACATTGCTCATATTACGCAAACGCAGACTAGAACCCAATCGACACTCAGTTTCAATCCAGCTCTTACCAGGCATCTTCTTAACCCCTCTATCTTCCATTAACTTCCTGATCTCCACAGCATCATTCCATCGGCCTACTGCTCTATAAATATTACCCAGAAGAACATAACTTAGATGGTAATCAGGTACCAGCTCAATCATCTTTTTCGCAATTCGCTCTGCCGTGATAGGGTCTGAACATTTGGTGCATGCTCCAAGAAGAACTGCCCAAAGTGATGAATCATATCTACAATCTGCATTTTCTAACAAGTTTTCAGCCTCTTCTATCAGCTCAGCACGGCCTAAGAGATCGATCATGCACGTGTAATGCTCAACTCCTTGTTTAATCCCATAGTCCTTTGTCATTGAAGCAAAATACTTTCTACCTTCATCAACCAAACCTGTATGACTACAAGCAAAAAGGACAGCAATAAAAGTTATATAGTCAGGCTTCATCCCCTCTCCGATCATCTTCTCAAATAACTCAAGCGCTTCTCTCCCTCTTCCATTCTGAGCAAGCCCACCAATCATCGAGTTCCAAGTTATCAGATTTCTAACTGGCATAAGTAAGAACAATCTATGTGCAAAATCAATGCAGCCACATTTTGCATATAGATCAACTAAGGCTGATTCTACGATAACATCTCTCCAACCACCCCTTCTCACGTACTGGCAATGAGCCTCTTTCCCCTGTCTTACAGCTGCCAGAGCTGAACATGCTCGAATGATAGTCCCAAAACTGTAAAGATCCACTTCTTTCATTTCCCTGACAAGATTGATCACAGTTTCACATTCTCCATTTTGACAGTATACACCAAGCATAGCAGACCAAGAAATTGCATTCTTATTGCTCAATCTGTCAAAAACACTCTTGGATTCGCCAATAGAGCCACATTTTCCATACATATCCACAAGACTACTCTCAACAACCACATTTCCACATAGCCCTGATGTAACAACTTTAGCATGAACTTCTTTGCCCTGCCTCAACCTCCCCAAATTAGCACAAGCTGTCAACACTGTCCCAAATGTAAATCCATCTGGGGATAGCCCATGATTTCTATGCATAACATAAAAAAACTCCAAAGCTTCCTCAAACAAATCATTCCTTGTTAATGCGGAAATAACTGATGTCCAGCATATAGCGTCTGGTTCAGGCAATTCATCAAACAACCGGCGTGCGTCCTGCACACCATGGTTTCTTCCATACATATCAATCAGAGCACTAGAAATAACATGATTCGAATCAAACCCCCGCCTTATGACCATCCCATGGAAGCATCTTCCTCGCTTTAAATCTCCCAGCTCTGAGCATGCCTTGATCACGGCCGATAAAGGAAACCCATTAGGTTCAACGCCAAATTCAAGCATTTCCCAGAACAATTGCAAAGCATTTCGGGGCTTCCCCACTCGAATGTATCCAGAAATCATTGAACTCCATGACACCACATCCTTCACAAAAAGACCATCAAACACTCTCCGAGTCTCCGAGAAATCGGGACCCAATTTGAAATACAAAGCCAGCAAGCTGTTGCCGACAAACCGGTCCGTTTCAAGACCAGACTTGATAACATGGGCGTGGATTTGGATGCCATGCCCAAAAGAAATGACCTTGGTACAAGTCTGAAGCAGGGAAGCGTATAGAATTGGTTTGATACTGATATCACCAGAATTAATAGTGTTCAGAAGCTTAAGCGCCTCAAGAAGAGCACCAGACTTACAGTGTTGGAGGATTTCGGACTCTTTGATTGATGGCTTCCTGGCGTTTCTGAGATTAGAGACTAGATAGCTGCAATGGCGTTTAAACAAGAGCTTCATCAACTTGAGACGGTGCTCGCGATGGTATGGTTTAGGACTCGGCCAATATGAACTGCATTGGAGCCTGTTCCCTTTCCCCCTTTTTTTTTTTTGGAAAAAAAAATTGAGGCCCCTGAATAATTATTTGATTATCTCTTTAAATTTTATCTTAGCAATTTTCTATAGAGAGAAGAGACACACGCATCCACGTGTATACGCAACCATATCAATGTTAAGAATGAACTAAGGTCTCTTCTAAGTAAGAGAGGTGGTATTACACTACAATTACTTTACATGTAAAAAACACTTAAAGTTCATTATTTCAATTTTAATCCCTTTCACATTTTCCCAAGTAAATCATACATGCCACATCCTTAATCAATTCTAAGGAGATTTACAACAATTAGTCTTTGTATTCCATATTATCTAACAAATAAAATTACCAACAATTTAATGAACAGTCCTTTCAATAATTGCATTAATTGGAATTTTGCTTATCCTTTCTCTTACTTGGACTTTCACTTGAAATAATAAGTGATGAGGGCTGGGCTTTCGTGGAGAAATTTCATTAGCATACACAACCATTCAATATATACATGTTACCACTCAAGCACATCCATACAAGCACATATAACTTTCCAACATCAACTAGCAAAGCAAAGAGTGTAAGAGTTGGCGACATTTCACAACACATACATTAAATTCGCCAGGCATTGTTTATATGCACAATCACATTCAACATACCAACTTATACTTTGAAACATAATTCTTTCATAAAACAAGAAAACAATCGAGGTATAAAGGGTTAAGAGTTAAAAATGCCTCCCAATTAAGCAGAAATGTTCAAGATTTTTTTTAAAATAAAAAAAGCATCATTTATATCCTTGAACTACTAACATTTTTAATTCCATCACCCTATCATCTCTCCGTCAAATTTCATTATTAATAGGACTTACATTTAAATTTTTAATATTTTTAATGGATTCTACCATTTTTTTTATAGACTTAAGAGTCTAAAATGCCCGTCAATTAAACATACAAGGCCAAGGTCTCTCCTAAAATAAAAAAAAAAATCATTTGTATATTTTAACTGTTAAGATTTTTTATTCCATTGATCTGTCATCTATTTCGTCAAATTTAACCTTTAGTAGAGCCTAAATTTAATTTTTTTAATATTTTTAATAATTTTTGCCATTTTTTTATATTTTTAATAGGTCTCCTCAGAGCTCAAGTCGCACCTTCGAATGAATCTCTATTTATACTTGTAAAAATTTAAACTTCACACTATCTCTCCAATGGCTCCAAACTTGATTTTTCTACCATAATCCCAAACATTGCTCTCAAATCTACCATTGCTAAATACTACTAAAACTTTGCCAACCATTACAGGAACATGCTTCTGTTGCACCCTTCAACATGATCATTCACGATAATAACAAGCTTGCAATCAACATGTTGGGTGCTCTGCCACCTACCACCACTCCACTTGCTTCAATCTAAGAATGAGTGAATGAGAGGGAATGAAGGGGGGAGGGAGCGAGGAGATATTTTTTAAAAATTATAAAAATACTTAAAAATAGTAGGACCCACTAAAAATATAAAAAAATTTAAATGTGAGCTCTAAGGATGAAAATTAACACAATAGACAATAATAATGGAATGAAAAATCTTAATAGTTGAGGGATATAAATGATATTTTCTTAATTTTAAGGGTAATTTTGATCTTTTTTGCTTAATTGAAGGGTATTTTAGACCCTTGACTTATAAAAATATAATAAAAAATATGAAGTGGGTTCCACTATTATATTTAATTATTAAAAAATATTTTAAAAATTCATGTGGGCCTCGCTAACGAATAACTAACACCAAGAGCACGAAGGAAGTAAAATTTTGGAATTAACGAATAAAATTAATCTCAAGTTGAGTTTTAAATGATTTGTAAACTTTCATATACAGTTCAAAAATAAAAATGACTCTCAATCCAAATATAAATATAGTCATGTAATTAAACATGCAAACAAAGAATGGTAGTACCGCTACCAATTAAACACAATTCTTACATTATTTTGTTCTTTCGCTTTTTCTCCCTTTTTTTCTGTCTCTTGGGCTTAACTTTAGAAACATGCCTTGTCATGGTTTCCAATTCAACCACTTACCAAAGAATAAAAGCCTGTTTGCCAACATGTTTTAAAAATAATTTTTTATTCTTCATAATAAAAGGATAAAAAAATCTATTTGATAATATATTTTTAAAAAATATTATAAAAAATAAAAAAACAAAACATTATTCTGAAAAATAAAAAAATAAAAACAACTTTCAATAATTTTAAAATTATTATTCTGAAGAATAAAAGAGAGCGAGAAAAATCTTTATTTTTATTATTTTTTTCTTCTCAAAACATATTTTATAAAATACTAATTTTCAAAATAATAAAATAAAAATAATTTCAAACAGCTCCTAAAATCCCATCATCCTGGTTTTAGCACTTGAATTGTTGAAAACATATACGAGGACGCATTAATTTTACAGTTTAGCATCGTTTATTCACTTTTTCAATCACCTGAAACAACTAAGAAAAATTTGAGATTTTAATACACAAATAACTCACGAAAATATGGTATTAGTGTCAAATTAAAATGCTCTAAGGAAATTGGAGCAGTGCTGAGAGACTTGTGGTTCAAACACCACCTTCTTTAATTTAGGGGAGTGCCATAGATTCTCTTTCAGCAGAGTTATAGAAAACATACATATCACGATGAGCTTGTCGGCCCCTCAACGATCCCTACATATTATTAGTGTTTTGACCAATAATCTTGAGGTAAATTTGTTATTTTATGTGCTCAAGCAAGAGGGTGTCTCACAATGATGCGATTCTTAGCCTGTGTTCAAAATTTTCAAATTTGCTACATACAGTTTGGTCAATATACACAACTATCATGTCCTTGTAAAATTTTCAGTCAATGGCTTCTCAAGCCTTCCCTGTTTCGGTTGTAATGTGTACAGTATGACACTGGGCTTAACAATTGCTGCCTGCAAACATCACAGGAGAGGACGAAGACCCATCAAACCAATTAGGCAATTACGTCAAGGAGACCCAACAAATCCACAAAAGAAACCATTTTACCTATGCTTTGACTACATATGACCAGATTCTTTTCCATGAGCTGATCAAACCATGAGCAGAAAGATGCCCTTCAAAAATTCTCTCAGCTGTGGGTCCCATTTCATGAACAAATTTGACAGATTCTGACAGTCGATTAAGGAGATTCATCAAGGCAATTACTTCATTTCTTTGCAACTGCAGCTGAAGACAATGAAGTACATCATGATGAGTTTGGTTAGCCAAGTGGCCATAGAACACAACTCACAAATACTCGTTAGTTTGTTAAGGATTAATTTGAAAGGTACAGGATTACTAGTAGTAAAAGCTTCAGGGTCGCTAAATGTTGTGCATCACAAAAAGATTTTACTCAGGCGTGAAAATATCATATACAGCAAGCTAGCATAGAAGGATATTAAGCATATTCAATTTCAAGCTATCATCAGCTTAAAACAGTTTCCATTTAAAAAATACTTATGAGAGAGAGAAAATGTTTAAAAAAAAAAAAAAGCCCAGTTGTAGGGGTTAGCTTCTGAGTTCTACAAACTTTCTTAAAGGGGTTAATAATGTGATAATGAGTTGTAACAATGCACAAATGTTACAAGAGAATTTCATTTCATGACAACAATAACAAGTCTTATCCAATTGGGTGGGGTCGGCTACATGATTTATACGACGCCATTATGTTCTATCATCAATCAAGTTAGCAAGATTTGTCATGTCATAACAAAAATACAAAAAACTTCATCCGAGTGTTATATTCACAAATTAGCAAGATGGAAGGACTGGCCAGTGGATGGAAAATATATACAATGCATAACAGCAACAAACGAGAGCAAAATGAACTTCCAAAAAATGCACTTACTGTTTGATCCCCATTTTCTTGACCATCGACAGTAAAGAGAATTTTTAATGCTGTCCCCAGACCCTGAACCTGAAGTTTTCCCCATAACCGACACTTCTCGCATCCCACACAATCCATTATTGCACTGCATGCCACAAATGATTAAGCCATTTCTAATGAGATATATATCAAATGAAGCAGGTTGCAAATTGAATCATTAGACACATAATAGTGGAAGAACAGGCATAAATTTCCGTTTTGTTTTCCTACATCAGAGTTCAATTCCCCACATAACAAGGAGTTTATAGATAAACCTGTTTCGTTTTTCTTTTTCTCCCCTATATATACCTTGCTATATAATAGGAGGAAATAGAACACATTGCTAATTAATCTTGCTTCTTAAATATGTATCAGAATACAGAAAACTAAAGCATTAATTCAGAAGAAACTATGCTGCCACAAAGTTCTAACTAAAAAAAATTGGAGCTTCTCAAATTCGTAGATATATAGTAGAGGCCAATGCTAAACCTACTAAATTTAAGGAGATACCTAATATTTCGGAACTGCTGTTGAATTTTCTGTTTAAGCTCCGGACCACTTTTGCCTTTCCACAGCTTAGCTTCATCAAACGGAACCGGACAAGCAGCTTGAAATTTGGGGTTGTAAAGCATCTGTCTCATCAAGGATTGTGTCTTAAGGTCCTCAATGGGGTTCCCTGTATCATATTCAGCCTGTTCTAGATACTCCCCAGCCTACAGAGTATTCGGTTGTGGATAGTATAAGAAGCATTATCAACTAGTCGTAAAGACAATTAAATGACATGATGACTACTGACTTATGCGTAAAAGCAGAAGGACAATCCATACTCACTTTGGTTACTGCTCGTAGGACAAAAAGGAAAGTGAAGTACAAATTTCTGACACGATCTGGGTATTTTAAGACTCGATCATACATCAAAGTAAGATTCTGACCCCACTGAAATTACAAAAGAGAAAAGAGAATTAGGCATATAATTAAGTCTGTTTTAATTTGATGTTCGTTACTTTAACAGTTCCATTAGTCAAAGTAGGGTTCTGACCCCATTGGAATTACCAAAGAGAAAAGAGCAAATTAGGCACATAATTAAGTTTGCTTTAATTTGACGTCCATTAGTCAATAAGTTCTATTATTCCAAAAAAAAAAATTAAATCAAAAAATTTGAGGCTAAAAGCCAAAACCAGTTTGCAGTCCATTCACGTGATGAAATAGATGATGAATTGTACCAATCTGCAAAAGCAATGCAGATATTCATTTGAAACGAGGATCAGCAGCTACTGACAAAAAAGAACTCAAAATTTACCAAGTTTGACGCTTCATCCAGTAGATAATCAGCAGCTATATGTATCGATATGGAGGAGTGAAGACCAGATATCAATTTATACAAAATTTTTTCCTCCTGGCATAACTCTTCAGAGGGATCTATAGAAGGCAAAAGTTTTCTCATCAATAGATTATAAAGGACGCACATAGATATCTATTTCACATACAGTACCAAACATCAACGTACAGCAAGGAAAACAATTACTCTTTCGTCCTTGCTTTAAAGATAATTATTCTCAAAAGTAAAGAAACAACGAGAGAATGGCTGACATCTTTAAATTTTGAAAGTGCACACCCAAGTAGATAACTTCATCCATTGAAGAAAAAGCCAGATAATAAAGAGGTCGCTCACTTTAAAAGATAGTTTACTCCTGCATCATAGAAATTTATCTGGTTCCAAAACTTAATTAGAAATCCCATAAGCTCCATAGGAGCTCTGATTTATTTTGTTTTAGCACTTTCTAGGTTGTATAAAGAAATTATGTAGAAATAATGGGGGTTAAGGAGAAAAGACCAAAGGTTATAAGCTTTTTACAGGCAACTCACATTTAGGGCAGTTCTCAGAATAGATAGCATCCCATATCCTTCTTGCAGATGGACCACTGTAACCAGTATATCTTTCAGGATTCAGTTGAAGATTCACATAAGTCAATTCATCTGTACATTCAAAGAGGCAAAGTAGCATCAATTGAGATGCTTACTTTCTTGAGTCTCAATATACCATGAAGACCAAAGTCAACTATGAATATCAGTGACAATACTCAAGCATATGTATGTATGTATGTATGTACTCTTCTGATCCTATTTACAAGTCACTTCCAATATGTTTTATCAATATCAAGGAAAACCTTACAACAACAACAACAACAACAAGCCTTTATCCCACTAGGTGGGGTCGGCTACATGGATTGCAAGACGCCTCATTAATTCTATCTTAAAATTTAATAAGCTTTCAACTTTGCCCTCATTAAATATATATAATTCAATCACATTTTCTCTCTCCAACATTCAATAGAGGATGAAAGAGAAAATTTGTGATAAAAATTTAATGACATGACTTATAAATAGGACAAAAAAATTTTTCTCTATCTACCCTATAAATAAGAGCAAAAAATAGTATTTTGTATATATTCTTTTGGTCCTATTTATAAGTCACTTCCAACATGTTCCACCAATATTAAAAAAAAATCTTAAATCTCATTAATTATGTCTGAAAATTTAATAAGTTCTCAACTTTGTCCTTATTAAATTTATACATTTCAATAAGATATTTTCTCTCTCCAACATTTAATGGAGAGTAAAAAAGAAAATTTGTAATTAAAATTCAGTGATATAACTTATAAATAAGATTAAAAAAAATTTTCTCTCTCTGCCCTATAAATAAAACCAGAGGGAGTAGCATTTTGCAGATTCAGCAGGATAAAATGAAAAGTTGTCTAAAAAGCTTTCATATATATACATATATATAAAGTGACAAACCATTGTCGGTCTCATCATCATTTGTCCAGGGATTGTCAGTTTCTGTCCATCCTCTGAAAGCTTTTCTATCTACGGTTCGATCAACAGCTGCTTGAGGTTTTCCTTCTTGACAAATAAGGTCATCCAATGGAAGGCGGTGAGGCTTCTTGAATAATTCCGGAAACTCACTATCTGGACATTCACATACACTGCAGTCCCGCAAGCGACACATACCATCATCAGGCCAAAAGGGGCAGTCACACCATAACTTAACCTACCACAGAACAACAAGCGTTTATCACTCATTGTATAAGTTTAGCAGCATTCATACATTAAACATTTTAAGTAATCAAATGCACACACCCTACTGACCATAAAAAGATGCACAGACATACCAAACGATGTCATATATTAATTAAAGATTTTCCCAATGTAAGAGAAAAAGAGAAAATCAGCAAACCTTGAAATATCGAAAGAATGAGGTTTTCACAAGCTCCTGAAGTGATGGATACAACACTTCCACATTAAGATTATTCACGGTCTCATAATCACAACAGCAATCCTCCACTATCCCACTATACTTGTGAGTGCCCTGCAAAAGAGGGGGGAAGGACAAATATTGATCACAAAGCAAAAATGCAAAACACAAAATAAGTGATTATGTAGCACAAAAAGGAATTGGCAGTAAATGACTTTCTCCAGGCATCTGAAATTTAAACAAAGACGAAAAATTTTGATGATAAGATTTGTCCAGAAGAAAGCTTCTAACTGATATGTCTTTCCCGGAAATTTGATGATCCAAGTATAATATTGAGGAGAAACAAGTAAAACCATTATGATCAAAGACTACACTAGCAGAAAGATTTCCTTCTAAGTCGTAGGTTTTCTAAAAACCACGTCAGGACTTGCAATTTGGATACGAAGGTACATATTTCACAGTAATCAGAAGAACTGTGGCGCAAATTGACGATCCAATATAGGGGCTTTGTGACCTTGAAGTCAACCAAAGCACAGACAAATTACCTGAGCACACTGACAAGCTCTGTTAATAGCTCCAAAAAGAGATATTTTGGGAGAAGTTGAAGATGACATAGCCATGGCAACAAACACCGCAACGAGAGCAACCAGCACCCAAACCCATCGGATCCCATAGCCTTTCTTCTCGACCTTCGAACCCATCTTGTCCGAATCTGAACTAATATCCGTGCTTTCGACACAAAGAGCCAGGATTCTCCGAAACCCAAGAGCTATTGTTCAATGGCTGAGAGAAAACCGACCAAGAGAAGAACGAAGGGAAAAATCTCAGACTGCCTGGAATAATCCCAGTAGCGTGAGTTTCGGGGAAATGCAATGTGGCGAAAGAGTTGCACGCATTTAACGCGCGTCAGTGGGGTTAGGGGAGGTTTTACTTTTCTAGTCCAAGGTCTTCTTAGAAAGGAAGAAAATCAAATCTCAGGATTCCGGAGGCAGGAATTGAACTTGAGGACGATGGCCGCTGTTTATGGTTTTCCATTAAGACAAACAATGGGCAAGAAAGAAATAAAGGACCCCGTTGAATTCTATGACTAAAACAAATTTAATCTTTATATTTAATTAAATATGTATAAAAATAAAAATACCATAATACCCTCAACAGATTTCCGTCCGCCACCCAATGGCTTTCCCGCCGGCAATAGAACAGATTCAAATTTGATTCAACCCAGATCAAGATTTCAACTCAAATTAAATCGATTTGAACAAATTCCAACAAAATCGGGTTAAATTTCATAAGCGAAAAAAAAAAGAAAAGATTCAAACAAAAATGTTAATTCGCAACCCAAAATCTGGGATTCCAAACAAGCAAAGGAAGGCGAAGAGGAGAAAGAGGCAGCCGTACGCTGGTGGCCCCCCCGCAAGCACAGATTCACAGAGAAGGAGGTGACGATAGCGGAGAAGAATTAGGTGGCGCCCGCTAAGGAGGTGAGGAAGGACGAAGGAATACGGGGAGGAAGAGGTGTCGCCGGTGGTGGTGGTGCAGAGAGCGGGATCGACGATGCGGGAGAAGGAATGCCCACAAGCACGAGGGTATTTTTGGCATAAAATATCTAAATTTAGAACTTGTAAAAAATAATAAAAATATAATTATAAATTAATGGCATTGCTTTATAATTATATATAATCGTATATATTACTTTTATTAAAAAATATAAAATATTTTTAATTAAATTTTACCTTAATAAAATAGTTAATTATTTTTAATTAATAAAATATTTTAATATAAAAAAATATAAAATCATTTATTCAATAAAAACACTTTAGAAATAAAAAAAAATAATTATATTTTAAAAAATTAAAAATATCTTACATTTTTAATATTTAATTTTTTAAAAAATATCTTATATCTTTTAATGGAAGAAATAATTATTATTAATTTTAGTTTTAAAATTTTAAATTTAATTTAAATTTTAGAGTTTTAATTATTTATAGAACTCTATTATTTTAGTTTTTTATTTGTTAGGTTTTTTTAGGTAAAATTTATAAGATTATTTATTAGAATTCGATTAGGTTAATATTAAAATTATTTATTTTATTGCCTTGTTTGTAAAACTGTCCAAAAGTTGCTATTCAAGAAATCTATTATCGTGAAGGAACTCATATCTTTTTTGGACAATGGGAATGAAGTTTAAATGTAAAATGATCAAATTGACTTCATTAAATTAAAATAAAAATATGGAAAGTCTTCATGAAACTATCTAATTACCAAATTGCCCCTACTATCTTAAAAAAAATTATTAAAACTGTTCATATGCATTTGTGGAAGGCTTTTACATTTGACAAAAAACAAGTTGCATCTCATAGAAGATATGTTGCATTTATAGAAGATATTTGCACATTATGAGAGATTGTTGCATCCAATGGAAAGAATTTGCACGTCCTTAAAGACTTTATGCATGGCCTTCGTGGAAGATTGTTGCAACTCATGTAAGACATGTTATATCTCATGCAAGATTTTTACATCCCACCAAAGACAAGTTTCATCACACACAAGCCTATCATGAGGTTGCATTTTTAGACAGGTGCAAAGTGTAATCACAATCATCATTAATTTTAATTAAACTCAATTAATTAAACCATTTCTAATTACCAAGTATCAACTGTAGCTTCAAAGATAATTATTTTATTAAAAAAATAAACTTGAAGTTGGAATCCCAAAATTATTTAGAAGTGCACTTTAAAGAATTAATTCTTAAAAACATTTAAAATCACAATAAGAAAATTGAAGATTGCATAAATACAAACAAAAGTTCAAGCATTTAAAACATATCCAAACATGAGTAAAATAGACATTTTAACAATATGGATACATCCATCTTAGCTAAAAGCACATTATATCGCATATGAATACAACCCATGGGCTAATAACTTGTATGGTATAGTCTGTGTGACTAAACTAACCCCATTCTTCAATTATAAAAAGCCTAGTCCTTACTCAAATTTCATGTTATCATAATTGTCCAACCTTATGCTCAACCCGTACCTCACATATAGAGTGTTAGCAATGCTAAGCACTTAGTAATGAAGTGTTGCCAATCAAGTGTGCAAACTCAATGAAAGTCATACCGTGTGAATTTACTATTTTGACCTTCTACTATTTTAGAGTGAACTCCCACCCTTTATGATCATGTAAATTCAAACCTCATATGCAAATATAAACTCGTGTGTATCATAACAATTCATCATCACTATCATAATATCCTAAATTTGCGTGTTCATTACAATTCATACAATAACACAATTGTCACAACTCCTCATATCAACATGATAAACTCATAGTCAATCAATATTTACAAATCATGCCCAATATTATGTGACATTTATATAAGCAAAATTATCAAGCATTTCATTGCAGCTAGGCATGCTTAACATTCATATAATCCATAATCCACAAATTTGTTGGTAAGTCTATATTACTCATTTCAAGCCATTGATAACATAGCATAAATTATGATTGCAAACACTATAATATACAATAATTAAATTTTTAGTTACCTCAACCCTTGAATTTACTACCCCAAGAGTGTAATTTTAAATTTTCAAGACAGTTTTTTATTAACTCGAGCTCCGAAATACTATGGTAAACACACGAGTGTTATAACACTATTAAGTTAATACTAATATATTAAATGGATGCTAAGTAGTATTTTTACATCAAGTTAAAAAAAGGCTACATACATCAAATCGGATAAAAAACGCTCTGGAAAAGACATTTGTTGGATTATTCAAGAGGCTAAAAGCAAGCATTCATGATTAGGCTTGACAGTCTATACCTCTTAATGAGTCCTTGATTTCATCTTGATGCAGCCTAAATTGTAATGGACGTTTTAATGACTTCATCTTTATGATTGGGTTTTAATGGACGTTTACTTTGATGGGATTGTTCCTTATCTCTGCGTGCACAGATTGAATTCTAAATAGCAACAAAAAATAATTAGGAAGCTTGTCGTGCAATTCTCTACTGTTTTTTTCATTTAATTTTATTGATAACAAAAAATATTACACCCACTAACCATTAAGAAGAAAAAAAACAAAGCAATAAAACCTGAGTACAACCTATTAAAACATAAGAACATAAAGCATTAAAACCTAACTACAACGTACAAGTTAAAAAGAAATAGAAAGTAATAAAACCTAAATACAACCTAAACAAAACAAACTAGAAAAAATTAGCCAATACCAAACTCATCCATTTTCCTACAAGCAAACAATAAAGAAAAAGGAACTTTAATCCCATAAATGCAAGTAAGATGTTCAATAAAGAGAATGTTGCTTAAGTAAGCCATCTTGTCGAACACATTACCTTAACACATAATGCTACTAAACATCTTGTAGTCCTATTAACTTAGCGACACATTAAGGAGAAAACCAATTTACCTGCTAAATTTTTTTGGAGAAAACAACTCCTTAACTAAATCTACATATTGCCACTCACCAACTACTCTCTTCTTACCTATAAGTAGATTATATAATTCTTCACAATCCATTTCTAAAACCACATTACTAGATCTAAACCTGCAAACAGATAGCAGACCCTCTTTTAAAGCAAGATATTTAGCCATGAAAGGGGATGATGCATTCACCTTCATATGCAATCTACCAATCATATTACCATAACTATCACAGCACACCACTCCTACACAACCCGCATCAATTGCTTGAATGAAAAATCAATATTTATTTTAATTTTTTCCTACATAAGAGGGATCCATGATAGCAATCTGACATTCCTATCACTTTGACCTTGCATTTTAGAAACTTCTTTCTTTATTACTTGAAAGCATTCCAAAACCATATTCTGGGCATCACATATCGCCACTCTTTCCCCATTAAAAACCTAAATAGATATGTTTTGAGATGTACCCACTTAAATGTCACGTGACTTAAAAAAAGTTGGCAAAAAGTGCCAACTTAAGTAAATAACCGTCAACAAGCAGCATCTGAATGGTAAGACAACAAGGCATTGTATTTTAACAATAATGAACAAAAATGATTCAAAATCAAGTTTAGAACACCCACATATCCTACGTGAAGAGTTCAAGGATAAAAATAACTTTTAACTATTAAGCAACGTCTTAATTATCTAAGAAAAAGCTTAAGTAAATGTGGTATATCAATTAAATATGAAAAAAAATTTAATTATAGAAATAAAAAAAAATGGCATTCATGGTTATTCTCAAAGTATGAAAATTCAAGTTAACCTCATCCGATTGAATTGGTAAATCATTAAATTGGTATCTTGACTAATTTAATAAAATATTTTTTTATGATTGATTTAATTACAGTTCGATTATAATTTTAACCAATAACTCTTGAATCAATAGCTTGATCCGTTCAATTTTCTTGATTATTCTCAAATGTGCTAGCTGTTAGTTGTCCCTAAGCTGTATTATTTCGTCTTATTTATTGCGGGAAATATTTTGTCATATACACATACCATTGATATGTGGCCATGACTTCCGTGAACAAAAAGCAACATGCATGTCTTTTTTTGGACAAAAAAGCAACTCGTATGTTATAATATACGTATATGTATATGCACACGTAGATTGTCGGCCAAATATGATAAATTATGCACATAGTTTGAGTATAGCTTAAAAAAAATGAGGCCGAGCTAAGAATTAATCCTTTTAAGTCCTTAAGAAATCTTAAGGACTAGCTTGAAAATAAGGATGAAAATTGACAAGCAATTGAAAGTTTAAATTCAGTCATTGTGAATGTAACAATTTATATTGAGAGACATTTGCTCTTTGCTTCACTAAAAAAAATTTACTTGAACTGTCAACAAAATTTACTTCTTGTACCCAAAAAAAATATAAGATTTATTTGAACCCTCTTGCTGTGTTTGGAAAGGGCTGGTTCCTTTTGATTAGTTTTAAATTTATTTTTTATGAAACCAATGACAAAGAATTAATTTAAGATATTTATATTTTTTGTGCATCAATAATTCAATATCAGGTTTCAAACATTGTTATTATTGATAATGATAAAATGTGGTGTCTTTGTTTTATAAATTATGATTTAAATTATGAATAGTTATCTGTTTGTATATTTAATTATGGTTTAAATTGTTTCAAATATGGATTATGTTTTAAATATGAATTGCACAATTATATAATTTATTTGTTTTATTTAAAAACTTAAAAAAAAAAAGTTAAAGGCCGGCTTATAGCTCCAGGGATATAAAACATTGGGCCTAAAAAAGTTAGGCCCTCCTATATAAATGGGCCTTTTAACCTTGATCTATTAAAGACAAATGTTTATAGACAACACTAAATTTAAGTCATGAATGTTAATTATAATGTTTTGGGAGTTATAAGGAAATTAATTCAATTCAATTAAAATACAATCAAACAAGTGCATCATATATTAAGGATAATGTGTGTGTGGAACTATAATTTATTTTTGAAATGCAAATCCATCATATAGGCTTTTTGTGTGTGTGTGTGTGTGTGTTTTTTTTTTTTTAACTGTGTCCATGCCAATTAATTAATCAATTGTTAATTCTTTATTAAGCAACGCCATGATACTCTCTGCCTTAAAATTTGATAAAGCGAAAAAGAAGGAGATTTGTGGTTGAGAACCTAAAAAATGACATAAAGGTGCTCCGTTTTCCTCTATAATGTTTTTTTTTTTTTTTCGGTTCATGACTCTATGCATGCTTGCACCTTATATAATTGCAATTTATATATATTTTAATATAAAATAGGGGAAATGACAATTAAGGATCCTATAAAATATTAATAAAAATTATAAATCTTAAATTATTGAAATCCTAATAAAAAACTGTGGTCTTTACTTGTAATTAAAAAATGTGAATATGCATTTAAAAATTATTATCCACACTTAAAATTATTTATAATGTTAGTTAGAAATTTACTAGTGTTAGTTATATTTTTTTGTTATCAATATACAAATAAACTACTTAAAAAATTAAATAAATATATTTAAAATTAATTGTAGCGTTAGTTGAGAAATTAGGAGAGTCAATTATAAATCGCAAGTCAATTATGTATTATTTTTTTAATTTTAATATATATGAAATTGCTTGAGAAATATACTAAATACACTTGATATTATTTATAATATTAGTTGAGAATTTATAAAAGTTAATTGTGAATCGCATGCAAATAACTTTAATTTTTTTGCTATTGCTTGAGAAATTAATAAAAAAATAGTTGAAAATATTTGTAGTGTTAGTCGTGAATTTACTAAAGTTCATTATGAATCTCAAGCCAATTATTAAAAGATAATTTATTAAGAAAAAGAATCATAATCTGTTATTGAGATCTCAATAATTTGTGGTCTATAATTATCATTAATATTTTTATGAGGTTCCTAATTGTCATTTTCTCCTATAAAATATTTCCTCTTGTCCTTATTATAAAGCACATTCTAGAACAGATTGATAATTCTTAACATAAGATATTTAGTGGGTTGTTGATTACGTTTTCTCCATATTACTCCTAATAAAACTCTACCTTTTAGAGATAATATAATGTAATTTTGAATTTTTTTCATTTAAACATAGTTAAAATCGGAGGTTTATTCTATTTGTAAACAAAGTTAAATATTTAATCACATTTCCTTAATTCCAATGAGGTGGTTAGAGGTACTTTATAATAAAAATTGAAGGAAGTATTATTAACTAATATATATTAAGGATTGTCAATCTCTTCTAAAAGATGTCTTAATAATGACAGAAGGAAGTAAATATATGCAATTTAGAATGATATTAAAATACTCCTTCTATTTCAATTTACAAAATACTTTTAGGAGATATTTGATATTTCAAAATATAAGACATTTTAATATAAGTAAAGTTTTATTAATGATTTTTTTTTAATATTACTCTTATCATTATATCCTTTCTATAATATTTTTTCGCAAACAAAGTATTAAATTAAGGATATCCTTAAAAGTTTATACTTATATTTTGAAAAAAAATATAGCTGTAAAGTGTATTTAATATACTTTTTTATAAATATAATTTTATTTAAAAGTATCCTATAAATTAAAATGTGAGGAATACAATGCATCGGCTACAGAAGTTGAGATAGGCAATTAATTAACATTAGCCAATAATGATTGAACTCGAAACCTTATGTTTACATAACTCCTGCCATTGAAATTCACACATGTTAGTAAATTGAGAAAGCGGAAAATATCTTAAAACAAAAAAGAATAATAATGAAGACACGTAAAGAAAGAATAACACATGATTAGATACAGATATTGTCTGTGAAGGAAATAATTAGTGATCCTCAAGAAACCAGCTTAGTGAACGAAATTCAATAATAATTAGGATAATTAGTATTGCGTATATGAAATAATCTCTCATTATTGTTTGCTTTTTGAGTTTGAGTTTCTGATATTCCCATTAAAGGGCAGCCCAGAAAGCCATGTGATCCGAGTAAGAGATGATGCTGAGAGGGCACACGTTTCAGATGCTGAATGAATAACAGCAAAAATAAGAGGAAGCAACATATGGTAGTGGAGGTTTATCATGAGTGATAAGGACTAGAAGGAAAACAAAACCTAGTGTTGATCTGTTTGTGTTTCCTTGCTGAGAAAAAGAAAAGAAAATATCCACCTTAGGTTTGACAGAAGAATGGAATAGATGGAAAGGACAAAAGGAAGTAAAAGACAGAGGATTGGAAAAAGTGGTCTCCAAAACCAAAAGAAAAATTAAAGGAAATATATAATGCTTTCTAGCTATCCTTTGACAATCAACATCAGAATAATCCAGAACGTCATAAACATTTATTTCTTTCGGAAAATATAGCTATTAATTTTTTATAATTTTAATGTATTTGATATAAGTCTCTATAGTTTTTTTTTATTGCTCTAGGTCTTGTTAGTTTATCCCATTTACAAAATTAATTTTTTTTACTTTTGAATATGTCCAAAATGATGAATGAAATGGTATTAACAGTGTTAAATACGTCAACTTGTGATTAAGGCCATTAATATGTGTTGAGGGGAATTATGATAGATTAATAGCTTTATTTGCCTCGTTCTGTTTCAGGTTTCAGGTTTCAATTTGTTTAAACATAATTTCACTTTAACACAAATATTAATGACGTTAGTTAAGGTCATTGTTAGTGTCATCTCATTATTTTTTTGGACATATTAGAAAATAAAGAGACTAATATTGCACACGACATAAACTAGAAGAAACTAAAATAATGAAAAAAAGTTACAGAAATCTGCATCAAAAAACATTAAAATTATAGGGATAAATAGTTGTGTTTTTCCATTTATTTAGTTAGTTCTTGAAAAATTAGTTCTTCTTACTTTAGTCCTTCCAACATGGGCCAGAAGTAGAATTAGTCAGGACAATCAGGCTTTACCCTTATGAAGCCGCGATGTTTAGTCCCTGCAGCGTGGTAGGTAATGGAAAGTTATTTATACTACCTGTGATTTTTTATAAGACAATCTGCCACCATACACTTCATTATTTTTTCATCAAAATTACCAAATTTAATAAGCATCAGTTATAACCTTTTTTTTTAAATTGCTCTCATAAAATTAAAATTTATTTTCAAGAGACAAACTTGACTCTTTCACATGCAAAAGATTAATTAGAAGTGTATTTTAGTCTAACTTTTTTAAATTTTAAATATAATTATTATACTTAATTAATTTTCTTAAAGTGTACGAGTTTGTTAAAATTAATGCTGGAGTATACCAACACAAAAAACATCCTATGTGCATACAAATTAAACATGGCTTCAATATTACCTATTAGGAATGGGAAGTGGCTACTTGAAAGAATACTAAGTGACGAAAGGACATTAAATTTTAATTTAAAATTTCAAGGTTTTAAGTTTATAGATAATTTTTTTTATTATATATTAGTCATTAACTAACTTTATCTTACATGGATTTCTCATATTAACTCAAATCTACTCATACACATCCTAATACTTAGGCTATAGTTAGTTTTCCATTTTTTATTTGGCCTGAAAAAAGAATTAGATACGATAACTATATTCTACCTTTAATGCATGATAAATCCTCTCAATTTAAAATGCAATTTTGGATAATCGATCAGAAGTATTTCAAGAAAGATCATCATGGTCACTTTGAATTATATTGAAGCCCCACTTAATATGTTTCTTCTTGAGGTATCAGATGCAAAACCCAGATTCGGACGATATATAATGATAGTACATATTTAGGAATGAATCTGCCTTGATCATCTATTTTATGGCTAAAAAATTTAACATTTTTTCACGTATAGATTAATACCTATCTATGATTGATCCATTTAATTTAATTAATACACTTAGTCATATTTAGTTATATTGGCGTATAAAATTGTTCGCCGAGTTAAAAAAAAATGTTACATATATAGAACGCGCGCGCGCGCACATATATATCAATGACGACTATATTTATCATTAAAGCATTTTTTTAATCATTTGTTTTCCCTTCTACCCATATTAAATATTAGGGAGAAAAATATCTATTATTAATTAAAGTATATATATTTAATAAGAGTAAAGGTGAAAGCTTAATAAATTTTTACACAAAATCGATAAATTTTAAGATTTTTTTTTGTTTTGATTGAACATATTGGAAGTAATTTTATAAATAAAATAGGAGAAAGTATGTGTGTATCTATTGGTTCTCAATCTTAACCTAATTGTAATTGAATACTCTCTCCATTGCACTTTTGATTGAATAATATTCCCAATAAATTTGTTAATTATTGTTTTTAAAATTATTTTATGTTTACATTTATTTATTAAGGTATTGCAATTAGAAAACATTATTAGTTATACTCCTTAATTAAGGGTTTTTTTTAGGGGGGAAATGTTACTAACTGCACTTTAAAAAATTTGAAACATCTTAGGTAATGCTTGGATTGATAGATTTGAATTTGAATTTAAATTTTAAATTTATTATCTTGCATTTTAAATCTCACCTTTATAATTATTGTATTCAAAATTATTTATTTGGTTAGTTTTAAAAAAAATCAAATGAAGAAGATAGATAAGTTAATATTCAAAATGAAAATAAAAAATGATGAGTTTATTTATATTTTTCAATTGACAAAAGATAAGAAAAGATATGATAATCATAGATGTTGATAGTAAAAATATAAAGAGAATGAAGTATTTGAAGTAATTGAAATTTTAAATAATTAGGGTATAAAAGAAATTTAAAATTATAAAAGAAATGTAATAAGAGATGATGCAAATCCAACTCCATAAAATTTTATTTATCCAAATGAAGGATTTGATTTAAATCCAAATCCAAATCCTCATTAATTGAAACACATCATTATATTTTTTTTAATATGATACTTTGGAAAAATGACTCATAATATTATGAGGAATGGAATTCTCACTTCTAGGTAGGCATTTTTTTTTTCAAATATAAGGTCACTAAATAATTGTATAAAGAGACAAAAATCAAGTCATGTTTAAAACCATTAGATTTTTACATTCAGAAGGTAGGTAATTAAATATCATAATATCAAAGTTATCATAGGATATCCAATGGGCAAGCATGTGGATGCGTCTATTTACTATGAAAACATGTTGTGGGAGTGTGCATAAAGTTGCAGGCTCGCAGCATAAAAACTACAATTTGCAGCTTCAAGTTGCCTTTGATGGAGTCACAAGCATGATATTGGCTGTATTGCTAATTCGGCAAATTAGATTAATGTGCGTGATCTTAGGCTACTAATAATGATGATACGATCTTGTTCTCTCTGTATAGTGGGAAATTAATCATTATATCTCTGAACACAACTTGTGGTATTATATGATCATCGTACCCCAAGTTGAAAACATGGTTGTATTGGGTCCATGACATTCTAGGACTAATCAAGATAAAATGATATATATTGGGACCTTATGTTATTCCGCCTAGTGGGAAATTCTTCAAAATATCAAGCTACATCATTATTACTTTGATGCGTGCGGTGTGGAGAATTTCCCCCGATTTTGATGTTTATTTATTCATTTATTGTCCGAAAGTTTAGGGAAAAAATAAAGAGAAAATAGGACTTTCAATTCCTAAATTCTTTTCGATTATCAATTTAGTCTCTAAATTTTGAATCATAATAACTCAATTGTTGTATTTTATTACTTTGAAATAATCCAATCCATATAATTTTTTGACTTAACATAACTTAGTCCTTGCAATTCTTTTAATTCAATAAATTATAAGGTACTAAATTGTGTGTATTAAACTTTAAGGACTGAATCTGTAACACCCTCCCTCTCTAAGAAGTTCCTTAGAATATTCTTGGGCTTAAAAATAGGATAAGGTTAAGTTTAAGATAGTTTGAACTCATAGGGAAAAAAATTGTAACATCTTCAATTTTAAGACTAAATTAATATTAGAAAGAAACTATTACATGATAATTTGAAGTTACTGTGTAATCATTTGAGTAAATAGAGAATTTACTTCAAATGAAATCAATTTTGAGGATTTAATTTCAAGACATAATTTCAAAGAAAGAGAAATTTATAAGGTTGAATTAGATTAAATATATAGGATCTTAATTTTTTGAGAAATTATATTTGTTTAAATATTTTTTAAATTACATTAAAACCAAATACAGTTAAGATTTAATTTTTATTTTTGAAAGAACTTTAATTAATAGTAAATAAATTATACTAGAGAATTTGGAGTAAAATCAAATACAGTTAAGATTTAATTTTTTATTTTTGAAAGAACTTTAATTAATAGTAAATAAATTATACTAGAGAATTTGGAGTATCTACAAGAAAACCATGGGGAGAAAGTAAAAGCTTATATATATATATATAATGTGAAAATAAAGAGGGGGAAAAAGATAAAATAAGATAAAAGAGAAAGAATAAAAAAAAAACACGCACACGCACATATAGAAATCAATTGGGGGCACCATTGGTTTGGATAAGTCCAGAAGGGTGTTATATTATATGCCAATACCCTTATCCAATTTGAGAGAGAGTGCTTTGCTTTTAATCTTCGGATAGAAATCGCGAGAGAAAGGACAGCGAGCGTCCCACGCGAGGATTAATTTTAGAGAACCTATTCTGACCTTTTCAGATTAGATTGAGGCTTTTTAAGATGGGGGTAAAGATCCTAAAATTTTTATTCTAACTAAGGCCTCGTTTGATTAATAAAAGAAAATGAATTAAAAAGATAACTGTGAAAATAACATGATTAAAAAAAATAATAAATCATATTCATAAAGGAGAGGAATAATTTAATTTATAAAGTTGAGAATCATGATTTATGAAAATTTTAAAAAGTGGGATGATTCTCACATTTAATTTGTAATATATATTAATAAATTTTATCATTCTTATCATAAAGAAAAAGAGTGATTTAATTTATTTTTATGTTAATATTTTTAATTTATTCTATTCTATTTTTATTTTTTTTAAGTAGCTGAGCGGGACTTAAGATTACTAGTTTTAGGTGTGCTTAAAATTGAAGAGAGGTCCCAGAGAGACCGGATAGAGTTGTTGAGTATCAACTCTAAGATTGTACTGAGATGATAGAAAATAGTTTTAAAAAACTCTAAATAACTGAGCAATTTCAAGAGTTGTAGAGAGATTATTTTAGGCCTCTCTAAAGTAATTTATAAATTAAAAAGTTATTCTAGACAGTAAATCATAACTAATTATAATTTATTTTAATTATTTGGAGATGAAAATTCAACTTATTATATGTTTAGAAATTATAAAACACGTTTGCGTGTAATCTAGAGTTAAAGTAATAATCAACATAATTTAAAATTATTTTGGAAAGTCCTTGGGATAAATTGAGAAACTCTGACGTTAGAAAAACTTTAAATAAAATTAATAGAAATTTTTTGGAGTAATTTTAGAGTTACAAATAACTTCCACAAACACTTTAGGATAATCTTGGAGCGAGAATTAAATTAAATTAAATTTCTTTTGATTTTAATTTTTAAATTTTTCATTTGTAGAGAAACTCCTTAATTTTACTTTGACACTTGAGTTAGTTGGATGATCTCTAATAGAGAGACATTGGGTCCTTTGAGTGAACTTGAATTTAGGTAGCTTCTTTTTGGATTACTTATATGCTAGTATTAGTAAATAATTGAACATTTTTGTATACTAATATTGAATTAAATCTAAGCAGCAGGCCTATCATAACATTTTGTGAGAACTTAGCCTAATGGTGAATAAAGTAATTTTTGAGTATGATATGTGAAATTATGGTTAGTGAAAAATCTTGAGGAATTTTCATATTTGCTTGTTTGGAATTTTTAGGATTAGATAGACCTATATTGATCATAATTTGACTGGTTGAATTTTGATCAAGTTGTTTGAATAGATATAATATACAAAGTTTGATAGTATCTATTGAATAAAAACATTGAAAATCTTGATAAATACTTGTCGTGAAAGTTATAATTTGATCTGAATTATATTGAAACTATGCTCTATGAGGTGGTTGTAGGCTATGAGTTTAAAACAAGGTTGGATTGTGGTCACATACTCACTCCCATGTAGCACGCACTATGTGGCTTTGGTATGTACACGAGCTACTCCAATTCCTTTGACTAGGGTTTGGGATAATCTCGGTACCATTTGGGCACCCATTTACAGTCAAAAGAGAGAGGCCGAGGCTTGATGAGGAGCGATGTGGTCTTTGGCCAAGCACTATCCCCTATCGCTTAGAATCTTATCCTGAAAAAATGATAAGGAAATAAAATAGAATGAAGAATTGATAAAAATGTGTAATTATTATTGAAAGGAATTTTTGAAATATTATCTATCCTGCCATGTAAATCAATATAACTATGACTATTAGTTGAATACTAAGTTTGTTATAATATTTCTCTAAGTTGTATGGTTCAAGCCTTCTAGCATGCTTGTACCTTTCTAAGTCAAGTAGGAATTGTGTTCATTCCTTGCCAAGCATGCCAGCTTCCCTAAATTATGAATTAAACCATTCTAGTATGTTTGTTTGAATTACAATGATATACATACATACAAACAAATGTACATACATGTTTTGATGTATGCTTGCTCTTTTTTCAAGCATGGTATCTAGCATTATTATAGTATTATTCGAAAATATATATAGATGGATTGTATTATGTTGTGAAACATTGATTGTGAAAACATACTAAATTTGATTACTTACTAACATAGGATACACTATACTGAGACATCATCTTACCCTTATGTTAAATGTTACAGGAATGGCTAGTAGAGATCCAACAAGAGAATAGGCCTAAGGACCACCAACTCCTTAAGAAGTATGGTTCAAAGACCAACCTTATTGCCACACCATAAAAATAACTGCATTTGCTTAATTATTTATCTAATAGTGTTTCTTTCATTTTACCTCAAGATATATATCATTTTAGTTATCGAGTCGTGGGTTGAGGGAATTTGACTAGAAGTTATGAGTTGTGTTATTTTATTTAATTACTCATTCATTAGGGATGATTGTTATTTTCACAACATGAATGTGTGTTGGACTGTGTAATAGAAAATCTGCATACACGCATGTGCTTCATATGTATGTATGTATGTATGTATGTATATGTATATATTCCTTTACATGTTCTTTCCTTTCCAATCATGGTAGACTTGCACAAAGGAGCTCATCTCCCTACTGTAGTAAACATCGATTGTATTTATGCACATATTTAGAACTTTTAGCCTCTCCCACTACGATGTACATTTAGTGCTGCCTTAAAAATTTTTTCTATCATAATAAGGGCTTATGCTAGTTAATTAAGCTAGCTTTAAATATCATGGTGGAACTAAAACTAGCCCTTTTTCTATCATGATAGACTAAGATGTCCTTTTTTAACCATGATAAATAAAGTCATTTTCTATCATGGTTGGAGACAATTAGATGTAGTTTCATGGATGGGGTTGTTTCAAAATTGATCATTCACGAAAAGTTTAGGCACTAAATTATGTTATCCCAAACTTATAATTCAATGTTCTGTTCATATATGCACTGATGCAATCCTTTATTTATTTATTTTTTTGTTTTATAATACTAACTAATAAATAAGCTCTTGGTTTATAGAATGGAGTTTGAGAAATTAGTTACACAATTTACAATCTGTAAATGATGGACTTGCAATGAATTTTATATTGCTTAATCTATGTTAATTGTTTTAATTTTTTTAAAATGATTTTTTATTAATTTTTTTAGTTGACAAAAAATCCTTCTTGTAACGACTTATTTTCTTAAACGTGGCATCAAACTTATCTTTAAAGCGTTTTTAGTGGATTGCTTAGTAACATTTTTCTGCATGTGGCTAGTTTTATCTTAAGCTTCTATGGTTTTTATAACAATCACCCCATGATCCGATTGTGAGTTGTAATTTGCAGTGGTTATGTTTTTTATATTATATTTTTGTTATTACAATCGTTGGCCGGAAGGTTTTTGCTTGTTTGATTTAATTGTGATGATGACAAAACTGATTAATCCTCATTATTGTCTGTTTCTAATCGCGATCAATTTCTTGTGGGTGATCCCTTTTCTTGTACTATACTCCCTGTCCTTATCTATAAGATAATTTTAAAGATGATTTGGTGTTCTAAAATATAAAACAATTTAATAAATTTTTTTATTAAATATACTACTTTTTTAGTATTAGCCTTCATTTTTTATTATATTCTGTCTCTTAAGGTTATTAGATGAAAGGTGTTTATAAAAAAATTATATTTTTATTTAAAAAATAAGATTACAAATTGTATTTAATAAAATTTAATGGGATATATATATATATATATATCTCAAAAATTGTCTTATAAACAACATTTTCAATCAGCCGACATCGGCCAGTAAGCCAAGCTCAATATGCTGCGTATTATCTTTAATTGCTATTTTACAAATCACCGAATCATATAAAGTTTTGTAAATAAAAATAGTATAAAGTTTATATAATTCATTTTAATTTTATAATAAAAATATTAGTCTTTATTCTGTGTGATCCATCTTTAAGATTGGTGGACAGAAAATTATGAAGATAAGAGTTATTTTTTTTAATGATAAGATATATTATATTCCTAAAAATGGCAATAGTTGAATTAGGCAGTGGGAAGCCGTCACTTGAACAATGACAACCAAACTAGGCATGAGTGATTCATACTTTGGGAGGCAAAGTTGCTAACTAGCACATGCATGTTGTGGATTATGCCTGGAAAAAAGGGAGAGGATATCTGAAATGGGGAAAGAAAATAAATAAAAAGAATAGTTGAAAGAAATGATACTTTAACTCAAAACCTCAATACTTAAATTTATGAATTTCTACTATTATATACCCCTTCATCACAATTTACGATATAATTTTAAGTAAGATTAAGAATATCAATAAATTTTATTCAATATGCTTCATAGCTTTAATTTTTTAAAATAAAAATATAAATTTTTAAATGTATATACTATTAACTTAATACCCTTAAAGAGAGAATTTATAAGGAGGATAGTGTAATATTAAAAAAAGTATATTTAATAAATTTTTATTTTTATTTAATTGTCTTATATTTTGAAACACTGCTCTAAAATTGTTTTATAAACCACAATGGAGAGAATATTGCTTTTTAAACTCAGTGTAAAATTTTTCATATAAACTCAAGTCAATTTACATTTGGATGTCTAAACATGTAATCATATTTTTAACATTGTAAATGAAAACAGTGAATAATGAGGTGTATCTAACATAAGTTAATGTCTGGTACATGCATCTTTAAAAAAAAAACAGAAAAAGGAAAAAGAAAAAAATATATAAATACTTTTTGGGTTTTTTCCTGACCAATTTTTGGCGCTGAGAAATACGGACCACAAGGGCAATTAAAGACCCAAGCACGACGGAGGGCCACATGGAGAAATTCCATGCTTCTTTGTTTTTTTTTTTGGGACAAAAGGAGGAGTTTCATGCTTCAGAATTGATATTCTCTTTTGTGTTTGCATTTTTTTTTATATTTTATTAGAAAGCAACAAAAATGTAGCTCTCTTCTTTAACAGATTTCGCATCACCAAATTTTAAAAAAGAAAAAGTAACAAAAAAAGTGTCATATTTTTGGAAGGTGTTGGTTATGGTCTCCTCTCCTCCATATCTTTCCAAATGTCCCGCTTACTTACCTCACGACTTTATCTTCACCTGTCAATTAAACACAATTTTTATTTTTTATTAAAAATACAATATATATATATATATATATTCAATTCATCTAATCTAGCTTAGATAAAGGTGAAATGTTGTTTATTTTGACAAAAAAAAAGTGGAATGATGTTTAATTATAGAGATCAAGATTCACAAGTGATAATGACATGGCTGATTTTACCGACAAGAAGCAAAACTAACGGAGCAAATTTTCCTAGCCTAAAAATAACTATATTTATTTCTGTCACAACAATCATTTCAATTCACAAAATAGTAATTACACATAAACTAACACGACAATATTGTTAATTATAAAAAAAACGCAGATAACTAGGGTTGAAAATAATTAGTGAAACAATCGTTAAGATTCAAACGCAGCTCGATCTACATTGAACAATTAAATAAATTAATAATTTTTTGACGTGTCACGGACAATGTTTATGTTTTGTGAGTGAATTATAATTTATTGCTTTTTCATGGGATCCACATGGTTGAATTAATATCATGAAATGGGAAGTAAAGCCCAATTAAAAAAGCTTCCAACGGTGACTCAAAATCAATAATTAAACTGGTAAACGCTTGACTCCGTAAAAGCCAACAAAAAGTGACGCTATCCGTTCGTTTATTTATTATTATTTATTGGATAGATTGACTTTTCTGATTTCACCTTTTCTTTCCAAGTCGGCAACGTCTTCTTTTTATTCAAACTTATATGGATTAAATATATTTTCTTCTATTATGCCCTAATTATTTTGCATATATCCACATATATACATATGGTCAAATGTACACACGTGCTGTGTAATTACTTCATTCTAAGTTAATATCATAATCACTCTTTAATTTCATGTCATACATTTGACATCTTATCCATGTTTCAATCAAACTATATGTTAATTTAATACATACATACATGTATACATGCTGCAACAGTGAGGCTGTGAGATGTAATTTAATTTAATTTGTAAAACAATTTTAATTGAGGAAAACTCTCTAAATTTCAGACATGACATTTTTTATTTATAAGTTCAAACTTTTAATTTCAATTAAGAGGAATAATTGAGTATCTTCCACTCCACCTGAATGTAATTAAGTTAATATTTAAAATACATGTTTGAAGGGAAAAAAAAATCACTCGACGCATTTATAATATTCAAAAGTATTACACACGTGAAGCCAGTGTATCAACAAATAACCTCAAGATGATCAGATTATATTCAGTCTTGACTTTTCAATTGCAGTCAAATGGTGGGAAAATGGAAGGCACATCTTTAATTAATTACTTCATCTCTTTAGTACGATTAAATAATTTGAAAATAAGCTCGAGATTATGATATTAACATAAAAGTCATTATTTGTTGGCTAGTTTTGAGCCAAAAAGAAAAACTAAAATCAATATTTATGATATATATTGCATGCATGGTGGCTAGGCAAACATGTGACATTACATGTGATTATGTAATTATGATCACTTGTCACCGTCAATGTTCACTGTGAATGCGATCATTCAACTTTATTGTGTTCGGATAGGAATATTATTTGCTTGAGAATAAAAGGAAGTTCAAATTATACAACATGTGGATTTAATGGGATATATATATATATATATATTATATGGGAACTAATTAATTTTCATGCGCGCATATAAGAATGTTTCATATTTTGTGATTATTGTATATATAACACCTGGAAATTATCAAAACTAAAAGAATCATCAAAATGCTCCATTTCTCTAGGGGACGAATTTCGGGTGAAACTTTTCTTGTTTGATTCCTTTATTTATATCTATCCCAATAAGAATATTTTTTGACGAATTAAAGTTAGAATCACGAGGGCTAAGATCTTTGTACAGAAATCATATTCGAATTTCTTTCTTAAAGGGAAAAGAGACCTTCATACCTGAATATCAATGTATGGAAGACATTTAGCACATATAGATATTTTTGATTCTAATTAAATATGGTAAAGTCACATGAAGCATGAGAACCTTATCTCCTTTTCTTAATTAAATTATGTTAGCCATAAGAGGCTGGGTGCAACCTCATGTTGTATAATAAATGTATTTTCTATTATGTGAATTGCATGCATGGGAAAAAAAAAATCTATCAACTTGAAATCAAAAGATTTGATGAATCTTTACCGGGCTGCGTGCCTTTTTTATTTTTTAATTGAATTTTCATCTCACAAAAGATATTTTATTCCTATTTTTTTTTAAACATAACACCTATTTCGAATATTGCAGTATTTTTTTTTTCTTTTAAAAGGAGGATCAGATCAGAGTAAGCAGCTAAAGATGGCTTCAAGTTCAAGGGCAGCCCAGTTCAGGATGTATCCAATCCAGGACGATTCTAAGATCATATTCTCTTTCTAAGTTATTAAAAAAAAAGTATAACATTTAATTAGTATTGGCCATATCTACCACGTGAGCATGTGTGAGTCAGACTATCAGAGTTTTTGTCTTTCCTGTATAATTAAGCCTCTAAAAAAAATTATACATGACAGCCAACTGATAAAAAAAATTAATGCAACTTAACTATAAAGATCTTAAGTTTGAGGTTTCTGTTTTCAAAAACAATTTTTTGTTTTAAAAACAAAAAAATTAAAAAATTTATTTGAATAAATATTTTAAATTTAATTATTTTCAAAGTTGTTCTCATTTTTTATTTTGAAAACAAAAAATAAAAACATATTAAAGCTATTTTCATTTGTTTTTCTTATTTTTAAAATATATTGAAAACTATAGGTTTCTTAATAAATTAATTACTATCATAAGGTATCACTGTCAACTGTTGGAGATTGTTAGTACCAATCAATTTTTTAATTATAACATGGCTTTTAAAGTATCACAATTAAATGTATTTTTTATTTTTTTTTTAAAAACGATTTTAAAAGACAAAAAATGGAAACCCAACCAAATAGTAAATTCCTGATGGAAAGCATGCCTCGAAAAAGAAAAGTCCCTAAATTACCGATTACATTATTTTAGATTAAAGACATGTGATACCGAACAGATAAAGAATTCGCATGATGCTATATTTATATTGATTAAAAAAAAAACATTAAGTGATGTGTATCATCTGACAGTGCGAGCCTGTGCCTGAAACAAGTCAAATTCAAAAATATTTTTGTCAGAAACGTTGATCAATTATCTAACCTCTATCAAAACAGTTATCCTCACGGATTGCCTGGTGCGTTTGACTCTTCAAGTTGCCTAGGGGTTGGCACTTTCAGATCCTCTGCCGCTTTTATAAATTATTTATCTCAATCTCATTAATATTAATATTAAAAAATATAAAAAATAAAATATACAAAATTTTAAATATATTTTTATGTAAACAATTTAAAAAATAATGTCATATTATTTTTTAAATAATTTTAAAAATATTTTTTAAATATTATTTAAAATGAAAAATTTTGATTTGTAAATAAAATTAAATAAATTTTTTAAAATGTAATTTATAAATGGGATGGAGAAGTATTGCATTTTTGTCAGTTAAGATTACTTAAAATATTCCCCACAATTCAAACCTTTTGAAATTTATGTTTTGTCTCGGTCCAAATGCCTTAACCAATTCTCTCTCTCTCTCACACGATCACACACAGTTATAATATCTAGTGACTTGGGGGCATCTTGTTTGAGCTTCTGAGTTCTGAGCAGAAGATCGCCACCATAAACATGAAAAATGCTATTTCTCAGAGAGCTAAAACCTCGAGGAGCTTAAAAAATAGTTCAAAGTGGTTATTCGTCTCAGAAACATGTTAACTCATGAGACGTCAAAGGGGTTGTTGGGACACTGTTTGGCTGTGGTTAATTTTGGTTCGATCATACAACAATGTTGGAGAGAGAGAGTGTGAGTCTTTTTCTTGTTTATTAGAATCAAATTTTTCCTTTCGTTAGCAAATTATATGGCATTTAAAACCACATTAAATTTCAATTAACTTAAACTAGGACACGCATTCAGATCAAAACAGGAGGTAGCTCTCCCAAATCTTTGAACGTTTTTTGTATTTTCGTAAACTCAAGTCAT
Source organism: Prosopis cineraria (assembly GCF_029017545.1). NCBI lineage: Eukaryota > Viridiplantae > Streptophyta > Magnoliopsida > Fabales > Fabaceae > Prosopis > Prosopis cineraria. The sequence goes on along the minus strand of NW_026555342.1, from coordinate 5,578,048 downwards.
TGTATTCAGTTAGAACATAGCCTTTTTACTTAATAAGACCAATACTTATTGGTGACTCATATTTAAAAATATCGATGTAACACTACCTAGGCCAAAGAAGAATTAGGGTTCAAATTTGTTTGTCTGAACACATTCATTTACATTTCACCTTATTTTCACTAACTGAACTAATTAATTTTAGGCGGCTCAAATGCGTTTAGATGTATGAAAGATTATTTCCTAAAATTAATTTAATTAGTGTTTATCAATTTCCTAAAATTAATTTATTTCTAGAAACTCTGTTTGATTCAAAATATAGCATATTGATTAAGTAGTTTTTATAATTTTTTTAAATAAATATGGCTTTATATTATGAAATGGGTTTTCCTCTTGGTTTCCTTCTGCACTCACATTTGGACATAAGGTTTTCAAATGTGATTTTACTATTAAAAAAAGTTTTGATATACTTCTTTCATCTCTATATATAAAATATTTTTAACCAAATCACGTAAACTAATAAAAGTTGATTATCTAATAAAAAATACAGTAATATTTTAATTTTGTCCCTAATTATTGTACATAAAAAATAAATATCTTTTTTAAAGTAAATTAATAAGAATATTTTTTTCTCTTTTTAATTTAATAAATGTATAATGGCCTATTCATTAAAAAATATGCTAACAATCTTTTATATTTAGGGACTAAAAAAATTTAAAAAAACTTCTTATATATAAAGATGGAGGGAGTACATGTGACAGAGACCAGTAAAGAAATAAGATGAGGCAAGTCCTTTTAAGTCAACTTATAATTTCATGCTCACATATCCTAACAATATAATTGATCAGTAGTGTATGACTCAAATAACAAAGTTACATTAAGTATACTAAAACTAGGACATACATCTTGATGAACTCAGACATCAATAATTCAAGAGCACATATGTAGAGCAATAGAAGTGGAACCACGAAGGAACCCAGAAGCAGTAGGAAAAGAAGGTGGAAAAGTAAAAGTAAAAGTGAAAGTAAAAGGGAAGAATAGTCATATTCAAGTCATCATCATACAAAGAGAAGTTCAATTCTCACTTTGGCTTTGAAAATGAAAGTGCACAATAATAGTTGAGGGTGATCTGAGTGAGTGAATGTAGGTGTTACTTGTCACATTTTATATTATCCAGACAATAAGGCCTGAGAGCCAAGTGTCTCGCCCAGCCTCTCTTTTTGAATATTAATTTAGGTTCTCTGCATATGTACCTGTCTTTCTCACAATACATCAAGTTTTTTTTTTTTTTGGGGGGGTTATTGTTTTTCATAGAGGCAGTAATTCGAGAAAGTTATGCTTATTTGGATTTTACTCTTTTAAAAAAATTCATATAGTCAAACATTGTCCTAACTTTTTCATCTAGTTTCGGTTTGACTTGTCAAGCTTGACCAAAATTACTAATTTTATATATATATAGAGCTGAAAATTTTAAAAGTTGGGCTTATTCAGATTGGACTTAAAGTATCGTACTCTCTTAAAAAAGTTCATATGACCAAGTCCCGCCTTAACTTTTTCCAGACGAGTTTAAATTTTTAAATCAATTATTCTGTCGATAAGTACATTTTGAATAAAAAAATTGTGATGTCATGCTGGGGAATTAGACAGTATTTTTCTTAACAAAAAAAAAATTAATATCATCATCTCACATTTAAAATTAATTATTTAAGATAATCTGTTCGGTTCTGTTAAAAGAAAGATAATTTGTTTGGATAGTAAATTTTTTTTAAAAAAACTGAGATTTGAAACTAAAATAAAAGATCGATCTCCATTTTTCAATCAACAAAAGGCTAGAATAAAAAATGAGAAAAGAGAGGAAAGTGACAAAAGCACCAACAATAAAAACATGGAGAGATTGGAAAGATTGGAATAACAAAAATTTCAAAAGATCATGGTACGTACAAAAAGAATTTAAAATAAAAAATATTTCAAATCAAAATCCATGGATATTTTTTATCCCAATAAAAAATTTAGCTCAAATACAAATCCAAATTTTTATTAATCTACCCGCAACATTAATAACTGTTTTAAATAAGATTTTGTTTGAGAAGAAAACATTATGAATTAATAAAATGAAAAATAAAAAAATAAACAAGTCCAAAAAATTATGGTTCCACCATTAACCATTTACAAATGAACGGCTAAAGGACAAAGCAGAGTTAGAATTCAAAATTGACATTGAGAGTCTAAGAACCGGTTGTTCTGATGAACTTCTCTTGCTTAAGGTTGGAAAACGTTAAAATATTGAGCTTTTTTTCCCCCCTTCACTTTTCCAAAATGGAATAAGAGAATAGAAAAACAAACTGAATACCTGTTTTTTTTAAATAAAAATAAAAATAAAAGAGGATTGGTTTTGAAAAATGGATGAAGCAAAGACGTGGGGTATATCTCAACTCAACCTCCCATACTGTTTGGAGTTAGTTCTTCAAAGTCGGTCAAATAAGAAACGATCGGATGTTTCTTGTCCGCTTGACCTGTCACTCTTCTTCATCGCACTCACATTTCTTTTTCCTTTTTACTTTTTTTCTGGGGCTACGTATTTTTTTCCTTCTTTTTTTATTTTCTTTGATATTTCTTTCAATTTTATTTATTATTCATCTTCTCTCCTCATCCCCTACATCCACATCATACTTTTTATTTATAGCTTCAACATAAAACAATTTCAACCATATACCTTTTTTAAACTTTTAATTTTTAGAGTGTTTAAGTTATATTTAAATAATTAAATTCCATGAATTTTTCATTTTAAGTATCAATATTAATGTAAAATATCAAAATTTATAGCGTGTATTCAACAAGGTTGCTTCCTACCGTTATCATTTAACAATATTCAAATCGATACCGGCAAGTTACCAAATGATTCTATAAAATAATCATAACTAATAAGAATAATTTTGATCCATTATTAGTTACCAAAATGAAAGGAGTGTAAAAAAAATTATAACATCAATTTTAATAGAATATGGTAAATTATGACATTAATAAGTGAAGTGTGACCAGGAAACGAAAGGAAGAAACTCCAAACAACATGAGAGTCAAATATTCCGAATCCGTTTGGCTAGGAGCGGGCTGAAGGGATCATTAATTGGGAAAATAACTCCAGAATCCCCCATAACAATTTTGGAAGCTCAAAAAATAATTCTTAAAAAAAATTAAGGAGAATGACAAATAAGAACCTTAAAAGAATATTAATATTAAATTAAAATTTTTTAACATTGATGTTCCAAAATTTCAATACTCCTTCTATTATGTTTCAATAGTAAAGCTCTTAAATCCTAAAACACCCTATTAAAAAAACACATTTAAGTCCTAAAACATAATTTTATTTAAAAAATTATTCAAACATCTTCATTTATTAAAAAAAAATCATATTTGACACCATGCTATACTCAATCCAATCTTATTTATTAATCATTTTTAATATGTTTTAAAAAAACATTAAAAATCATTAAGTTTATATAAAAATTTAACACATTTTCAATTTTGCTTCTACTAAATATATATACTTTAATAATTTTTTAATATTTAATTAGAATAAAAACTTGCAATAAAATAATAGTATGACTTATAATTAATTGAAAAATTATCCTCTACCTGCCAAATAAATAATTAATAAGAAAACAGGCAACACTAACTTGCTTGTAAGTTTAATTAGATGAATATAAAAATTATAATTTGTTTTATTCGAATTTGTTTTTACCCAGGCGGGCGTTTCTGGGGCCTATAAATAAATCACCTATCAGAGCCTTCTTATCTCACCCCCCTTCAGTCTCTCTCTCTCTCTCTCTCTCGCTGTGGTCTCTTCTGCTTGTTCTGTGCTCTTATCTGTTTGGATAGCTAGAAGAAACAAGAACCTACCGCCGACCGCTCAGCTTTGGTTCAACATGGAAGGCGGAGTCCCAGAAGCCGATGTATCTGCCTTCAGAGAATGTCTGTCTCTCTCATGGAAGAACCCTTATGTTCTTCAACTCGCGTTCTCTGCTGGAATCGGCGGCCTCCTCTTTGGCTATGACACTGGTCTGATATTCCTTCACCTTCCTCTGTTTTTCTTTCTTCTTTCAAACCCATTCACTGAAACAATCAAGTCTGGTTTCATGTATACATATTAAGTAAATATTTTTTTTAAGATTTCATACGAACACTTCGTATTTCATGGCATATAGGCTGGTGTTCTTTCTAGCTGTCTTGTACTCTGTTTTTCATGTTCATCCAGCCTCTCATTTTCTCTGTTTCTACAGTCTACACTTCAGAAAAAAGAAAAAAAAAAGAAAAAAACGGACAATATTTGTGTCTCACGCATGTCGATCACACGGAATATATAATTTTTTCCACGATTTTTTCTTTTTTAGTTAACTATGATTTTGGATTAAAATTGCTGTTTTGGTGTTGGGTGAGTGCAGGAGTGATATCAGGGGCTCTTCTGTATATAAGAGATGATTTCAAAGCTGTGGATAGAGAGACATGGCTACAGGTAATTAATGCTTATCTCCATTTTCAATAATAAATTGTAAATCACACAGGCAAAGTATAAGACAACACTCTCAAAATATATACTTTGAAAAAAAATAATATTTTATTAATTATATTTATTTTAACATTACCCTTTCTTTCATGTTATATTCTCTCTATTTAATATGAGATTATATTAAATAAAAATATTTTTAAAAATTTATATTTATGTTTTAAAAAAATAATACTATAAAATGTACTTAATAAATTGTATTAGTATATTTAGCTTTATTAAAAAGTATCTTATAACTTATCAACGAACGTTTAGGTTAAATGGTACTGGGGTTGTTTTAGTTTAACTTAGTCTCGAGTTTGAGTATGGGAATGCAGTAGTGTGATAAATTTCTCTAAGAGGGTGTGGTAGAGCCTACTTTTAAAAATGAGCCTTCTCAGCTTAATTCTAATTAGTTTGGTCTCATGAGTTACCGAGCTGGGATATCGAATTCTATACAAAAAAAAAAGTATCTTATAATTTTTAAGTACGGATTTTGCCATTGTGAATTTCACCTATTTTTAATGGACAATAATGTCTCATGCTATGCCCTGCGCCAGCAATTCCCACCCACCGGCCTGAACGCTGAGCATAAAAACAAGACCATGTGATGGTTTGTTCACAAGTTCAAATTGGACACAAACAAAATAACACCTGGATTGATAAATTAATTAAGTTCAATTTCAATGTTAAAACTTAATTTATCTGCATGTTAACTTCTGACCAACTCATATGCAGTCAATTAATTAGACAAGCATTCAGTGTATCACCGTTTCATATCTCATTAAAACATTGACTTAGTTACTTACTATACAAATAATTCCAAATTGGCGTTCTCTCATCCTTTGGATACTGAAGATTAGACTAATCTTATCATTATTAATATGAACAGTAGAATAAATAAATAAAATTTATTTGTTTCATATTTTATTCAGAGTTTTGGTTTGAGTGTGAGGAATATCGGCTAACTTTGTCCGCGGCCTGCTTGGGAAGAAGATAATGCTTGCAAATCATTGTTATATTGTTATATTTTCAATTATCGTTGCAGGTTGCATAAATTTTAATATATAAGTCGCGCCATACTTTATTAGGCTTTTTGTACGATATTAAGAATATCTGCTAACTTGAGTTTTTCGTGATTTTGTATTATCTGTAAATAAATCGATGTTAAGATACTAGTAATAGAAGTTAGTAACAAATAGCTCATGAGTGAAAAATATATATTTTGTCTTGATTTAAAAAAGGCACATTTTTAGATTTGTATCCGAAAGAGAAAAACAGATCAACATGAAGCGTCCAATCCAATAACTACAACAAAAAGGGCGTGAAATATAGAATCTAATTCCATTATTTAATAATATAAAAAATTATTCTTCCCCCCGTTGATGTTTCAGTATCGTTGCCATGCAAATAATTTATAAAATCATTTTCCCTGACATTCATTCTTCCATTCATGGATACATATCTTACCTGGTCCTGAAATTCCCCAATAAAAACAATACCGCAAGAAGAAATTGTGAGTAGCATATAAAATGGATATAATGATTTTCCCAGAGATTCGTTATGGTTTATTCATTACTTTTATGCCATGTTTGGCAGATAGAAAAATGTTTTTGAAAGAGGAAATGAAAAATGCACATATTTTATTTTCTTTCTAAATACAAATACTTTTTTTTTAATTACGTTTTAGAAAATAATTTTCTGTTTACCAAAAATTGCTTGACAAAATCATTGAAATGGGAGCCAAGGTTGTGATGTGATGATGAAACAGGAAGCCATAGTGAGTATGGCACTTGCAGGAGCGATAGTGGGAGCAGCAGTGGGAGGATGGATCAATGACAGATTTGGAAGGAGGAAGGCCATCCTACTTGCAGATCTCCTCTTCTTTGCTGGCTCTGTCATCATGGCTGCCGCTACCGGCCCTGCCATTCTTCTCGTCGGCCGAGTTTTCGTCGGCCTCGGCGTCGGCATGGCCTCCATGGCTGCACCTCTCTACATCTCCGAAGCTTCTCCTACCAGAGTTCGAGGTGCTCTTGTTAGTCTCAATGGCTTCCTCATCACCGGTGGCCAGTTCCTCTCCTATCTCATCAACTTGGCCTTCACCAAGGTACCCGACTCAACTTAAAGACTCATAAACTCAATCTCTTAAAAGATTCGAGATAAGAATGATACAATAATAGAAATAATTTGTTGTAGGCTCCAGGAACGTGGAGATGGATGTTAGGAGTAGCAGCAGCACCTGCTCTGATACAGATTGTACTCATGCTCATGCTCCCTGAATCACCTCGTTGGCTGTTTCGAAAGGTGGTGCCTTGACCATCTTCATCACATTCTGAAAACACTTCAGTTCACTGTTTGAGGCAACCCCATTGGGGAAAAAAAAAAAACTAATATTTGCTTGGCTTTCATGAAATAACAACAGGGGAGGGAAGAAGAAGGAAAAGCGATTTTGAGGAAGATATACTCGCCCAGCGAAGTTGAATACGAGATCAATGCCTTGAAGGAATCAGTTGAGCTAGAAGTTAAAGAAGCTGCATCATCAGAAAAAATAAGCATATTGAAACTGGTGAAGACCAAGACTGTGAGAAGAGGGTTATATGCAGGAATGGGGCTTCAAATTTTCCAGCAATTTGTGGGTATCAACACAGTGATGTACTACAGCCCCACTATAGTTCAACTTGCTGGTTATGCTTCGAACCAAACAGCACTTCTTTTATCACTGGTCACGGCTGGATTGAATGCATTTGGGTCTATTCTGAGCATATACTTCATTGATAAGACTGGGAGGAAGAAACTTCTGTTGGCGAGCTTGTCCGGGGTTGTGTTATCTCTAGTGGTTCTAACTGTTGCGTTTCATGAGACCACCACCCACTCACCAATGGTTAGTTCCATTGAGACCTCTCACTTCAACAACTATACATGCCCTGATTATTCCTCTGCTTTCAACCCTTCCTCTTGGGATTGCATGACGTGCCTCAAGTCTTCTCCTGAGTGTGGCTTCTGTGCTTCACCAACTAACAAGGTACATTCTTCTCTTTTCAACCGTTAATTGCTGTTAAAATATTTAAGCGTAAATGGACTTTGAGTTGATGTGAGAAGCCTCACGTTAAGTGTTGTATCAAATATCCTACATGAGATGATTTATTGTGCAGCTATTGCCTGGGGCATGTTTGATCTCCAATGACGCCACAAAGGACTTGTGTGGAAAAGAAGCCAGGTCATGGTACACAAGGGGGTGTCCTAGCAAATATGGGTGGCTTGCCCTGGTTGGGCTTGCCCTTTACATCATCTTCTTCTCCCCTGGGATGGGCACTGTCCCTTGGGTGGTCAACTCTGAGATATATCCTCTTAGGTACAGAGGGATCTGTGGAGGGATGGCTTCCACTTCCAACTGGGTCTCTAACCTCATTGTTGCTCAGTCCTTCTTGTCTCTGACAGACGCCATTGGCACCTCTTGGACCTTCATGATCTTCATTTTCATCACCATTGCTGCCATCATCTTCGTCATCATTTTTGTCCCGGAAACCAAAGGGCTTCCAATGGAGGAGGTGGAGGCTATGCTTGAGAGAAGATCTCTTAATTTCAAGTTTTGGCAGAGAAGAAGTTCTCAGCCTGAAATTGTAAAACAGTGAAGCCCCAATCATATATGGCCATGTTGACTTTACGTGTGTCCCCCTTGATTTGTGTCTCAGTATTGAAATATATATAATATATGAAACCATGTGTACTGGATAATGGTTTCAATGGGGAAGAATTATTAATGTAGAAAATGGATTAGGCATTGTAGTTCAAGCTAGTGCATTGATTTTCTCTTGAAACTGCAATCATTTGTAACTTGAGGAATAAGATTGTGTTACCCGGTTGATCGGCCGGCTGGATATTGTTGAACATCTTACGGGAAAAAAAAAAAAACAAAGAAAGAAAAGAAGGGCATAGAAGGAAATGGCAAGCAAATTATTCAACAATATGCTAATACTATGTGTATCAAATTTTTATCAATAATTAATTATCCTAATAACAACGTCACTTTTCTCTCTTAAAAAAGGTCTTGAATTTAAATTTAATGTTGACATATTTGTGTGCATGTGTGGGTCGTGTGTCTCCCTTTTATATGGGAAAGGGATGGGTTAGGGGTAAAGTTTTATAAATTTAAAAAAATGTATACCAAATTTCTATCAATTGCCAAATAAGCTGAACAGAATTTATTTCCCTTTTATTTAATTCCATTAAAAGGTTTCTCACATTTTATTTCACAATATGAGTAAGAAGCACTCAAGCCCAAAAAGACATCACACAAAGCTATGATATTTAATAGGGATAATATAACTTTAAGTCATTATGTTTTTAATTATTGATATAGTTTTTAAATTTTCACTCAATATAATTCAATCTTAATAATTTATTGAATTAAAAAATTATAGAAAGTGAGTCAAAAACTATAAAAATTATATTGTTTGAGTTAAGAAAGAAAAGTATTTGGATTTAGTTGTTTCTAGTAAAAATTCAAAAAAAGAATCGATGATTGAAAATAAGTGGAAATTCAAAATGGTCAAATATAAAGTAACAATAAGGATTTGTCTATCCCAATACATAATTTCTTCGATTTTCTTATAGTAACAAAAGCCTTAACATTTCTTTCATTAACATTACAAAAGCACCACGCCACCGATAATCTTAAAACTCATAACAGGACCTTGGGAGTAGTTGGGATTGTCGCAATAAATCATTTCATTTCAGCATGTTCCTTGATCTTTAATGGATTTTTTTTAAATATAATATTAACAAGCTTTATCAATCTATCAAATAATTAATAATTACTAACTATAAAGTTGAGAAAAACCATTCAGGTCATGCTTTTCATTTTTCATACAAGATATAATTGATTCTTCAACTCATTTATTTGTTTCAATTGAATTTTCAAAAGTCTCTCTTCTGATATCAATATTTCATAGATAAAAATGATACTCATTCTGATAAAAAAATATAAAATATTTTTAATTTAATTACACTCTCAATAAGTTATTTTATTATCTTTAAACTGATATTATATTTTTATGTTTATTCTTATTTAATAGGATGTTTAACTCAAAAAGTTAAATAACTAATTTATTAAGAGTATTTTTAAAAATATCTTATTAATTATACTTTAAAAACTAAACATGGCTTATACTTTTTAACATATAATCTTAAACAAATATCTTACGCTTTTTTAGAGAAAGTTGTTATTATAATTTTTTCGTTAAGGACTTGAGGTTTACTTCACATTGTGTTAACTTGAAATCTGGCCCGTATAAAAAAACATCAGTGTTATATGGGCCAATTCTCAGCCCATAGAAATATGTTGTAAAAATGGGCCTTAGGCCCATGGAAACCAAAAAAATAACACCCTTTGGGCTATCGCAGATGAGCAACTTTGCGTTGCTGGAAATTTAAAAATAGAATAATATGTGTGTGCGGAGAAAAATAATCTCGTACGTATTGCCATATCATGCCATATTCTTTGTCAGGCAGAAGATGTTTTACATTTCAAAGGATTTAATTTTAGAAAATGGAATAGATAAGCTTTAGATGTTTTTGATATAATTAAGTTTTTTTAAAAAATAATGAAAATATTAGTGTAATTCTAAATGGCTTGGAATCTTTTAAAGTAATGAATAAGACGAGGAAGGCCGAAAAAAGCAAAATGCTGCCATTGCTTTATAAAGGAGTGGCTTCAGGCAAAAAAAACTTGCCTTCTCTGCTCAATTAAAATTTGATTGAATTATCTTGCCATCATTAATAGGAAAGTAAGATTAGATACGCAAAATAATCACGTGCTTCACTTCTCATAAATGCTAAGCTTTTGAGTCCATTCTTCACCATACAGCTCGAGTTTTGTCAAGCAATCAGCAATGTGGTATCAACAAACACGACATTTTCGTTGATTATTGCTTTAAATATTTTAAGATAAATTATACATGAATCCTTATATATATATATATATATATATATTCTGATACTCCTTGTGTGTGTGTGTGTTTTTTTTTTATATATATAAGGCCATTTTAGCTATTTCAATTGACCTATTAACATGGTAGAAGAATATGCGGCAACTAACTCCCATTTCAATTGAAATTAGATGGTCAATTTTATTTCTAGCAGATTTTTTTTTTTAAATCTTTTCTAATGAGATGCACTGAAAGCTGTAATTCTGCATTTCTTGTAGTTTTTTTTTGGGATAAATTTAGCAAAGAGGTAATCTGCCAACAATATTGTTATTCAATATGCTTTTTTTAAAAAAATGATATTAATAAAGGTAACCGATTAAATTAGTTAGGTATTTTAACATTGTGGGTGAGTATATATAAAGAAATTGCCAACACCAAGATCTGCATATTTCTCTTACAAGTCCTCCAATTTACTAATTGATTATGTTTAGATTTTATAAATATATAATGAGTTCGATTCGAATATTATCAGCTAAAGTGGCCATAGTCCCTTTTATCAAAACCAATGTCAGTTAGTAATATAGTAGGCAAATAGAATCTTATGATATTAGACATGAAATACATTAATAAAGTTATAAATTATATAACGTAATAAAAATTGTTTAATTATAGAAAATTGGTGGGAAAGAGATAATTAAGACGAGTGTAAGTAGGAGAATGAAAACATGAAGGGATTTTGTGTATGGTTGGAAATGGGAGGTGCTGTGGCTTGGGGAGGCACCTCTTCCTTTTAAATATATTATTCAATTCAATCATTTCCCTCCTTTTTTTTTTTTAACGAGCACTGCCAGTTTTTACTTTCAAAACTTGCTCGTGTTTTCCTTCATATAAAAAATTTAATTGATAATGAGCATCTTTTGTCTTTTTCTTCTTCTATTTTTCATACAAATCAATCCTCATATGCATGCATGACTTCAACTGTTCATTATTTCGTGTATAGAACAGCGGCTTATAAAGGTCTCGTCCAAGATAAAAGGGAAATTGGATGACTGATTTTTCTAAATATTTAGACTACCCATCTAAATACTCTCACAGAGACTTTGGAGATTCTTAAAAGGTTAACCCTTTGTGAGAATACTTTTTTTTTAAGTTAATATTTACTCGCACGCATTTAAATTGAGTTTTCTTACAATCATTCAATCTTCATTCTTGCCAAGAGAATTAGAAATTTAGTCATAGAAGATTAAATTATTACTTTCAATCACAACTTTAAAAAAGCAAATAGATTTGTTGATTCACTCAACATTAGGTTCCTTATGACACACACTATGGAGGCCATTATATTTTATGATCCACATTTAAGATGTAAAAATTTGTTAAACTATGGTACATGACTTGACTCGTTTGTTTGTTTGTTTTTTTTTCCATGTGTTTTCATGACCTTTATATGAAAAAAAAAAACAAATAAAACAATGTGAAAGTGAACTCTTCTTAAACTTATTTCTTAATATTATTTTTTAATAATTACTACATTATTATTGTTAGGTCCAAAACAGAAGCTGACGTACCCTCACAAATGTTAATTACCCTTGTAGACTTCATCTTTTTTAATACATAACTTCTCTTGATGTCTCATGATTTTGTTGTTTATTTGTATTCAAAATTATAGAAATGAGTGTTAATTAATAATTGAGAAGGATGAGGAGCAATGCAAGAAGGAACGGATAATGGTTGAGAAAGTGAAAAAATTAGTAAATGGGGAAGAGTGTGGTTAATAGTGAAAAATGGGAGAGTCCATAACGGTCACGGCGAAACCGTGTATGTACTGTGCGCGCGTGTTGTGTGCGTCGATGAACGCAAACCACCTCACTCCTTGTTTTCTGGTCCGATTCCCCCTCTCGCTCTCATCCTTCATGTTCTCTACGAACACGCCACGCTTTATATCTCCTCCTCCTCCTCTTTCTTCCCTACTCTTCACATTCTTCTCATCTCCCTCCCTCCCTCCCTCTCTCTCTCTCCGCTTCCATTGATCTCTTCCTCACTACTCACTCTCAATTCCATTCCTTCTATATTCTTTGCACACACAGCATATACATCGCCATTCTCTCTCTCTCTCCCCTTGGTTATTCCGTCCATGGAAGGAGGCGTTCCAGACGTTGATGCCTCTGCTTTTCGAGAATGCTTGTCTCTATCTCACAAGAATCCTTACATTCTTCAACTCGCTTTCTCTGCTGGAATCGGTGGCCTCCTCTTTGGCTACGACACTGGTACGTACTCTCCTCTTTCTTTCCAATCGAGTTAGTTCGATTCTACAATTCTAGCATCGGTATCTTCAATGCCCCAATTTATGTTTCCACAAAACAAAAGGCCTGATTGCCCTGTTGTCGCTTTCTGTTTCTCTGCGATCTGGATTCATTGTTGAGAGGATATCAGATTTATTTCATGTGTAATTTAAGTTTAACGGATTAAAAAAAATCTCGACTGTATCAGATCCTGAGAGCACGTCTCTCGGTTTATCTTCAGCTTTCTTAAAACTGAAAACAGTCTCTCGTTCTGCTCTTGTTTCTCAATCTCTGATTCACATCCGTCTACTTCTCCTCTGTTTTAGTTCATAAGCATTCACGAAGAATTTTATGGCTAGTGTTCTGGAAGACTTTTATGTGTTGAATTTTGCTTGTTCTCAATTTCTAAGAGTGCCTTGGTGTGTTTATTTGATTATGAAATGCATTGGAGAGTGGAAGAAATTCGTGTTTTCTATTCTCGGAGTAACACGAGCTTTTGGTATTATGCGCAGGAGTGATATCTGGGGCTCTTCTGTACATAAGAGACGAGTTCGTTGAGGTGGCTCAAAAGACATGGATGCAGGTGATGCTTTTTTCCCCCTCTTCACTTTTTTCATTCAATTAAAATCCTACTTTATCTTTCTTGTGCATTTCATGCGTCTTGGACATTACATACGTTTCAGTTAGCTTTTGAAAAACAGCTAAAGATGCTCTCAATTTTGGTTTCATCACTCCCGGTCCTCCCCTTAACTATAGAAGACAAAGAGGAAGAAGAAAAACCGGATCCTTCTTTTAATTTATAATTTTTTTATTAGAATGAAAATTAATAATTTATAAAAATGTAATTTTTACTATTTTTTATTAATATTTCTTTTACTATTTACATGAAGTTCGAGATGGATTATGCAGTGAGGTAAATTAAAAAAAGGACGGATTATACAGTAACAGTGGGAAAAAGTTACGTGACTTTGAATTGTTAGCTCTAAAAAATCAAGTGCATTTTATGCTATAGAACATTTCAAATTGTTCCAGTGGAAAATGATTTATTTTTATTTTCCCATCAATTTCCCATAAATACAAGTAATATGAGTTATATAAAATAAAATCGAAATTTTTTAATGTAGAAAAACAAATGTTGAAGTGGTTATTAAAATGAGAATAAAAAACGAGATGAGTGTATGTAAAAATGTTCCAGAGTAACATGATAATTAATAGTTTGAAGGAAAATTTATCTATTTATTTTATTATTTGTTTTTTTCTTGTTGTCTGGAAAACATAATTTTTCCTTTAGACAATGATATTCTTCTAATTATTAGTTTCTAGTGGAAAAATGTAATTTTTTTTTGGGTCAAAATTTGGAACGATCCATATTAGTTTTTTTCCCCAGAAAAGCAGGGTTAAGAGTAAAAAACAAAATGAAAAGAAGAGTCTTTGTTTTTTTTAAAAAAAAAATAACTGTTTTCTCATAGGGGGAAAAAACTGTTTTTCAGTCAGAAACATGGCCGAAGAAGTTTTAAGTATTCATTTCATTGACCGCAACGGGCTATATGCCATGACAAGAACTTTTTACATGCCAGTGCGCTTATTGCTTTCGACCAAAGAACATTCGACAACTTTACCGTATTTTCCTTCAAATGATCCGCCTTCTTTCGTTTTGGGCCATTAAAAATTGTAGACCTTTTTATCATCGCAAAAGCGAGCGTGTGTGTGTGTGTGTTGTATTTATAGAGAAAATGCAACAATTTGTGATCGCCTCGGTCTCTAGGCCTAGCTCTTCTAGTTTATTTTCTGATCTTTTGTAACTTTCAAGCTTTGGCTTGCCATCTTATTCCAAATATATATAAATATATATATATTTATAGAGATAAAAAAAGAAAGGGATGTCCAAGATGTGGACTTCATATATATATATTCACCCTTTGTTGTGTTACTTTATATATATCGTCACGTATAAATAAATAAAGATAGTCAATTCATGATGAAATGGTGGTTATAATACAGGAAATGATAGTGAGTATGGCGCTTGTTGGAGCAATCATAGGTGCTGCAGTTGGAGGCTGGCTCAATGATCGGTTTGGAAGGAAAGCAACAATCTTCATTGCAGATTTCCTCTTCTTTACAGGCTCTGTTGTCATGGCCGCTGCTCCCAACCCCATTGTTCTAATTGTGGGTCGTCTCTTTGTTGGTCTTGGCGTTGGAGCGGCTTCCATGGCCTCTCCTCTTTACATTTCAGAAACTTCTCCGACTAAAATTAGAGGAGCCCTTGTTGCTCTCAATAGCTTCCTCATAACTGGAGGTCAATTCCTCTCCTACCTCATCAACTTGGCCTTCACTAAGGTGAGACAATACCTCCTGTCATACGCCATGTGATAATATGCTAAGGTGGGATAGGATTGAAAAAGTCGGGAAAATGGCATTGAATAATGATATCAGAAAGAACAAGAACACGCTGAAAGCCCCGAAAATTGGGAGAAAAAAAAAAATACAACAAAGGACCACGTTTTAATTGTAGATTGAAGATTTGAAGAGTTGTTACGTTGCAACTCAATTGTAAATGGGATAACAACAATTGATTGATTAAATGGGTTATCTGATTATTTGATCTTATGAATGGTTTTCAAATAGTTCATAGGGTTTGAAGATCGACTATTCATTTTATTATTTGACTAATTCTCTTTTTCATTAATAACGTGTGATCGGCAATTTACAAATGATTATAGAAAATTATGACTCAATTCAGTCAGAAATTCTAAACATGGTATTTCTTTTTATTTACAACTAAAATTTTGACAACGTTTATCTACTATTTTAATTAGAATTTACAGCTTAACCTGACAGTAACATACTTCTTTAACAGTATTGTTGAGGTGTTTAATTATGAGTAGACTTAAATTCATATGAGAGTTTTACATCAAATAAAATTTAGCTTAATACATAACATATAATAAGGTAAAATGATAATAAATTTGCATTTTGAAATTTTTAATTAAAATGTAATGTCTACTTATTCTCTTTCAACTTTTCAGGCATTTCATTCTTGACATTTACTACCTCCATCTCAAATTATAAAATAATTTTGAGTGAGATTTAATATTTCAAAATATAAAATATTTTGACAAAAATAAAGTTTTATTAATAATACTTTGTTAATATTATTTTTTTTATATATTCTCTTTTTTTAATATTCATTCACAAATAAGGTATTAAATGAAAAATATTTTTAAAAGCCTACAATTTTGTCTTGAAAAAGCGAGATTGTAAAGTATATTTAATGAACTTTATTTATATATGTAATTTTATTTAAAAATATTTTATAATTTGATATGGAAAGAGTATATTTCAAAATTTCAAGAGTTTAATTTGTTTTTTTTTTTTTTACCTTTCCCAAGTCCTTTTTAAAATGTTTTTAATTTAATAATATTTAATTACTATAAATCATTTATTTCAGACATCAGGAACTTGGAGGTGGATGTTAGGAGTGGCAGCCTTACCTGCTTTGATACAAATCGTTTTGATGTTTTGGCTCCCCGAATCACCTCGTTGGCTTTACAGACAGGTGCGCTTTCTTCGCTATCTTGTGAAAATAATAGTGTCTAGCTCTAGGTATGTTAAAAATGTGTGTATAAAACAGGGAAAGGAAGAAAAAGCAAAAGCAATTCTGAGGAAGATTTACGCTGAAGATGCCGAAGATGAAATCCAAACCTTACATGATCAAGTTCAACTAGAAATAAAGCTACAGGACGAAGCAAAAGATATCAAGATAAGTGAAATGTTAAAAACTAAATCGGTAAGGAGAGGGTTATACGCAGGGGTTGGCCTTCAAATCTTCCAGCAATTCGTGGGCATCAACACAGTGATGTACTATAGCCCCACAATAGTCCAATTAGCTGGTTTTGCTTCAAATCAAACAGCACTTCTTCTATCACTCATCACATCTGGGCTCAATGCATTCGGTTCTATTCTAAGCATATACTTCATTGATAGAACTGGGAGAAAGAAGCTTGCTCTTATCAGTTTGGTTGGTGTTGCTTGCTCACTCGCTCTTCTAACGGCTATATTTCAAGTTGCTAGCACCCACTCTCCTATGGTTAGCCCTGTTGCAACCAATCACTTCAATAACACCTGCTCTAGTTATGCCTCAGCAGCGGATACTAGCTCTTGGCATTGCATGAATTGCCTCAAAGCTAATCCAGTCTGCGGATTCTGTGCTGCCAAATCTGATAAGGTAACATCTCATTACTCATTTTAATCCACTTGACTTGACAATGCGGTGTGCTTAAACCAAGCCTAATAATATCCTCAGTCTGACTCTGACTTGCTGAGTTTACTAATGGATCCTTGAAAGTGACTGAAAAAAATAGATAAAATATGAAAAATTATTATCTTCCATGATGCGATCCTCCGAAGTCCATTGGGCTTTGCCCTTTCTTGATTCAACCCGTTCCTCAAATTAGTATTTGACAGTAAATGTTCAATCCTGGTATCATACTTTTACAAACTTAAGGGGGGGGGGAAATCATGAACAAAAACTATAGAAGATTTTTACATCTCAATGGTAAGCTATTCCTATATGAACGCCTACAAGCATGCCCAAATTCTTTAAAATTAGGACACTTGAGTAGACTTGTTATGTTGATGCTGACAAGCTAAAATTGTGAAATGCTGTTGTGCAGCTTTTACCCGGGGCATGTTTGGCGATAGGTGAAATGACAGAGAAAGAATGCAAAGCTGAAAAAAGGGAATGGTACACAGAGGGTTGTCCCAGCAAAGTTGGTTGGGTAGCAATATTGGGACTTGCTCTCTACATCATCTCCTTCTCCCCCGGAATGGGAACGGTACCTTGGGTCATGAACTCTGAATTATACCCTCTACGATACAGAGGAATCTGCGGTGGCATAGCTTCTACAGCACTCTGGATCTCCAACCTCATCGTATCTCAAACCTTCTTGACCATGACAAAGTCCATAGGAACTTCGTGGACTTTCTTGGTGTTTGGTGTCATTGCTGCTATAGCTGTATTCTTTGTCCTTGTCTTTGTTCCAGAAACTAAAGGCCTTCCCATTGAGGAGGTGGAGAAGATGCTGGAAGATCGGTCTGTTAATTTCAAGTTTTGGGAGCCGCTCGAGAAGAAGCCAAAGAAGATGATTGGAAAGATCCAATCATGAAAGATTTAATTTACCAGGATCAATGTGGTATTTTAATTAACTACAGAGACCTATACGTCTGTGGCACATAAATAACCACCCTGAGGCGATGTTTTATGTCATTATCTGATAGGAGTCAGATTAACTGGGTAGAGAGGTAACAGACATACCATACTACTTCAAGAGAAGCTCATGTACTTGATATTTTATTACTACAGCTTTCTTCTTTTTTCAAGCTGTTATAATTTTTAGTTGAATGAGAAGAAGCTGCCTTATTATAAACAGAAACACACTCTACATCTTTAGTGAGCATTTATTATTTGGTGGTTGTAAAAAAACAAAAATGTTGCAAGACAAGCTCAACATTCAACATGAATATATAGTTGCCACCATTGCTATCAAAATCGCCTTGACGCGTTCTAACTTCTAAACGTAAAAACTTGCGATTTCACAACTCCAAGTAGCTAGAATATTTCTTGCCCCAAAGCTTGGAAATTTCAAGTAAAAAAGAGCGTATAATCGAACTCATCAAATCCCAAGTCTATGACCAGTTATGCGATCGTGTTTGGATCCCCAGCTAGCACTCTGGTCATTTCACTACACTTCCGCTTCCTCCGGGCTCGGGCCGCCTTATATGCCGCCTTTGTTCTTATATATACTTGTAAATTCACACTAATTAATTCACTGGAAAATAATAGTTATTAGTCCTAAAAGATGAAATTAACTCATCAAAAAAATATGAAATTAATAATAGTGAGGTTCTGATAAAATTTTATAAAAAAATAAGTTATAAATATTAATTTTAATAACTTTAAATTCACAAGTTTTGATTACAAATAATACATTTAAATTTTAAGGGCAACTCTTTGTTTGTAATTAGGATTTCTATTTACAACCGTATAGATCAATATCTTTGGCTCATTTTTTTTTAAAAATTGTCGGTAATTTAGCAATCATTAATTTCCTTTTTGAGACTTTATAATCATTCTCCCGATTTAAAATGAGTTGTTCTTCGTGATTTATGGAGAAAAAAAAAAAGAATGCCAATGCGTCTTCCTATCTTTTTTATAGATATATTGATATGAAAAAACTTAGTACTTGATACTTTATTTACTTTTTTTCAATTAAATTAAAATACATGCGTTTTTTTTCAAATCAATATTTTACCTTTTAACTATTTTTTTTATAAACTAAAAGTTTATGTAAGTTGGATTTCAATAACTTATTAGGAATCAGGATATTCAAAGAGCACTTACAATTATATTTATAGATTATCTATCAACAAGGTTCTCATATTAGTAAAATTTCATCCTATAACCTTATAAGTTATAGATCAAATACTAATCTGAACCAATTTTGTTGTTACATTTTAACTAACCTTTGTTATCAATACATTTATGTTAAAAAAATCAATCCGTTTATTCTAAATTGATTGAAAAAATTTCAACTAACTTTTGTTATTAATAGTTTTAGTTTTTAAAAAATAAATTCATTTATTCTAAGTTGATTGAAAATTTTTAAAGATTCTCCCATTGATATCTCTTTTCATGATTGTTAATCATGAAAAAATGCTGGTGATCTTATAAATAACAATATTTGTTGAGATATTAACATGTCTATAGAAATTATCCGTGATATTGATATCTTTTTTACCCATACTAATTATAATCCACATAATCCCATCAAATTACATTCTAAACATCAATATAATCAATCAGATTATCTTAAGAATAAATTAATTTTTTATTAAAGATATTGCAAAAATGTTGACGTTATATTTTCAAGAATTGAATTAAATTCAACTAGATATTAGATAATTAATATTAGTAATGAATATAAATTATCTTTATGCTAAATCACATTATATTATGTTGTGACAAATAATATTTTGACTTAAAATTTCATTAAAAAAATGTAAACGTCATATACAAAAGTTTAATCCATCTAGTCATCTACGCTAATTAATTTAGCAGTTAAAAGAATAACTTGATAAAAAACAATTGTTAAAAATATTAAATTTTAATCATCAGTAGAAATATGAAGCCAAATTTAAAATATATGATATCTCATTATATTAATATTTATTTTTATCTATATATTTTAAAATTGTATAAATTAACATAATATAATATAATATAGGATGATAATGAAACACATAATATTGATTTAATTAGGATCAAATAAAAATTTTCAATAAAATAGTTGATTTAATCTCTTTAACGGAACATTTAAATTTTATTATTTAATAATATTTTTGAATCAACTTATTCTTTTGCCTGCAAAATTAGCATAACTTTATATATATATCAAAATTAAATATATATTTTTCCAGTTTTGAATAAAATTTTTAATTAAAATATTACATGAGACAGTATACAGTTTAATGGTTATCGAGTTTCATTAGCCGAAAAAAACGATATCTAGTTAATTAGTTATCTTATATTTTTTATTTTTAATTTTTGAGTATCTAATTGGATTTAAATCGATTCAAATCCAACCATGTTTCCTCTACCGACAATCTATATATTTCTCCTGCGAGTGCCTACATCTTCCAGACGGAAAGAAAATAAGAGAGAAAGTAAGTTGTTGATGATGGAGGGAGGAGTAGCACAAGCTGATGCGTCTGCCTTTAGAGCATTACTGTCTCTCGCAAGAAAAAATCCGTTTGTTCTGAGACTGGCTTTTTCTGCTGGACTCGGAGGATTTCTCTTTGGCTATGATACTGGTATTTCTAAAATTACCTCTTTTTCCTTTCATTAACATTATTAATCACTGATGTACTTGGAACGTAATGTAGTTTTTTTTTTCTTTTTAATATTATTATTAAATTAATAGCACAAATCTAAAATGAGTGTTGAATTAAAAACTTCCCCATTGTATGGCACTGGCAGGAGTCATATCCGGTGCTCTGTTATACATCAGAGATGATTTTCAAGCGGTGGCCAACTCCGCGTGGTTGCAGGTAACCCATTGTATATTATTATTATTATTATTATTATTATTATTTTTATAAATTGATCTCGATTATCAATTTGGTAGTTTAATTTTTATTAGTATGGTGCTTTATTTTTTTGCTTATTATTTATATAGAATCACATTTCATCTTAATTAACTATTAATGATTTTTATAATTTATATAAAAAGGGAGAATGTTATCAAAGTCTCAAAATAATTAATTTATAATAGTTAAATCACTGGCAAATTTTTTTTGAAAAATCAATTATACATTTTTTTAAAAAATAATCATAATTTAAGAATTTTAATTGTAAATAAATACTTGTAACGGCCATACATTCCAAGTTTTGGAATTTTATTGTAAAAAAAAAAAAACTTAAAGAAGCAAGGAAAAAAAAAAGGGTTGAAAAATACAAGTGGTTTGAATTTTCGAAGTGACGAGTTTTGATGGAAACAGGGAGCAGTGGTGAGTTTTGCACTGATAGGAGCCACGATTGGGTCTGTAGGAGGAGGATGGATGAGTGATGTGTTTGGAAGGAAACTGTCAATATTCATTGCAGATTTACTGTTGGTTGCTGGCTCAGTCATTATGGGTGCTGCTTGGAACCCCATAGCCCTCCTTGCTGGCAGAGTCGTCGCTGGTCTTGGCATTGGAATGACTTCCGCTGCTGCCCCTCTCTATATTTCTGAAGTTTCTCCCGCCAAAGTCAGAGGAGCCCTTGTCAGTCTCAACAGTTTCCTCATCACTGGAGCCCAGTTCCTCTCCTACCTCATCAACCTCGGCTTCGCCCTCGTAATCTCCTCCTCCTCCTTTTCTCTTTGTTAAGGATAATATAACTTTTATGGAACTTTGGGGTTTAATCTTCTTTCTGTATTTCAGGCACCTGGAACATGGAGGTGGATGTTAGGAGTGGCAGCAGTGCCTGCTTCCATTCAGTTAATTTTGATGCATTTTCTTCCAGAATCACCTCGTTGGCTTTTTAGAAAGGTGTCTTCATCATCATCAATTTCTACGAACATGATGATCGCTTTTTTCATCTGTCAGTCCATGTCATAACCTATACAAGAACCCTTGTCTTTCTTTTTTTGATAGGGGAGGCAGGAAGGAGCAAAAGTGATCTTGAGGAAAATATACGAACCCAGTGAAATTGAAGGTGAAATTCAAGCTTTAGAGGAATCAGTTGAGAAGGAAACAAAGGAATCCGAATCTTCTGATAAAATCAGCATATGGAAGATGCTCAAGAACACGGCCGTGAGAAGAGCCCTGTATGCTGGAATGGGCCTTCAAATCTTCCAACAATTTGTGGGCATCAACACAGTCATGTACTATAGTCCCACCATAATTCAACTGGCTGGAATTACTTCAAATCAAACTGCACTTCTTCTATCACTCATCACATCTGGGCTTAATGCATTTGGTTCTATTCTCAGCATCCTCTTCATTGAGAAGATTGGGAGAAAGAAGCTTGCGTTGATCAGTTTGGTTGGTTGTGTACTTTCTCTTTGTATTATCTTTGCCCCATTCTATGTCACGCAAACTCATTCCCCAGGGATCAGTCCAATTGCAACTTCTCACTTCAACGGAACTTGTCCTGGTTTTGACATTGCAATGAAGACTAATACTCCCTGGGATTGTAACAAGTGCCTCAAAGCTTCTCCAGCCTGTGGATTCTGTGCTGATCCATTTGATAAGGTAAATATATATATATATATATATATATCATCCATTTCCTGTGGAATTGGTAAATTATTGAACCAACGCGCCTTAACCTGTTTATTGATTAGCTTGGTTTTCAATATATACCATACTTTCATCTACTTTTGATATGAAAAGTTGCGAATTGTTGTTGTGCAGTTTTCACCTGGGGCGTGTTTGTTGTCCAATGACAACTCAAAGAAGCAATGCCGAGCAGAGAAGAGTTCTTGGTATACAGAGGGATGCCCTTCTAATTTAGGTTGGCTTGCAATCTTAGGGCTTTCACTCTACATCATCTCCTTTTCACCTGGAATGGGGACTGTTCCCTGGGTTGTCAACTCTGAGATATATCCTCTTAGGTACAGAGGAGTGTGTGGAGGCATGGGAGCCACATCAGTTTGGGTTTCTAATCTCATTGTGTCTCAAACCTTCCTGGTTCTGACCAAGAGCATTGGAACAGCATGGACCTTCATGATTTTTGGTTTTGTTGCTTTCATTGGAATCTTCTTCGTCCTCATCTTTGTTCCAGAAACTAAAGGGCTTCCCATAGAAGAGGTCGAAACCATGCTAGAACAGAGGCCTGTGCGGTTTAGATTTTGGAATTAAAAGATGCTTGATGAGTGAGGTTGCATAGCTTCTAATTTTTAACAACTCCTTTCAAGTAGAGATATTTATGTGGATACTTCTTCTTCTTCTTCTTCTTTTTTTTCCTTTGGCCTTTTGAAGTTTGAGAGTTTTTCCTCATTTTTTTATTGGGTTTGAGAAAGACTATGCAGATAGACATATTAATAGCAGTTTTAGAAGGTGTTCATTGGTTTGCATTTGATATGCTTAGCTTCTTTCTTTACGTTTCTCATCCACGGTTTTCAAGTTGGTTCGTTTGCGGCGGTTCTTTTCATCTCGTTCCAACCCCAAATTTAAACCATGTTTTAACCACTGTTGGTGGAGGTGGTGGTATTTTTTATAAAAAAAAATTAATTATTTAATTTATGTGTAGCTTTGATTTGTTTATAATTTAATCTTTAAATTATAATTTAATATAACTCAATCTCTATCCTTTTGATTAAGTTGTAAGTTGTAACTTACTTCCTAAATTTTTAATTATTTAAAATGTATTTTTAGCCAAAAACCATTTAAAATGTTGGTCTATATTTTTTTAAAAAAATAAAATTATAAAAATTAAAGTTATTTTTTGAAAGTTAAGGGCTAATGTTTTGATAGCTAAAATTATAATGAGTGAGTTGTTAAGTCAAAATTTAAAGATTATATTATAATTGAATCAATTTATTGAGACTGAATTATGTCAAATTAAAATATAAGAATTGGATTATAAATTATTTAAAATTATATAGACTAGGCAATTAATTTTCTCTTATTTACAATTGTAAGTTGGTTAGGACCTCACCATTTTCAATGACCTGAACATGTGGATTTTCAATCTAAAATAAAATAAAATAAACGTCTTGACAGCAAAAATTAGTTTATTATTCAAATTCTTCATCGATCTTCGCACTTTTAGTTTAGCCATTGACATTTTAAAACAGCTTGCTTATCAGAATTTCAAACCCCTCACCTGAAGGGAAAGATTCGCATCTCAAGCAACATTCAAATTCAGTATAAAAATTATTGATTCTAAAATCAAATAAAAGGGTAAAAAATGTATTCACACAGTGATTTCGGATAAATCACATTTTTATGAAACTATAACAAATTTATCAATGATTAATAACAGCTTGATAATGATAACTTCAATTTTCATAATCATAAAGAATTTATGTATGACTTATTCGTCATAATATTTTAATTTTTTGTTAAATAGTCTGTTATTTTAATTCATTCATTGACATTAATCATAAAGAACTTTATATTATAATTTTTTTAAATGTGAACATTATATTATGATTACATACTTCAATTAATTTTTTTTTTAAGCGCAAGAAATTTGTTCCAGTTTTTCATATAAGGTTGGCCCAATAAGGATTATGGCCCCATAATCTGAACTGGGCACCCATTAGTTCGGCCCATCAATTCCCCTCAAATTCTATTCTGGAAAAAGCAAAATCATAAATTAAAAGAAGTCAATAAATAAATGGAATCTTTTTTTTTTCCGGTGCACGTTCATGTTTTTAATTTCAATTATAAGGAAAATATGGAATACAACTCCACACACTCTTAATGTTTTTAATTTGGTTTTGTTTTAAATATTACAAGACGATTTTTATGTAAAAGTAATTTTTTTTATTCATAAAAGTTTAAGATTCACTGAAGCCTGAATAAGCTATAAGACTCAAAAAATGTTTATAGATTATCAACTGGTGATGTTTTCACCTCAAAAGCAGGTTTGAACTCACATCCTTGTCAGGTTTGAGTTGTGTTCTTATTGATTGAACCAATTTTTGTTAGCGTTTTAGAACGTTGTTTTGGCTATTACAGTCATGCGAATATAATGAATCTAAGATCCATAAATAATATACGGCTTTTTTTTAATCACTAATAGTTATTTATTTTCACAATCTTTAAAATAAAATTATACATTTAACACTTTTATCAGTCTCTGACTCTTTATTATAAATTGTTTGTTTTTAACTTTTCTTGTGAAAAAATACAATAATAGGTCCCTATACTTCGGTTGTGATTTGTTTTTAGTCTTGTAGTTTTTATTTCATTATTTCTAGTCCCTTTAATTTATGCTGTTGCAACATTAATTTAAAAACAATTAATGTTACTTTAACAGGCGACGAGTTGGCAATGGCAAAGTTACTTTTTTTTTCATATACTTTAGTTGTTTTTTATTTTTAATTTTTATAGTTTTATTTTATGATTTCTAATCTTTTTAATTTGTTTCGTCCGTAATATTAATCTTTATAATTTTACAAAATGCAGAAAATAATGGTCATAGGTTGGTAATGGTGAAGTTAATTTTACAAAATATGATAATCGATCCATGTACTTTGGTTTTTTTTTTTCTTTTAAACCTTGTACTTTCATTATTTTCAATCCTTTTAGTTTGTTCCATGTACAATATTAACCCCTATAATTTAACAAAAAAATTGCACGTAATGGCCATGGGCTAGTACCAATGGAGTTAATTTTTCTATAACCCTACTAACCTCTTTGCTAACATGAAAATAAATAGACTAGGCGTGACTATAAATAAAAGGTAAAGGGGCAAAACAAGCTTCTTTATATATTTTGATTAAACAAAATACGAGAGACCAAAGTAAGATAAGTACATCTTAACAAGGATTAACAACATTAAGCATACATCAGTCAAATTAACTTTATGGGTACCAGCTCATGTTTTTTATGCACATTTTTTAAATTATAAGTAGAGGAATCAAATTAAAGAGGTTGAGAACAACAAATAAAACTATAAAAACTAAAAACAAAATATAATTAAAATAGAAAGACCTAGTGTTATATTTTTCATTTTCTTTTAAATTCTTTTGGCGAACTTGCATTTGTCATGCTTGTGTTGCTATCCACCTGATTCCTATTGATCATCCTAACATATTTCCATGCCATTTTTGGCAAAACCAAAAGCAAAATAACTTATTTGCTTCTGTCAACTCTCAGGTCAACTTTTTTTTTTACACACAAAATAGTGTTTGTGTGTAGGTGTTTGTTTTGTCTGTAAATAGGGGTAGAAACATTTAGTCTTCAACCGATGACTTCATTTCTCTTGGCTTAATTAAAAAATTCCATTCCATTGATGTGATTTGGAGAATTTTTGTGGTTTGTAAGGTTGATAGCTTAGTCAAACCAGAATATTTTCTTTAATTTTTTTACTTTCAAGTATTTGATAGGCATCACAAAGTCAATCATTTTCTCTCATTATTTTATTTATTTTTCAATTTACCAATCACAACGCCACCCTTTTCTTTTTGCGTACCAACTTCTGACTTTCAATAGGTACATATTATTGGCTAATAAAAAAAACGAGACGAAGTGACATTATAAAACAAATTTATTAGTTGTCAACAACAAACGATTTCTTTGTTATATTATGTTTTCAAGAAATTTTAATACTATAAAACTTCTGTTTCTTTGTAAACCACAGGAATGTGACATATAGTTAGTCAATTTTATCCCCTATCACACATTGACAAATAACCATAACTTGTACTCTTTTTTTATTGATACTCTATATTTATAGTAGTTGTCACTGTTTAAAATTTTATTATCCTTTTATATAATTAAAGTTACTCTTTTTAAATGTGAATTAATTATTAATTTCTAGGTTATCTATTTTTTTTAATAATTCTCCAGTAGTCGATGCGCTAGCAATGGGCGGTGATCGATTTTTTTTAAAAAAGGGTAACATAGTCATTCAAAAAGAAATCAAATAAAAAAAGGGGACCCAATGACTGTAGCTTTCCCTTGTTTTTATTTTTTATTTGAAAGAAAAGAACCGGATAATTTAAAAACATAGATTATTTTTTGAAAGGATGAATATTTTCATTTTATTAGTGTGTCCTCGTATGTAGGAGAGGATCGGAATAAACCATTCAAAGGATATTGAAATGATTTTTTTTTAAAAAAAAAGATTCTTATCATAAATAATGTGCCTATTCAGCTGATGAAGATTCCTCCTATACCATAGGTAAGGTACATAAATCATGTGGTAGTCACATGAAGAAATGAAATTCAGGCCCATAAAAACTATAAATAAATGAAATAAAGATTAGAAAAGAGATTAAAGGGGTTAAACAACTTTGTTAGGACACATGCTGTGTGATATCCCATAAAGGGAGGCATGCTGGGGTTGAGTCTCTCAGTCAGAAACCATGATCATCCCCAATTAATATAATCTAATTTAATATTAATAATTTAAGTATCAATTATATCAATCGTAACACACATGCTGATACTGTTGGGATTATTTCAGCAAATCATTATTTTTTTCACCACATGCTATGTATGTGTGCCTCGCCAAACCAAACCCACCAAAGATATATTCATCTCTTCAATAATTAATTCACCTGTTCTTCAACTGATCTTCTTTTTTTTTTGTGTTTAAAAAAAAAGAATTCAAATCTTAAACAAGATAGCTAGTGGAGAAATTGTCAGCCTTTTAAAAATCAAAACTATAATAATTGATATCAATTAGGTTCGTCACAATAGCTAGTGCCACAAGCGTGTTCACCAACCCACAAGAGCGAGAAATGATATGTGAGTGGTATAAATGTAAAACGAAGTATTCATAGTGTGAGTTGTGTGTGAATTATTGGTGAGAAATTTAAAAATGGACCATTAACATAAAAAAAAACTTAAATATTTGAATATGATGAATTTCAAATGCATAATAAAACCCGCAAGGACCATGATCCTAAAGAGATAATATTCTTTAGTTAAAAGACCTTTTATTTTTCAGCACTCGTCTTTAAAGTACATATTATTGAAGATTAATAATAGATCAATGTAGAAAAAAAGGTTATTATATTTTTTTCGAAACGTGTACAAGTCCAAATTCACCGTTTCAATTGTGTATAAATAAATTTTAGTTGTTCTTGGGCCTCTGTTTTTTTTTTTTTTTTTACACCCATGTGGAGACACTACCAGTCATTCTCCCAATGATATATAAAGAAAAGGGAAAGTATTTTTCACATACAACAGAGATTGCACTTTTGATGGATCAAAATTACCAAGAAGCGGGTGTATATATATATATATATATATAATTCATTCCCTTGATCCTGTAGCATATTTTCAGATTCTATTAATCCTAATTCAAAACTAAATCCCCACAAGGTGCTTTGCTGAAATTCTCCCCAATTTATTTATGCAAGTGTTGAGTGATGTTTAATCAATATGACACGTGTCTTTGTCTTCCAAATAGAGTGAACCTTGAGGAACGGCTCACAACTCACAAGGACTTGATCTCACCAACAACTTGATCCCCCACGAGAGTCGAAAAATAAAAACGACTTCATTAATCTCATGACAAAAATATTTCCCCTACCATTTAAATTTTATATTTTGAATTTTAAAATGGTAATAAATTATCATTGGTTGCTCATTCTGTCAAGAAGAACTTTCATATGATCCACTGATCACCACAATTAATTATTTAATATTATTTATGTTTGGTTTAACGAGCGGCTCCTGTGTTAATTAAGTTTGTAGATAAGGATCTGTCTCATTAGTCGTTTTATACGGCTCCCCCCTCCCCCAGTTGATCTGCAAGAATGTCTACATATATATATATATATATATATATATTTTCAACTGAAAATCGCTTTTACAGAATATAAATTAAAATTTGATTTTGAATAACATGTTTAACTAATTTATTTGTTTGTAAAAAGCGCATAACTAGTAACTACTAACAAGTTAATTTAATATATTGCCAAAAAAAATTTAAAGGAAAATTGATTGTAATTTTGTGAATAAACTGTTAACAAGTGCATTTTTACATATGAGTAGATAACTTAGTTAATAATTAAGTATATGTGCTTGGACTTAAAGTTGAAATGTCAGCCCAATGAAAAAAACTACAATAAAAGACATGATAGGCCTACGAAGCATAACTCGATTCGTTTCTAGAAAAAAAGGCATGCCGCTCATAAGCTTAATGTAACCCTCAAGACTTGAGATAATTGGATTGTTAATGAATATGATAATATGATATGACGTGCCACAAATCTCACAGACTATGCTAGGTAAATATTTGTAAAAGGAACTTAAGGTCGTAGGGAGGAGAATATCAACAATCAATCAAGAACATTTAATAGTAATTTTAGTGTACCTTTCCAAATTTATTTTGCACTTTTAGATAGTTTTTAGAATCATTTGCAATTTTTGAAGTCACTACAATTTGTACTTTGTTTTAATATAATTAAACACTCATTTATTAATTTTTTCTACATATTTATATTTGGATAAAATTGTATTAAAAGAGCTTAAGAATCTATTATTATCTTTTAAAATTCAATGTCTCTTGCACATATGATATTTGTTGTTTTGCAAAGAAGAATATGGTTATTGTAAATATTTATTGAAAGAACTTTGCTATCTCTATTATAAGTATTTTTGCCTTAACCTGAAGTAACTTAATTTAATAATTTTTGAATATCAATTATTTAAAAAAAAGTATAATGACAAAAAAAAAGATAAAATAACAATTTTACTTTTAAATTATAGGGTCGAAGCATATGAGAGAAAATTTAAACCTTACAACACAAAAATAATTAATTAACAGGAGGGATACATTGCAACATTTCTAAACATAGAGGGATAAAATTTAATAAAAAATAAATTTAATATTAAATATTAATAAATTTATATTTAAAGATAAAATTGTCGTGTTTTTTTTTTTTAAAAAAATAGAGGATTGATGTGAATGGTATGTCTGGAAATTGGCTGCCAGCATGAATGGGGTGCTTTTCAGTTTTGGGCAAGTACATTGCACATCACTTGGGTCATAAAAGTATTTAAGAATAAGATTTGGTCCCATAGACCCACATCATTTGTGCGTACGGACAACTAAATCTAAGGCTAATTAATTAATTAAATCATGGACCGCTTTATGTAATCTTAATTAAGCATCATCATTAGACTTTAACCCCCCAAAAATATCTTCTTCTTTTAACAAAAGTTCAGTGAATTATTGGAGGTGACTCCGTGCTTCTGAACTGAACTGCGTTTTGGTGGAGGTGGGGTCGGGGGAAAAGCTTTTGCTCTCAACCCTTTCAGGTATGTACTTCTATTTACGTATCTACCCTTCCCTCCTCTTCAGAATTACCACCCTACCCACTTTTCAAGTAGGGCTTCTGCTTGTGCATTCTATATGGGAGGGTTATTTTGGTCTGTTCATCTGTATCCATTTGCATTCATTTATATTTTATTCTTCATTTTTTCGTTTCATTTACCTTTTTGCTTTTAAATCTTCTCGATCAAGTACCTATCCTAGCCTAATTCTTAATTGAATGGATGAATTATGAATTCCGTAATTCTCCCTAAGTTTATTATTATAAGATATTTTTTTAAAGTATCATATTTAAAAGGGTTAACATACAAATCTTTTTTCAAAATTTTTACAGAGGCACACTTCATATCTTTAATTTTTTTTAGCACATTTTCATCCCAACATCCTTCTTTAATTGGGTATAATTTTGTCCTGCGTTAGGATTTGATTGCATTGACCTATATAAGTTTGCTAGGTTGGCAGCCATTTGTAATATTTTAAAAATTAAAAAAAAAAGGAAAAAAATCCATATTAGATCTGGAAATCAATTCTTCTCCTTATCCCTCATCGATTAACTGTTCTACGTTCCAATCTGACCTCTTTGAGATGCTTAGCAGAGATTGACAATCTCAATTCAAGATCCCTTCTTCTTCTTCTTCTTCTTCTCATGAACAATAGATGGTATGCTATGGTTTTGTTGCACTTGTCAGGTAGTTCACATCAATAATGGGTTTTCTCAAAGCATCCAGATCGAAGGCGACGAAGAGAAAGACCTCAATAATCGAATCGATTTCGATCGATTAAGTCTATCGAATGCATAGCGCCATTCTTATTCTTGTTGAAGCTTGATTGAGCCTTATGTCTTGACGTTCAAGTTTTTTATTTTCGTTCGATGTCCTTGAGTCCAAAGTTCTCTAGATTCTTCCCCTCTTCTCCCTTTTTTATTTTGGTTTTGTTCTCGTGTCCAAAGTATGCTTGATTTCTACTTAATTTGCCACACAGGAGTGTTTGACGACATGGATTTGTTTTTTATTTCTTTCTTTTGATTTTTAATTCTTAAAATATGCCATGTGGTTGCTGGCTAGGCAAATAATGGTCAACATAATCAAACCCTAATGGTTGGAAGAAAATGTACCAAATTGAAAAACACTCGAGGATATGAGATACGTCTCTATAAAAACTTTAAAGATAGATTTATACTTTAATCATATTTAAAAATATAAGATATTTTAAGTCTTTTAATATCATTAATATTTTTTTTTTCAAAAAAATTCTTTATAAGGGATGTAACTAATAAAGTTTCCTAACTGAGACATTGTTAAATAAAGAAAAATATAGATATAAAGTGTAATTTTAAAAACAATTAACTCACTCATTGGAGATGTAATTTGATTTAAAAATACTTTATAAATTTGAATGGAGAGAGTAACATATTTAATGATCATATACTCTATTCAATTCAATTTCCAAATTTCCAGTGAACTAAGGTTGCGAAGCTAGTGAATAGTAAGTCATCATATTTTGGCTTCAAGAAGATTTATATACACTCGAAGATATTATATTTTAATTATTTCATGAAGGAGATTGATGTAATTTACATCAAAGGCAGCATCTTAAATTCTTGAACTGTCAATTAATTGAAGTGTTTGATGATATTATTCACTACTTCTACACCTTGGCTGCTTGGAAGAGGTGCATTGCTCATTAAGTACTAAATGACCATGATTAGATAATCATCCACCAATTTCAATGCATTATATGTTCGTGTGTATAGTTTTAGAAACATGAGGTTGATGGTTGCGTTATGTTATGGCCACATATATTTGTACAAAATTAAGGCAACTAGTGTAAATTAAACTCGGTTAAAAGTGTATTTCTCGTCCTTTAAGTTTACAATAAATTTTAATTAATCCTTAATTTTATAAAGTATATTTTTAAGTCCCTAATATAATTAATTTCATTAGTAAAAAATAATGATGACATTGCAATTATAAATGCCAAAAAAAATCTCAAATATAATATTTTAATCTAATAAATTTTATTTTTAAAATTCAAATTGATATATTAGCATTTGAACATGTTTTGTTGGCATTTAAAATTGTAGAGTTGTCATTTTCTGTTGATGAGTTAATGATGTTGGAATTAAAAGATTGAAAACATACTTTATTTATAAATTTAAAGAGTCAAATATGCATTTTTATCACACCTGTATACTTAATCTAACATCTGTATACTTCATTTTTATCAGACAGCATTATTTGTTCCATAAGAAAATACATGTCCCTATTCCTTGTAACACAATTGTCGCTTTGATGTATTAGGCTCGGGCTTAGATCTCTCACTCCAAAAAGGAAAAAAAAAGAAAGAAAGAAAAGAAAAGACATATCAAACCTAAATGAAAACTGATAGTTAAATAATATGGTTTAGATTATATAAATGCTGATGCAAAGCCAACAAATAAACGTTAATCGGGCAAGCTATGAAAAGAATAGGATGTGAAGACAAATACAAATAGCCATAAGTCCTGGAATTTTGAATAATGACAAAGATTATCCATAACAGTAATAAAAAAAATAATAATAAATAATTTATATACAGTAGTAAATTACGCTCGTTGGAAAAAGGTAAATTACATTGATGTTCACTAAAATTTTGTTAACTTACGCGTGAATGTTCTTCTTTGAAAATTCGTTTTACATCCTCTATAAATGTTATCTTTATGAAAACATTATTGTTAATATACCAACTTTTTCTTTGATAATATTTCTTTCAATGTTATAGTTATTGAAGTTGTTTTACTGTCAAATGAACTCAACCATGGCCACTCAGTTTAAGCTAAAATCAATTTTTTTTTTCTATTTATAAGATCCATCAACCCGGTGGAGTCAATTAAAAAACTTCATGTCATTCAAATAAAGTTATGGGCTGAACTATTGTGAATAAATAAAATAAAAATAAAATGGTGCTTAGATTTTTTGTGTAATTAGTCTCATGACTGTGACTTTGTGGATATCTTAGAAAAAAAAAGAAGAAGAAGAAGAGTAGAAGTGA
Organism: Prosopis cineraria; assembly: GCF_029017545.1. NCBI lineage: Eukaryota > Viridiplantae > Streptophyta > Magnoliopsida > Fabales > Fabaceae > Prosopis > Prosopis cineraria. The sequence continues at coordinate 5,544,790 of NW_026555342.1, read as the reverse complement.
ATGATACCTAATATTAAATAGATAGAATCACATTTAAGAACCACTCACGAAATTATTTATAGGCAAGAACAATATGAAATAGATTATTGTTAAAATGAGTAATATAATTTGTTTTTTTTTCAAATGGACTTGTTATTAGTCCTTATCTATAATAATTTTTTTGAGTGTACTTGAATGTGATTCTTCCTATTAAATATTTGTATATGGAAAAAGTTGATGGATTTCTTTCATTGTTTTTATGGCAAAAATTTAACATTTTGAGAAGATAGAAAATAAATTGAGTTATTTTCTTTAATTTGCTGATCTCAACGATATTATCTGATTCTGAAAATAAAATATTGGTTGCCATTTTTGTAAGATGGCAAAGCAGCAGCTAATATTGCGACCAGCTTATTAAAAATCAAGCGATCAAGAATGAGTGATTTTAATTATTGTGAAATTTCTTTTTGCCTGTGTGAGAACGATTTTATTGTGAATCTGGGTACGGAAATTAAATTTTATAGAAAAGATGCTTACTCTACTGTAAAAATTTGTTTCGTCATTGAATTGGTTAAATTTACCCATTTTAAAAAAAACCGCAGTCCCAATCATAAATTAAATATTTCATTGACTTGATGAAGATATTAATTCAATATTTTTCCAACAACGAATTTAATTCGATTTTTTTATTAAAGCAATTAACGTTTTGGGCTTGTCTTACATCGAGTAAAAAAGATTTTTATGGGAACCAGACTCAGTTTCAATCAAGTCAATGTTCTTGCATTTCCAGAACTTTAATTAACCCAAAATTTTTAGTTAAGCTGGCAGGATTTTTAGTACTATGATAAGTTAGTAAGTGAAGGGGTAAGACAGTAAAATAGAGAAAAGGAAGGGCCAGATGTAAAGATGTGGCCAGGCGCATAAAATCTGGAACGGCGCTGTGTCTTTCTTCCTTTTCCCGATAAGCCCTGGAGACTTTTGTAATGCAAATGCAAATGGATTTTGATTCAGAAACCCACCTTCAAAAAATCAACAATCCACCCACCATCTTCTCCTTCTTCCTCCTTCCTCCTCACCTTAATTCATAATCCTTTCTCACCCAATTCTCTTTCGTCCTCGCTCCTCACTGCTTTTTCCTTCCATTCTCTCCATAAACCCTAGAAAATAGAAACTGTTTTTCTCTCTCTCTCTCTTCCCCTCTCCCTCCTTCTACTACTGCATTTTTCGTGTGCCAAGGGATCAGCAAAAACACTGTAAGTGTCAATCTCAACTCTTAATTCAGTTAACTAACTCCACAGATATATATTGCTTCAGTTTGCGTTATATAGTTTTATGGAAGATTTGAGCTCTTGTTTACGCTCTAGGCTGAAGAGTGACAGCTAGAGATAGAAGGAGAGAGGCTAAACAAGCTCCATTTTTTTTTTCTCTGGATTATCCGAAGGTTGAGAAGCAAACGAGGCCATTTGGGAAATCAAGAAAAAAAAATGTCATTTTTATTTTTATTTTTTTTATCTCCTTACCTTGAAGCTACTTCAATAACTTATTGATTTCTTCGTGTTTAGTTCCATTTTTGGCTCTCCGATTTTCATTTGAGCCCGTACGAGTTTTGGTCTGATCTGAAAATGTAATTTCTTTCAATGAGCTCAAGTTATTCGCAGGATTTTCTTGTCTTTGCTTCGTTGATAAATCTCTAGGTACACACAGACAGATCTGAGAGTTACGGGCTCTGCCCCATCATAATCCTTCAAATTAAAGCAAGAAAGCTGAATGTTGGTTTATTATTTCTAATGAGATGCAATACCTCTCTGCTATTTTTAAGGAGGGTGAAAGAAAGCTTCATAAATGCAATAGTAGCTTAAAAGGGTTGGTCCGGATGGGCGAGACCTTCTGCAAGTTTTGATCTTTTTGGTTGATATCAACAAATCAGAACGGCCCAGATCGAAGGTACGTCCTAAAAGCTAGTGGTCAGTTTTCATCTTTAAGCATTTCGATCTACCTTTTCTTTAATAATCTACGCTTAGGCTTTCGTTTTTGAAGTACTGAGCTAAATTAATGCCACTGTCTGATCTTGTCTGTTTTGTAATAACCAACAAGAGAGTCTGAGAATGTGCACTTAGTTACTACCATATACGTATTACACTATTACTTAAGCATATGATTTTTTTTTTTGTTTTTCTGAAAATATTTTGTTTATTTATTTATTTTTTGTGGTTGAAAATTGAAATGCTTTTGGTTTTTGCAGGAGCTGCTGCGTCTCTGAGATCTACTCAGGCTTTGCTTTTGAAAGCGTTCTCTGCAACTGCAAAAAAGCTTGAACGAGGGCCTCTCCTTCCTGACTTGGACTGTGATATATCGGAGCGTAAAAAAAAAAAAGGCCTTTTTATCCCTACAAACCCAGACTAGTCTGAATTATCACCATCAATGCAAAGGACACACCAACCCCACCTGCACTCTCCTTCCTTCTCTCTCTAAAACTTCTCTCTCACTCTCTAACCCCTCTGTGCCTCTTCTAAAGTGTGAGTTTAATAACAGACAAGGAAGGAGGGTTTCTTCTATAGCTTGAGCCGCGCAAAAGGCATGATTGTGGTATGGAGGAGGATGGGATTCAAGCACAAGCGTGTAAATTCCCGAGAATTGAAAATGGAAGTGCGAGAAACAATTCCTCCAACAAGATAGGTTCCAATATTAATGAAGAAAATGGTGACCTCAGAAAAAGAAGTGGAGGAGGTAGTGATGGAAGCAGCAACCGATTCCACAGTTGGCAACACCACTCGTCTAGAATCGTTAGGGTTTCTCGTGCCTCCGGCGGGAAGGATCGGCACAGCAAGGTCATGACTTCCAAGGGTTTAAGAGACCGAAGGGTTCGGCTCTCTGTCACCACGGCGATCCAATTCTACGACCTTCAAGATCGTCTGGGTTACGATCAGCCCAGTAAAGCCGTGGAATGGCTAATCAAAGCAGCGTCTGATGCAATTTCTGAGCTCCCTTCTCTGAACAATACGTTCCCGGAGACGCCGAAGCAACCCAGCGATGAGAAGAGAGGAGGTGAGAAATGTATCGATTCAGCTGATGCAGACGGAGATGGTGAAGCTGGTTTCCATCAGCAACAGAATCAAAATAATCAAAGTCAGAATCTTTCCTTGTCGAAGTCTGCTTGTAGCAGCACGTCGGAGACGAGCAAGGGCTCCGGCTTGTCCCTCTCGAGGACAGAGATTCGAGTCAAGGCCCGCGAGAGGGCGAGGGAGAGAGCGGCGAAGGAGAAGGAGAAAGAGAATGATGAATCTTGCAATATTGCTCATCCTCAGAATAATAATGTCATCTCAATGGCTCAAACTTCTTTCACTGAGCTTCTCACCGGTGGGATAAACACTAGAGTTCCCGCCACTACTACTAGCCCCACCGGCTCCGCTCAACAGAATCATCATCGGAGTGACGAGGCTGATCTGTTCAACAAAGGAGCTAGGCATCAATGGAGTATAGCGCCCATGGACTACTTCGGCGCGGAGCTTCTGGGAGGTTCGTCTTCTTCAAGAACCCAGCATCATCAATCTTCCGGGTTTTCAGGGCAGATCCAACAGGGGAACAATCTTGTTCAGGCAATGTCGCTTGCACCTTTCGGAGTCCAAAGTGAAAACCACTCAGATCAGCTTCAGCATTTCTCGTTCATTCCCGACCATCTAATGCCGACAGTGGTCACGTCGTCGCAGACCCCCAGCGGAGGGGGCGGTGGAGGTAGTGGCGCCGGCAGCGAGTACAATCTTAACTTCACAATCTCTTCTTCTAATTCCGGCGGCCTTGCTGGTTTCAACAATAGTAGGGGGACCCTTCAGTCCAATTCTCCGTCTCTTCTGCCTCATCATCTTCAGAGGTTCTCACCTTTAGACGGATCGTCCAACTTTCCTTTCTTCATCGGAGCCGCCGCCGCTCCGGCCATGGAGAATCACAACAACAACCACCACCAGTTCTCGCCCGAATTAGATGGCCGCTTGCAACTCTGCTACGGCGACGGAAGCCGGCATTCAGACCAGAAGGGGAAGGGGAAGAACTGACTTCCGATCGACCACACCCCATTTCTCGCGATCCATCGTCTTCCCGGTAAGACAAAATTAATTTTTTTTTTTAATTATATGTCCACCGTGTTTGTGTCTTTTCAATCTGTGTTCCTTCACACGTACATTCAAAATAAGTCCGCATATTAGATATTATAATGATAATTCTACTGTTGTTCCATAACAGTTAACTTTGACCAGGCTTGACCAAAACATGAATAAATAGGGTGGGTGTGTACGTTGAACATGGTCTGGTTGACTGGCTCTTCCTAGATGCCATATGGTAGCGTAGCTTTTGCAGGGGTGAAGGGGCTGAGGCTGCTTTGTTGGTAACAATAAACAATGTTGGTGTGGTTTTGTTGTATCTGTGGAGATTGTCGTGTGGATCATGGGACGATTGATTGATTTCATGCGAGGGATAGGGGAGAGTAGGACGTAGTAGGTCATGTGAGTCTGAGGAATGGCGGATTTGGAGGTGACAGGGTTTGCGCAGAGAGGAAAGTAAGGGGAGTGCGAAGAAATAGGAATAGCGTTTTGGTTTTGCAATCCCAATTCGTTTTCCTCACTCCCAAGTCTGCTCCCACATTACTCTGCTCGGCGCACTGTCTGCTTCTGCATGCTCACTAGTCACTAGCATATGGGCCTTGTTTTTAGTGCTAGATTTTACTGCTTCATTGCTATTTCTTTTTACCTTTTTTTTCAAAGTCAGGGCCTTTCCCCCAAAAATTTAAATATAAATACTTATTATTATTTCCGCAAGAAATTTGTGTTTATTTTAGGAAAAAAGGAAAGATGTTTGGATCATTTTAACATCTACAGGAATTTTATTTACTTAATTTTTATATATTTAAGGAATACTGTATAATTTATAAAAATAGATGGGATGTCTATTATAATTGTGATTTTCTCAAAATTCCAGAGGGAATGCATATACTTTATTCAAAATGGAAATTCATTATATTCTCTCGTGGTAAGGGGTAGATTAAGGTGTAAGAAGAGGTCCAGGATTTAACTCTTCATGTATTTTAAAAAAAGAAATTAATTACTCCGTCTGCTTAGAATTATAAGGATTTTTTAGTTAATTTACACTTCTCATTAGCTAGTTAATGCCATTTAAAATTACATATTTTTTTATATTTATCTTTATTCAATAGGTTATCTCATTTAGAAAACTTTATAAATATAATTACACCCCTAATTAAAGATATTTTAAAAAAAGGTTATATTAATTAATTCTTAAAATACCTTATATTTTTTAACATGTTACCTTAGAAAAGAGTATGTTATGTTATAAATATGTGTAAACATGACACATTTTACTTAAAGAATATCTTAGCTATACCAGTTTAATTGGAAGCCTTGAGTTTGAACTTGAAAGGGTTTTGAGCATACTCGATCTGGATTAGTCAGCGCTTTAGCTTGGGACACTTTATTGTATTATAATTATAATATTTTGGCCAAATATTTTATTATAATTATTGTATTATATAAAGTTAAAAGATACTTTTAGAGAGGAGATTTGGCATTTTAAAATATAAGATATTTTAAAAAGATTAAGACTTATTTTAATATTACCGTCTCTCTCTCTATTTAACTTCCATCCCTATTTCTTTTCAATATATTAAATTAAGAATATTTTTAAAAGTTTATATTTTTATTTTAAAAAAGTAAAATTTTTAAATGTATTTAATTTAAGTTTATTATATGTAAAATGTTGTCAAAAAGTATTTTATAATTTGGGAGAGAGGGAATATATTAGAATGCAGTTGTTGGGATTGGTTTAGAATTGAGAATTATAGTAAAAAGGGGAGCTTTCTCATAAGGAGTAGGCTGACTTCTCAACCAGGTTAGGTCATACTCAGGAGGGAAATTTAAAAAAAATCCGAGTTTTAAGGAAATTAGTGTAGGCTTAACTGTAATGCACTTGGTAATTACATATAGTACATAGGACCAGTATTATCTTTTTCATCGCTTCTCTCAAGAACCACAACTTCTCGTAACTAATGATTAATATACACTACTTTAATACTGACCCAACCCAACACATGTCCCATTTTTCAAATTTAGTAAAAATAAATTACAACTAGTAATAAACAAGGCAGAAAATTTGCTGGTTTATTGTCAGCTGATCCTTCTGCAAATGTTATGGGTTGTGGTCTATGCCTAGGTTTAAGCCATTTTATCTTGTGTAACTCAAGATCTCAACTATATGATCTTTCGAGTAAACGAATCTTTCCGTGATTTGTTGGAACCTGGTGTATTATTATTATTATTATTATTATTATTATTATTATTAATGTTTTTAAACTTATGATTAGTGATATAGTTAACTGGAAATATTGTAAATGATATGATAATCATGCAAGGAAAATTCACAATGTAAAAAAGCAGATATGTAATGAATATACTTTATTATCACTACAAGGAAACGTTGAAAATATTATAAATAAATATTGAATGCAGCAGTAACGACATAATTACCCAAAAAGTCATTATTTAACAACCGCCAATACATTTAAATATTTCAATTTGGCATTTTTGTTTGATTTTTCTAATAATTTTTGAATTATTGAATATGTGTGTGTGTGTAAATTTAATTGAAACACAAATAATGATTTCACTTTAAAAAAAAATTGTTTGTTAAAAGTCGATATCCAGTTATGATTCATATAGCTTTAGCCTTTACGTTTAGGTTAGGTAATGTACCGTGCATGAATTGAGCTTGAGGAAATTGGCTTGAGCCTTTCTTTTGCAAAAGATGGCTTGAATGATGTTATCATGATTTTAATCCTGTATTATATACACACAAACAAAATAATGTTAGCATTTAAGGTCCCTCACTCTCTAAGAGCACTTGAACTTAACATTCCCTCTTGTTAGTTGTAAAAATAACTGAAGTGAACTTTCCATTGATGTTATTGTTAATCTTTGGAAATATAGTTTGTCTTTTGATGATTAACTTGGACATCCTTATACTTGCATTCATGTTGAACATGTTATATAAATGTTCTTTACTTGTTTACTTCGAGAGTGGATTTGACCCAATAAATTTATTGAGTTTGATTCCCAAGTAACTCAAATAGCATATTGATCAACAATGCACTATAAATAGAAAGAACACATTCATATTGATAGTGGCCTCAATGACTGTGAATGTCTTAGATGCGTGTTAGATGCATACTCGCTCTTGTTTACAATATAAAGTATTGATAACTAGTTCATGGTACTACTAAAAAGAGTTAGTTAAAACTTTAATGTTTTAAAATATTGTACACTTTTTTAATTATACCTCTTTAAATACTCTATATAAATGCCTTAATAATGATAATTCAAGTTCTGATAGACCATTTTTTTAATGAAATAATCAATAAAAATATCCTATATTATGGTACGGAGAGGGTATATATATATATATATATATTGGGTTTAGATGGATAAGTAGTGTTGGAATTTGGATGAAAAACAAAAAACTAAAGAATAGGTTATTTTGTAGAAGGCTGAAATTTTAAGAGGGTCACTGGTCAACTTTGAAAGTTGAGAGAGTAAATTACACAATCTATCAAGATGGGGAGTGCTGTTTTTATCTTGTCATGAGAGTTCAAAAAAAAAAAAAGATTGCCAGCTTAACAGATGCCGTGATGATTCAACTCAATTGGAATCGAGAGAGCAAAAGACTACTAATTGGAATTGAAATGACAAAACAAAGTGATATAAATAAACCTTGTGTTCTTGGGAGAGCCATAGCGTATTCCTAATATTGGTGAGGTTATAGATGCTCTGGCCTATGAACTCTACATTAGAATCTCACAGATTCGTGTCATGTAAGAGTCACGAAACTGACCTTGATGCAAAAAGATTTTAAGCTTATGAAAAATACTAAAAAATTTTCAATGTTTTGAACTCATTGTCTAGTACAAAAATTTAGTTGTTGGAACTCTAGGATTCATAAGGATTAGGGCAGACTTAAAGGTTTAAAAAGCACTTCTAAATATACTCATAAATTACCGTTCTTTTTCATTAGGAGCAAGATTTGAACCCACGCCCTTATAGAATATGAGATCAGTCCTTAGCTTGTGTGGACCAGTATTCATTGGCACTTGATGAGCTTCCTTTGGTCACTCATAAGCTGTCGAGTAAGTAGCTCCAAATTCAGCTGGTAATTGAGCTTCTTGAAGCCTGAAATTCTTAATATGATGGTTAACTATATCTGAAATCAGTTCATGATTTTCATTAAAGCGTTCTATTTGTTCAAATCTTTTCATTCTCAGTCCCTATCTGAAGTTTAAGCTAGTGTCTTCAAATGTACAGTGAGCTAAGATGCTTGTCTACATGAACAGGAGTTGCTATTAGAATTTGAATGTGCTTTTATTTAAGAAAGCTGTTAGGCTGCATCCATGGCTTCTTCCGCCCCTTGATGGCTGATTGAGATTGCTTCTTTTAGATTCTGTTGAAGTTAGTTCTAAACTTTATTTTCCTTCCCATCTTAAAGCATGAAACTACTTACATTTTTACCAAATTTCTGCAGCAATATAGTAGATGAAATTTCTCTTTCTCTAACATATTGAAGTATAAGATTCTGATTTTACAACGCTATCTGTAGTACCCACCTTGTCATGGTTTGCCCTATGTTGGTACTGAACAGGCCTTGGTGCGTCCATTTTTTGTTTACCCCACTCTCATGTCTTTATATAATGTTGAAGTAAACGTAGTTATAGGCTGTCGATATTGAACATTTCTGTGATATTTTTGGACATATAGGACCAAAAGCTAGAGCACTAGATGCAAGCTATGGCCCACGGTTTGTCTTTGCTGCTGCTACATCGGATGGTACAATGTTGTCACCGGGTGTTGGTATTCATGTGTTGATCAATTTGAAGTATCATTCACTTAAGTTCAGTATTTGGATACATATATATATATATATAATTATCTATATTAATTAATCTATGCGTGTTGCATATCCCTGTTTCTGGAGAAATGTAAAAGAAGCTTGAAGTTATTATTTTTGGCTTTCTCCAATGATTTTGAAATTGTCCATACGACCATACCACTGGTTGAGATCAGAATATGTGAATGAAATAATGAATCAGTCCCTAAAAGAAGCTAAAACCTGTGATTTTAACGCTACCCTGTCCATTATAAGGCCAAGACCTGAAATTGAAGTTGTAGGATTATCTTGTCCCTTATCAAGAATATTCTAATCATGAATGAGGGCTTTAGACATGTCAATATGTTACAAAAATTGTTACAATAATGTAGTATTGAAAATTAGCTCAGCCCAACTAATTAAACTAACAAGCCATTGGACTAGTACATTGGTTCAATAAAATGTTTTGTTTATATGAAATTTGATCATGTTTCGATCATAATTGACTATTAGTTTTGAACAAGTACTTTACAAAATGCATTTTTAATTGTAAAATTGTTATTCTTATACCTATTTATTTAATAACTTTTATTGTATATTTCTTGCTTTATTTTTAAAAAAGTAATTAGTATAGCATATCTCAATTAAAATAGAAGAACAATGATTTAATATTGCACTTGGCTTACCTATTGGTACTGTTCTTATAACCTAGATATCACTTGTAATTACTATCATAATGTGTAGTTATGATTAATGTAATTCAATAATTAATTTTAAATGATTTATGTACTTGTATTGTTTTGATTTTAAACTTAATAAATTATATATTTTAAAATTTTAATAAATGTTATTTTCTAAATCTTTCTTCAATGTTGTCTGATTTATATGAATATTGGACAGGGGTCTCCTGATTTTGTTCTGTCCTATGAACATCCCTATTTCAGATGAGAGAAAAAATTAGCATGTGGAATGTTTGAAAGGAACAAATAATAATAACAATAATTAAAGACTAATATTTTAAATTAGTTTTATGATCTTTCTCATATTCGTACCTGTCTTGGCATGTAAATTATTGGTTTATCCTTCTCAACTTATCCTGTAACATTCCGCAACTTGGATGCATTAGTCTAAAAGCTTTCTTGAAAGGGACCCTATTTGGCTCTTGGTTTGGATGTATCATCGCCATAACATGAATAATTCATAACATGGAATTTTTTTTAGTTTTTTTTAACAATTATAATGTCAGTATGTCAAATTTTTTTTTATATGTAGCTATATTTAGTGTGTTTTTTATAAGACTATAAGTATCCTCCATTAACAATGAAGATTAATCTTCTCAAGGTACAAAAGGTAAAGTTTACACAAATTTAGTTTACTTCGTGTTTTTATTTATGTGTGAGAATTGGGGCCGCATTGTTAGATTTATTTTTTTTTTATATCTTTTATCAATGGTAAAAGACTAATTTCTTTTGAAATAGTGACATAATAATCAAACTTCCGTGATATATAAAAATAAAAAGAAAGATTGTTTTAAGAAATGTAGGGGCACGAAACATTGCATTTGCATACCAGTGCCACATAATAAATGCATAACATATATAGATAGACACAGTATACCATAAGGTCACATTCATGAATTTGCTTGGCTGGACGAATGAAAAATACTAGACATATGATTGACCAAAAAGTTGGGTCCATCACGGTTATTATTTATAATAAATCTAAACTATTTAAATTTATTTTCAGTCATCCCTTTTTAAACAAAAAAACCTTTGAAACTTGTAATTTGGTTGGAAAAATAGCTCCAACAGCAAAAGATGATCTTGAAAAAATTACATTCAAGTAGCACATAAGGGAATGAATTATTATAAAGTTCAGTGATAATTGAACTATGGAGATGCAAAATATGATTTTGAAAAAATTATATTCAAATTTTACATAAAGAAATTAATTATTATAAAATTTTAAGTAGTAATTAAGTAGTAATTAATTTTTTTTATGTGAGATATGAATATAATTTTTTCAAAGATCTTTTCCTTGTTCATTGACCAAACATGGACGTGATCCAGCTAAGCCTGTTGGATTCTGTTCAGAATGGAAAGCTATTTCGTCTGTGTTGAAAATGACTTCATCAAACTTTCTAACGATTTCAACCTCTGTTTTCAATTGCTTAAATCACCTACTAATACTATATACTTGTTCCACGTTTTATCCTAATCCTATTTTGAAAGAGACGATACTTCACCTCTAACTCCAAGTCTCCCAACTTCCCTATAAACATCGCTTTTTCTTTCTTATATGACTATAAGATTGTGTCAAATCAAATCCGAGCTTTGTTAAGCTCAATTAAAATATTTTTCTCAAACGTGTTTTTTACATTTACATGAATTCAAACATAAGACCTTATACTTAAACAATTATAGTTCACACTCTATTAAGACCAACACCTATTGGTCACTATTTTAATTCCTGGGGCATAAAAATTTATTCAGCATTTTAAATGCCCATGGCTGGCTTCTTACCCAAATCATATATTCCTAAAGTTAAAAAACATATGGCATTTTTTTGAGATAAAATGTCAAAAAATACAAGACATTTTGGATCCTTCAAGATACAATTGATGATATTTTTTTTAAAAAAAAATTCCTAATTAAGGGGTATAATTAATAAGGTTTTGTGAGTGAAATACTCTATTAAATAACAATAAACATAAAAAGAGTATGCAATTTTAAAAACAATTAACTAACTTATTGAGAATATAATTAAATTCAAAGTACCTTAAGAGTACCTTCCACCATGAATGGGTCGCTTTTCCCCCAAATAAAAGAGATAAATAAACTAAGGTGCTGAGAATTCTACGCAACTGTCTCTATCATTACACTACAAATTACTTGGATAAATATATGAGGCATTAGGGGCAACTACAAATGCAGAGCTTCTCTTAAAGCCCCTCACCTACGCCTTGGGACCACCCTAACCAAAATAAAGGCTACCAAGCTGGCACTTTGCACCCATGTAATCAGCAACCAGATTCATCAGAGTTGACAATTCATATGCTTTATATTAAATAATAAAATAAGTCAATTCCAACGGCCTCTTGACAACTAAAGCAGGATCACAATGCTGTTTATTGGGTTTAAAAATTAAAGATTATGGAGGCTATCAATCTGAAGCAGAATCAAGCTGCTTGACAACTTGGGTTTGAATCTCCTCGGGTAAAACCAAGGGATTAAAATAATATATGCACAAAGCCATTAGGGGAGAAACAAACCCTTCATATCATCCCATGGCTGAGAGCATCCCTGAACATAAAAAGAAAAGGGAATCTAAATGCAGATAAATGGACCATGGAATTCAATACAACTTCATCTGCTTTTTTACATCTATTTATATGCTCGAAACCTGAGCAAGTTCTTTTGACCAGTACAGATAAAGAAAATTGCATTGCTCCTTTAACTTCAGATGTATATTTCACAAAAGGATACCAAGCCAAAAAAACCTAGAATATTCACAGATGGATAACTGGAAGAGTAAATGACTACAAGCTCAAAGCTTTCACAAGATCATCATCTAGATGCAGGTGTGCCAGAACTCTTACAGGTATTGCCTCTAAAAACAACCAGCAAATGCATTTAGTCATCAGTTCAGATAAACATAGGCGAATGACACTGACACCAACCCCTTTAAAAGCCATTCAACTATAGGATGCACTTTCAGAGGTAGAAAAGAGTTCTGATCAAGCAAGGGACCTGCTTCCACTCCACTCCACTCCATGGATGCTGAACTTTTAATTCCTTCAGTCATGAACTTTCAAGTTCCCCTATTCATTCACTGAAAATAAAATCCATGTCTAAACAAGTAAATAAGAGTGGTAAAACTTCCTTTAACAAATAATAAATAAAAGAACGAAAGTAGAGTAATGCCAAATCAAAAATCCCAATATGTAAATAAGGAGATAATGAGTTTATCAGAATCAAATGATGACATTTTCCCAGGCAAATCTGTTTATGTTTCTTCATTATCCCACTTCTAAAGCAATAAAAAAAAAAAGATATTAAACTAGTCTATCACTCTCTAGAAATTAACAAACAATTGACGTGATAAAAAAGTGAGATCTCCAATATCATTAACTCTATTATGGAATCAAGAAACTATATCTACACCTAGCAGAACCCTTTGACAAAGACGCCTTTCAAGCATGGGGTTATGGCAGAGTCAAATAGCAAGTGAAAAACACTCACAAATCTCTTGAACCGGCATGTCTTTAGCAGTTTAGCTAGATATTATAAACGTTGAATTGGAAACACACAACTTGCACAGTGAGTGCCGAATAAAATATACCTTCTATCCTATTACTCGCATTAGAAGGAGTTCATCTCAAGACAGTAGGTCCTCCTCTTCACCAGCATCCTCACGGCAGTCCCATAAGGCTCTTCAAATGCCGTTGAAACCCAGGACAAATCAGACATTTCCTTCTTCCCCATGGCGGATTGCTCACTTGGCCTAATTGCAACAAGGGTTGCGCCCTTCAAAACAACCCCATTTGGCAATTCTGTGTGGGGTGCATACCAAAGCCTCATGCTGAGGGCAGGCACAAGAGTCCTCTTTGATGCTGAAGAAGCTGAAAGAGGCTTCACCCTCAGCTCCTCCAGCTGATCCCTATTCATATATAACACACCCTGCCCATCAGCATCTGTCAAAACTAAATTGTCTAATGTTCTATGCTCTGAAATGATTGGCTGCAACAAGTAGTGCCTTGCAGAAGCAGCAATCAAAGAGCTGATTGTCCAAACAACTCTAAGTTTCAGACCCCCGTTAGTGTAAAACGAATCAGGTATGCTTCCATTGTCATCACCACCATAGTTGCCACCTGAGGCATCAGAATTCTCATCCTGAGAATTCAAAGACTTTCTTGGGTGAATGACCGAAGAAGCGCCTAAGATTACACAATTATCCAAAGTTGACCCGAAATCAGCTCTCCATTTTAAGAAAACCCCATCATCTATTCCTAATTCCCCACTGGGAAGCTCGATTCGAAGAAGCCGAATCTCATTGAAGTTCTTCAAAACTTGAGTAGGTGAGTGATGGGTTACACCGCCTTGCTCGCCTTCCACGTCTTCACTCCCAACGGCAAGCGAGGACGACGAAGACGAAGAACCTGTACTCAAAGAAGCCCTTCTGGGACCTAACAATTGACCCAGAGCTTGAAGGGGCTTCACAATTCCTCCGAACACTAACCGAAACAGATTAGAGAAGGGGCCACGAGATTTGTCTGACGAAGCCGCAGAAGACGAAGAATCGTCGTCGGATATAACACAGTCCACACGAACGACGACGTTTTCAACCTCGGGCACTAGAGAGTGGAATCGACGGGAAACAGCACAACACCGACCAAGAGCCTTGACATCGCCGATCCTGTTGAAGACCAGGAGAAGCAGAGAGTCTGGGAGGCGATCGAAATGATCAATTTCGACCACATCGGGTTCCGGGTAGATTCTGCAGGTTAGATCTGGACGAAGGGAGGACATTGCAGAGAATAAAATTATAGATTGTTCAAAAGAGAAATTGGGAAGTAAGGCCGAGATCAAGCTCAGAAATTTCGATGCGTATTTGAAGTAAGAGGGTTGGAAGCAGATCTACATGGTACGAAATTGACGCAGGGAGAGATCACGAAAGAGAGAAGAAAATCAGAATGTGAAGAGATGGAGAAGATAGAGAGAAAGAGCGGAAGGGTAGAGGAAAATGAGCAGACAGGGGCGAAGAAAGGAAGAATGGGAATGGTGGAGATTGTGGTAGAGCCACGGTTTGTCCTTTAGAGAGAGATTGCCATGGCCCGCGTCCTTGCGGGGAAAAAGATGCGTCCGTGGTGCATTTGCGTCTCTGTTTTCAGCGAACCAATTTGCTTTTTCCTCTTCTTTATTCCTTTTCTCGTGAGTTTCTGATTAATGAATATTTAGTATTTATTTTGTGGCCAAAAACTATTTATTTACTACTCTCCTGTTCACTTCGGTGGCACTGAATTTATTACCCAACAACTCTTTGTATGAGGGAAAAAAATTATCTATTCGTGTTTCTAGTTTTATCATATTTTGTTCTTAATTTCTATACTTTTTTTTAATATTTTTATTCTTTCTAATCTTATAATTTAACATTGTTAGATCTAAAATAAAAATATTACCCAATTTTATTAAAATTATAAAACTTAAAAATATTAAAAAAATTATAAAAACTAAAATAAAATTTAATGAAATTATATGAGTCAATAACTATGTTTTACCTTTATATTATACTCCTTCATTCTAGGATATTAATTGGTTTTTATTATATGTGATATTAATTATATTTTTTAATATTATTTTAATTTAAGCTCATTAATTGCGGGAAAAAATGTAATATAAATTTAAAACTTTTCATTCAAATAGGACTAAAATCAAAAGTTTATTTAAATTTTAGATATAGTTAATATAACTCAATCACATTTTCTTAATTACAGTGAAGTAATTAGAGGTGTCTTGTGATAGGAAAGCTTTATTAGGGTAATTATAACAACATAATATTTTCAGACACAAAACTAACTTTTTTTTTTTTTAATATGCGTCTTTAGCCTCTTTTCTAAGGTTCAGCATTTGGCTCGAGTATTGTTAAGCTGGAATAATTTTTATCATATGTTTTATTCTTCATTTACAAGATTAAAAATCATAGTCTCATTTAGGAGGCACCGAGCAGCCCACTTAACCCAACCTTAGTGGTTTATTACGTTTTTCATTAATTTTTTGATACAATTATTTAATATCCCATGTTATTATGTCATATTGAGTTTTGTCCAATCTAATTAGAAGCAATTCTTTACAAATATTTCCCCCTCAATATTCAGATCATTGAGAAATAAGATCCTTCTTTTACCTGGCCTAAGCGTAACCATCATTTCTGAGCTTTTTTTTTTTAAATAATAAAATAAAACACGGTAACTAATATATGGTCTTCACTTTTATAACTCAATGTTATTTAATTAGTTTTCTTAAAAAAATATTTTATTATTTAGACAAGTAGTTATGGATTGAATTCCACCTCTTATATATATATATATATATAACAAACCTTGGTTTAAATGTTTACCCAAGAGAAGCCTAGACCGCTTTAACATTTTAAACTTTTAATATGAAAACTATTTGCTAATTAATAATAGATTAGTAAATTAATGAACTAATTAAATTAACAGTGTTTTAGATGGTAAATTGACATGTTGAGCTAATTAATGATAGATTAGTAAATTAATGAACTAATTAAATTAACAGTGTTTTAGATGGTAAATTGACATGTTAAGCTAATTAATGATAGATTAGTAAATTAATGAACTAATTAAATTAACAGTGTTTTAGACGGTAAATTGACATGTTGAGTTGTTAGGAAATTGTTTGAACAAGATTAAGTGGAAGAATTGCGATTCAGAATGAAGCATGTGAACTATAGTGAAAATTTTTTTACTATGCCATGTATTGCAACATATTTATAATGAGTCCTGACGCATGAGCCAAAATTTTGACCTTTAATATATGGTTAGCTTGTGATTTTTAGAGAAAATGGAAGGAAAAATAGAGAGCATGAAGGAGAAAGAATTAAGCTCTATTACAGTAAGAATTTTGACCACTTGAGAGCTAGTTTAGGCTTGTTACTTGCTAAATAAGTTTTGTACCTTCCTACTCTCCTATTCTATCTTAATTTCTCTTAGTTTAGGATATAAAGAAATTAAATTGGGAAGTTTTTAAGAGTTGTTTTCTTACCTTTTAGTTATAAAAAGATTTTTGAAAGTTAAAATAAGATTTTTGACTAATTTGGTGATTAATAGTTGAGTTTTAATGTTATAAGCTTAATCTAACCTAAGTTAAGAAGTTTAAAAGTATGGAAAATATTTATGGATTGTGTGGAGTCTAATAGATGTTGTGGAAGGGTTATGGAAGGTGATTAGGTATTTAATTAAAGTTAATTTAGTTTAATTGTGTTAATAATGCTTATAGTTAATTTGTAATGGACATACAGTGCTTAATTGTGTAGATTTACATGCCTTATGAGTTATTCTGAGCAAGTGTTAAAGAAGGAAGCGAAAGTACCACGGGCAACCTTTCTAGAAATAGAAGAATTAAAGTAATTGAATAATTCATATTATCTATTAGCTAGTTTAATTATTTATAAGTAAAATTTTGTAATATAATATATAATTTGATATAATGGCATGTTTTGAAACTTACATGATATTGAATTAGAGGATTTGATTTATAAAATTGAATTTACTAAAAAAAGTTAGTTTTTAAAAGCTAATATGATAAATGTGAACTAGAGGCTTATATGATAAATGTGAACTAGTGTGTGTGCGTGTGGGGGGTGATATATGATTGTGTATTATATGAAAAGACATAATCATGATAAAGGGTGAGAGTTCATTCTAGGTGGAGTATTGTGTCCATATAGCATTGTGATATATGATCCTTGGTGCCTGAAAGGGGTATGGTGTTTGATAATTTCTCTTCTTAGTGCTTGAATAGGTGCGGTGTTGGAGACTTTACTCCTCAGCATCTATGTAATGTGGTATTAGAGTAATGACATCCTGATTGTGCGTGTGATAAGGGGAATCTATAGCTCGAAAGTGAGACAGAATACTTTTGGTTGGGTAGTTTTATCATGGAAGGTGAGTTTGGATCTATTTATATAGAATTAGTCCAGTGAAACCTATGAATTCAATTGGGGCATATATGGAGGTTCAGATAGATGAGATGATCAAGCATGTAAATATGAATATGTGTGTGTGTGTATATTTAGTAATAATTATGCTTTATTTAATTGTTTATAGTTTTACTTATTAATAGATAGCTTTGGATTATTTTGGTTATTAGGAAATTTATCTCACCCTATGATTACTATTTTACAGGTTCTTATACTAGTGAGAGCAAAGGAAAAGACCTGGGCCAGAAGTAGTAGATTTGCTACCTAACCCTTTCGAGTGCGTAATGAATTTGTTTAGTTATAAATATAAATGTTTATAAGTTGTTATAGGAATACATACATGTATTTTTGTTGCACTTGTTCGAGCATGTATAAGCAACTTAACCCTAGGATGAAAAATGTGTGAAGTGATGGTTGAGATATTAGTATAAGTGTATAATTGTGTATTTAATGACTTTGTGATGTGTGAAATTTAGCCCATAAATGTATATGTGTGCAATTATGTAAATGGCCTATTTTGTAGTGGAAAGGGGCAGTGCATTAGCCAAAATTTAATTGTAATTGTGTTTTTTATATAGATGTTCAATTAGGTGGTAAATGTCCCATTTTTTAAAGTTTAGCATTTGATTTAGAATGCTTGGGTGTGAGAAAATGACAAAAAATGATTATTTTTGCATTCGATTGTTCAAATTTTAAAACAAATATCAGATTAAGGTGAAACTGGTGTCATTAGTTAGATTGTAAAATAAAATATATATAAATATTTGAATCACTCCAATCAAATATCATATATGAAAATAGAATGTGCCAAAATTTCATGTTAGACAAATTATCATGACAACACAATATGTTATGTGCACCATGGTGCATGGTAAACACATCACGGCATATGGTATAGAGGTTTGATTTTGTTCTTTAGACCACATGCCACAACATATGATCCATTTTAAGTAAAAATAACTATTTTGCCCCTATTTCCTATCGTATGATATTTATACGTTCATAAATGCTTATGTTGTTCATAAATACATATGATTTAATGTTTTAACTTTTTTCCAAATTTTTTTAGAATCTCAACCATTTTAAAAGAATTATTTTTTATTTTTTCAATATTTGTGATTTGCAATAGTTTAGGAGTTGAGGACTTCTAATTACTATTACTTTTATTATGTGTAATATGGTTTGATAATGTTAGAGCGGACATTACACTATCAACAAGATGCACTCGTTATGTTTTGTGAAAAAAAAAGCTCATTTAATAATATAATTTACCAATAATATGTTATGAAGGATGACATTTAGTCTTAAATTTTACTAAAGATGTGATCTTGGGAGGTCATTTTAATTCTTTTTTTCTTCATCTTTAAACACACACACACACACACACGTATGTATGTATCAACTCTAGTTTAAAATGTTTTACTACTATAAAAAAAATAAATGATAGTTATTTTAGCTCATAAATTACGGTTAATAACAATCATTTATGTGGCTAACATTTAAAGTCCTCCAATAAATGATGATTATATAACCGTCATTCAAAATATATTTTTTTTAAGTGTAGATGCTAGTAAGGAAAAGAATGAATATTGCATAAAACATTTACTCATCATTTATTTTGACTATCAGTGATGGGTTTTTTTACCCATCATATGTTATCAAATAAATGATGATTATTTAAATAATCTTCATTTATTATATGATTTTTTTAAATACTGGGGTGTAATAAGAACTCAAAATACCAGCAGACAGCCATTTCAATATTTACATATTTGAATATCAATAGAATTTTATTGTATTCAATTGAAAAATTAATCAAACATCTCTTATGCTAATCTATCAAGTAAACAAATGCAATTGTCTAAAGTAAACTGGCTATTAAAACTATAAACATTCTAACTACTTTTTCTAGGTAGTTCTATTAATCATGTTTGTGTAAGGTACATACTTGGAATATATATTGACACAATTCTTTAATTACCTTATTTATTTTCACATTCTCGAATTCTTTAATATAAGAATCATCAATATATTACAATATATAAATGATTCAGCATAAATTACTATTAATACATTAAATTTATTTGCAATTAAAAAATAAATATTGTTGGCATATCATTTCGAAAATTATGCTTTCGTTATGGATAATAATGTCATTCACTAACCTCATTATGTAGCAGCCACAATTCAAGTTATTTTTAATTTGTCTTAGGCACTATAAATTAAAGAACTAATGAACATGTATTAATGCATTATATTTCAATTCAATAATGATTCTAATTATTTTTATTATATTATAAGTGTAAGCCGTATCAAAATTTGTAAACGCCTTAAAATTGATTATTCAAAAAATTCATTCAAAATATATAAAAAAATGCAATCATCATGAATATTCATTTTTATCACTCATTTTCATCATAATAATTATCCTAAAGCTACCCATACCATCCATTAGCATTTTTAGTCAGTAAATCATTAAACATTATCAATTTTCGACACCCCAAAATTTAAAAATAAGGAACAAGTGAGCACAAAATCAAACAAGTAAAATCAACTAATAAAACAACCCACAACATTGAATAAATCATACCCACAACCACATAACTAATGGATATTGAAAGAACAGGGAGAAAATGAAAAAAAAAAAAAAACACACACACACCCCCCCTTGAACCAAGAAGGATTGAAACCTAAAGAGAATGAAAACAATATGGTGAATGACGGCATAGGCAGCGACAAGTTCATGATGGAAGACTTACAGTGGCCAACAACAATAATGAAGGAAATTTGTGAGAGTTTCTTTAATTTCATGTGCAAGTGAAGAAGAGGAAAGGAGGGGAAGACGATCACGCGTGCAATCGAAAAATGAATCTAAACAAAGTATTAAAAAGGAAATATAAGATAGTTTTTTAAATGACCATCATTTAATCTTTAATATATAACAGGTGTTTCAAATACCTAACATATATTTGAAAAGATTTTAAATAACAGGTATTTGAAAGGTTATACGATGAGTGTTTCAAAACATACATCATTAAAACCTTCACGATAAATGAATAGTGTTTGAAACACCCATTATTTATTATTTAAATTTTTTTAATTTTTTAATAAGTTGAATTTGAAACTTTATATGATGGGTTTTTAAAATACTTATTATTTATTTGAAAATAATTAATGATGATTTTTTAAAAAATTATCATTTATTTCTTTACCACCACCCTTCTCTCTTATATATGACATATTTTTTTATTGTCATTTTATATTTAAATTTTTGTAGTAGTGTTTGCTCTTTATTCTCGATACTTGAAGAAGATTTATATTCCTTTATAAGTGGAATGACATTTTCGCATCTCATTAAAAAAAAAAGCCCCCTCAATTTATGATAAGTAGCGATCACTAAGCACATAGTAGTGGCAATTGTAGTCTTATTGGGGAATATATTATCAAGGACGATATTTGAGCAATGTTTATAGTAGTGGCAGTTGTAGTCCTATTGGTGAATATATTATCAAGGTCGATATTTGAGCAATGTTTTAAGACTCGGGCGATCGGACCGTCACTTGGAGAAAAAAAACAGTTTGGTTCAACCATTTGGTCCATTTTGACAGTTGATCTAGGTTGGCTTGCTTTAACTTGAATGGTTCTTGAAAACCTAGAATCTAGAGTGATCGAACTGTTTTGACCCGTTTTTCAATATATATGTATATAAATATTATTTTTATTTAATTATTATATTACTAGTTCAACCACCGGTCTAATAAATTGAACTATGAAATCTGTGACCCACTAATATTTTCAGTTTATTGTTTGGTTCAATTTTTAAAACATTGCATTTGAGTCTTAATCTTTGCTAAAGATAAAATCTTGGGAGGCCATTTTAATTCTTTTTTTCTCATCTGTCATTAAAAAAATTAATCTTTAATTATCTTGTTGCTAGAATCATGAATCTTCTTTGGATAGTGCCTTTGAATCTTTTTTATTTTTTTATTGTTAAGCTGTGCAAGACATGCTTTAGATACGTAATGATGAGCTGGCTCTGTATCATGCTTGATTCGAAACTAATTGCTTTCCAAGTGCACCCTGTTAACAAATCCTTTTTATTTTACTTAATTATTTCTGGTCGTGTTTCCCAACAACAAATGATTTTTTAAAAAAATATATTTAATTAAGCGAATAGTTTGGGTATAAATTTTTGGCCAAGGATCTTATCATCCTCAAGAATATCCTCTTTTCATCTCACCCATTCCTTGTCACGGAACTCCAAAACGCTAACGATAATATTTTTTAAAAAATGTTTATAGTTAAAATCTTAATTAAAATATTAAATATAAAGACATCAAATATTTTCTCTAATTATACATAGAATTGAAAATTATATTTTTATCATGCTTTAATGAAAAAAAAAATCTGTTCATTTAAGTACATCTAGTTTATAGTTAAATGTGCAATATGAAAGTTGTGTGCCTTGGTTATTGTATTCTATAAAATCAGACTGATAGATTGGAATGATTGAAAATGAAAACATGAGTTGGCTATTATAATTGAAAAAGTAAATTGACAGATAAATTAATTCAGAAACAAAAGGGAAATAAATAAATAATTGCGGGGAAGATGGAGACCAAATCATGGGTCATTGGCCACGAAGTTCGCTGTGTCTCATCAAGCCGTTCATATAATAATACAAAATATATAGTTTACGCTTCAATTTGGAATTTTTTTTTTTTCCATTTAATCTTTCAAATATTACAAATTGCTTACTTTGTTTACAGTCTAGCATCAAACTTAACAAGATATGATTAAATATTGGATGGAAATGAAATATTGAAAAAAAAAAGCACAAATGTTTATACTAATTTTAAAATAAAACTTAAATAAATTGAAGTATATTATATGGAGCTATATGAAATACTGAGGTCAAAAAAGGAGCCATATAGAATGCATAATTTGTATCCCAAATAATGTGCACGTGAAATTGTGATAATTGGGGTTTAGATCCAACAAATCACTAATTCACGGTGTGGCCTGCATGTGTGCAGCATTTAATGGCACATGATTTTAATTTTCATCAAATTAGATTATAATATTCAAAACTAAAATGAGATTATAATATTCAGATCAAAATAAGATTATAAAATAAATATATATCCGTACTGGAAACTAACTAAACGAAGTACATACCCAAAAGTAGCATGCACTGAAATTTCAAAAACAAAAATAGTTTTTTTGACCAACTAAAACAAAAATGTAGTTTAGGCAGAACAGAAAGTCTCAAAAATGTTGCTGCAGATCATTTGGCGAAACAAGCCCTTGATGCGTGGCCTGGATTGCACATTCTTAGCTTTCCCATGGAGAGTCTTAGACGTTGCATGGATAGCACTTGTACTGTAAATGAGTCTAGAGTTTAGGCTCATCTATTTCTTATCAAAAAAAAAAGAAAGTCTCAAAAATAATAAATAGGTTGAGAGAGAGAGAGAGAGAGAGAGAGAGAGGCAGCTGGATTGAAAAAGCCTTCCAACTCCTAGAGAGCCAGTATTTCAAACATGAAGGCAACCCGGCAAAAAAATAAAATAAAATAGTGCCACCACAAGGATTAGCCTTTTGAAACTTCGTTTAAAGTTTTAAAAAAACATAATCAATTATATTAATAATCTCCATACAAAACTCAATTACTTGTCTTTTGATAATGATAGGACTTCTTGCAAGATGAATCTCTCCTAAATTTGGTTATGCTAGACTTGATACTGATAGCTTAGTCAATCTTAATAAAGTTACTCCTTATAAAAATTTCATGTGACAATAAAAGAAATTGGTTAAAAAACTTAAATACATTGGCTATTATCATAGCATCATTGCTGATCATTTGGATATTCTTGAAGACATCAACTTATGTTAGAAGCGTGATTTTTCTAAAGTCAATATTTACTTTAACTCTCTTAAAACTCTCATGCTCATTCAAAGCAATCTTGCCGCAAATCATTTCATAATTGATACTATTGAAAAGATTAAAAATCTTGTCCTGAGAGATTGAATGATTATTTTATGTGTTTAAAAAATTTAATAAATATATGAACTGGCTTGCTCATCAAACTTCAAATAACAACCTCGACATTAAGATTTTTTAGATCCATTTTATAAGTGCAGAAACTATATGATTTCTAACATGACATGGACATTTGTCTTTGCATTGTTCGCTTTAGCCTTTTATTTAAAAGAAGTTAAAAAAGTTATATGTTAATGATTAACTACATGTACAAAGAGACTAACTATCATGCTATTTTTTTTTTTTTAAAGCTAGAATAGCTCAATAATTGAAAGAATTTTTGCATCTTTAATCAACCACCATTTAGTATTGATGAGGTAGATTCTGAAAAAAGATAACTAGTAGATTCCTTGTTTGTTTTGTCCATGATTATGATGAGTTAATGATGGGATTTCAATGCAATAGATACGATACTTTGTCTTTGTCGTTAACAAATTTTTCTGCTAGTAGCATAGACTAATTTCTCTCACGGTTAAAAGAATATATGTAGGTTAACTTTCAAATTTTAAAGTTGAAAATCGAATTCCAAGCACTTGTGTCACCGTTTAGCCAATGCAAATTGAGAAATATACTCCCTCCGTTTTAAAATATAAAACAGTTTTAATCGAATCTCACCCCCAATAAAATATTTACCTACTTTTTAACTAATCATATCTTTTCATATTTACCCGTATTAAACACTCTATAATAAATATAAAGTCATTATCAATAGAGGCACTTCAAAAAAAAATAATAATTACACCTCAAAAGACTAAAAATACCTTATATTTTTAATAGAGGGAGTATATACTACTTTAAAAACAAGATTGAGTTAAAATTTGTGACTTTAAAAAAAAGTATTCACAGTAATATAAATATAAATTAATAGTAATAGATAGATGTCAAATGGCTTTAAAAGAATTTATATAAAAAGCAGGAGAAATTACGTGAAATTTAAATTAACTAAGGAGCATATAATTCACCACCAAAACTATCATATTATCAACCATCATTACCTTACAATTAGGTGCGGGTGTTGATTTGATCGGACAAGCTGGCCGTCCTATCCAGTGGTTCAGTCATGCTGGTAAATAAAATTAGAAGTTGTTTCTTTATTTTAACTAAAGCTTTTTGTCCCAAGTACAATGTTTACAAAGAAATTACAAAATAAAAAAGGATGAAACAAGTATTTATTTTCTAGAAATAAACAAAAAGATAAAACCTATTTTGCAAGTAATTAAAAGATAAATAGATTAAGCATTAGCTTGCTGCATATTGATTTTTTTTTTTTTTGGGTAAAACAAACAGTGCATTGATAGTAAAAAACTATTTGAAATGGCAATAAATTTTACCTTTTATTTTCTTTAAAATTACTAAATGTTTGGCACAAGTAAAAATATTTTTAAAACATAATGAAATAAGTATATTTCTCCTTTTCTTTTCATAAATCATTCTTTTGTATCTATCAAATATTGCATTAGTTTTTTTTTTTTTTCCAAGTTACATGAGATTACATTTGGAAGATTTCACATTATTAAATTAAAGGTTGAAACCTCTAGCTTCGCATAACTATAACATAAGATTCCCCCACAGACAAAAACAGAGGGTGAAACAATCACAAATTTTGAGATGATGAAAGAGTTAATAATTAAAAACCTGAAAAACTGAACACTATCACAATCGTATTGAATTGTACCATAAACAGAGTAGGTGAGAAATTGACGTATAAAGAGGATAAAGATAGCTGGAAAATTTAGATGTAGCATTGAATACAAATTTATGACGAGAAGCTGCCATTCCTCTTTTAAGAGAGGAGACGACAAGATGAGACACCAAAACAATAATAGTAACGATACAAACTGCAATAAACAGGGATCTTCAGAAAACATTTCAAATGTGATTGGATGATCAATCATTGTCTCTGCGTATTTCCAGAAAGAACCAGACATCAGGTCCAATGCATTTCTTAACTCTAAAGTAATACTTTCGGTCAAGCTTTCATGGATTATCCAGTGCTTGAACGCCAGAATTTGACTATCTATCATATGAAAACCTAGATGACATGTTCAATCAAAATACCAGAATCTGTTTCTCAATGGTACATAACAGTAGTACATATTTACACGACAAAGTGCACAAACCCAGAGTTGCAGCATAAGAAAGAGTCATGTGACTCTGAAACTGCCACCTGTGTGTTGACTGATGCTATAATAAAATCCCTGATATGAGAAACTGTTTGATCATAAATCGTTCACAACACAGGGTGCCAGACATTCCAAGTAAATGGCCCCTATCCAAGTGGCCTTCTTTCATTCAATAAAATGAAATATACAAAATTTCTTGTGTTTCAAACATGAGAAACAACATTAGCTAATGCATTAACAAAAAGTTGACTGCATGTAAGGCTACCAGAGGGCAAATAGAAGGGGCTCAAACCCAAACATACCGATAATCAACATTTACATCTACATCTACAACTACAACTACTTGTGCTACTTAATGCGCAAACTAAACATTGGTAACTAACAAGTTGATTTGTGACATCCAAGTTTCAGTATTGCTTCTATACCACCAATGAACCATCTTCCTTCCTCACAGAAGTACCAGGAAATCCCTCAAGAAAAACCAAACTCGCTAATTTTGACATCATTACTGATAAGAGTAGTGACTAAACAAACCAGAGAATACACGGAAAGAATGGATATATACAGAATCAAGTATGGGAGAGTGAGTCAACAGAAATATACAATATTCAAAACTAAGGAAGGATTCATCCACATGTATATTATCTTAGAGCTTAGACCTACGAAAACATCATAGTGAGCATCGTTACACAGCTGAGATCAGAGGATAGCTTAACTTCTCATAATACCCAAGAAACCAGATGAATGGTGCAATAAAATTGTGTCTTCCAATTTGAGGTAAGGCCAAATTTCAACATCAACCCTAAAGAGTTTCCAGCTGATAACATAAAATAGAAAGAAGGCTGGAAAGAGTTCAGTCACATCTACAAAGGGATCAGAAGCTTCCAGCGCATTGGTGCTGGTGTTAAAACACAGGCATTATGGATGAGAGATGTTTTAGCAGAAGATGGCATCATAGATAAGACAGAATATGCCTAAATGAAACAAGATTATTTGATATTGTTGCCAATGAAGAGTCATATTAGTCAGAAAGAAAGATCTGAATTGCAGATGTATATAGGATATGAAAGCAGCAATTACATGCCAATTTGATTTCTGTTTAGCTAAGACCGACAATAGCTGAGCTGGGCATTATACTGATGAAAACAATCCAATTAACTACTATTCAAGCTTCGTTGAGGATATAGATAATAATTTGTTGACAGGACATAATCAAGTCACAGGCAGCAGAACTAGAGATCAAAATGTTAATTCAACTGCCCCCTTGATTGAATTTATGGGATCTGATGAAATCAGTATTAACCACAATGAATTGCTGTAAGAGGGGAAGACCTGCCACAAGTCCAGAATATGACACAGCAGCTAGGTAGTTTCTCCAGGTGAGTGGCATCCATCAAAAGACAATAGAATTTACACAAATTGTTTCAGAAAATCAATCTCAATGCCTTTTCAGATTATAGGTATATCGAAGATATTCACATGGTGTAATAAGAAGGAAAACTAGAAGCCCAAATAATGAAACAGAACAAGGGTTATATGCAGTTTGAAA